>NC_133389.1:23122500-23747500 GCF_047511655.1 Castor canadensis | reverse complement strand
CCTAAAGGGCAGATCTGCCATATTAAGTTAGTCTTGAACATGTAAAATAAATTTCTTTTCTCTTGTGACCATAATAGTTTGGTTTTTCAACCAGCCCAAGTGAACTTTTAAATAACCAAATTCACATTGAACTACTTTTTAGATGGAAAGTTATAATCAATGAAAATCCAGTAAAATGCAAATATAAATCCTTCAAATGTCAAAAGGAAGTATCTGTGCTAAGCTTTGGAATACTAAAGATTTAAAATTTTTTCAACCTAAAGAAACCAGCATTTATATTTGCTTATATGAGATAATTCAACCCATTTGTAAATCAAGAGTTACTTTGGCTGCATTGCATTAGTTAAAATTTGCCTGTGCAATATTTGTGCCCAACATTTACGTGTACTTTATGAAAATGTTAATATTCTGTGATTTTTGACCTACAAAAGCAGCAACTCCATTTGGTTCACACTAAAACTGCCCTTCTAAGCTCCTTTTAGAATTAAAGTAGAGGAGGATGGTATCAAAGGAAGCTTCAGAATTAAGATCTATTTTTGCTTCTCATTCTCAGTCTGCCTTATGTCACCACCTACCTCCTTTATTTGTTGTTGATTGTTTGGTGCTTCTGATTGTCCAATTTGTGTCAACATTTCAAAATTGATGATTTCTCATTTTGGTTGTCCAGTTTGTGTCAGTGTTTCAAAATTGATGATTTCTCATTAGTTGCTTATATGAAGACAGCTATTAAAGAAGAAGAGAAACTTTGGGCTTGAAGGAACCTAAAAGGACATTCAAATTCAACCACTTTACAGTTAAAGATTTCTTCTACTACCAAAAAAGGTCATATAGGAAATATGTTGCACTTTGCAGGCCATATAATTTCTGCTGGACATGCTCTACTCTGCAGTTTGGGGGCAATTTAATGGAAATAACATAAATTAATAAATATGCTTGTGTTTCAGCACAACATTTTTATATATGAAATGCAAATTTCGTATAATTATCAACTATCAGGAAATATTTTTTTCTTTTGATCTTATCTCTAATGATTTATAAGTATGAAAGTCTTTTCTATTTCATGGGCTACACAAAACAGGTGACCAGATGGATTTGTTCATCAGACCATACTATACCAAACTCTGCTTTTCAGTATCTCTAATATGGGCAATTCAGCATCATCATAAACATATTGATTGATTGGTGGGTGATTATTACACAGGTTAGCACAATCCAAAAGTTAACCTGTATTTATTATAGATGTGCAATCATATTATATGGCCTATTTTTAATCAAGCAAAAGAAAAAGTAGGCTCCTAATAACATCACAGAGACATAATTAACATTATGTTCTTCCAAACCACTTCCTCTGGGTAATATTCTCTTCTAATCCACTTCTTGCATATATTTTTAGATTACTTTAATTGTAATGTACATGTTTTAAATAGTCCCTTTAGAATATAATTCTGCACTATAAATGTTATCCATAAAGTACATAATTTTATGGCTAAAATATTATGTCATGTTGTGAAGAAACTTCATTTGAGTGACTTTTCCACACCATTCTTGATTTTACCAAACATGGACAGTTAAGTTTCTTCCAGTTATTTTTGTTTATGCTGATCCCCTTTGTGTGCTGTTGTTAATTTTCAACATTTATATTCACTCTTTGGGAAGTTTTCCAGAAGTAGGATTATAATTCTGAGCACAAGATCATCATAATTGTTGATGAATTTGCTAGAATATGATGGTTACTATGGCTCTTCCATTAATGGTGATGATATATGTTAAGTCCTTTAGATGTGTCAGGCAATCTGCTAAGCACTTTAAATTTATTCTTTCATGAAATTCTCACAATTTCATGAAGTAAATATCATTGTCCCTGCTTATAAAAGTAGAACCATGGCTAGTGTGAACAAAGTCCAAATTAGAACTCAGTCCTGCCTAACACCAAAGGCTGTATTGAGGTATATTACTGCTTCTTATCAATGACAAATTTACAGTGTGAATAAATCCATAAGATAGAATACAATTTTAATTTGTTTTTCTATCAGGTGAAATCTACATAAATCTTTAGGTATATTTTAATGTTAAATCATCCAGGAATTCTTCTTCAGACACAGTGAGGCAGAATTTGTCATTCCTCTGCATTCCCATCCATTGGAAATAAGGGCCTCTCATGGGGTATTACTTTTACCATTTTGAGGAATATACTATGGTACATTTATGCTGTGCCCTCCTGAATTACCATAAAGCTTTATACAAATTCAGACACCAATGCATGCTATTGGAGGTAACCATAATAATTCAAGGTCTGCTTTTGGAAGCTTCCTGTCATTGGTACAAATCCTTTCTCACTTTTCACAAGAGGTCTGGTAAACCCAGTCATTGATCTTGTCCCTCTGTTATCATCTGTATTCTCTTTTTTAGGGACTTATCTCCTCTCTCACCACTCTCCTGCCCTGACAGTATCATTTCTCTGAGCTTAGCTTCTTTCAGAATATACCCTGGCTCAGCTTCACACCAGCAGTGAGTATGCATGCAGCTGAGCATAACTTCTACCCTCACATGTCAGACCATGCCTGCTTGGAAGTCCAGAAATGAGATCAGGGATACTTATATAGAAATGTACTCTAAAGTTCAATGTACCGTGTCAGATTCTAAACTCACTTAATGTCGTTTGCAGACTGGAGCTTCACTATACTATGCAGATGATCTTAAATTTTGGGAGTCTGCAAAATACCGGGCCTCTCGACAAAGAAGTATAGATTTTCAATTTAAGATTAATTATCTAGCTACATTGTAACTCTGGGGAACTAACTTTTGACTCTAAAAAGATAGACCTTAAAATTAGGGCCACCTAAAAAATTAACAATGATAATTAGCTTAACTTATCTGTAAATGGCTGGGTTCTACAAGATTTGGATTCCTGGCTTTCTAGGTAATAACAAAGCCCCTTTATGAGGCAACCCAGGATCTGATTATGAATACCTGGAGAAAACTGAACAAGAAAAAGTCCCTCAAAGCATAAAGATTGACTGGTATCTTCCCTAGACTTAGTAATCATAAATTTGGATAAATAAGCCTTTAAATCTAAAAGGCAGGACATTATGTTCAAAGAGAGGACTTATTTTCCAAAATTATCAATTGATGTGACATCCAAGGAAACTAACAAACCTTTTTAACTCTCCTACAGCACACAATGTATCATATTTTAAACTTATTGCCTAAGAGAAAAGGCTAACCAGAAATCCTATCAAATATTGGGGCCACTGCTATGATGGACCCCCACCAAAATTATTTCCCTGTGACCATGACAAAGCAAATGTGACTTGTTATAAGATGGAAGGCACTCAGGGCCGTGGAGGCATTCCTTGTCCCCATGAAGGCCTACAAGTTTATCTCAGCTGTAAGACATAAAATATTTAGGGGAGCCATAATTCAAGGAGCATCGTTTGTTTCCAGTAAAGATGGAAGATTCTTTATAGTTTATCATAAGGCTAATATGGTAACTTTAACAATATAACCTTTACTTGTGGACATCTTATAACTGGTAGGCACTGTAAACAACTTTACCCTTACAGGGAAACACCAAGTGTCCCCACAGGCAATTATAAGTATGACCTATGCTCTAATATAAATATGCAATTTAGAAGACTCTAACAAAAACCATATTAAGATTTTTCATAACAACCTACCTCTTAATAGCACCCACATTTCTTTAATGTTTTTATGATTCATCTTAAAAATCCTATTATCATTATCCACATAAAATGCATGTTTTTTACTTTAGTGGATGGTTTTCACTAATTTCTTTTTGTAAAAGAATAACTTGATATCTCCTCATCCTGATCCTGATAACTCTTCAACTAAATTTTCTGCCAACAGAAATTTCCCTTGTCACTTCCTAAATTATAAACTAGGAAAAATGACTATTTGGTTCCTTTCTAGTAGTAGGTATAGAAGATTGGACTGTTGTCCCTCTTCACCACCACCCCATTTTATTTTGCAGTACTGGGGCTTGAACTCAGGACTCACACCTTGAGCCATTCCACCAGCCCTTTTATGTGAAGGGCTTTTTTCAAGATAGAGTCTCACAAATTATTTGTCTAGGCTGGCTTCGAACTATGATCCTCCTGATCTCTGCCTCCTGATTAGCTAGGATTGCAGGCATGAGCCACCAGTTTCTGGCTTCTGCACCCCTTTTGAGATTGAAAGGGACCAAGTCATTTGCCGGGGAAATAAGGTAGGAGAGATAGATGAGAAGACAAAGAGGAGCTACCTGCTTCTGTTTTCCTCTTTGAGATGTTGGCAAACTGCAAGGGTCTTTGGGTGGGTGGAGAACAGTCATGTCTACCAATGGAGCACACCTATTGTCTTTGTGATTTGGTTGGGCCAGGATGACCCTTCCCTATTTTAACAACCTTATCAGTCACCCAAACCCCATTATTTTTGATCTCGTGTATTCATTCCCTCAGCTCTCCATTAAAAGACTAGGAGATGGGGGCCACCATTTGGAATCTTTGCTCTCATCTCCTGCATGCGGGCAGGAAATGTTTTGCTCTTGTTTTCTCCTCCCACCACACTTGTCTATAATTTATCCTGTTATACTGAAATAAATCCTTCTTAAAACTTTTTAAAAAATCTTTTTAAAAAAGAAATTAAAGCCCTCAGCATACCACAAACAAGTCAGATTTTAACTGGCAGTTTATTTCTTGTTGAAATAATAACAGTTATAAATTCAATCAGCATTGATCTGGAAAGGTATGTGATATATATATTTCAATATTTGGCTTCTAATACTAACAATTTGTTCAATAGAGCATTTTATATATCCGTCATCATTGTTATTGATCGACTCCATTTTCATTTTCTTACCATGATTTAGTCATTATGATAATCATGTTATTGTAGATTTTCAGTATGCTTTTAGGCAATTTCACAGCACCATATTTGGTGCTGCCTAGATAGCACCTTCTAACTCTTTATGTATTGTGGGTAATTTTTTTATTAACTTTCTGCAGCTTCTTTAACTTACACATCGTTGATAGGATGTGACTGAAAAAAATAAGGTACAAATTGTATCCGATAGTATGGAAATTGAACAATCTAATTTTAAATAGAATTGTTAGTAATTTCACATTGCTTAGGAAAATGGCATCTCAAACAATTTCAATACTCTGAAATTTGTGGTGAATTGAGTTTTATCAGACATTTAAACAAGGTACAAATCATGCTGTATATCCATCTGTTTTTCAACAATAATTCATCTCTTCAAATTCTAGACATCTCTAAGCATAAACCTCAATTAATTAATTTTATGTGATAAATTTTGTGATTCTGAAAATTGTGACCTTAGAAAATATGTCTAAAACCTCTTCATATGTTTTTGCATCAAAAAAAGAGTCTTATAAAATCCTATCCATTTCCCTCAATTGGCATTTTACAACAAGTATTTGTAGAATTAAAATGTATTTTAAATTTGGAATAAAATCTTTAAAAGAGAATTTAAATTTTAATTTATGTAGGATTTTCTTTAAAAATTGTTTTAGGCAATTTATAATTAGATAAGTCAGCCTTCAGTTGAGTAAAGTATTATAGCTTCATTCTTTAACATACATAATAATCAACTTTAACTTAGCAACCAGAAGTCATATGTACACTAATGAGAAGGTTACATAACATGGTTTAGCATTGTGTTCTATTAACCTTTATGCTGAACAAAACTGAATTTACAAGGAAGTTAAGGAAAAATTGTTCTGCTAATAATCACAGTAATGATTATGAAAAATGAGTATTGGAATGCTACTATAGAATAAAGCCAAAAGCCACTATGTAACTTGTTCCTAAATTATTTTAAATGCTGCTTGCTAATTATATACTTGTTTTAAATCTATATCCATACATGTTAAAACTAAAATCAATTTTTAATCAGTACCAATTTTTCTTTCTAGACTGGTGGGGAGGGGAATATTTACGATAGAAAATAGGTCCCACAGAATGTTAAAAGAGGAATAATATTTAAATAAATAGATGTTTATTTGGGGCAAGTGTTATTCCTGGGCAAGGATTACAGAAGAAATTTTAGAATCACATTGAAATAAAACTATGATGGTTAATAGAATTATTATTTTGCTATATTCAGGGGGAAAGAATTAAGAGAGGAGATACATTTTATCATGAAGGAAACAAAATATGAATCACATATTTAACACTTCATTAAATATGTAGATTGCTGTGAAATCTGGTGAGAAAGTTAAGGAGAGGCAGATACCATAAAGCCATCAGCCACACACACTCATTTGTTCCATATGTGAGAAAGCTACAAAAATTAGTAAAGAGCCAAAAAGAGCCAGAGTTAGTTAGGCATGATAATGGGACATTAGAAACAAAAGCAGGGGCATATCTTTCCAAAGGTGTATTTGGGGGCATCTTAACGCCTATCAAATGCAACACACTGTTTCAATTACGTGCCTATGACATAGTGTGAGCTGTATTTAAAAGTACAACTTACATTGGGTATTAGACCACAGGTCATAGGAAGTGATGGGTGGCAATTTGTTTATTGCATTTTTTATTCAAGTGCACATTTATTCCTTCCTTCCTTCCTTCCTTTTCTTTCTTTCTTGTCAAGGTCTTCTACTTGAGACAGGGCCTAGCTGGCCTTATACTTGCAATGCTCCTGTCTTGACATCTCAAGTGCTGGAATTTTAGCATTCAATATTATACCCATCTGCTAATTGCATATTTCTTCTTATTCTCTTTCTACTCAGATTCACAAGCAATAAGACAACTTTGATTTCAGGTGCATTATATAAACTTCCACTCTTATACTTGATGATTTTGATGTGATTTATGACTTTAATGTCTCTATTTCCCAGGAGTATTTTATACGCTAAAATAATATGTATAATTTGATCAAGAGCAAAACTGTTCATTTTAATTTGTATATTTTTTCCTTATGTGGTACAATACACTAATGTTACCTGAACATTACTATGTGCTGGACACTGATTAATGGTTTTATGTTTATCTGTTCTCCTATAAATTTTGTAGCTGAAAAACTATGAAGCAAAGAAATTAAGTAACTTGGCTTTAGATAATAAATAATGCCTAATGCTCATGGTCCTATAAATCCAACTTATTAATAAAAATCCATTCAACTTTTTGTGATGATTTATTACATACTTTGAGGATACTCTCAGTGATGAATACTTCACAACTCTATGTAAACACTGTTTTGAGAAAGAACACAGCTTGAAGATTCCCTTCTAAATTTCTCTCAGTAATGTTATGTTTTAGAAGTATAAGTGAGCTTATTCAATTGTCCTTTCTCTAATTGTTTTAGCCAATTGTTACATGAGCTTTGACCAACCAAATGAGTGCTTTGAAATTTACAATTTTAAAGCTGACTTGCATCAAAATTAAACCCTGCAGATTGTCGGTGAAGCTGAAGACTGCTGGTCTGAAATGCCTTTAATTGGTCACAGTTCTGATGCTCAGCATTAGATGAAAAAATAGAAATACAAGTAACTGTAACCATTATCCTACTAAGGAACTTTCTTTTTCTTCTGCCAGATTTGTGGTATTTGATAACACTGAAACACACACATTAGAGTCTCTGAAAAAATGAACTGGACTAGAATTATTACTATACCCACCATTTCTCTCACAATTGCTTTTCTTATTGTCTGTGAAAAACTTGTTTTAAAGGGAACCACAGACTTTCATTAAGATATAGATTTATTTAGTTGGTTCTCCCATATGTTTGTAAAATTCAGTAGAAACTTTATCGTGGAAAGCATGTAGTAAACATGATTGACCATATTAGCTTTGCTCTGACATTAGTCCCTTAGACTGGATCCTTTAGCTGTCAGAATCAATTCAGTCTTTAATTACATTGCCCTACAGTCTGACCTTGAAAAGGAAATGTCACAGGACTTCTTGGGTGTTAACATGATTGTTATTATTAAAGCAGATGGAAGGACAAATTTTTTGGAATCAGTTAATGTAAAAATCCTATTTTGAGTATTTCCAGTGTTTTGTAAGTATGAGTTCATTATGAACGTTACCTTTACTAAAATTATTCTACTGGTCTTATCTCCTTTTTGGTGTACCTCCTTGCCAGATACTCCTTCTATCTTTGGTATTCAGGTGCTTTCTTGTGAATTCAGCAACATAAATTACTTACAAAATGCTTACTATTGGTAAGGCCTGTGCTGGACCCTGGGCATGTCCTCATGAACAAAGCACACCTTTGCATCTGCTCTCAAGGAGTTTATATCACAGTGTGGGAAACAGGTGCCTATCAACAAACACCACACATACATCATAATACATTGTTATCATGGCAACAAAAATGTTACATGTAATATATAATTATATTGGAGGGTCTGGAGAGAATGTAGAATAACATAATAACAAAGTGAAAGGGTTTGAAGAGGCTTTGCTCTGAGATTAACTTTAAATTGAAATCTGAGTGAGGTCCAGAAGTCACTGAGTGAAGTGAAGGGCAGGAGTCAAAGAGATGATAGTGATTCAGGACTGGGAAACAATATAGACAAAGACCAAGGAAGGAAAGAGGCAGGTCTTTCAGGAACCAAGGGGTGGGGAGAGAGTTGGATTAGGGTGTTAGTGTGATTGGAATTGGAGAGATAAGCAGCAACAGTTCCCAGAGTTCCTGCAAGTTACTGTAAGATTTTGGTAGATGTTTCTCTTTAAATCTGAGCTCATCAGAAAATTCTATGTGAAATCAATCCTATTAGGTTCTTTTGATGCCTTCTTAGTTCATTCCTGAGATCATTTAAGGATGCGTAGTAGTTGGGTTATAGCTTTAGGTAGGACTGCCCGTCCTTATACAGCCATTCTCTCCTTCAAAATTTCTGACAATGAAGTTATAGCTAGTTTGCTTTGGTTTTCTTTGTTTCATTAATTCCGTTGCTTTCTTCCATGATTCCTGCTTTTTAAAATCCTTGTCTACTTACACTTCTTCATCCTTCCCCTCTGTGACTGTAGCACTCCAACATGTCATGGCCCTTTTCTCCAAGCTTTCTGGTTGCTCTCATCTCTTCTAGTTCTTTTTCCTTGGCTGCAATTGAGTCTCCCATAGCCTTTCTGGTCATTGCTTCCTTTATTTTGTGGATGACGTAATTTTCAGTGAGGCCCAACAAAAACATACTATATGATCAGCTCTCAGCTGAATTACACTTCTGGAAGATGAGCAAGTAATTGAAGGTTTCTATGGGTATAGTGGCTTCCCTATATGCCACTTTAACAGAAGAGGTTGGTCCATAGCTCTCCCCATGCCATTGGTTTGCATTCTACTCTCATGGTAACACTTTTGTTTCTCTTTTCTTCTGTTCTTAACCAATTGCTTTCTAGTGTGCTTTCTCCTTCCTAAAACTGATAGATTTTCTTTTAAATGCTGTATATTGTCATGTGTGCTGGCTGAGCTCTGAGACTTAATGAAACATTAAATGTTCAGTGTTTGGAAAGATAGGCGTAAACCAAGATGAGACTGTGTAAGAACCAGAGGATAGACATTAGCCCCGTGAGGATAGCAAAGCGTCTTCATCAGAATGCTCAGTGGGGTGCAAATCAAAATCATTTGCCCAGGCTTTTAGAACAAGGGTTGAATGGCAACAAATCAATACAGTGCATGGTTGGAGATGCTGGTGACAAGATGAGATTAAAAATGATGTGTTGCAAAAGAAAACCTTTATAGGTATAACTTCATTACGTAATACATGTTAAATCTTTAGAATGCTATAATTATTTGTTCTAATTTAACAGAACAAAGATAAGCTTACCAAATGTAAATGATAATTGCAAATATTTAATATTTCTGAAAAGCATTTCTCTGTTAAGGATGAAAATGTATGTACAATGTAAGTAGTCAAATGCAAGTTAACTTAAAATTCTATCCTGCTCATAGTCAGTAATGAAAGTTTTTGGGGATCTTTAACATACTTTTTAAAATCTACAAATTTGTTTGGCAAGGAGAAGGAATGGAAATTCTCTCTTTTTGAACTCTAGAATTTTACGATACCACCTGGAGTTACTCACTATGTGAGCTTTTTAAGATGAGTCACGTACTTATTTAGGGAGATGCATCTTTCTGCTAGAGTCCTACCAGGCTGGAAGAGGAGGTCAGTGCTCACATATTCAACCTGGGCTTCTAACAACTTCCTATGCAGTATGATGTGCTCATCATAATCATGTCCATTTTAAGATATTTTTATAAACATATAAAGCATACTGAAGGTTTCAACTAATTTTCATCAATTATTTTTATATCACAGAACTTTTTTCTTTAAACCTGGTAGTATTTTCAAAGAAGTAATCTGGGATAATCTGAGGAAATAATCTTTTATCTGGTGCATAATAATTTGTTGTTCTGCTGAAGATGTATGGATTGTATTGAAATAATATTTTTATGATATTAGGAGTTTTATTTCATTATCCTTTTTGGATATGAAATAATGTGCCACACACAGGGAATATCTTTTCCCATTAATACCTAGGCAGGTCACTCAGTTCATGACAACTTTCGCAAGACTGTTTAAGACCCAAGGAAACTTTAAGCATCACCTTGACTCTTATCCTGCCACATTACTTGTATTTTGTTTTAAAAGTTTCTCCACAGCATTCCTTTACCAAATCTTCCTATCCTTTGAAGTTGTGAGTTCTCACTATTGTTCTTCTAGAATTTTTTTCTTTGCTGGTATTCATCTTCATAGCTCTGCAAACATTTGTCCAATTTTATGTTTGGCCTAGGATAGTCAATAAACAACTTACCACCAGGAATTTTCCAGCCCCAATAATACATAAACAAATGATTCAGTAGAATAAGCCCTTATGGTAGCATAGTCACCTTCATTCCCTATTCACTGGTTCCCAAGGCACTAAAGCAGTACAATCTGTAACCACGCCAATGCAGCACAGCATGGACCATAGCCCAAAATTGAACACAGGTACAATACTCCTTTCTTAGGATCATTATCTAACTTGTCACATGAATTCTCAGAGATAAGCACAATACATACAAGAGAGAACAGACTTTTTTTGAGATAGTGTCTTAATATGTAGCCCAAACTGGCCTTAAATCTTCCTGCCTTCCCCTCTCAAGTCCAGAAACTAGAATCATGCAGCACTACACCGGGCTCATAAGAATGGATTTAATGGACAATCTGTTTTTATGTATGATATTGAATAAAGAAAATATACCATCACTGTGCAAGGAGTTTATGCTGTAGTAGGAAGACATGCGTTGAATTAATAAATTCCAGTTGTTGAGCATCCGAGAAGTGCAGTACATTATATAAAGCTAGGAGAAAGGGACCTCACCTGTCAATTGACTTTGAAGAGAAAGATGCAAAGATACATGAAGGGGAAATACCAGCTGCCAGATAAAAAGGCTTGGGGCAGAATGCAGAGTATGGATGAATGGAAAAAGATAATAGAGTTTTCAAAATGTGCTCTATATAAGCTAGAGATTTTAAATTCATAATCCTTTAATTTATTTTTTACATAAGGCTTATTGTTGTAGATAGACTCTTCTCTTAGTTTTAACCTCAGAGATACTATGTGTACCTAGAAATTTTGAGAAATCAGCAAAACATTTCTCCAATATTCCAATTCTCCTTCGGTAGTACATTTACTAACTAGTAATGCGGTCCATAGGATGGAGTAATTTTTGGTAAAACCAATAGTACTTTCCTTCTATTTTATCACTGATATTAGGTAATTCATTGTGACAGTTATGCGAGATGCTGTATTTAGCAATTGCTAGGAGCAGTTAGTATTATCTTTTCAGGTTTTATAAGCACAGGAAATAGCTTGGGAAAAAATTAGATATTTTGGAATAGCACACATTATCACTCATTGATTTTCTTATTAATCTTGTTTATCCACCTGTTTCAGAAAAAATACAAAGTGTGTGAAGAGTAAAATAAGAGCATAGACTAATATCTCATTGAAAAGTGTCATTTTGAAGTTTACGTTCTTTGTTGTCATCATTTTCTTGAACTGCTGGCATCATCCAGATGCTTGGGTCAAATGAAAGCATACATGCAAAAGGAATTGCTCTGATATTTGAGTTGACAGGCATAATTTTGACAGGTAGAAATTACTGCGAAGAAAACAAAAATTGAAATTCATAACTGAGATCTTACAATAAGGATCATGCTGTTTACTTCATAATTATTTAATTAGATATTCAGTGTTTTATGCCAAATACAACTGAATTTAAATAGTTGAGAGGTCACAAAAGAGAAAAGATTTATACTTGGAGGTTTTCTAGGAGCCAAATTCTGACAGGTAGAGGTGCATCTTTCTCAGATGGAACAAGTAGTAGAGATCAGTCTTAGTGACATTTTTGGGAGGATTTACTTGTGTAAGTGATACTCCCAGAAGGACATGACTTTGCTTCTGTTGTTATTGATTATAAGGTCATTCAGATAGAGCTTATTCTCTCCAACTTTCTTGAAAACAACACACTCAGAAGCTCTTCATTTCCTTGTTCATCTCCATTAAACAGGGTTCAAAATATTTCCAGTGTTCTCTCAGTTTATAAGACTATGACCTGTCCAAAATATTTTATTATCGGAGAATCAGTCTGACGTCTGTAGTCACCAGCACCATTAAAGAATGACTTTGAACTAGTAAGAATTTTGCCAGTAGAAACATTAACTTCAATATCTGCATGAATATTTTTCCAAGTAACTACTTTGGAAAATGTGTTGAAATGTTTTTTGAATTCTGCCTTTGAGAAGCAGCTCCAAGTCAGCTCAGAGGTTACACAAAGAACACTGTCACTCTTTTGTCTTCTTTTAAACTTTATTGCTTATTTCCCTCCCCTAAAACCCCAAATAGTCCATCGAACTAGATCACCAAGATCACCAAATTACACATACATATGGCACTTGGGACTATGGTTGTAGCTCAGTAGTAGAGCACTTACATTCAGGAGGCCCTGGGTTCAATCCCCTGTGTATGCAAGCTCACACACACACACACACACACACACACATGAATGCATTATAGACTGGTAGGGTGGCTCAGTGGTAGAGCCCTTCCATGTAGGAGGCTTTGGCTTAAATCCCAGCACTGCAAAATAACAATAAATAACATTTTAAACTAATAATACATATAACAAATTCTTTTTGTCTGTTTTTTTCCTTGAAATCATTTATTCTCAAGCACAATAACCTCTCCTGACAATTATTAATAAACATAGGCTCTAAAAATAATATCCAAAGTTCTAAAACGTGTTTTACTAACTTTAACTTTTTCCAAATATTTGCATAAGGTGCTAGCATGATTCCTGAGAAAGAAAGTATCCACTAAAGTCTATGATATGTGTGCTAAACTTATGAGTGATGTACACCTAAGGTTACATAGGCCATATGTCCTAAAGTAATGAACTCAGAGTCCTTTCTCACTTATCTTAGTGAGAAAAACAGCATGAATTCTTTAACGTCTGCCTTATAACCTTCACTTTGCTGAAGATTTTGCCTAAAAACACTTAGTTTTCTCTAAATTTTTATTGCTGGTTATTTTGCTAAATATAATATGGCCAATCTTAAAGACAGATATGGCATAGAAAATTAATGTGCAGCCAGTCAACTTGGCTTTTCTTCCAAATTTTAATGGCAATTTAATTTTAATAGAGGTATTGTGTACCTCTCTCCTTTTCCATCACTGCATCTGTCCTATACTAATGGCCATAATGATATCTGAGGATACATGATCCACTTTTGACATTTTCAAAGCATTTCTTGTGAAATTCTATTAATATCTATTACTCTCAATGCACCAGAATGGTGAGTTTATATTTTATATTTATTTTTTGCTCTTTTAATTATATTAACTTTTACAATCAATTTAGTTTCTATTAAAGAAACTATAGAAACTTGTTTTTAAGGTCTAGTAAACTGAAAAGGAAGGAGGAGAAAAAAGAGGAGGAAGGGAGAAAAGAAAAAAATTTGATTACTTTAACCTAGATGACTGGTCTCCCTGAGATCATTTTCAAAATTTTAGTTATTTCTTCTAATGTTCACCTCCATATTCCTATGTAATGCTTATAAATAGACGACTCTTTCAGATTTTAGTATTTTATTTCTGCCTCTCTGCACACTTTCCCTCCTCCATGTTGCTTTTGTGTTTTTAATTGGAGTATAATTAATATGCAATTAAATGCACACATCATAACTATTTATTCTGTTGTTTCTTAACAGTGGTAAACACCTGTGTAAACATTGTCCAAAACATGATATACAACATTTTTGGGGGCAGTCAGGAGTTCCTGCTTGTTAGGCAGATGATCTACCATTTGAGCCAGAACTCCAGTCATTTTTTTGCTTAAGTTATTTTTCAACTAGGGTCTTGTGTTTTGCCTGGGATCCTCCTCAGTCTGTAGTCTTCCTACCTATGGCCTCCTGCACAGTTGGGACAACAGGCACAGATACCACACCCAGCTTATTGATTGAATAGACTCTTGCTAACTTGTTAGCCTGGACTGATCTCAAAATGCCATCCTCCTGGCTTCCAGTAAACCTGGTATTACAGTCATGAGACACTGTGCCTGGCTCAGATGTAGGACATTTTTAGTCCTCCAGAAAGTTTCTCTCAAGGTTCTACACAGTAAGTTTTCTCTCTCCTCTTCCACATACACACATATAGCATTCCCTGATTTTTAATGCCATTGAATGATTTTATCTGGTTTTTTAGATTTCACATAAATAGAATCAAACAGTGATTTCCTCTTGTTTTGTCTTTTCCCGCTTACCATAAAATTTTTAATGTCTATCCATGATGATGTTTGTGTGTAGTAACACCTTACTCTTCATTTTTGGACTATATGTGCTCCATTACACAGGCAAGTGTCAGTTTATTTGTCTAATGTCTTGCTTATGAATATCTAGACTGTTTCAATTTTTTCCACATTCTTATTAACACATACAAATTTTCTATTGTGGAGGATTTCATTGTGAAATTATAATCACAAATGCATAACTTTGATCATACTCACCACCTCTACACTCTTTCTTATCCCCCTCCACTCACTCCCTGTTTTATTATCTTTCTTACAATACTTTTAAAGGAGTTTCATTATGAGTTTTTCATACATCCACACAAATAAACTATGATTATATTCTCATTCCTTTACCCTCCTTTCATTTCTCCCACCTCCTATTGGTTTCCTACCCCAAATAGCAGCCTATTTCTGTTCATGTTTGTTTTTTTCTTCAGATCAAGTTTCCTCCTATGAAAGAAAGAATACAGTATTTGTCTTTCTGAATCTGGCTTATTTTATTTAACATGATGATCTCTACTTTTATCCATTTTCCTGAAAAATGACAATTTTGTTCTTTATGGTAGAATAACACCTCATGAAGTATATATGTCACATTTTCTTTATCCATTTATAAGTTTAATGGTCACCTATTCAGGTTCTATAACTTGGCTATTGTGAATAGTGCTGGTTTCATGATTATCAATAAAGCTTCAATGGACATTCACATGCATATTTTTGTTGGTCCATATTTTTCCAAGTTTAGGAATAGAATTATCAGGTTACATAGAAAATGGGTGTTTTATCAGAAACTCTAAATAGTTCTACAAAATGCTATTTTAAATCCTTCCAGAAATGTATGAATGTTCCATTCATCTTTGTCAGTATTTGTTTTCTGATTCTAGTTATTAGTCCTCATGTTTTGTTTACAAGTTTTTTTTTTTGTATTACCTGTTCTGTTAACACAAAAGTTCCTTTTAGCTTTGCGTCTTTTTATGTTAGGTCATTCCTTAGATTTTTAGAATCACAGGCTACTGATTCATATTTAAAATGAAGCACTAAAATTGGGTATGTTTGTAGGCAGAATGATTAAATGTCACTTCACGTTAGGTCAGACAAGCGGTCACATGGCTTTTAAAGATGGCTTCCTAAATCTGAAAGCTTATAATTTTTGCTCCATAGAAAAACTCTCTGATGTGCTACATTGGGTCTATAATTCTGTTCCCCACAAGCTGTGTCAAGAGCATAAAGAGGTGTGGAACTCCTGATCAATGTGCAGATTTTTTTACTCTTTTGTTTCCTCTCTCACACCTCACCCTTCCTCTTCTATATGGTGTCCCCAGGTCTGGGAATTTTCTGGTTAGTTTTTTCCTACACACTGTATCTCTTCATTCCTGATCAAGTTTGAGGAAGCCAGTAACATGATATAGATGCAGAGGTTGAATACAGAGAGCTGGACTTATATAATACAAACTCCAGACGATTCTCATGTTTTCAGTCCCTGCCTCATTGCAATCTTCTGTAGAACCAGACTTCCTATGCTTAGTGTATCTTTACTTTCTAGCATTGTCTGTTGTGGACTTAAGTTTACCTTCCTTCTGAACTAATAACTTCTGTACCATCGCCCACCCATTTTCTCTCTTCATATACTGTATTCTTTGGTTATAGATCTTAATTTGTATTGTTTCTTGCTTTCTTTTCCATGTGATTTAATATGATTTTAGTTTTTTGTTTAACATGGTTTCACCCAAGACCTTCAAATTGCATCATACTTGAGGCTTGACAGAGATTGAGTTATAGGAAAAACATTTTATTTACTGATGGAGGGCAAATTTGCTATTTCTGAAGCACTAAGTCTAATAGGGCTACTCCATTCATTTTTAAGAATGTTTAAAAGACTGCTTTAGAAAATGACACAAAAGAACTTCAGAAGCACAGATTAGGGGTGGCACCCATCTCTCTTTATCATCATGTGGATTTTGAGGGTAAGAGTTCAAACAAAGGATATATTCACCTTTTAAAATGTAAATGAACTGCAAAATCAGCATATTTTTCTTGCACTATCTTTGAAAAAAATAAAAATACACTCCAATTTTTCCTTTCTTCTCTCATGAAGGGCTTTGAAAACCCACAATTATAGAATTTATGAAGGAAAAATTACTAATAAATACCATTAAGGAAGAATACTTCAAGGTTTAAAGATTGCTAGCCAAAATATCTTATTTTTAGACTGAATCTTGGAAGGATGCTAAATAAGTTACTCACTGACAAAGATGAAGACAAGTTATAAATTAAGTATATTGGAAATAACAGGAGGAATAAGACTGACAAATTATTGACATTGCAGAAGTAACCAAGCAAAGGCGTGCTAAAATTATACTTTGATGATCTGGATGTGTGTATGATGATGTGTATGAACAGAGGAAAAATTTCCCCCCATGTATCAATCAACATATCTAATCAAGCACCTATGACATGCACCTATGACACTGTGTGTCTAAGAAATAAGAACATACCCATATTTTAAAAGAGATTAGTGGTAGAAAAAACATATTCAAATGTAGAGATGACATAAGGGAATAGGCACTCAGTGCCAAATAAGTGATACAGACAGTAAATACTACTCTAGCTCAGAAGTGACAGAGAAAATCACAGGTGAAGAGAGAATGGAGTCTGCACAGAGAGCAGAATTTGCCATCCCTTGTAAAAATAAATCATTAGTAATCAAAATGATGATCTAAATTTTGTAGTCTATAAAGAAACTTGGCAGACATGGTATCATTATCACTAAGTGAGGTTTTTTTTCCATTTCTTTCTTTTTGTTCTTTTTTTAAGTCATTACATTTTGGCTAAGGCTAAGATAGATTCATGCAGCTCATCAACATCTAATAGATAGCAAATTTTATAGAGACATTTTTTATAGTGCAAGTATGTCTTCTTGCTTTGTTTATATACTTATGTGGTCATCTTTCACAGCATGATCACAAATTGCAAATTTGAAGACCTTAGCAGTTGGAAACAATACTATATTCAGTTTTGTACCTTCATTTAAAAGGAAGCTGATTTTCCAAGGAATATTCAAAAAGGAAAGGAGTCTATCCAATGATGTACTGATAAAAAAAATCCTTGATTTGTAGAATTTGTCAGTTCCTGTGATATAAATATTTCACATGGCCAGTTTCAAGCTGCCAACATGATGTTACTGAGTCCTGAATTGGGAACAGGTCAGTGCAGTAATCTCCCCTGAGATGGTGCAAGCATATTCCTGCATACTGTTGAAGCCGGCAGACTTTCAGATTTTATCCAGTGAGGTGTGAGTAAGGATGATGTTCAGCATTTTGATCCTTCTACTTCCATTCTTATCCCTTCTTGGTCTTCCTGCTATTCTTCTTTTTCAGGTATATAACTCCTGTGATGACAGTATGAAAGTCAAAGATGCTTTATCTCAATATGTGCCTTGCTCATTTAGGCTGTCAAATGCAATTTACTTTGTTTATGGAATACAGCAATGCCTTGTTGCTTGTGCAGACATGTGGCAGTGATTTGAAGAGCAGAGGAGAACAGGGCCACGACCTAGTGTGCTATGTAGTGGTGATACAGCTTTTTTCTTTTTTATGACTCCCTTCTGATACAAGGATGTCATTCTAAGATTTGTCTTCTAAAAATAGAAGTAACAATTTCAAAGACCTCCATGAGTTGTAGCAAAGAACCCATAATCACAGAACTCTAAAGTCAAGGCAAGAATGTATTATTTGTATCTTTTCTTGTCCTTAATAGGGCAAACTTTGTAGAGATGTCCACAGCCTTGTGTGCTTGCACCACAGGATGGTATCCCAGGACTAGGGCTGACCAAGTCATGTATTTATCAGAGAATCTTCAAAAGCTGAGTATCTAATTAGTCTATTTTCTCCAATTGTCAACTGCCATGGTATAGTACTATTCTACTATTAAGGAGGTATTAAGTCTCTTCATTTAACTTCCCACATCTATTTGAGCATCTAATATTCCTCTTAGCTACCAGTTAGCATTTACCATTTTTCTGCTCTCTGTATTTGCTTCTGCTGTCTATGGCAGCCACTATATCTGGTAGAAGCTGTACCAAAGTGCAACTGTCCACACTGCACTTTGCCCAGGGAGCTGCTGGGAAGACCCACATGGGGCCTTACAGACATTCCAGTTTTAAAATGACTCCTTCTAGTACAATTAATACAACCTTCTGCACTAGTATGGCTAGAATTTAATGCAAAAGCTATAGACTGTAATATGTCCTATATATCTTAATGGAAAAATCAAGCACCATTTTAATTGTTTTTCTTCTCTTTTCTCAGAGCCCTTTTCATAAGACTAAGAAATAAATGAGTCCAGTGAGTAGAGACCTTTTGCTCTGCTGTCCTGAGATACTTACCTAGAGTCAAACATGAGCATATTATTCCTTCCCTAGGAATATTATTCCTTCCCCAAGATTTTATTTTTGATCCCATAACCTATTGATCAAAGAAGTTCTCAATAATATAATCCATCCCTTTCATGAACCACTTATATTCCATAACTACTTCAAAAAGAAGAATAGAGCAAACAATTCCTGGTGCATTAACTTTCCTTTTAGAGGACACAATTAAGAGAGGGACAAATTGTCTCAAGAGCCACTGTCCTCAAAGTCTATGTCAGAGTCTCACTCTGCCCCAAATTCTCAAATAGGAACCACTTGTTCAAGATAAGTCCCAATTAAAGCAAAAAATCAGAGTCAGGGATGCAATGCTAATAATGCTAGTTACAGAGAATTAAGTGAAATTATATAAAGAATAAAACTCAGATTTCAGATGCAGGAATTAGGAATTAGTATGAGTTGAATTGAACATAATGGTTGAGAGGAAAGGCCATAAATATTGTTATAAAGCTAGAGATTATTTTTATGGAGTACCAGTTAGGTTAATGGAGTTGGTTGGTGTTGGATGTGTGAGCTATATAAAATTATTTATTTTTAGCCACTCAGACTCATAACTGTGTGGAATGGCAAGTTGAAGTTTCCTGTTTAGAGCATCTGCATTTTAAACTTGATTCTACAGCAAAGGATATTTTGCTATGCTGAGGTTTGATGGAACATAATGTGTTTACAAGGTTGAGGTATATTAAATATCTTTATGGATAGTCAATCCTAATAAAGTAGGACATGCACTTAATTAGTCATTTAATGGTGGATTTTCTACTTTAATTATAGTTTTATATAATCTAAGCTTAATTTAGTTGAATGATAATAAAGTAATCTTTATATGCTGAATATGGAGATGACTTTAGATCATTTATACTTCTGAATTATGCTCTCAATCTGGATGTATATAAATAATATGCAGGCTTCTCAAGAACATTACATTACTAGAGCCTCACAGTGTTCTTAAATAGGAGGGAATTTGTTTGCAGCTCATTGGAGATACAGAGATTCACAGAACTACATTGAATGACACATTCTTTATACACAAATCTGGATTTCTGTCAACCTGTTTGTAGGTCACTACCCAAGGGCCCAATGAATGGCACTGGTTTATTCTTCAGTTTAGAATCTAACTCTGGAATGAGAAAACTATATTTAAAGGAAAAGTTTTTGACATTTATTAGAAACATATTTCTTTATGGTAATTTACTTTGTGGATTTACTTGTGCCTGGAGACTTTAAAAGAAATTTCAAAATGTACAGTGGACCAGGTTTCTGATGCTGTAGCTTTCAGAAGCACTCTCTTATAAATGTCAAAGACAAAACTGGAAAGTTTTTTCCCTTACTCCCTGGATGCTCCCTTATCCCAGTGTTACAACTGCTATCAGCTTTTAGGAGGCATTAGAATTGTTAGTTGTGGTTATGCATCAATTATGTCATGAAAGAAAACAGTTACTACAAACTCTCATTCATTTGCTTTTTCTTACTGAGGATTTGTCAGTTTGTGTTTGTCAGGCATGGTCCTTGTACCTCGCTTCTAAGTTTATTGGGATGATTGGAACAAAAGCTATGACATTCTCTTAGTTCCTAGGGCTTGTTTTAACTGGTAGTGGGGAATCAGAGGAAGAAACCCAGTAAGAAAAAGTCTCCTCTCAAAGATGGTATCACTTGGCAGCTTCAGCTCATGGGATGGGCAAGGTGAAATAAGGACTTGAAGTAAGGATTCATTATACAAATAAATTGCCATTAGATTTTGTGGGTAAAGGGTCATAGGACAAGAATGTCAGCCAAAAAATCAAAAATTTATTCTATCAAAGACAGTGAAATATGACATGTTGATTTTTACATTCTTCATCCTAAATCTGGACACAGTTCTGTAGAATTATGGGAAATTTTTGTGAGTTTTTGGTAATTATTGATCCAGTCTTCCTCGTCCTACCTGGTTACAGTCAGGAATGTGGCTGCCTAGGGCTGAATGCCACTTTTAGCTGGAAGCTATCATGTTCCCCATTTTTCCTTTAAATATTTCCAAGTCTTATTATTTATTTATTTATTTGCTTGCATGAATAGGGAGAGAACAGTATTTGGCAATTAAAAGATGGCTGAAGGGAATAGCAGACTTTTATTTCCTATAGGAACATTTGCAGATGATCCAATTTCTCCTAATTTGTAAGCCATGTTTTTATAGCATATTCAAGTGGACTCATTGGTTATTACAGGTGTCACCAAGCTCTGTAGCTCATACTGTCCTAATGCCAAGATTGAGGCATAACAAGCAACCCCTATTAATAAAATACAAACCATGTTTATGAATATGTTTTCTTGCTGTATTTTAGTATATGATGTCAATTACTGTGAGTCAGTCACTATACAATTATAAGCAGTCATTATGACCACATTTCCCATTGAATTTTTATCTCCACAATTATGATCAATTATTTGTTAATTCAAACAATAATGTAAATATCACACCATCAGATAAAGTGAATATGTGTGTTTATGGAGTTTATATTATGTAGAGTCTTTATATTATAGGGATTTTATTATTTATGGACATAAGATATTCACCCAATCTAGTGGTGTAGGTTTGTATACACCTGCATACACACTCACAAACATACACACACACCACTAAATATAGTGAGTAACATACACTGATAAAGAATAAACTCTTTATAATATAAACACAATGTGTTTTGTGTGAGTAGAAGAAGAACAGCATACATCATTGCCCTGTTGTTGTTATTATACCAAAAGGAGGGTTTCTAAGGTATTGAGTTTATTGAGCTTTAAGTGTTCTACTTTTTCAATTTCACAAGGCTGTGAAAAAATAGCGTATCTACATTATGTTAGGAGAAAGAAGCTACACACAAAAAGTACATATGTATGAGTCTACTGATAAAAAATTCTAGAAAATGCAAACTGAATTTGTAGTGACAGAAAACAAATCATAGGTTGCCTGAAAGTGCAGGTAGCTGGCAGGAAGGATTAACTAAAAAGGGTCATGAGGAAACTTTTGAGGTTAATGAATATGTTCTATCTCTACTTATAGTGGAGTATTTTGGGTTCTGTTAATACTCATCAAATATTTTAACAGATGCTGTTTGTTGAACATAAACCATATGCCCCAATAAAGTTATTTAAAAATGAGACCTATATCTCAACATTTAAACAATATGTGGAAAATTAACCTAGATATGCCATTTCTCTAATAATATTAAGTAACTTACATTTATGAGCAATACCCTCCTATTGCTCAGAATATGTTCTTAAGAGGAACTGAGTTGATAATATCCATAATATATGTTGAATGTTCACACTCTCACAGCCCATTCTGAAGGCAACTGAGTTTTTTCTATAAGACAAAATAATTTCTGTTTTCCCAGAAAGAGGACAGCAATACCTGACCTTTTGAAAGTGTGCCATATTGGCCATGGATTATTATATTTTCTATTGTTCAAAACAAGTTACTACAAACTTGGTGACTTAACACAACATGCATTTAACATCTCCAAGTTACTGTTGGTCAGGAGTCCAAGCACAGATTTGCAGAATTCTGTTTCATGATCTTACCTGACTCCAATCCAGGTGAAGCACAGAGTTAAGGTCTCATTAGAGATTTGGAGAGTCATCCACTTCTGAGTTTCCAGGCATTGGCAGAATTTATTGGTTGTGAATGGAGTCTGAAATTCCCTTTTCTTCCTCTTACACAATGACTACCCTCAGATCACAGTGATCACTTCCAGTTCCCAGCCAGATGGATCATTCCATAGGCCATTACAAAACGGCTGCTCACTTCCTCAAGGTCAGCAGGAGAATCTCTTCTTTCAGGCTTCTAAGACAGGGCTTTCTAAAATGTTACCTAGTACTGACAGTGACTACCCCATCATCTTTGCATATAATGTAATCTAATCAATCAAGAAGTGACTATCTCATTGACTTTGCTAGGTTTATTGACCAGAGGTCCTACTGCACTCAGAAGTGCAGTCCCCTTGGTCACTTGAACCAATTTAGAGAGTATCAACAACAATTTTTTACAGAAAACCTGTGAAGTGCATTATTCTCTAATGATATATTTAAATAAAGAAATATCTTTAAGTGTAGTTATAAGCATATGTCTAAGAAAAATTTAAAATCACAGTAATTTTAAATAAACAGGATAATTAGTACTTTTAAATTTTATTTAATTTATATTGGTTTAGTTTCTATCATAATCCTAGGGTCATAGCTATCAAGCAGTCAGGTATGTCTGGGCACAATGTACCCAGTGATGAAGGAGTTAATGCATCTCTCTCTAAAGTTGTCAGTTTCCATCTTCCTCATCAGGAAAATAAGACCTATAATTTGCAAAATGAATCCACATTCTTGAACAGTGGCTGAATAAAAAACTGAGTATTTTAATAATTAGCTATTCAAATTATCTTATGGTTACCTACTGTTCATAAAATCAAAAACATAATATAAAATAACATAGATCATAATATTAGTTACAGATGTCAGCTTCCTCCCTTTTTGCTGAAAAAAAGATGTTAATGAATTACTGTAGACTGATTTCTGACATAATTGCCAGGATTGTACAATATATCATTCTACATTTATGCCATCAAATTAGCATCTGTAATTCATACTATGCTAGCTTTCTTAATCTTATCATGTACTAAATACATGTTGTTTAGGTTTTCAGAATAACAGGTGGCTCTATACCTTCTAGACTGAAGAGAATTTACAATTCTGCCATTGAATTAGTGAATATTTCAAAGATGACACTAACAATATGTCTGGGTTTACATCACAAGGCTGTGCCTCTGAGATGCTACTGAATACAGAAAATGCATCCATAATTTCAACCTGAGAAATAGGAGTTTGAGTAATTCTAGTCATCTTTTTTTCTATCTAATGCATTCTTTCATGACAACAATACAACACTCAGTACTTAATACTCATTTTCTAATACCAGGAAGTTGTTTCAGTAGTTGTTTGTGATGTTCTGTGTACTTCTATGGACCGTGCACAGTATCACTGCATCCAAGAGATCAGATTTACAGACTTCTGCTGCCAGGTTGTTTAGGTGCATTTTTTTACATTTTTCTTAGCATGTATTAGTTATACTAGGGTGTTTCATTGTGACATTTACATATATGCTTATAATATATCTTAATTAGCTTTTGCTTCCATCATTCTCTCACATCCCCCTCTTTCATAGAACAATTTCAATAGGTTTCATTGTTCTGTTTTCATACAGTGGATTGACCATATTCACCCTCCTTCACCTTCACCTGCCACAAGTACCCATCACAAAGCCTCCTGCAATATGAAATTATAGTAGAATTCAATCTGCACAGACTGATTTTTTTCAATATTTGATAGGTAGGAATCATTCGAAAAACAACGTTGATACAATTCCCTTTGTTGGCCAATGTTTGTGTCTTTTCCCAGACTGAACTGCTCCCATGGGGCTGGCATCTCATAGTACAAAACACAGTAGAATGTGTCATATCTCATTATGTAGTTTTCTTCGAGGATCAGAAATTTTTTCAGCTTCCTTCTTTCCTCAGTCAAAGAGGAATTGTTAGTTTATGTTATTTTACTTATCTTTAAAATGAGAAAATAGGTAAAAAGGAAGATTGAGTGCTTTAACAATTTCATGCACTGGTGAAAGTAGAATCAGTGTTTGTCAGCTTGTGATCTGATTTCTAGGTTTATTTGTTTTTATCATGGACATCTCTTTTGTACTTCCTGTGAATCCGATATTTTGTGTGATTTATAATAACTCAATTAACACTTTAGAAAATCTTAGGAATTTGGTACCATTATCATTCACATTTATGGGTAAGGAGACTGAACCATGGTGAAGTAATTGGTGTGAGGACACATAGTCAGAATATGGTAGATGTAATTTAAGTCTGGAGTTTATACTTAACACTGGGCTGCACTGATTATAATTCCCACGTCTGACTTGTCTTTATTCTCTAGTTTAGAAACATATCAAATAATTCCTGTTTCTCCAGTGTCTTCATTTTCTGTCGCTGTAACAGAATACTTGCTGCTGAGTAATGCACAAAGAAAAAGATTCATTTGGCTCACAAATGTGGTAACTTAAGCGCCCAAACATCATGGTGCCAGCATCCTAATAAAGGCCCCCTTGGCTATATTACAACTTGGTGGAGAAGAACAGGAAACAGCCATGGGCAAAAATTGTCCAACATACTGGGGTGGCCTTACTTTGTAACAACCTACTCTGGAAAAAGCTAATCAAGTTACAGGGATCTAGTCTAGTCTAGCAAAATGGGCCTTAATCCTTTTTGAGGCCCATGATCTAATCATCTCTCAATTAGCCCCACCTCTTAAAGTTTCTACCACCTTGATAGCATTGCATTGGGGACTATCCCAGCACAGAAACCTTATGGAAACAAGCCATATAAAATCATAGTATCTAAAATGGCTAGTACAGCCTCTGGTCTGTTCATCATATTGAATCAGTCACTCAGGAAAGCATAAAGAGAGTGTGAGTAGCAAGATGGCAGGGGCTGGCCTTGTTTACTTCATTCCCATCCCCTGGAACAGTGTCTGATACATAGAAAGTACTCTGCAAAAGTAGTTTGAATGAATAAATGCCCAGGCAGATAGATGAATGAGTAGATGGATGTATGGATTCTTTGTTCTAAAAAAGCTTTTAGTCTGAAATGACAAACCATGAATCAAAGATTTTGTAACATTTTATTCATTTCATATTCTTCAAAGAGGCTTTCTATAAATAAAACTACTCCAATCTGGGTGAAACAGATTTGCTCAGTTTTAAAGTATATATTAGAAAAACATATGTTAAAATCCAAATTAAACAAGCTATTATCTGCATGGTGCAGTCTCAACTCAGAATAATTTGGTAGAGGTGAAAATAAATTCTTACACAGAAATTATCTTGTCATATTTTAGAATGATGTTTCCGTATGGCAGGCATTTTTATGAGTGGAAACTGAGGAGCAGAATAAGTAATAGGTGGAGAGAGATGTCAGAAGTACCTTTATCTTAAATATACCCCAGAATGTAGAGAAATCAATAACTCACTGAGGTTAATAGACAGGAAGTGGTAGTTGTGTTTCATATCCTTGCGATGATCATTGTATAAAATAATGGCAGGCTTGTAATTTAAAAACTCTAGGCCAGTCAATTTTCGTTTTTAAAAACAGAAATAGGAAAAAACAGTTTTTAAAAACAGAAGAAAGAAAACTAATATACTCAAGAGTGAAGAATGGATTTTTGTTAAAAAACTCATATAAACTGAAGGAAAAAAGGGAAGAAAATGTCAGTTTGTGATGATGTATGGAGTTTGAATAATTAAGATTGGCAAGACAAAGTCTGAGAAAGAGAATTTCAACAAAAATATATAAAAATCACAAAGGATATGATATATGGCCATTGATTTCTTCAGCAAATCCCATTATTTAACACCCCAATGACCTACTCAAAATTTAGAAGAGGTTGTTTTTTGATGAGTTATAAATAGATTTCATAGCACATAATAAATTCAGGTGGAAAATGGCACAAGAAGTTTTCCAATAAGTCATTAAGGTACATTATGAAATCTTTAATACACATTCCTGACTTTTTCAATTGGTACATAAGGATCAGTCAAATCTTCACACAGCATTGTCCAGGGTGAAATCTCCACCAGAGAGAAATCTACCAGACCACTTTTATCACTGATTTAACTATTGCTTTCTTTCAATATGCTTATTATAGATGAATTATGTTGAAAGCACCTAGTGATTTTTGTTTCCTGTTTTTTTATACAAAAAAGCTAAAAATAGTGATGCTATTTGAATACAAGAAATTGTAAAATAAGAGAAGACAGTTATGCATGGGTTGCCAAAATAATTATCAATGTTTCCAAGCCAATGCACATTAAACAAAGGGTGGACCAGAGTGAAAATAAACTGAAATTTAAAATTATTGTAGCAACTATTAAGTAGAAATGCAAAAAAGGATCTGCAAGAGAAAGAAGTTGAAATTACTAGACAAAATGCATTTCACAGTTTAGCTAGAATCATAAATGGCCACCTTGGAATGCTACATTAAATTATCTGGAATTTCATCCTAAATATTAGTGATCCATGATATTCTCATACTGGACTAGCATGAAGAATGAACCGTGATAAATAAATCTTTAGAAACAATGCCTGAATTTTATGAGTTCTCTGGTTACACATTATTTCATCTATTCACTAGCATACACATTTCTTCTTCAATAATTTTTTCCTGTTTGTTTTTTAGATTTCCTGAAGCAAGTGGTTCTACTTAAGATGTTTTACCTTCTTCTTCTCCATATTCATGTATTTATAAAGAGAAATCTTTCCATTTATATTTTTGAATTTTTTGCCCTGGTGATGATTGTTGTTCATTTGCTTGCCATTCTAGATAGATTTTCCAATCTTTTTCAGGGCATTTCATAGAGCACCAAGTCATCTAAACTATAAAACAAACTATGGCCCAAATATTGAACTCCTTACCTAAGACTCTCCCCATGTGTCAAGCAGTCTTGTGATTAGCCAGGTTCATGTTCTAGGGAATTCATCACACAAACTTAAACACAACTATCTTCTCACTGTGTCATTTTTAATTTTATTAGCTTTTGACTGCTACTAACTTTAATACAAAGTGGACTGGTGTCAAGCAATACAAAAGCATCAGCATGAATCATTAGTGCTCTAGATGGATGGCACATCTCAGATTGATGGCTGTAGTCTCAATGCTTTGCCTCTCTAGGCTGTGTTTGGAAGTAGGGTGGTACACAACCTTTTCAACCCTCCAAAATTATCTTTTCACACTGGTTGATAGATGTTAGCTATGAGCACAGTAAGAATCCTGAAATTAACACACAACCCATATTGCCATGTATTATTGTTAAAATTAAGAAAACGACATGGTTCATTAACAGGCAGTAGTCTTTATTTGACTTTCACTAGGTTTCCAGTAATACTGTTTCTTTTTCAGGATACAATCAAGGGTATGTTCTTGCATTGAGTCATCATGTCCCTCCAGCTTCCTTTTTTAAAAGTTTGTCTTTCCTTATGTTCTTGACCTTGACATTTTTTGAAGAGTATTAGAAAGGAATCCTACAGACTGTGCTCTAATCTGGATTTACCTGAAGTTTTTCTCAACATTAAGACTGGAGTTATAGGTTTGGGGAAAGAATACCACAGAATATCACACAATATCATAATAGGTGATGCCACATTGCATCAGTGGGGATGAGAGAATTAGACCCCAGAGGATACAGTTTACATGTTTGGAATATGAGATAGCTAGACAATAAATTTCTGATTTATACTGAGATTTTTGTGTTTTTTATTTTTCTTGTCATTCTTAAGTGAACTTATTTAAAATGTCATCTTGTGGTCCCAATGTAGACATGCGTCTAGTAGAGACTGAGCTGGAGACTATAGATAGCTAATTTTTATAATAGTATCTTCACATTTATTACAGAATAACTGCTATAATTTAGAAATAGTAACTTAGAAATGTTTCAGTAAGTGGGATCAAGCTCTGTAATCTATACAGGAAATTTTTTCTTCTGCTAAAAAGTTAGTTATAGAGTATATTACTTATATTTTGCTTTAAACAATCAAAAGTATGAGAATGATTATCTGCTTTGTCTTTTAGTCTAACAAGTTGTCTCATTCATGAAGGTGAAGACTAAAATGTTTTATATTTTATGTTCACATTTGTTATAGTGACATCATTTGTTATTCTGAGGAGATGATGGTAGGAATATTCAAAGATATTGAAATGAAACTCAGGTATACTGACAGTACCTCCTCCTATTTTAGCTCTAGTTTTCTTATCATTTTCTGTTCCTAATAACTCTTTGTATATTTTGAATTTTAGTCCTTTGTATCAGTATTGAAAACTTTGTTCCTGTTTGTTATGATATTTCAATCTTATCTGTTCTAGCATTCCACACAGAAGTCATATTAATCAATATTTTTTATTGGTTCTGATTCTTTTTTTTCTTTTATTATTCATATGCGCATACAAGGCTTGGGTCATTTCTCCCCCCTGCCACCACCCCCTCCCTTACCACCCACTCTGCCCCCTCCCTCTCCTCCCCACCCCCTCAATACCCAGCAGAAACTATTTTGCCCTTATTTCTAATTTTGTTGTAGAGAGAGTATAAGCAATAATAGGAAGGAACAAGGGTTTTTGCTGGTTGAGATAAGGATAGCTATACAGGGCATTGACTCACATTGATTTCCTGTGCGGGTGTGTTACATTCTATGTTAATTCTTTTCGATCTAATCTTTTCTCTAGTTCCTGGTCCCCTTTTCCTATTGGCCTCAGTTGCTTTTAAGGTATCTGCTTTATCTGCTTTAGTTTCTCTGCATTAAGGGCAACAAATGCTAGCTAATTTTTTAGGTGTCTTACCTATCCTCACCCCTCCCTTGTGTGCTCTCGCTTTTATCATGTGCTCAAAGTCCAATCCCCTTGTTGTGTTTGCCCTTGATCTAATGTCCACATATGAAGGAGAACATACGATTTTTGGTCTTTTGGGCCAGGCTAACCTCACTCAGAATGATGTTCTCCAATTCCATCCATTTACCAGCGAATGATAACATTTCATTTTTCTTCATGGCTGCATAAAATTCCATTGTGTATAGATACCATATTTTCTTATTCCATTCATCAGTGGTGGGGCATCTTGGCTGTTTTCATAAGTTGGCTATTGTGAATATCGGACCACAAACTCTAAAATTGGTTCTGATTCTTGTCATTAGAAAAGCCTCCCCACTTTAAAAATAAACTTGTATTCATCTCTGTTTTTCTTGAGTAATTTTACTATGCTTTTTAAAATTTTATTTCTGGGCACCATGCTCTATGATATTGTTCTGCCTGACCCTCTCTGCAACAGTAAATAAAGATTAATTATCTCACCAAGGGTGACAGACAGAGTAAGTGGCAAAGCCTGGCTTGAACCTTACAAACCCCTGTGCTCTCAACTGCTGTCAGAGTCACTGCTCACTTGCTTGAGATTTACAGATAAGTTTCTAAAGTGAATTTCCACTGTAACACCACTGAGAAAAAGTTATGTTTTTGCTGAATATAGAAAATGCTGATATTTATTAAGACAGTGAAACAGTTAAAAGTGGGCCTGCTGTCACTTGTTTTCCTTTATATTTTCAGACTTTAGTTCATCTCAAAGTACTTTATGGATGCAATCCACCCACTGTGTGTGCCTTTGTGGTCATGTGGTAGAGTATGTATATTTGAATACTGAAAAAAATTTAGAACAAGAGGTATTTTGATTAGGTCATTTAATCAATAAACTGGAGTTATAGGTTTAGGAAAAGAAGAACACATAGAATTTCTTTGTTTTAACCTTGTAATTCTGAATTTTTCCTATATCATAGTACATTTAGAACCAATTTTCTATGTGCTCAATGTCATGTCCTTACCAAGTTTATATCAAGACCTGCTTGCCATTATGGTGGTATTAAGAGGTAAGACTGTTCAAAGAAACATAGGTAAGAAAGGCTCTGTCCTTGTTAATAGTATTAGAATCCTTTTATAAAATATTCAAGAATCTACCCTGCCCTTCCTATCACATAGATTAAAGTACTATCTATGAAGCCTTCTCTAGATATTAAACTTGCTGGTGCCTTGATCCTATACTTTCTAATCTCCTGACTGTGAGAAACAGATTTCTGTTGTATATAAATTACCAGTCTAAGTGATTTGGTTATAGCAAACTAAACAAATGAAGACAGATGTTGCTATCTGAAATGGATGCGACTGACATTGGGTTCCAAATTCTTTCTGAGGTTTAAAGGAAGTAGTCCTTTAGAAAAATGTAAAAATAAATAACTAGGGAGAAAGAAGGGAAGAGCCATGGAAGGCATTGTGCTCCAAGCATGGCCAAATGTTAGCAGTGACTTAGAGAACAACACATGTGCAACCTGGAAGACATTTACCCGGCTACGAACTGAAGAAAGAATACAACCTTCTCCAATCCACTTGTATTGCTACAACAAAGTACTACAAATCAGGTAACTTAAAACAAAGATACTGAGGGGTGAAGAGGATGGTAATGTATATGTAAATATATGAATATGTATCCATGAAAACTGCATAACGAAACAAATTGAATAATGCACAATGAAGAAAGAAGGGAGGGGATAAGGGAATATAATAGGGTGAACTTGTTCAAAGCACACTTTACACATCTATGAAATTATCAAAATGAAACTCCCTCACACTATCAATGTATGTAAATTTAAAATAAAAATAAGAGACTAAAAATAGGCAAAACATTGGAAGTTTGTTTCTCAGATTTCTGAATACTAAGAGTTCAAAATCACAGTTTCTGGACATCTGTTTGTCTGGTAAGAGTTGTTAACTATGTCTGTGTCTTTGATTTGTGCATCCTTTGTAGTAGAAGAATACTATTTCCTCAAATGGTGGAAGGGTTGGGAGGGGAGAACAGGATGAACTCAATTTGTCAAGCAACTTTACAAGGGTATTTCATGACTCAATGAGTTGCCAAGACACACACTTCCCTGTACTGTTGCATTGGGGATTACATTTCAACATAAAAATTGGAGGGAAAACAAGTACCAAACCTTGAAAGCCTCACCTCCTAATCCAATACCAGGATTCTTTTCACTTTACTCATGGCGAAAAAAAAAATGTTCAGCCATCATGCATTCTGGTGAACAGCTGAATACAGGTAAAAATATGTTTCTTTAACTACAGCAGCAACCAGGAATCACATTTAAAGTAGATTCATTTGCTATAATAGAACACCTGTATCCCATATGTCAGGATTTCATATGTCAAATATCAAATTTTGAATTTCAAAATTATTATTTATTGAATTAGTCAATAAATTTATCAGCCACATTTCAAATCAATCGGAATCTTCAGGTAAATTTTTTTATTGTTGTGCTGGATGGGGTTACACTGTACATTTACAAAGGTTCTTACAGTGTATGAAATATAGCACACTTGAATTCATCTTCTCCACTGCTCTCTTCCATTCCCCCTCCTCTGGTTCCTAGAACAGTTTCAACAGGTATCATTTTTGCATTACCATAAATGTGTATACACTATTTCAAGACCTTTAGAAAGACTCATCTTTTATGTATAAATGAATATTTTTCTAGAGTGGCCAAGGAAAATACTTGCATTAGAAGCACAGCCACACTTTGTGGTCATATGTGTTCTTATTCATCAACTTTAGTAATTATTTTATTTTTTGCTTGCGTCATGGGTTTGAGGGATAAGTGCTGGGTTTAGAATGGTAAGCCTCTTTTATAGTTTGCAGCTGTGCTATCCTTTTTACTACAACACATTGAAAAAGGGAGAGGATGAATTTACCTAAGTCATCACTCAGCTATATTTGGAAGTATCACCTGCTCAAGATCCTACTTGATCCTACTTCCCAGAAAAATAGAGAGGGGAATTGGTCAGGGTCCAACTCTGTTATTCTATCTCATCTCTGACTCTGGCTCCCTACTCTGAGCTCCCTACTGTTTTGCAGTGGTTCCATATCAGTGACATAAAGCTTAAATTACATAAACTTAATTGAAGTAAGTAATACTTTATCTTAGGTTTATACCTTCTTTTATTTCCTTTATCTTTTACTTCCTTTTAATTTGCTTCAGTGGTTGTAAAATTCAGAGATGAGGAGTAAGGGGTTACAGCCAAGTGCCCTGCATACAGATGCATAAAAAACCTCCTTGCCTACCCTGCCAATGCATTCTTGGCCTGTGATGCCTCTTCACATGCCCGATACATCCTGTCCATCAGACACATAGCATTTAGTGAGCCTGTCATTCTGAAACACTGACTCTCAGAGAAATTTCAAAAGAATTGAAACTTACACATCTTGGCAATTAGCATTTCCAACAGATAACATTATACTATCCCTGTGAGTAAATTTTTAAAACTTTTTGTTAAATCCCACAGCAAATTTGGATATTTGCCATTGGTAGAACTCCGAGCCATGAAATGTGACTGAAGCTTTTTTTATTGAGTTACTTGGCATCCTGAAACATTAAAAGTAGTTTTTAAAAGTACCTACATTGCTAATAAAAAAGGACCTATGTCACTAAAGAGAAAAGATTAAACCTTTGATTGTTCTCACTTGAGTTTTATTATCTTCAACTTACTTCTGTTTGAACTTATTAGAACATCTAGTTTCTTTACAAGAAAATAAATACACTTACTTGAACTAATTCAATTCTTTTCATTTCTTTTTTCTTGACAACACAACTGTCAGTTATTTCACTTTAGTGCTATCTCATCACCAAAGGAAACTGCATATAAACACTGCTTCTGAAAGCCTGCCATACTGATCTATATCATCAGTGTGTACATTCTTTAGATGTTCTTCATGAACAGAGAACAGGATTGCATGGCAGCCTGGGACAAAGTACCATCTGGCTGGGATGAGGTGAAGGATGAAAAAGGCACGTCAGGGGTGTGAGGGGAGATGTCATAGCTTGTCAGTCTTTATCCCCAGAGGAAGCTCTGATGACAACAGAATGAGTGAAATGGCACATTTTTGGGTCCCTGGGCATGGAGATTGGATAAACAATGGCATACCCTGTAGGAAAAGGGTGGGCATGGACAAAGCTGGAGATGGTGTAGAAGCCCAGCTCTGCTGTAGCTGAGGAAAATACCAGGAAGAGACATTGATGAGAGGTGAACAAAGATGGCTTCATAAAGCCTTGAAACAGTGTCAGATAGAAAGGGTACAATGATTAGCAAGAACATACAGAAAGAGAAAAACAACTGAAATGAAGTGACCAAGTATTGCTCTTGCATAGAGGAAATACTCTTGTTTCCAACTTACTTGACCTATTATATTCGGCTCAAATGCTTCCCAGTGTGTTTCTATAAGAGTTCTCCATTACAGTGAGATGTCACAGAACTGGGCTAGTAAAAACAGTCTTTTTGTTCCCTGAATATAAAGCTAAGCAAATAATAACAGTAGTTCACTGAATGCAAATCATATGCTAGATACACAAGCCATTCTCACCATCACTTAATAGCCCTGTACATTAAATATTTAGATCAATTTTTAAATGTGGTAAATAAGAGCCAGAGAAGCTAAATAATTTCCAAGATACAGAATTATAGAAAAGGGATCTAATTGCAGATTTCTAAGCAAATACACCTGGTTATATAAATGCTGTTCTGGCTACCTCTCCAAAATGCTTGCATCTTTGTTCCATGTTGGATAAACTCTTCAAAAAAAAATTCCCAAATAAGCAAATTAGAAATATGAGAATTATTGAGTGCATATAATGTATGCTTTTACATATCCACAATATACAGATCTGAGCACAAAATTCTTTAGTCACATGTATTGGTTGACCAGTTATCCAAATATAATTTATCTCCTCATTTGTCTGAAAAGACTTTAAGGTCTGAGAGCTACAGTTTTCTCTGCTGATATGAAATACTTCCCAGAATTTGTTACCCAGATTATGTCTCCATATGGCCATAACAAATCTTTCTCAGCATCAACTCTTCACCTGGCAGTGCCCTTTGAAGTATAGTTCTGGGATGAGAATCTCAACTTTCAATTATAGAGCCCCAGGTCTTCTGGTTGCACAGGTCAACCTAATACAAATTCTCCAGTCTCTTTTATGCTTCTTAATGAAAGTCTTCTTTCCCTTAAGAAGTATCCCTATAAAAAGACACTTTCTACACTATTTGGTATATTTAGCTGAATTTCAGAGCAGTTTGTGATACATTACCCTTTCTCCATTTGGTCTAAAAAGAAATATTCTCACCCCAAACCTGCATTCCCTTGGAACCTTCCTGTGAGTTGAGTTTCTGATTTATGATTTATTAGCAGCTTAATGATGGTTGTCACAAGTAGTTTACAGTAATAGCTGAATCTTCTCCCAGTAAATATTCTCTTGTACCTACTTTAGAAATTTCTGCAATGCATTTTTCTTGCCAAAGTCTAAATATCAGCTCCCAAATCTGCAAAGTCTTTCATTAGTTAGTCCTTCCAGAATGTATTGGCTCTCTATGCTTTGATTAATATATATTGATAATTTAGAGGATTAAAGTGGTGAGTGAACAGATTAGAATTGGTTCTTAATCTACAATGCAGTTTGATATAAGACACCAAATAGCAGTAAAGTACATGATAATGCTGTAATAAGGGTGCTCATCTTTATCCGGTAAAGGTCCAGAATAGAAAGGACTTAGCCAGCCTGGAGATCACTGAGGTAAAACCTGGAAGGAGGATCCCATGTCAGAGCAGCAAAGCAACTGGAGGAAGGTTTTCCAGCTTATGTTTCAGCACATAAAGTAACAGAGCTGAAAGTATGGGGGCTTCATGGAACTGAGCAAGTTCAGTATAGTGACCTGAGAGAAAATGAAAAGCCAACTCTACAACTAAAGTCTTTGTGAACTCCTCAAGCTACACTCCTCTTCCCCAGACACTCTCCACTGAATACTTGCTCATGGCTTAACCTGACTAAAACAGTAGAAAGTAGGCCTGATGTGAGTGGAACAGTGTTGGATATGGAGGAGATAAGTCCTTGAGGTTGAAACCCAGCAGGAGAACTCTATAGACTTTGGAAGTGGTTTGAACAGTTCTTCAAAAAGTGTTTTGCATACAGGAATACTGCAGTGAATATTGAATGGATTAATGGTGGGATGTATTAATTCATTTTCCCAAAGAAATTTCATGCAATGTGTGTTCCAATTCCATAGCACTAGTACTATGAAAGCTTATCAATAATTATACTTTAAACAGGGAAGAGAACAGAGAATATAAAGGACTTAGTGATAAAGCACTTTCTAATATCCAAAAAAATACCATTCTACAAGTTCAAAATGGAATGAAATTATAAATAAGGGACTCTCAAGTCTTTTCACCATTTTATATGTGTTGTCCATATGTCTTTAAATTAATTTCCTGCTCTCTGAGGTCAAAATTCATAGCCAAAATATAAATAATTCTTCAAAAAGACAAAACTAACAAATACTGACAACGATGTGGAGAAAGGAGAGCTCTTACGTAAATTAGTGTAGCCATTGTGGACAACAGTAAAGAGGTGACTCAAAAAAATTAAAAATTGAACTGCTATCTGATCCAGTTTTCCCACTACTTTGTATATAGTAGTGAAATGAAGTCAATATATTGGAGTTACCTGCACTCCCATTTTTATTACAGCACTATTCACTACCCAACATATGTAATCAAGTGAGGTATGCATTGATGGATGAATGGATTTTAAAATGTGGAATATATGCAAAGTGGAATATTATTCAGCCACCAAGAGAATGAACTTTTGTCAGTTGCAGGAACACAGATGGAATTGGACGATGTTCTATTAATTAAAATAACCCAGACACATAAAGACAAATACCTCATGTTCTTGTTCAAATCTGAAAGCTCTAAAAGTTTATTTTATAGAAGTAAAGAGTAGAATAGCATTTCCTAGATTTAGGAACAGGAGTATGAAGGGGAGAGAGAGAGATAGGTTTGCTAAAGGGCACAAAAATGGGGTTACATAAGAATAATTTCTAATGTTCTGTAGCAAATTAGGGTGACTACAGTTTGTAACAATTTAGCATGTATTTAATAAAAGAACTAGAAGAGATGAGTTTGAAGTTTCCCAATATAAGAAATGACAAATGTTATGACAATTACCTTGATTTTATCATTACATATTGTATTCACATATCAAATTATCATTCTACACATCAAAAAATGTACAATCACTGTATGTCAATAAAACCAAAGCTAAAACATAACAATCAGAAACTGGTAGGCATTCAATAAATGCTGGTTACTCATTTTAGATACTCACCCAATACATTATTTTATGGAGGTTAAGAGTTCATGATATAATTGTGGAGTATATTAACTCTCATCTCATGTTCATTTAAAATAAAATTTGCTTTAATTTATTGTATTTGCAAAATTAGTAATTCTTAGTTTTATTAAATCTCTTAATACACTTTATTAAAAGCCATATTTCATTGAATTTTGAAAATGACTTGAAATTTTAGAAGAGCATAGTATTCTTTGTAATTTTTTAGCCATACACAGTCAGCTTTCTTTTTTAGCAAGTTTGTGAAATTATTGTATGAACTATGAAAATTTTAAACCAAAATTTAAATCTTATCCACTTCTTCATTTAGATGATACAAAGCTAGGGTTAGTGTCAAGGGACCAACAAGAAAATTCAAAATAGATGTTTGCCCTAGAGCAATTAAATGTTCCTATGATTTTGTTAGTGATACCTATTTATATTTTAGTTTTATTAAATCTTCAAGGCTAATAAGAAAAGACGGTTTAAAAAAAAGGACAACTAATAAAGCAGCAAGTTGTTTGATGGCCACAGTTACAGTATTTTAGATAATAACATCAGCAATGAGACAGGGAATTCGCTCTCCTGGATTATTTAATGTTTAATGTAAATTAAATATTTTTGCTTTTGTGAATGCATTTTATCTTTCATAAAGGTAGTATACAATTGATGAGCTCAGAGAGAAATAAATGTCCCAAATCATTATAAATTAAAATTATGAAAGCAAAAAACAAAGCTTCAGGTATGTAGAAAGACTGTGACTTTGTTGATAAACCAACCCAATAAAATAGCTGTTACTAAGGCTACTTCACTTGACATAATTAAAATTTTACTATTTTTTTACTTCTAAACTATTTGTTGAATTTGCATTCACGTCAGAAATCAACTCTTTTTCCTGAATTTTGTGATGATAATTAAAAAAAAAATGTTCTTAAAAGAAAAAGACCATGTTGTTATAGCAGGACAAATTCACCTCCTCTTTCCCATCACAACAGATAAAGAAGCTGTAACCATGGCAACAGTAATGGGCCAGAGAGATTAGGACCAGACTGGAGATTAGACCTCCAAGTGCAAAGAAAAGAGGTCCTGATTGGTTCTTTATTGAGACCTTATTTGAAGACAAGTTACTGTTGAGAGAAAGCATGGAGGATTAGCAAGAAGAAAATTAATTCCTCTGTATAAAGTAAGAACCCAATCCTTTGTTAAAAATGTGTCCTTCCTTTTTTATATAGTAACTGTTTAAAATGAGGTAAAGAATCTGTGATTCATTCCTTTCTGTGCTTTGTCTGTACCATCTAAGTCAAGACCGGCTTTGTGAGGAGCAAGTCTTAGAGGCCAAGAGAGAAGAACATCTATCTGTGTACAAACTCCCTTTGCTTTCCTCCTGGGCAGGCCCTGGATGGGTTGAAAAGCCTACTGACATTTGATGAGCATGCCATCTGTTAGTGAGTGTTTGAGAGAAAAATAAATTGAGAACTTCCCTCCTATTCTTTTGAAATTTATTTTTCTGACTTCTGGAAAATCCTTTCAAAGATTTTGGAGTCATCATTAATCATATTTTATAAATTTAATTAGGATCTCACTTTTCTTTAAACTGATAAAATTGTATAAGTATTATAATTTTGAGTAAATGTGCTATCTATGATCTCAGGTAGCTGTGCTGCTGAAGGGAGTACTTGCTATTTGTAAAATGATAAATTTACAGAAATTAGAATGTTTGCCCAAGTGGTATGAATACTTTAAATTTCAAAGGATATAGTGAACTGACTCCTGAATAGGTGGTTCTCATGCAAACCAACTGAGCATATATGAGGCATCATACACTGACGGGAGAGACACTGACACTCTTTAAAGTCTTACCAGTAGGACAGAGTTGTTGTTAAGTTTAATTCTGATGCATATATCTTTTATTATTCCTTAGGTTGAACTCTACCTTTAAATATAGGTATTCATTATTTTCTTGACATCTCAGCATTCTTTTCATACTAACTATTACTTGTTGTAAATTTTGCTAATTCTTTGGGTAAGTCTTTACAAAGGAAAAAGCATCTAAAGCAGAAAATCAGGAGTTAGGTGATGAGAGGGGCTTGATAAAAAGCAGGAATTGCTTGTGTAAAGTCTTGAAGAATTGCAAATAGTTGAGCGTGAGAAGAGCAGACTAACTGTCAGCATCATAAAGTATGGAAACCAACACACAGCCTCATGAGGACTGTGGTCTCCTCTCTTGTTCACCAGACTTTTCTTTGCAACAAAAGAAAGTTTGGCAGGTGGTAGGTGAATATTTGCTGAATAAGCAGCAGACCTAATGAACATTTCTTTCTGTGGATACCTGCAAGTTTCTGCCCAAGGCATTTTCCCTGGCCACAGAACTTGTTTTGCTATTTTGCAAGGAAACAATGCCTCTGAGATCATCCTCAAGTAACTGCAGCAGAGGAGTGAGCAGATAGATACTCCAGCTTGTTTCCCTTAGGGATGAGTATGGAAAGCTGCCCTCCACTGACTCCTGGAGTCCCCAGTGGGATTGCTCTTCTGTTTCCCACAGTGATGACCATCTAAATAGCTCATCCTTCGTGGGATTGGCAGCATTTTGATTTTGTTTTGTTGGGTTTTGGTGAACTTGATTTTATATGCATCCCCAAACTGACCTCAAATTCACAAATTTTTCTGCCTCACCTTGAGAGTGGTAGGATTATAGGTGTGCACCATAGACAACTCACCTTTATGGGTTCTCTCCTGCTCTGTTTTGCTTTCCGACTCCCAACTGGTGTTCCTGCGATCACCTCCATGATCAAGTATTTGGACTTAAGTTGTTCTGAGACCCAGTAACTAGCGGAAGCCAAACCAAGAAAAATACTTAAGCAGGAACCAAACTAAGAAACTGATTTAAAAATTTGAAGTTTGTCCTGAGATAAAGAGAAGATATTGAGGATAAATAACTAGTAGAGTGATATGCCAAATGTGTATTTGCTTAAGCTTATTCTGGATGCTGTACAGAGAATATATTTGAAGAAAGTGAATGGCAGAAAAGTACAGTCACTGGGAAGTAGTGTGGTAATTCTGGTGAGAGACCAGGCTGGTAGGGATAGATGTATGTGAGTCAGGGTAAACTGAACATTATGGGTGAATTATGGGGGGAAGACCTAGAATGCAGTAAGCAAGAGAGGGTCAAGAACAGAAGATGCATTTTGAGTTTCTGTATTACACACTTTAAGAGGACTGTGTAGACAAACTAGAAATGTGGCCCAAGAGAAGAAGCAGGCTGAGGGGGAGGGAGAGAATAACTTCACTCTAGCAGAGTGGTTTGAACTATCCTCTATGTTGAAATAAAGTTTTTTTTGTCATAAAGCACAACATCTCCCATATTTTTAGAGAGATGTTCTATATTTAGGCATTGATCTTTTCCCCTCCCCTCACCATTCTGCTGTAACAGATTGACTTAACTCACTGTCAATCTTCCATTTACTTCAAATACTCTGCTGATGAGAAACACACGAGGAAATTTTTAATTCTGCCTGGAAGTGAGGGGGGTGGGGGGAGAGGGAGGGGGTGGGGGTCAGGGGGAGAAATGGCCTAAACAGTGAATGCACATATGAATAAATGAATAAATAAAAAATGTCAAAGAATCTATGGAGCCAGAAATAACTTTGAAAGCTTTTTGTGCCGTTCTTTAAAATCTGTCTGTATTTCTGTATACTGGTAAGAATTGTAAATTGGCAATGTTCCTAGAACCTTTGGAAATGAGATATTCCCCTCCCCTCCACACAAAAAAGAATTTTACAGCTAACAGGACTTTAGCAGCCTGAGCTTGTAGAAAGTGAATGAAAAAATGGAGAGTTATTTTGATAAGAACTAGAGAAGATTTTATAAAAGTAAGTTCAGGATTATATTAGGCAAATAATGTGGTTATAGTTCAGGGCTAGAAATCACCTGTTAAGATGAAACACATATTCACTAGACTCAGGTAGTTAGAAACAACAATTAGAAAACAGAAATACCTAACAAAGATGAGTTAGAATTCTTGCACATTATAATTAGTAGAAGAACTATATTCTACACTATAAATGCCTTAAATATTTGAAAAGACAGTTCAGCAATCGTCAGTGTTTCAGACCAACTCCAAAGGATAGCAATTATTAAATTCTGCTACAAATATAGTTATACTCTAAAGCATAGTCCAATTGTATATCTTTCTGTCTTGCAGAATTTTATCTCATCTCTTTACTAGAAGATGATTCATGAAAACTAGTTCTATTTTTTTGTTAATTTCCATCAATTATAAAAAAATATATTATTAATATTATTTTTAATAGAAAAATAATGGTATATGCTTATGGGATATAATGTGATGTTTTGGTATGTATGTACAATGTGGCATGATTAAATCAAGATAATTAATGTTTACCTCAGTTCCTATTATTTTTATAGTGAGGCATTTAAAATTCACTCTCTGTTATTTTGAAATACATAATACATTATGTATTATACGTAATAGTATAGTCATTCTTGTGTGAATAGGTTTCAAAGTCTACATCTCCTAAGCCTGGAACAGAAACACAAATACATTATAAAATGTATGAAATAAAGCTATGAAATTCAATAAAGTTGAGTTCACAGAAATAGAGAATAGAATGATAGTTACCAGACGGTGAGTGTGGGAAGGTCACAGGGGCTGTTGATTAAGGGGTACAAAGCTTGAGGAAGACCATCAAATTTCATTTACTGCATTTAAATTTCTGTGCTCTGGGAATGCTTAAGTAAGTTACTTCAAATTGTATCAAAAAATATAAATAGACTCTAAATAGAATCAAGTTTTGTAATAACTATTTGGTTTTGTGAGGCATTTACCTAGAAATGTAGGTCCATGGTTATGTCATAGAATGTTAGAGTCTTAATTTGTTTGACTGCCAAATTATAACTTTACTAACGTCCATGTCAATTTATGTATGCATGTTTAGGCTGGATCTTTTTTACTGTCAATCATTTTCCTTTTAACTATGAAATCAGTATGTTAAAGAATTAGCTTCATTATGAATTTTCCTTATATATAAGAAAAAGGTAATCATAATGGCTTTTTCTTTGTCAGAAATTAGATTACTTCACAGATTGTTAAACCCATATAATAACATTTTTCTAAAGTAATAACCCCACCTCAAGAAAACTTACAAAATTTCCATAAGATTATGGTCTTTTCCTTGCTCTTATTGAACTCTTGAGAAAGCAAGTAGGTTAAATTTGACAACATAGTCACTATAAATCTGATTTTTGTATTTAGAATATCTTGTTTGTACTCTGTATTATATTTCTTTTATTGAAATATGGATACATGCATTTAATTCTTCATTCATTTATTTATTCATTGCTGAAATGGTTCAGAGAAATATATTAATCACCTAAAACAATTTATTCTGCTTTGATTTCACTGATATGCCTATATCTGTGACATTTTTATCATCATTTAATGTTATGAGATGTACGATCCTTTTACAAAACTTAATTTTATTCACATTTTTTAAGTAAGGTCTTTCTGAACTCATGTTCTTGCTAATAATTCATACTACCTTATTCTCTCCTTATCTTTTGCCTAAATAGATACATTTTATTATTGTAATATTTCCCAGGAGTGATAAAAACTGGAAAAATACATAGTAGAATCATATACTCAATTATTCACCATTTTTTACAAATCAAGAAATTTGAATATATCTTTGGATCCATGGCCTGCGTTCTCTTCCTTATACTGATGTAATGGTAACTTAGCTGTGCCTGCTATAGATAGGTCAGCTTTGTCTTCCTACTTACCTCCCACTTGTGACAGTAACACCTCTGACAGCCTCCTCTTTTTTGTCCTCAGCTATCCCAAGCTCCAGTGTCCTCCCTTCTCCTCCCAGAGATGTGGTCCCTGTCTTGGTTTCCAGTCGTTTTGTCCGTCTCAGCTGGCGCCCACCTGCAGAAGCAAAAGGAAATGTTCAAACCTTCACGGTCTTTTTCTCCAGAGAAGGTGACAACAGGTATATGCTACTAATAAGTTTTAGCCTAATTTGCCATCTCTTTCATTGTTACTGGAGGTACTGGCAGCAAGGGATCATGAGCAGAAGTTTGAAGACTGAAACTACTCTGTTCTTCATTCATGAAGGCTTGTGGTTTTTAAAAGCAGGATTGTTTAACACATATGTACAACTGCCTTAATAAAAGACAAAAATGTGAATATATGATATCAGGGTTTTTTTTGTTTCCTGGATTTTCAAAGTGGTAGGCAAAGAAGAGGATTCATCTGTACATTGGTAGGACAGACCATTATAATGAACCACTGTGACTAGTTCATATTCTCAGCACTGTCACTGCCATCCCATGATCTCAACAAAACAATGAGGTCTATGAGCTTCACTTTACTCTTTAAGTAAGATAGAAATACTAATACTTATCTTACAAGGTTTCTATAAGTGTTAATTAGGGTCACAATTTTTAAGATTATAGCAGAGGATCTAGTATTTGATAGAAATTGTTATTGTGACTAGTACTATTGACGAGACTAGAATGAACTGTTTAGTATATTGATAACAATATACCACTCTGGGTTTTTCCTCAATGTTTTCCCATTAAAATATTTCACCATGTTTAGATTCCATGTCTTAGGAAGACATGGAAGTTCCACATGAACATAAACAGAGATTCCTGTGCTAGTCTTCTAGTCTCTCAAATGTCTAAGTGCTTTGAGAATGAGCACACAGGAATCTTTAGGACACCCAGGATTCACAGGAGACAATGCAGGTTGTGCTTGTCAGGTGATTGTTAGTTCAAAACCCTGCAGTATGATAACTGGGTGGTACAGCAGAACTCCACTCGTGGTGTGTCTCAAAATGCTTCTCTTTCTATTTGTCAATATCGGTTAAAGTATATTCTTTTAAAGTTTATCTTTTCCTCTGCAATTTGCCTTGACTTTAAAATGGTAGGAAAAGCATACACATACATGGCCTTATGGCAACTTAAGATCATTCATTGTAGTGAAAAAGCAGATATTTGTGTTAATCTTGCCCCATAACTGTTTAACTCCATGACCTTAAGAGATCTAATAAGTTTTTTAGATTTCAGTTTGTGCAGTTATAAAAACTGGGGGTTATAATTGTTGCTCAGTCATTTTCATGTATTAATATGGGTTTCCTGGAGACACTTCAAAGCTCCATCTGCCTCAAACCATTCTCAGTATTTCCTGTTTAAATATATTTTCCTCTTTTTTCTTGTTTTATGTCAGTGCATCCAAAAACTCAAGTCATATATTATTCTTCCTGCCTCTCAACACTGCCATTCATTATTGAGTCTTGTCAAGTCTACCTTGACCCAGGTCATTCATGCCTCCTTTATTCTACATTTCCATCATCTCTTGCCTAATTTCTGGGAACAACATCTCACCATCTAATCTATCTTTCTTATTGTCTGTGAGCTATTTTTTTTTTAAATACAGTTTTCATCATTCACCACAGTGCTGAAAATATGAAGTCTCACATTTAAATACAATGAAATTTCTATTTAAAAATATGTACACAAAAACTTCTAAATTCCTTTGAATGGAAGTCTATCCCTAGTTTGTATGTGTGTCTGTGTCTGTTTCTTATAACTTGGAATAGTTAAAGAAATATGCCAATTATGTTCAAATGGCTGAATTTGAAAATGGTCCTACCATTTTCAGTTGTGTGACTTTTGTGCATTTGATCAGATATAAAATATAAATAATACCTGATTTTAGAATGGATAAAATATAATGAATTCTGTCTCTCAGGATTTCTATGAGAACTAAATAAGGGAATTCAAACACAGTATGCAGGAAGCCACTGCACACACATAAAGTGAAAGAGTGAGGTAAGAGACAATGTGGAACAGAAAACTGAAAGCAAATCTCAAAGGGTGGGAAGGAGAAGTGGGAGAGGAAGGGAAATAAGAGAGGTAAGAAGGAAAGAAAAAGGAGGAAGGAAGGAGGAAGAGAATGAGGACAAGAGGGAGAGAGGGACGGAGGGAGAGAAGAGAGAAAAAAGCTCTGCTGCTACTGTTGTGTTTTTGTGTGAACTATTTATTTTCATAACTGCTCACAGTTTCCTGCTTATAATACCATTTGACCCTTTCCTCTTCTACCAAAATCATTCTTATCTTTCATTCCCAAGCATCAGTCTGTGGCAACCCCATGGTTACTCTGTCCCATGGTCATACCTGTTTCTTCCCATCTTCCATTTAACTCCCTTATAACAACCCTTTGATTCCACGGGGACCTATAATCCCTTGATCCTATGGTTGTCACTGTCCTTTCTTTCTGTTTTCCTTCACTCTTTAAATATCTGAAATTCACAGAAAATTATTCTGAGTACTTGCTGATGCACACCAGTGTTTTCCTTGCTACTCTGTTATTTCAAATTACTTGTTTAGCAAAAACTAACTTAAGTAAATATAACTTTTCACCTACTCTGCCATTCTAAATATAGCCAGAGGAAAGGTACAACTGTGCCGATTCATCTCTATTAAATTCATAGCTACTAATCTCATGTTACCTATCAATATGTTACTAGCAGTCATATGATATTTACATCAGCCTCTTGCACAAAACTTCTAATGCTATTTCATGCATTTTTCTGTTTTTAAAAATCTTCACACTTCTCACACTCTTCATTCACTTTGCTCCTAATTTCCTGGAAAATAAGAAGGGAAGTTGCATAAGCTTCCATAGCTGATTTATCTACCTAAGTTTATCTTTAATTATATAATCTGTCTGTTCTCCAATTTTCATACAAGAACTGCCTGCATTCTTAACTCAGGCCAGTTCTGCACCTGTGCATTAGATCCTATCTTTCTATCAACATCTTTAACTGTCTTCTGTACTACATCATCGACTTCCCCTATCCAAGAAGATCATGTCATTTTGTGGGGTCAGTGTGGGGAGGGGATTATGAGAAGCCTATAAGAACCTGACATAAACACATTTGTGCTCAAATCTATAGCCTGAGTTTGGCAAGACCCAAGCCGCAGAATAGAGTGAGAGGCAAAATACAGCACAGCTGCTTTTCCTAAGTTGTTTACATTCAGAGAGAGAGAGAGAGAGAGAGAGAGAGAGAGCAGGTTTCTCTTGTTATAATGTCACACCCCTCCCAGAGAACTGTTGCTCTACCTCCTTGTTTACCACTGGATAGAAAAGACTGGCTGAAGGAGGACAGGGGTTTTTAATTGGCTTCTGCTGCCACTGGCTTTTGTGTGTCTCCACCAGAGCAGCTTTCTGCACTGAAAACTTTATACATAGGCTTTAGAAAAGCTAAGCTAAAGAAAAGCTAAAGAAAACATGGCACAATGCAAGTCTAAGGACCAAGACTTTAAGAGTTATGCTAATGCAGTTTTTATTTTTTTTTATTTTTTTTTTTTCATTTTTCTTTTATTATTCATATGTGCATACAAGGCTTGGTTTATTTCTCCCCCCTGCCCCCACCCCCTCCCTTACCACCCACTCCACCCCCTCCCGCTACCCCCCTCAATACCCAGCAGAAACTATTTTGCCCTTATCTCTAATTTTGTTGTAGAGAGAGTATAAGCAATAATAGGAAGGACCAAGGGTTTTTGCTGGTTGAGATAAGGATAGCTATACAGGGCATTGACTCACATTGACTTCCTGTGTGTGGGTGTTACCTTCTAGGTTAATTCTTTTTGATCTAACCTTTTCTCTAGTTCCTGGTCCCCTTTTCCTATTGGCCTCAGTTGCTTTAAGGTATCTGCTTTAGTTTCTCTGCATTAAGGGCAACAAATGCTAGCTAGTTTTTTAGGTGTCTTACCTATCCTCACCCCTCCCTTGTGTGCTCTCGCTTTTATCATGTGCTCATAGTCCAATCCCCTTGTTGTGTTTGCCCTTGATCTAATGTCCACATATGAGGGAGAACATACGATTTTTGGTCTTTTGAGCCAGGCTAACCTCACTCAGAATGATGTTCTCCAATTCCATCCATTTACCAGCGAATGATAACATTTCGTTCTTCTTCATGGCTGCATAAAATTCCATTGTGTATAGATACCACATTTTCTTAATCCATTCGTCAGTGGTGGGGCATCTTGGCTGTTTCCATAACTTGGCTATTGTGAATAGTGCCGCAATAAACATGGATGTGCAGGTGCCTCTGGAGTAACAGTCTTTTGGGTATATCCCCAAGAGTGGTATTGCTGGATCAAATGGTAGATCGATGTCCAGCTTTTTAAGTAGCCTCCAAATTTTTTTCCAGAGTGGTTGTACTAGTCTACATTCCCACCAACAGTGTAAGAGGGTTCCTTTTTCCCCGCATCCTCGCCAACACCTGTTGTTGGTGGTGTTGCTGATGATGGCTATTCTAACAGGGGTGAGGTGGAATCTTAGTGTGGTTTTAATTTGCATTTCCTTTATTGCTAGAGATGGTGAGCATTTTTTCATGTGTTTTCTGGCCATTTGAATTTCTTCTTTTGAGAAAGTTCTGTTTAGTTCACGTGCCCATTTCTTTATTGGTTCATTAGTTTTGGGAGAATTTAGTTTTTTAAGTTCCCTGTATATTCTGGTTATCAGTCCTTTGTCTGATGTATAGTTGGCAAATATTTTCTCCCACTCTGTGGGTGTTCTCTTCAATTTAGAGACCATTTCTTTTGATGAACAGAAGCTTTTTAGTTTTATGAGGTCCCATTTATCTATGCTATCTCTTAGTTGCTGTGCTGCTGGGGTTTCATTCAGAAAGTTCTTACCTATACCTACTAACTCCAGAGTATTTCCTACTCTTTCTTGTATCAACTTAAGAGTTTGTGGTCTGATATTAAGATCCTTGATCCATTTTGAGTTAATCTTGGTATAGGGTGATATACATGGATCTAGTTTCAGTTTTTTGCAGACTGCTAACCAGTTTTCCCAGCAGTTTTTGTTGAAGAGGCTGCTATTTCTCCATCGTATATTTTTAGCTCCTTTGTCAAAGATAAGTTGCTTATAGTTGTGTGGCTTCATATCTGGATCCTCTATTCTGTTCCACTGGTCTTCATGTCTGTTTTTGTGCCAGTACCATGCTGTTTTTATTATTATTGCTTTGTAATATAGTTTGAAGTCAGGTATTGTGATACCTCCGCTAATGCAGTTTTTAGATGTGGTTGCTATTGTTTGTCTGCAAGTCTGAGGACCAAGACTTTTAAGAAAGCTATAGAGGGAACATGGGAAAATGCAAGTCTGAAGGCCAAGACTTTAAGAGAGATTATGCTAAAGAAAAGCTAAGAGAGAACACAGACAGAGCAAGTAGAAGGAAAGAGACTTTAAAGAATGGAAAAGAAGACTTCAGAAGTAAGGTTTTAAAGAATAAAAGAAAAGAAGAAAGGTCAAAGAAGAGTTATTAGAGAAAAGAAGCAACAAGGCTATTGTGCATCTCCATCTGAGCACCCAGCACACCTGGTCCCAACTTTCTGCATTTCTGTCTTCTATAATTTGTCCTTTCTGCATCTCCAGTTGCTTCCAGTTAGGTTAGGAGAAACAAGAGCTTGAGAAACCTCTCCAGAGGTGAGTAGCCAGTTGTGTCTTCCATTGCAACAGGTACTCCCTTGGTCCTACTTCTCTCTCTTCTATCATTCTACTCATTACTCCCTTTTATGTTTCTTGAATTATCTAACTTCACTACAATTTCTCATCTCACATTCCAATCATGATTTGGAATACATTGCAACTGTTCTCTTATCGATACTCACCATTGGCCTGCATGTTGTTAAACCCAGTGATTAATTCCTGGCCCTAACATTTCTTGGCCATCAGCAAGTTTTGTCATATTTGTTGACTTGCCTTTTCATGACACTCATTTTTCATTTGTTTGTATCACACACTGAATTCTGGCATTACTCCTACCTCTGTGGCTGTCATTTTCAGGCTCTTTTAACATTTTACTCCCAATCTTCCTGGTCTGTGGATATTGAATTTCTCCCAGGAGTCTAGCCTTGGGGGTCTCCTTTCATATCATCACATGCTATCAATATATTGATGTCTTCCAAATTTGTGTCTCTGGTTCTAACTTTTTATCTGCATTCCAGACTCATATTAAATACTGCATTTCTTAGGAAGTTGCATTGGGCATCTGCAACTTACGAATAAAACAAAATACCTCCTTTTCTTCAACTCCAATCTGTCCCCACAAAATACTCCAGAGTTTTCATCCAGCTCATTGAAATCATCTTTCTCACTAATCAAGCCAAAAGTCTGTGGAATAATTCTTATTTTCTCTCTTTTTTCCTACCTTATACCAAATCCATTATCAACTCAGCAATACTATCAAAATATGTCCTGAATCCACAAGATAATATGACACCTGGTGTTTGCTCTAAAATAATACAGAAAGAATGACTATGGTTTTATATTTTCACTTGAATGGGAATAAAGAGGTTCATTATGTTATTCTGCTTTTACATTGCTTCAATTTTCAAAACAAATCTAAAGCCAAGAAAGCAAGTGAAAATAAAACATAGTAAATCCTATGAATCCTTACCTCCTGCTCTTTTGAGAACAGCTATATCTTAACAGAACTATTGCAAAAACCTGCTAAGTCAGGTCTCACCACAGCAGCTGAGCCAACTTTTAAATTTCAGGTTGAATTTTGCCATTTCTCTGTATACAAACCTTCCAGTGATTCTCTGTATCATGCAGTAAATTAGCCAAAACATTTCCTGCCCTAGTCTTTGATCCTCTCTACCCTCATCACTTACTCTTCTTGCTATTCTGCTATTTGCTCACTCTTCTCCAATCCCACTGCTTCCTTATGTTTCTTAAATATACCAAGAGTCCTCCCTCAATACATTTGTACTTGCTGTCTCATGTGCCTACAATGCCCTGTCCCCAGATCCACGTGGGTCATTACCAAACCTCTATTTAATCTTGTTTGAAACATCTTCCCTGACCTTTTATACTCCTTATGCCATTTATTACTCATAAATTTTATTACTCTTTTGTAATAAAATTTCTGATTTTTTGTTTTTGTTTTGGGGGCATAGGGACTCACTGTATGAACCACACTGGTCTTGAACTTCTAGGCTTAAGCAATCTACCCAACTCAGCCCTGCAAGTAACAGGGACTTCAGCTACATGCCCTGTACCTGGCTGCTTTTGTTGCTTCCTACTCATGTTGTTTGGTTAACCTCCTTCCTTCCCTCCAGAATGTAAGTTTCCTGTGGGAAGGTTTGTTTTTATCTCTTTTATTCAATGAGGTTTTCTCAGCACTTTGAACAACACATAACACATAATAGACACTCCTTAATAGGCACTCATTTGAACCCCTACTGAAATCTCTATTGCTATGTTAAAGTTTCCATATTCTTCCAAGTCAGAATTCATCAATTTCTCCTTTATCTCTTTTTTAAATTAATAAACATAAACATTTTATTAAAATACAAGAAAAGAGAGGTAACTATATAATGCAATGTAGCTATATATTTTAAGTCAATTTGTATTTCCACATTCAAAATAACAGACATATCTGTATATTCCATGTAGTTTCATTTTCTGGTATTTATAATCAAAACTATAAATTCCCTGAGTTGGGACTCAGAACCTAATACCCCATGTATAACACTTTGATATGCTGAGTACTTTGAACTGAAGGAAACTGGAAGGCCTCAGAAACAAAGTCTTGCTCATTTTTTTCCTAGCTTTCTAATTTATTTTTACCCTTTTTTCTTTCCTGAAGTGTCATAGAAACCAGAATTATTTTTCTTCAAGTTGGGTTATAGACACTAGAACACCCCTACCCCAAAGTAATCCATAAGACCTGGAAGTTCACTCTGTCTTTTCTGTCTTCTCCCATGAAGACCCTCATACTAGAAAGTCCTGCCCCATACCCAGGAGGGAAGAAGAATGTGAGCCACAGGTCTTTCTGGGTTTCTCTCCTTAGCCTATTACCACTAGATCATCCCCATTTATCTCCTTTGTCTCTTTAATTACAAAACTACTGCTGCTTTTACCACCTTTTGTTCTATTTTGTGTTTTGTTGAATACATGTGTATTCCTCTCCCTGGTAAAGGAGTCTAGGGTTGTTCATAATTCCATGTCCAAATGCATGGTACTATGCTCTGTGTAGACATTTATATCTCAGAACTAATATTTTAAAGGTGGTGCTGAGACAGATATGATGTTCTTAATTGATTCTCCTCTAACCAATAAAAAAATATGCTACTGTTAAGGATGAAAATGCTGATTGCAGTTCAAGAAAAACTTTTCTAATTGAGAAAAAAATGTTGTTATTGAAATTTGATTCCACTATCCCAGTTCATTTTGTATTTCTTGGCTCTCCACTACAGCAAATATATGCCATATGTCTCAGAGGGGTTATGTATGATGTTTGTTTGCTCATGTAAGTTTATTCAGCTCTTTAACACAATAGTTTTTTAAAAGGTAGCAGATTTAACATTCTCCTCAGAGTAGCAATAACCTTGTCAGACAAATTACTCTAGTTCAGATTATCATTAATCTGCCTGACTGGCTAATGCTGTCAATAATACAAGTGCTGTATTTAACATTTTCTATCCAGCCTTTTAGGGTACTTTTGTTTCCTAAATCAGAGAACAGCATAAATTCCATAACCTGAACATCAGAATTCAGAGTGAATTAATTGATTCCCCTCTATCCCCTAAAAATCATTACAACTGAAGTTGATCTTTGAGATCATAATCTTCCTTGCTGCTACTCAAACTTTTAGCATCAGATGTTCATGGGAGGGAGTCAGTCCCATGCCCAAGGCCACAGATTCAGCAACAACAGTGACAGCAAGTATTTACTGAGCAAGAACTGCATTAGATACCAGACTAAGTGTCTTATACATCAATTAACTTGTATAGTCTTTGCAATAAAACATTATCCAGAAGAGGTTTCAAGTTCTTACCTCCGTTTTTCAGCTAGTATAGTAGTAGAACCCGATTTTAATGCAAACCTGAGTCCAAATCAGGTGTTCTCACTTTCTTGTTCCTTTAGTGAAATAGTATGGAAGAGACATAAGCTTACATCATATTTGTAGAACCAGGGCATACATCTCTATGTTTCTACATGTTTCTTTCCAGTAATTTTCTTAATGGCTAAATTGATCTACATCATTTATTGACCCTTATTAAAACACACAAGTAAGTTTCTAATATATTTGAAAAACATTGTATCTTTCATTTAGTAATGTGAAAATTACTCATGGAGTGTGAAACAGTAAAGTCAAAAGGGTAAGATTATAAGACTGTGGAATTGAACCTTATGGGTTTTAATCCTATCATAGGTGTTTACCAGCTATGTGGCCTTGGAAAAATTACTGGGTATGAGTCAGGTCCTTTAGAAAGACAGAACCAATAGAATATATATAATTATGAAAGAGGACTCTTTACATAGGCTTACACCATTGCAGCTGAATAGTCCCACAATGGCTTATCTGTATGCTGGAAGGCAGGGAAAGCAGTAACTGCTCAGTCTAAGAGGCTGGAAGCATCAGAACAGGAGGAACCACTAGTGCAGCCCCAGTCTGAAGCTGAATGCCTGGAGGTTACCTGAAGGATTGCTTGTTTGAGTTCACACTGAAAGGTTGAATAAACTAGAGTTCGATGTCACAAAACATTGCAGCACCAATAGAAAGACCCATTCTAGAAGACTCAAGCTTGCACATGCTGGCAGACTTCCTTCCTTTACTACTTTTGTTCCCTCCAGACCTCCTAGTCAATTGGGTAGTGTTGTCCACATTCAGGGCAAGTCTTCCCCATAGTTTGCTATTGCACATGCCAATCACCTATGGAAACCCTCTCAGAGACACCGTAGAAGATTGCTTTGATAACTTTACTAATTTGCTAGGCATTTCTTAATCCAACCAATGAAAATCAAGTTTAACTTGCATAACTGGTGACTTTGTTTGGTCATGCAGGATAATACTGATACCTGATAAGGAATGTTATGTTGAATATTACATAAAGGTTTTTTATACGTGTCTACATGCTCTTTGCCCAGTGCACCAAATGCACTTAATTCTTGCTAGCTAGAGCCATGTGAAAATCATTGTGTGAGTTTGAAATTGAAATGAATGAAATACAAGGGCATTTCCTGGCTTTCATTTGGAGAGGAATTTATTGCTTTCACAAGCAATGTAGCCCATTAGCTCCTCAGATAATGTATTTATGGTAATCTCTATTTTACAGAGGAGTAAGTTCAGATAGACTGCAAAATATTGCCTAAGAACCTACACAACTAGTAAATATTAGAATTAGGTTTTAAACACAAGTTTCGTACTCTAGTGATCTCTTCACTGTACACACAAAGTAAAAGATATTTCCTAAAAGACCTACGAATAGAGTATGGTGGGAGTTCAGATGAGAGAGTTAAAACTCTTTCACAAGCACCATTCAATTTAATCCTCACAATAGCTCTGTGAGGTAGGCAGATAAGGGGCTGGTATCTTCATTTTGCAAATGAAGCAGAGAAGACTTCAAGATAGCCCCTGATATGTTCAAGGTCACACTCTATTTTGCAGCAGAACAAAGACTAGGCTAGGTCTTCCAGCTTGCAGCACTGTTGCACTAATGCTGTATACTGCTTTGTGCTGTTTCAGAAACCTGTGCTCACAGTTTAGGATTATAGACCAGCTTTTTATGATTGACACAGAGGAGTCATTTTAGAATTCACTGTGCATTACATTTTCAACATGGTGTTTACATATTCTTTCTCTGCTCTTCAGACTTGAGGACTCTGTAGCTGATGAAGCTTGTTATCCATGAAGGAAGTGTATTGTGATGGAAAAAGGAGAAGACTCAGAATCCAAAGCACACAGTAGCCCTGGCTTAAAGCTTGGCAAAGTCTGCCTTCTACCCAGAGCTCCTGCCACTCTGTTAAATGTGAAACCCAGTCCCTTCTGCCTCAAAATCTTCTTAGACTATCCAATGAGAGAATGATTTTCTTCTCCCAGTGGACTTAAGGCATATTGAAAAATAAAATATACCATCTATAAATGCCATATTTAAATGAACAACCATTATTCACTTAATCAGTAAATGTTGACTGTGAGTAAAAAATGCATCCACCCCTATTTTGGAAATAGTAGGGAACCCAAAAGAGTCTCTGGAAGTCACTTAGAAGACTGGGAAAGATCATCCGTATTGTGAATAAACAAGTACACTGAGTTGAAAGCGCTTATAGAAAGGAACATGCTTCTGCGAGCAAATGCAAGGAGTGTGTGCCATGATGACTGGCTGGAGAGTGAGCATTAGACCAGAGGTCAGCTGGGTGGAGGCCTGATGCCATGTAACAGGTTGCCACAAAAGTCTGCAAAGGGTACATCTGTTGAGACAGAGCAGTGAAGATAAATTTAAAAGATGTATGGAAGACAAAAAGGAAAAGATCTGGAGAGGAACTGCATATGAATGAATGGGGAGGTGTTAAGGATAGTCACTAGGTGTCTGGGGTATTTCAATGGGGGAAATTTGTCCAATTTTCTGAGAAAAAGATGCTGGAAAAGGTTCAGGTTTGGGAAGAAAAATCATACATTTAATTTCACCATTGCTACATTTGGAATGCCTTTATAGCCTCCCAGTGGGAATGTTAAGAGAAGTGCCTTCAAAGTAAGAATATAGAACTCAGAAAAGTTTGGGTCAAAGATATTAGCTGTGAATCTGGCAGTATATGAATGACCACTGCAGCTGGAGATGAAAAGATGGCCTGTCCCCAGAAATCAGAATGAGAAGAGGACCCAGAACTTAGTGTTTATCATGAGAAATGAATAATTTGAAGCCAAAACCTCTCCTCCCACAAAAACATAACATTTAATTCGTTGTTGTAGTAGCTATGTGTTATACAATTAGTTTCTTGGATGTGTACTAGATATTGAAACAATTTTTTAAAAGCCTAGGTCTATGCTTTTTAGCAATTCAAGAAAAGAGAATTTTTAAGCAAAATGTTAATGAAAATACTAAAAACACCTCTGACAAAGGAAATAATCACCATTTCTCATTATGTTTTATCTGACAGTGAATCTTCTCATAATCTTCTTCCCCTCTCAATAGCACTGATTCCAAAATCTGTGGTTCCAGGACAGTAAAGAACATTTAGGGGATTGTTGTCACTTTGAGTTGTATGCCACTAAGCTCCATATTTCAGAATTGAATTACTTTTATTGTAGCATTATTTTGGAGACAGTGTCTCACAGCCTGAGCCCAGGCTGGTCTCCAGCTCATGATGCATCTGCCTGAACCTCCTGAATGTTGTTGGTATTAAAGTCACATAACTACCATGTCTAGTTTTGTTGTGCCATGAAAGTGACATGTTAAAAATCTCTTCAATAAAAATAATATATTAGCTTCCCTACAAAAGAACATTAATGTAATTGCTCCTAGAAGCAACTAATTAGGTTTTTGGCACCTCAAGCATTTGTTGCTCAACTCACAACTGTAACTAAATGTTAACATCCTGACTCACTTAGCTATGGCAGTATTTATTATGTATGCTAGAGACTTCTTGCTACAAATAATCCATTAAGAAGCATGATCATGTTTAATCTGTAAACTCTATCAACTTGTAAAATATAAAAACACAAGTTCTGAATTCAGGTAAATAAAAACTGAAAGCAAACAACAACAAATAAAACACTGGCAATTTTCTATTCCCAATAAAGAATATTAGAGTAGAAAGGCTGCTTTGAATAGATCCTACTCTCTCCTTTTTCAGATAGTGAAAGCAAAATAATGTAGTGTGATAAAGATAAGACAATTAAATTAGACTTGAGCATGAAATCAAATCCAGTTTTCTAGGCATTTCTAAAATCATGCTATGTGAAGATTTCATGTAATTAATCTAAAATCTTCACATTTTTTATGCATTAATTTCAGTAACATAGCTATTCTTTATATGCTGAGTGTGAATAAAATATGAATGGAATATGGTGTCTGTTCTGAAATAATTCATGAATAAACCAAAGAGATAGGCAAGGCCATTAATATAATACGGTACATGCTATATTAAGTGCATAAACCAAGAACAATGAAAAGACAAAGAACATTTAGTGCTGCTGGAATTGGATGACATGATAGTGGGAAACAGTCAAGAGATTTCATTTGAATTGGATGCAAGTTGTATTTCATTTGAAACAAGTTTTTGCCAAAGCAAGAAGGAACTATGAGGTCAAGATAGCTCCATGCTCCAACTGAAATGAAACAATACAAAGCAAAGGAAAAGCAGAATGAGAAAAGGCAGGAACAAGGTGTAGGAGCAAATGGTTCACCATAGAGTAGTGTCAAAAGGTTTGGGCAAAATTGGGAATGTCTCTGAAATTTCTAAGAAGGTGAGATTGTATGATCTATGGAACAGCCAGCACTAAATGATGGGAATGGTGATGATAGATTGTGTAAGTTAAATAGGGATCTGTCAATGAAATGTGGAAAGAACTGGAGAGACCAAGGTCAAAGAACTAGGAGAAACTACTACTATAACATGATACATTGTGACTTGGAACGAGAGCAGGACTATAACCCAAGCAAAGCTAGGAATCAGTGCAACTTGTACAATAGCACAAATGGCATCCAGTGCCACCATATTTAGCTTCATGCCTTAAAACATGTCAGTACTTAAGAGTTACATGGACCAGCTGGGCACAGTGGCACACATACTGTCATCTGTAACCTGAGCTATTCGGGAAGCTGAGACAGACATATCATGGGTTTGATGCCAATCTGAGCAATGTAGTAAGAACCCATCTCAAATAAATAAATTAATAAATTACTTTAAAATGTTTAAGGAATATTTAGAAGAAAAGATTTTAGCAAAGTAGCAGCATTATTAGTATTGGACCAAGTGTGTGCTTCTGGAACATAAGCATGTGTTTTCTAAGACACCTCAACCAGGTGACCCAAAGTTCCTAAAACTAGAGTTTGTTAGAAATAAATGCTCTCATTACCTGGCTTCTTGTGGTCTCCTGATAAAAGTCAGAGTGAAAGTTGTCCACTCTTGTTTTAGTCAACAGGACAGGTCAATCTTCATATATTTCATACAGTTGATTTGCAGTGAGTAGATTTAAAGAGAATGCATTCAAGTAACTTGTTCTTCTCAGTTTAACTAACTGAACTTCACATCACCAACTCATAGTCAGAGCAAAGGAAGTGAAGTGAAGAAGTTTTATCTGATAGTATAGCTGCTGCTATAGACCATGATTAAGCTGTGCACATCTGAGAGATAATTATGTCTTCAATTCCTAGGAGAGGATTTTGCTGAGAGGCAGGGGGCTTGAGTCCCTGCTGCTTTCCCAGAGGACTCTCACAGTAAGAAGCAGAATACTCCCATGCAATAATTGGGCCAACTTCTCACATCCAGATTCTCCTTTCTACAGAACTCTGTGTTCATCTGCTAATTTACAGAAGAGCATGAACTAGAAGGAGCAGAGAGCAAACCTTTGGCTGGTTATCATTTCAATATAGAGGTGATGACAACTTTAAGTATTTAAACCTGGTTAATCAGCTGCCTTTCCAAACTCAGACTTTTCTTCCTTGCTGGGAAATGATTTGACCTGGTTGCTTATAGTCCCTAAAGCCAGAAAAGTTTGATTAGAAACTTCCTGGAAATTTTTGGGTCTTTTCACTGTACAGATTGTGAAAAGACCAAATGACACGAAATACAGTTTTCTCACAATGTATTTGTATCTCAAGTGATACAGTTTGATGCCAAGCCAATAGGACCCAAAAGAGCAAAAATGGCAGCTTGGCAAGAGAAACCCAGATACCAGTGGAGACCTCAGACGTCACAGGTCTATTAGGGCTGTGCTGTGGCATTCCGGGAACTCTTGCTTTGTCAGCAAAGTACCCATCCCCTGACAAATAATACTATTTCACTACCGAAATTAGTGGAACTTGTTCAGAAACTCTAGTTTTCAGCACTCTTGGTTTTAACTTATCTCTACAAACAAAGTTAATCTGATAAAGAATATCAATAAGGGTGTTTGGGGTTTTTGTTTAGCAGTTAGGGCAGGTCTAAAAGTAAGTGAAACCATTTCATGTATTTCCTTATGTTTATATCTCTTATTAACTTTGTAGATTCCAGATTTTAAATACTTTGCAAATAAGTTCTGTTTTGGACTCCAAAGTGTTTTTCGCCTGATGTTGTGGTGGTATTTGTCATAATAATGAAAGAAAAAAAGCAATCTCCATTTATGGAAGGTTTCCTATTACTTACCAGGTGCTATGTCTTCTGCCTAAGATGAGTTGCATTGAGCATTTCATTTAATTCTTTCAGACTGCACACACTTTTATAACACCTATTTTACATTTGAGAAATCTTGGGTTCAGATATGTTAATAAAAAATCCAGAAAAAAACATTCCAGACTTTTATCCAATTCTGAATATACTCCGTGGTCCACATGATGTTTTAATGTGACCTCACTTTGATATGATAGTTATATTTCTGAGAAGTAGCCTAGAATTAAAATGTTTAAATTAAACCATTGTTTACAACAATCAAGAAAAACTAAAGAAATTAAAGGCCAATTCAGAGTAGCCCCAGTAGCAGGTGATAAAAGGGAGGGTTGCAGCCCCATCTTGAAGCTGTGCATTTACAGAGCAAGTGCAGTGCATTTTCTTAGATTATGTCTTACAGATCACTGTAAATGAAAGTGCTTCTGTAGAAGTATTTTCTAAAGACTTTTTGTTCACCCTTCATCAAAGATTAAGGAAATACTGTCCCTACCAGTTAATATAAAATTTTTTTGTTTCTCTTATTAATTTGAGATAGTATTCAGAGGTTTGAACTAGAAACTCTTCTCTCATAAAATCCAGGAATCTTTTGATATGTAAGTGATATTTTCATTATTTGATCTTTGGCATTCTGACCTGGTCATGTCCGAATTTTCCCAACTCTTTTTCCTTTGAAGAATGCTTATCCAAGGGTTATTCCTGTATGACCTGGAACATAGCTGTTTTATCCAAATTATTTAGTCATTGTAAGAACAAAGTCAATTATGAAAGCTGTCTTTCCTTATAAATATCTGAGGATTTTGGTGTGTAAATCTGATCTTTATGACAACTGAGTTGTTTAAGGTCACAGAAGATGGAAGACAAATCCATTCTCCCAGTGGTTTCCAAATGCCCCTTGTCTCTTTTTCCCCTTTAGGACCTCATTTTCACTACTCAAAGTACCCATGATCCAAATAGGTTCTTTGTTTCCCCAATATTGAGTGATATAAACACTGGATTTAGAATGTAAAGCTGCAACTGTCATCCTTAACTCATTAAGTGTGAGTCCTTTGGGGAAAAGAAATCATGCTTTTCTCCAAGTCTCACTTTTATCTCTACAAAATAATTATGATAAGACTATTTTGTCTTTATCAAAGGGCTCATGAGACACTAAAATTCTACTAAAAGAAGTAACTAAATAAGATGGAAAAGTTATATACAGCAAGGCATACATTTGATTATGATGGTTTATTTTCTTTTTAAAATGAATTATTTTTATTTTGTGTATATTTATGGGATACACCATGATAATTTCATACATGTATGTCATATATAATGATAAAATCAGGATAGTCAGACTTTCTATCTCCTTAAACATTTTTTAAAGTTTTTGATTAATACATTATTAATACAGTACATATTTATAAGGTACAGTGTGACAGTTAAAACATAAGGTGTTTTGTGACATTAACTGCATTCACTTTATTGTGCTACCATCACCCCCACCCATCTGTCCACAGAACTATCTTATCTTTTCCAATTGAAACTCCATACCTACTAAATTCTAACTTCCTATCGCCCTGCCACTGATAACCACTCAGGATACTTATTTTAGTTATTAGCACTACTGGATAAAACCATGCTAACTGTTGTAACTAAAATGCATAATAGTTTAAAACTATTTCTGATTCTACAAGATATAAATAAAGAGGCTCTTAATTGGCCGGCAGGTCTTTTCCCAGATTTTCTTCAGAATTTTGACTCCTCCATCATCAATGTATGGCTTCTAAACTCACCATGCTTGCCTACCTCAAGCCCACAGGACAGAAAGAAAAAACTTTTTGTTTGTTTTTAAGGCTTGTTCTAGGACAACACACATTGCAACATTTTCTCAATGTCTTTGTCCTCATCTTTGGGAAGGTTGGGAAATACAGTCTAGCACAGGAAGAAGAGATGTTCGGTTTGAGAATGAGCCAGCCAGTTTCTGCTGCATCATATTGTGTGAACGTGGTCCAGGAATAACCACTCATACTTTTGGGAACATTTTTATATTTTCTTCCTAAAAATTAATTTTTCCTGGAAGGAAAATAAGAGTTCTCTTTAACTCTGTCCAAACAGAAAATAAAACTCACTGACGAAATCAAAATGTACATATTCCTCTGGGAGTTAAAAGATATTCCTATGGATAGAAGTTTTACAAACAGTTCAGTAATTTAGAACTTCTTTCTTCACTCAGTTCAAGCAATTGTGTTCTAAGGGTCAATTAGGTTATCTAGAGTCATCCATAAAGAATACTTTGATAGTTCTCATTTATAAATGTCAGCTTCCCTATCCATAGTTTATCTTCTTTTAGTATATGTTGTTAATCCTACCATGGTTAATTCATTTGTTTGCAAAGTGGAGGAAGTTTTTAAGTAGGTATGACTTAAAGTACAACCCAGCGGACATGTTGATCTTTCTTTTCACAAAGAAAGGAATTTACTTCCTTTCTGCAACTGCACTTAAAGTGCAGTTAAAGTAGCCACAGGATACATAGCAACACTTGGCAACTGGACTTTCCTTTTCTACAATGAAAGAAAATGCATAAATGCATTTGTTGCCATTACTGACAAAGACCAATTTGTGGGATAATTGAAACTTTGATTTCTATCATTAGCCGGATGTTTACAAAATGCATCTTCCTGTCTACATTCCAGATGTTTCTTCTTATTTTAATAGCTCTCTGTTTGTCATGAGTTTTGAATTCTAAATTGTAAAGTATCAAGGGAAAAGATGTTATTTTGCAAGTTTCATGAAGAATGACATAACTTGAACTCCCCAGAAACCTTGCATCATTTATTTGTGGGCCCTGTTAGTTTATTTCACATCCTAAGCCTCAGAGGTCTGGAATTCTGTCCCAAGTCAACATCCTTTTGGCTACTCACTACCCTGGTATACCAAATGAATGTTTGGACTGAAATTATTCATTTTGGAATAATCTTTCTCTGCAACTTTGCTTTCCTAGGGAACGAGCATTGAATACAACACAACCTGGGTCCCTTCAGCTTACTGTGGGAAATCTGAAACCAGAAGCCATGTACACCTTCCGAGTTGTTGCCTACAATGAGTGGGGACCAGGGGAGAGTTCTCAACCCATCAAGGTGGCCACTCAACCTGAGTGTGAGTATGAAAAGGGAAGGCAGTATTTAGAAATACTTGTTTTCCTCTGCAATGCCCTTGAATCCTTTCATAGAACCCTTTGAGGTGGCAAAATGGAAGAAAAAATTTTGAAGCTGATTTAACTTGAGACTTTTGAAAGGTATGATAACATTTTAACAAAGTCGCCTTCTGTCTTAGGCCATTTTTCTACAATAGCAAATTATCAACTATGAAGTATTCATCCATCCCTAAGATCCACATTTCCTAAGAAGGTGTCTTACCTGGCCTAACCCTGTTTCATCATCTTCTTTAGGTTTTAGCCTCCTCCACTGATTTTTCAAATTTTCTGTTTGTCTATGAAGAGGTTAACATCAAAGGGGAAACAACAGTGACATGGAACTGTAAATGCTGACTTATTATTTTAACCTGATGCCACGAAGCTCATGCCTGAAATTTTAGCTAGTTAGGAGACTAAAATTAGAAGGATTATGGTCCAAGACCAGACTGGGCAAATAGGAAAATGGAGTGGTGGTATGGCTCAAGCAGTAGAGTGAATACTTTGAGAGCATGGAGAACTGAGTTCAAACACCAGTCCTACCATAAAATAATAACTTAAATATGCTATAAATTCACTCAAGAATTACTGAAAAGCAAAGTGAAACTCAAGAAACAAAAAGACAGAGATAATCTTTATTGAACTGTCACTCTCCTTAAACTTAAATCACAGTGTTAAACCTATTGATCACAAACCAAACAGTTGAACATTCTTTGTTGAACTTATAATTCAGTGAATTCTATTTTAATAAAGAGAGAGCCCTAAATTGATCATTTGAAAAATATGGCTGTACCTTGCAAGATTTCAGTTTTTCTTATAAATTTTAATGTTACTCGAAATAATGAATTACCAATGAGCAGTTATCCAGCATTAGTATTTTTAATTTTTAAAATTTTTTTGATGGTACTGGGGGTTGAACTCAGAGCCTCATGCTTACTAGGTAGCTACTCTACCATTCCATTTAGAACTGGTGAATTTTGAGATAAGGTCTCACTTTATGCCTGTGTCAGCCTGGACCTTGATCCTCCTATTTGTGTTTTCTTGCCTAACTGGGAAGACAAGTATGTGCCACACATGCCAGAGGTTGAAATCAGATCTCATGAACTTTTTTGCCTCGGTTGGTCTGAAACTACAATTCCCCATATTTTCATCTCTTGCATAGGATTACAGGGTTGAACCATGGCACTGTACCTAGCAACACTGTTTTTCAATTGAAATTGACAATCTAACATTTAAATGCAATGAATGCCTACTTGTAACAAGATGCCTTATTTTAAATACTTAATTTCATCTACTTCCTTTAATTAATAATGCTGTTGTATTTGTATTCCTATCTGTTTTATGAAAAACCATTTAACTTAAAACTTATTTGACATGCTTTTGGAAGAAGATGAAGTACAAATTAAAAATACTTCAATTGATAAGGATAAGAAATAATCTCTCTCTCTGCACTACTGGTGTTTAAAGTAGGGGCCCCATGCTTGCTAAGCAGGTGCCCTGCCACTTGAGCCACATACCCAGCCCTTTTTTATTTTAGTTATTTTTTGTATATGGTCTCATCTTTACCTGGGGCTGATCTCAGATGAGGATTCCCCCTACCTATGCCTCCTGCATAGCTGGAGTTACAGGCATGAACCTGGCTGAGAAAATCATCTTTGCACTGGGTCACATCTTTGGTAATTTAAATCAGCATGTTAAAGAAGGGTGGGCAGAATATGCCCTTTGAGTGCTTGGGTGATGGTCTACTCTTGGCAAAACCTTCACCCTTCTGCTTAGCCATGGTTACAAAGACAAGATTGAAATATTAATACATGGAAGGTGAAAGTCTTACAAGTTGTGAAAATATTTGTCCCACAAAAAAATAAAAACTCAAATAGTAACTTTAAAAGCACAGTAATATACAGGTTTCAAACAATTATTAGGGGCAGGCCACCAGGAAGGACAAGCTTAAGAGTTTTTAGGACCCAGTGCAAAATGCCAAGTAATTACAATATAGCTGCAGCAGGACTGTAGAGTCCTTCAAAACATGAGGTCTGTGCAGCCTCACTGTTTGCACCATCATGAAGCTGACCCTGTTCCCTGACTTCTGTTCTTCAGAATATTTTGTTGCTCTGTGAATTTAAATAAATGACAATGTTAATTTCCATTTCATAATGTTTACATCAATATAGCATTTGAGTTATCAATCTCTTCATTGACTTACTTTGTACAGTTCATATATAGACAATTAGTTTTATGAATATTTTACATTTTTATTCAATACTGTTCAGTGAAAACGAGTCTATCTATATCTACATGTAAATATGTAGATATATAGGTATCACATTGTATACAAACTGACTTTAAAAACTCAAAATTCTATTAAAAATTTTGTTAAATTTTGTAATATGGAAAGATAAACATTAAAGTTAATTTGGAATTAATCTCTATGATTTATCTGAACTCTTGACTTGTAATCCTGATATCATCCTAGGGTAGTTTTAATGTATGTTTCAGAGCTGATTGACTGCTATTCTATCATAATGTCATATTTCTGATAAAAACCCTAGGTGGTCAGCCTTCCTTCCTAAGAATAAACATTTTTTCTTCTTTCAATAACATTGCTTCTGAGTATCTGATTTATAAAATCAATTTATGGCTCTTTTTTCTGCTTATCATTTTTATTTTTTTCCTCCATGCCAATATTTTGAAGTCAAGGAAAAAATAATGTTTTCTCTTTTTGACATGACTACTTACAATACCTCATTACATAAAAAACACTTCTGATGCAATATGTTCTACCATTTTAATTCAATTAATTAAAAAATCATAGTTAGTAATTTGTGTCATGCATAGAGCCTTAATTGTGTGAGGCACAAACAATGACAAAAGTTAATTTATAGATAGGCTCCATTAAGACCATACTACTATGGCCTTAATACTATTCCAGGCCATTTAAGGCACATTAGATAAGCATATTATGTAATGAAGTAGCAATACTTAGGGATTTTGGAAGCTTCTTGAGGAAGCACAAAATCTAAGTATGTAATAATAACAAAAATCTCCAATAAAAGAACTTATCAAGATAAGCAATCTCTGTTAAACATTTGTGACTGGATCGCATCTGTGATGACCTTGGCTTCTTGTAGAAGTAAATTTTTGTTTATAAATCACCTTGCATTCACCTCCTCAGTCCATTTTGAATTGCAAAGACAGCAACCTCTTGGTTAATATATCACTCATCTCTTTCCATTCAGAAAGCCGTGGCATAGAGCTGGGGATAGAACTCATTGCTAGAGCACTTGCCTTGCATGCCCAAGTCTTTGGGTTCAATCCTCTAGCACTAAAAAAAAAAAAAAAAAAAAAAGAGTCAAAAAGCAATGTGAGACACTTGTGCAGAAGAACTCATTAGATACTGGCCTCTATAAGAATTTACTTTGCTTAGGAATTGGCATAAATCATGATAAGGGAAGTAAATTATAATAACTGAAACCCAAATGAATAACGCATTGCTTGGTGGTGGAGCACATAAATGCTATTTTCTCCAGAAAATTAAAATGGAGGACTTGTCTTTTTTAGAAACACATTGTAGCCTTGAATATTTTTCCATTAAGGGCAGAAATAATGGCCTTATTATGTTCTTCATATTTTGCTCTTTATTAACAACACTATTTTATTAAATTACCTTTGTTCTTACCACAGTATGGAGTGAGGCTTATTTCTTTCGTGGGTCACTTATTTCCACTATGACTTGATTCTGTTTCATGAGCACTGTCATTGACTAATTCATTTCTTACTGAGTAGACAGGTAGACAAGAATAATTCAGCATACATAAACAGCATGGGTGGAATATTTTTTTACTGTGCAAAACAGTTAACAAACTCCTTCAATTCATTTATATTAAGATGGCGCTGTACCTTACTACCTTACTTGCTGTCTTTATTATAGAGATTAAGATTAATTAAATAAATTACATTATCAGGAATAATAGGTGCTGCATGTGTATTTTATGTTCTGTTGTTAACACCAAATGACATTCCAACAACTTAAAAATATTACTAGGGAAAGAAATACCTCATCTTTCCAAATCTGCTCAACAGTATACCAAATGGTGAGGAAGATGGACCAGTCCAGAGATCATGTAATTTCCTTCCTTTTTCTCTGTCTCTTTCTCTCCCCTTCCTATAAACCCATCTGTCTCTTTTTCAAGAGAAAGAGCAAAAGCTAGTTTCATTGTTCAGCTTGACTATCAGAATTCACAGCAACAAAGAAAAAACTTTATTAAAACTCCCTCTCTGACAGAATGATTTTATCTTTTGAAAATGGGTCTCATCCAGGGGTACATTAGGCTGCTTCTTTTATCAGTGTTTTTCCAAATGTGATGTAGTAATTGTACACTAAAATTACATAGCTCTTATATAAATTGAATTTCAAAGTTTTCATATTATGCGAAAATATCACTCCATTACAAAAACTGTTTTCAAGGAATAAAAACTGATGGAAAATATGCCTGAAATATAAATCAGCCAGCAACTGTTTCTAAAAGTGCACACATTTTATAGTAATCATTTAAAGAGATCAACAGTCCAAGATCCAGTTTATGAAATAATCACCCAGAGTAGAAAGGCTTGGTTTATATGAAGGCTTGTGCTCTTCGATTATGTCTTCCTTTTGCTAAGCCTTTGCCCTTTCTTCCCGCCTTTACACTGTATGGTTTCTCCTCTGTATTATCAGCCAGGATTTATGTCTCTGCCTGCTTAAGACATGTCTAATCTTTTCATACCACATGTGGTGCATTTTTGAATTATTATTTGAGGTCCTGTAAGTTGCTGTTAAGGTAGTTTAATCATAAAGGATGTTAAAATAGACCACACACTGGCTTGAGGGCTTGGTTAGAACAGGAAGCCTATTTGCTACACCATAACCCAATTACCTACCAAACCCTTTTATATTTAAGACTTGTAAGTAACATTCTTAAGTCTGTTATATTCTTTACGCTAGCAGATGAGTGAAAGCAAGCTCCATGTTGTGTGACTTTAGAATACATTTTATAGGGGCATTGCTGTGCTTGCTTGCCTCCCTTTTTCCCTGGAGTTTTATTCTATTTTAAATTCTAATGGGACCCTATTTGCATGGTGGTTATGAACAGAACACAAAAGTTCACATAATATGCCTGAATACTACTACTTATATCCAAGAACAGGTTTCTTAATCATTACAACTTCAGTTTCCTAAAGTCTGGACATTGGTGGTATTTACCCCCCTCTTATAGGTTGTAAAGATGAAATGTGATAGCATAGCGAAAGTCCCTAGGTTTTGTTTGGCATGTGGTAGGCACTGAGTAGAAAGAAATTCCCTTACCCCTTCAAGATCAAAGGATAACAGAATTCTAAATGAACTCACTTAAAAACAAACTAGAATAGTCAGTAGGATAATCATGAAGGCAAATAAGGCTAATACACAATAACTTATTTGTAGTTTGGAGCTAACCTGATTACTATACAACCAAGACTTTTATATACTCCATTACTTTTCCTCTACTTATTCTTTCCTTTGGCTGTTTTGTTCTCTAATTTTGCCTATCATACATTTTCATAGCCCTAACTGAATTCTGAAGTCTTGTGACGAGAAAACACTATATTATTCCATAAATGTGTCACAACATTCCCATTGTATGAATAGTTGGTGCGTGAAAAGATGAGTATGCTTTGTAGTTAATGTATGATGGAGATGTGAAATGCCAGTGGTATTTATTTTTATACGATTCTATGAACTAAGCAAATCAACTTTACCACAATTTGTACAGCTTATTTCTTTTGTCAGTTGATATAGCTTACAATTATTAACTGGACTGCAAGGTGATTTGAGTGAATATTTAGATGACTTTGATAGAAAACTTGACCACTGGCAATTTGACAATGGTCCAGTTATGAGGTCATATACATGAGTGCACAGCATCATAGAAAGAAATAAAGATATGTATTGGCAGTCTTTTTTGTTAGCATACTGTCACTGATACTATTTTTAAAAAGTCTCTTGATGTAAAATATGTTTTCAAGTATTACAAACAGAAGATGGAGACATTAAAGGCTTATGGTTTGGCATCTTTAACAACAGAAGGCTTAAGGAATCCATTTGGATTTAATGGCCAATTAGGTGAGGTATTATGGTTTCTATTATGACATATCAGAGGAAGAATGAGAGGTAAGTGGGTGTTTAATCATCACTAGAAAAGTACAAAGCAAATGTGAGTCACTATGTTTTTGTCTTGATTCACTCAAAAAAATTATTATTTTTTGCAAAGTTCTAGATATGAACTATCCAATAGAGTAATCATACTCATATGTGCCTATTCAAATTTAAATTCATTTAAATAAAATAAAATTTAAGGTTTATTTTCTCAGTCATACTAGCTACATTTCAACTGCTCAATAGCATTTAAATTTTCAAGAAAATGATGAACTAAAAATTCAATTCTTCAGTCTTATTAGCTTACTGTCTACTGTATTGAACAATGCAGAAGACATTTCCATTAGTGCAGAATGTTCTATTGGTTAGCACCAGTCTAAACATTCTGCTAGTAAATAAAGATAAGCAAGAAGGTCAGTTACTGTCCTAATGCTTAAGAAACTACTTCAAGTAGACTGCACTAAAAATATACTTAACAGAATTAGTCCCCTTTAATATTAAAAAAATTAATTATCTATTGAACTAATAAACTATAATTATTTTGAAAAGATATAGAATCGGGACCTGAACACATTCTCTGGTTATTTAAGTCTTGTATTTTCTCACATTAAATTGAGAACATATTTCAAAGTTCTAATGAAGGTGATGGTCAAAGATAGCTAGTCACTTTTGTCAGAAAGTGGTGGGACATAATTTCAGTTTCCCTAAAAACCTTCAGTCTGTCTGATAATCTCTTTGATTTTGAGCACATAGAATAATTCAGTCTTCTTCAGTTGCTATAACCAAATAGCTAGAAAAAACTAGCTCTGCTAGTTTTATTATTTCTCTGCTTTGTTAGAAATAATATTAGAAAAAATACTTATTTTTTTTTTACTGACATTAAGGAATATAAATGCCATGAGGTTCCCTACATAGATTTGTTTGGGGTTTAGTTGCTTAATTGGGTATGTACCCTACTAAAAATGAGAACAGGTTTCTTTCCAGACCAAATTAGATCAAAAGCCAGCTTGAGCATCTTCAGGGATATTGTCATCATGTTGGGGAAACTAAATGAAGCTCTACTCCAAAGATAAAACAGCTGAGGTAAGCTGAGCTGTTTTAGGGAATTCCTTCTAGGGATAGTTGATGAACAGGGGTAGCAAAGAGTAAAGATAGAAGGGGAACATGCCATTTTGCCACATATGTATTTACACACTCCCTGTTTGTGAGTGCACTTTTCATCCATGAAGTTCTTAAGTATTTACTTCATTACATGTCTTGATGTGCAAGCCTTCTATTAAGTCCTAATATAAAATAAAAAAGGAAGGGCAGGATAATTTCTGTCTTAGTCTCTTTCTGCTGCTATAACAAAATGCCTGAAGGTGGGTAGTTTATAAAGAATAGAAATGTATTTCCCATAGGTCTGGAGGCTGAGAAGTCCAAAATCAAGGCACAAGTAGAATTGGCATCTGATAAGAGTTACTCTCTGTTTCAAAGATGAGATCTTGTTGCCCCATCTCCTAGAGAATATGCACATTGTATCCTCATACTGCAGAAGGAATACAAGGGCAAGGTGAGGAGGTAGCTGTTTTCCCACAACCCTTTCATAAGAGCTAATCCTTTAATGATGGCTGATCATTCATGGCTTAATCGATTAAATACTACAATAATAATATTTTATTAAAGATGAAATTTCCACATAAATTTTAAAGGAGAAACAAATATTCAAACCACAGAAACATCAAAGCTTAGGGATAAAATTTTTGATGAAAATATATCTATAAAATAAATTATTGTAAATCACACTGTGGGATTGAATTTATTTCCTCATTTCAACCCAAAGTTAGTCATGGTAGTAACATATAATAATATATAACCTGATGTATATATATTTATAATGTAATTGAATGCACTAAGCATGTTGGGTTTTAGTATAAAATATTTTTTGTATTTTAGAAAGAATGACATTAAGAAACATACAACCTGGGACTGATTACACATATCTATAATCCTAGCACATGTGAGATTGAGGCAAGAGAATAGTAAATTCAAGGCAAGCCTGGCTTCACAGAGAGACCCTGTCTCAAAGTAAAAATTGAGGAAAGAAGGAAGGTAGAAAGGAAGGAAGGAAGGAAGGAAGGAAGGAAAGAAAGAAGGAAGATGGAGGGAGAGAAGAAAGGAGTGAGGGAGGGAGGAAAAGAAGAAAGAAAGAAAAGAGGGAGGAGGGAGATGGAGGGAGAAAGAGGGACATAGGGAGAGGCAGAGAGGATAAAAGGAAGAAAAGAAAAAAGAAACCATGGACTCATAGAATGTGATATCTAACCAAGATTAAATAAAGCTCACTTTTAAGTCACCTTACTATTCTATGGATTCTTTTAAATTCAGATTATTTACTGTCTGCTGTAAAAATAATAAATCTTACATATTATCCTGACAAATCAATACAGTGACTGTTGTCTTCTGAGTCCAAAGTCCTTGTATTATATTAGTAAAATTAATATTTCTAGTTTGGAGGAAGGTATCTGGTAAAGACGGGTATGAGCACAGCTGTTTCTTATGCTATGGAATCTCTTTCCTACCTTAACCTAATCATTCCCCCTGGGGGTATCAAAATTACATGGAAAATGAAGTTAGATAAGGCTACAATTTCTGATCACAGATTATTTTACAGGTAAAGGAAATTGCCATGGGTTGAAATTGAAAGACTTTAGGTGATGACAAATACTACTTATGGGCATAACTTCTGAAAATCAAAGCTAAGATGTTGCCATTAGTTTCTGGAAGGAAATGATCGGGGCTTTTATCATTTAAAAGTCAAGCTGTGGTATTCTGCAGCCTATGGTCAATGCAAGTAACTTGTATGTTGTCACCTTATTTAAATCTGCCATTGATGAAGCAGAATAAATGATGTTTCGAGAACTGTGATTGAGAAGTCAGTCACACTAGCTAGGATAAGACAGATTTTGTAAACAAGTTTCTTCATATGTAAACACTTTTCTTCATATGTAAAATGAAGATAGTATGTATTTTGTTGTAAAAATTAAAATGAAACCTTTAAAATTGGAATGCAAGAGCAACTCCTTTAAATGGTGATTCTGATTGTTAAGTAACATACTTCACCTCCTTCTGGCACATTGTCAGCTCTCAGTAAATGCTAGAGGCTTATATAATTTTCCATTACTCCATTGCTCAATTCTAATTATTTCCCACACAATCATGTATCTCTGAAATGCTTTCCTACTCCTTTAGGGTATTTCATATGTCTCTTCTGTTTCTCCTTTAAAATTTTGATTGAATATTTCTAAGAGGAGAAAGCTTACTCTGGCTAATTCATCACATGGGTCCATCTTTTAGCTTTCATGAGCCCCCTTTTCACTCTTGAGATTAGTCTGAACCCCATCACATGACTCATTCATTCATACATTCAACACACATGCATTGTGTATGCCCAGTGGGCTCCATTCTAGTTCTTGGCACCAGGAAATCAGCTGTAAAAAAATGACAGAAAAAGTACTTATTCTTATAAATTGTATATTCCACTGATGGAAAGGGAAAATAAACAAGCAAAAACAAAGCATAGAGAAGAATGAAATAGCTTAAGGGACACAGAATTAAGAGGATGGGATGATAACAGATAGAAAGTTCAAGGAAAGTGCTTCTGAATAAAGAGCATTTTAAGGAAACACCTTGGTGAATCTGGAGGGGTACTAGCAAAGGTCTGGAGGGAAATATCTCAAACAGAGTAAACAGCAGTTGCCAAGACCCTAGAGAGCAAGAGCAAAAGAGAGCTGGACTGCAGCAGGGCCACAGAGTAAGAGGGAACCTGGCAAAGGTGAGCAGAAAGATGGCAGGATCTAGTCTTAAAAAACCTTGGGAACTACAGTTGAAAATCTGGATCTAACTGTCAGTGAAGAGACATCTGTTTAGGGGGAGTAGCTTGATCTAACTTCCATATTTAAAACTGAATCAAGAGATTCCTTAGTATTCCATGGTAATTTTGGAAGAGGTGAGAATTGATAGAATTCAGAATACCTTTAGAAGACAGGAAAAGACATGCTTCAGGGTATGGTATGGAAGAAAAGACATCAATCAAATTGACTTGGGTTTTTGGGTTCAGAAAGTAAGTGAATGGTAACTTCATATATTTGGAACAGAAAACTGAGGAAGAAACTGATTTGGAGGGCTTGTGGGTAGGAGAGAACTATGTGGAACAAATCAAGAATTCTTTACTGTAACATGTTAGGTTTGATCATGTGTGTAGATACTCTTTATTTAATTAGGTTTCTAATTCTTTGAATGTAAAAATAAAAGAAAATGCCACATAAAGCAAGGCCAGTGGTCAGTGTGCAATATAGCATTTACCTTCTGATGGTGGTAAAGATGGAAAAACATGGGAGAATTCTTCTTGCCATTAACTATAAAACATCTGGATCCTACACGCTGCTAATGGATGCACTGCAGGGGTGTGAACAGTGCCATGCATAGAAGGCACAAGGTATTTTTCAGTCATAGAGAAGTCTCTCTTAGAAACCATCCTGACAGGCCTGTGAAACATAATTTGATGTAACTGATTCTGGGAAGGAGAGTTGACAAGGAAGAAGATCTCCAGCCCAGTCTTCCAGGTGCCAAAATCTTCCAGGGAACTCATCCAAAAGGGCAAGGCAGTGCCAAATTAAGTGTTAACTAAGAGCCAGCTTTGTTTTCTGATGTGTACTTAGCCTGTGTTCTTCAAACAAAAGAATATCAGGTATGATTTACAGGTTAACTGTCATGTTCTATGACTGCATCAGAATTATATAGGCCTAGTACAGGGTCAAGTGGCAGCCACAGAATTAAGGATGTATTTGTCTTTTGGCTTTCAAAATCCCTTCACCTCCTTGCATATCTTGGGGAATTTTAGAACTTCTATTCTGACAGGGTACCCAGAGTCCAAAACATTTACCCAGTAGTTTCTAACATACTGTTATATTTGTAAAGAATTTCTAACCCCTGAACTTTACAAAGGGTAAACTTGGGGACCAGAGAGTTTAAAGCCTGTCTCAGGATGGATCAATAATCTAGTTGAGATCACTGGGATTATTTTTAGATTCCTGGTTCATATTTTTTATATTAAAGAGGAAATTTCAAATAATTGCCATTTCTTTTCCTGACAACAGAAACAGCAGTAAGGTAAATTCTAGACTGGAATATTATCTATATTTTACTATAAAAATTGTGAAAATGTCATTACCTTTTCTGGTTCTAAATTTATTCTCATAAAATAGGGACCCTATTGTCTGTATTAATTTCCTCTGCTGCTCTAACAAAGTACTGAAAACTGAGCACTTAGTACAACAGAAATATATCTCTTTCACCATTCTGGAGCCTCAAAGTCTAGAGTCCTAGAGTCAGCAGGAACACACACCCTCTACAGATGTCTTCCCTGACTCGTCCTGACCTCTGGTGGTTTCTGACAATCCTTAGCTTTCCTTGGCTTGTTTCTGCATCATGTTAATCTCTGTCTACATCTTCACAAAGCCTTCTCCCCTCTTTGTCTGGGTATCTGTGATTTCATTTCTTCTTAATATAATTGCAGTCATACTGTATATAAGACCTCCTTAATCAGGTGTGACCTTATCTTAACTAATTGCATCTACAAAAATTCTATTCCAAATAAAGCCATAATCTGAGATTCCAAGTGAACATGTATTTGAGTGGTACTATTCAGTCCAATCTACCATCCTACAAATAACAGACTGCTAGTAAGATTATATATGTAATGTGATACATATATAAATGTCACAATGAAATCTCCTGTACTACTAATAGGTGCTAATAAAAAGACAAATACCCTCCCAGTGCAAAAAACAAAAAACCCTCAAAAATTGCTAAAACCAATTCAATTTCACATTTTCCTTAGTATGACTCATTTATAAATTATACAAAAATGTAATCTAAATACATATATATCTTTTAATTAATTATGAAGTTACTTTTTTCATTAAAAATTATTTCTTCAGGCTGAAGTTTTAGTTCAGTGATAGAGCACTTGCCTAGCATGTCTGAGACCCCAAGTTCTATCAGCAGCATCACCAAAGAAAACAAAATCATTTCAGTAATTTTTTTCCAAGCAAAGAAGAAATGCTCATATTAAGTGACATCTCCATTGTCATAAAATTTATGTTTTATATACTTCTACCTTCTTTAACTCTCCAGAATTCTAACCCTGCCTTGCAGACTATAGGGCATAACATTTCCTGAATATTAAAGACTGCAAAGTGCCTATGTGTCCTAAACTAACAAATGAGCAGTCATATAGATGCAGTTTGCTGAAGCTGCCACTGAGAGCTGTTACTGACATGGGCCGCACACTTGGGTGTTCATTCATTGATCTTTAATTGATAAAGCCCCCATAGAACCCATAATTGTTTCTTCCCAGATATTGATGTCAACATTGAAACTCTTGTAACAGTGATGTCCTGAAATAGTAATGAGGCATCATTACCTTAAAATCTGTCAGCCTCAGCCTATAGCAATTCCCTGTGTCTGTAAAACATTCTATGAGCAAGAATTCTAGCCCAAACTTAACTCCTAGGTTAGATGTGACAAAATTAAATATAACAAAACTAATAGTGTCAGAACTGGAGTTCAAACCTACTATAATATTACAACCTCACTATGTATGTGTGTGTGTGTGTGTGTGTGTGTGTGTGCATGCATGTGTTTGGGTGTGTGTGTATACAAACTAGGGTTAACCATGACAATTTTGGTCAGATGGAAAAAAAATAAAATCAAACTTAACTGCACTTTGTTTTTTTTCTTTTTTTTCATTTTTCTTTTATTATTCATATGTGCATACAAGGCTTGGTTTATTTCTCCCCCCTGCCCCCACCCCCTCCCTTACCACCCACTCCACCCCCTCCCGCTCCCCCCCTCAATACCCAGCAGAAACTATTTTGCCCTTATCTCTAATTTTGTTGTAGAGAGAGTATAAGCAATAATAGGAAGGAACAAGGGGTTTTGCTGGTTGAGATAAGGATAGCTATACAGGGCATTGACTCACATTGATTTCCTGTGCATGGGTGTTACCTTCTAGGTTAATTCTTTTTAATCTAACCTTTTCTCTAGTTCCTGGTCCCCTTTTCCTATTGGCCTCAGTTGCTTTAAGGTATCTGCTTTAGTTTCTCTGCATTAAGGGCAACAAATGCTAGCTAGTTTTTTAGGTGTCTTACCTATCCTCACCCCTCCCTTGTGTGCTCTCGCTTTTATCATGTGCTCAAAGTCCAATCCCCTTGTTGTGTTTGCCCTTGATCTAATGTCCACATATGAGGGAGAACATACGATTTTTGGTCTTTTGAGCCAGGCTAACCTCACTCAGAATGATGTTCTCCAATTCCATCCATTTACCAGCGAATGATAACATTTCGTTCTTCTTCATGGCTGCATAAAATTCCATTGTGTATAGATACCACATTTTCTTAATCCATTCGTCAGTGGTGGGGCATCTTGGCTGTTTCCATAACTTGGCTATTGTGAATAGTGCCGCAATAAACATGGATGTGCAGGTGCCTCTGGAGTAACAGTCTTTTGGGTATATCCCCAAGAGTGGTATTGCTGGATCAAATGGTAGATCGATGTCCAGCTTTTTAAGTAGCCTCCAAATTTTTTTCCAGAGTGGTTGTACTAGTCTACATTCCCACCAACAGTGTAAGAGGGTTCCTTTTTCCCTGCATCCTCGCCAACACCTGTTGTTGGTGGTGTTGCTGATGATGGCTATTCTAACAGGGGTGAGGTGGAATCTTAGTGTGGTTTTAATTTGCATTTCCTTTATTGCTAGAGATGGTGAGCATTTTTTCATGTGTTTTCTGGCCATTTGAATTTCTTCTTTTGAGAAAGTTCTGTTTAGTTCACATGCCCATTTCTTTATTGGTTCATTAGTTTTGGGAGAATTTAGTTTTTTAAGTTCCCTGTATATTCTGGTTATCAGTCCTTTGTCTGATGTATAATTGGCAAATATTTTCTCCCACTCTGTGGGTGTTCTCTTCAGTTTAGAGACCATTTCTTTTGATGAACAGAAGCTTTTTAGTTTTATGAGGTCCCATTTATCTATGCTATCTCTTAGTTGCTGTGCTGCTGGGGTTTCATTGAGAAAGTTCTTACCTATACCTACTAACTCCAGAGTATTTCCTACTCTTTCTTGTATCAACTTAAGAGTTTGGGGTCTGATATTAAGATCCTTGATCCATTTTGAGTTAATCTTGGTATAGGGTGATATACATGGATCTAGTTTCAGTTTTTTGCAGACTGCTAACCAGTTTTCCCAGCAGTTTTTGTTGAAGAGGCTGCTATTTCTCCATCGTATATTTTTAGCTACTTTGTCAAAGATAAGTTGCTTATAGTTGTGTGGCTTCATATCTGGATCCTCTATTCTGTTCCACTGGTCTTCATGTCTGTTTTTGTGCCAGTACCATGTTGTTTTTATTATTATTGCTTTGTAATATAGTTTGAAGTCAGGTATTGTGATACCTCCTGCATTGTTCTTTTGACTGAGTATTGCCTTGGCTATTCGTGGCCTCTTGTGTTTCCATATAAATTTAACAGTAGATTTTTCAATCTCTTTGATGAATGTCATTGGAATTTTGATGGGAATTGCATTAAACATGTAGATTACTTTTGGGAGTATAGACATTTTTACTATGTTGATTCTACCAATCCATGAGCATGGGAGATCTCTCCACTTTCTATAGTCTTCCTCAATCTCTTTCTTCAGAAGTGTATAGTTTTCCTTGTAGAGGTCTTTCACATCTTTTGTTAGGTTTACACCTAGGTATTTGATTTTTTTTGAGGCTATTGTAAATGGAATTGTTTTCATACATTCTTTTTCTGTTTGCTCATTGTTAGTGTATAGAAATGCTAATGATTTTTCTATGTTGATTTTATATCCTGCTACCTTGCTATAGCTATTGATGATGTCTAGAAGCTTCTGAGTAGAGTTTTTTGGGTCTTTAAGGTATAGGATCATGTCGTCTGCAAATAGGGATATTTTGACAGTTTCTTTACCTATTTGTATTCCTTTTATTCCTTCTTCTTGCCTAATTGCTCTGGCTAGGAATTCCAGTACTATGTTGAATAGGAGTGGAGATAGTGGGCATCCTTGTCTGGTTCCTGATTTTAGAGGGAATGGTTTTAATTTTTCTCCGTTAAGTATAATGCTGGCTTTAGGTTTGTCATATATAGCTTTTATAATGTTGAGGAACTTTCCTTCTATTCCTAGTTTTCTTAGAGCTTTTATCATGAAATGATGTTGGATCTTATCAAAGGCTTTTTCTGCATCTATTGAGATGATCAAGTGGTTTTTGTCTTTGCTGCTGTTAATGTGGTTTATTATGTTTATTGATTTTCGTATGTTGAACCACCCCTGCATCCCTGGGATGAAGCCTACCTGGTCGTGGTGAATAATCTTTTTGATGTGTTGCTGAATTCGATTTGCCATTATTTTGTTGAGGATTTTTGCATCAATGTTCATTAAGGAGATTGGCCTATAGTTCTCCTTTTTGGAGGTGTCTTTGCCTGGTTTTGGGATAAGTGTAATACTGGCTTCATAAAATGTGTTTGGCAGTTTTCCTTCCCTTTCTATTTCATGGAACAGTTTAAGGAGGGTTGGTATCAGTTCTTCTTTAAAGGTCTGATAGAATTCAACAGAGAATCCATCAGGTCCTGGACTTTTCTTTTTGGGGAGACTCTTGATTGCTGCTTCAATTTCATTTTGTGTTATAGGTCTATTCAGGTGATTAATTTCCTCTTGGTTCAGTTTTGGATGATCATATGTATCTAGAAATCTGTCCATTTCTTTTAGATTTTCAAATTTATTTGAATATAGGTTCTCAAAGTAGTCTCTGATGATTTCCTGGACTTCCATGGTGTTTGTTGTTATCTCCCCTTTTGCATTCCTGATTCTACTAATTTGGGTTTTTTCTCTCCTCATTTTAGTCAGGTTTGCCAGGGGTCTATCGATCTTGTTTATTTTTTCAAAGAACCAACTTTTTGTTTCATTAATTCTTTGTATGGTTTTTTTGGTTTCTATTTCGTTGATTTCAGCTCTTATTTTTATTATTTCTCTCCTTCTGTTTGTTTTGGGATTTGCTTGTTCTTGTTTTTCTAGGAGTTTGAGATGTATCATTAGGTCATTGATTTGGGATCTTTCAATCTTTTTAATATATGCACTCATGGCTATAAACTTTCCTCTCAAGACTGCCTTAGCTGTGTCCCATAGGTTCCGGTAGGTTGTGTTTTCATTTTCATTGACTTCTAGGAACTTTTAAATTTCCTCTTTTATTGCATCGATGATCCATTCTTCATTAAGTAATGAGTTATTTAGTTTCCAGCTGTTTGCATGTTTTTTGTCTTTACTTTTGTTGTTGAGTTCTACTTTTACTGCATTGTGGTCAGATAGTATGCATGGTATTATTTCTATTTTCTTATATTTGCTGAGGCTTGCTTTGTGCCCTAGGATATGATCTATTTTGGAGAAGGTTCCATGGGCTGCTGAGAAGAATGTATATTGTGTAGAGGTTGGATGAAATGTTCTGTAGACATCTACTAGGTCCACTTGATCTATTGCATATTTTAGATCTTGGATTTCTTTATTGAGTTTTTGTTTGGATGACCTATCTATTGATGATAATGGAGTGTTAAAGTCTCCCACAACCACTGTGTTGGCGTTTATATATGCTTTTAGGTCTTTCAGGGTATGTTTGATGAAATTGGGTGCGTTGACATTGGGTGCGTACAGATTGATGATTATTATTTCCTTTTGGTCTATTTCCCCTTTTATTAGTATGGAATTCCTTCTTTATCTCGTTTGATCAATGTAGGTTTGAAGTCTACTTTGTCAGACATAAGTATTGCTACTCCTGCTTGTTTTCGGGGGCCATTGGCTTGGTAAATCTTCTTCCAGCCTTTCATCCTAAGCGTATGCTTATTTCTGTTGGTGAGATGAGTCTCCTGTAAGCAACAAATTGTTGGATCTTCTTTTTTAATCCATTTTGTCAAACGGTGTCTTTTGATTGGTGAATTAAGTCCATTAACATTAAGTGTTAGTACTGATAGGTATGTGGTGATTCCTGCCATTTAGTTGTCTTAGTTGTTTGAAGGTTTGATTGTGTGTAACTAACTTGATGTTACTCTATACTGTCTTGCTTTTTCTTATCCTGTGGTTTGGTGCTGCCTGCCTTTTCATGGTTAAGTTGGGTGTCACTTTCTGTGTGCAGGATCCCTTGCAGAATCTTTTGTAATGGTGGCTTTGTGGTCACATATTGTTTTAGTTTCTGCTTATCATGGAAGACTTTTATTGCTCCATCTATTTTGAATGATAGCTTTGCTGGGTAGAGTATCCTTGGGTTGAAGTTATTTTCATTCAGTGCCCGGAAGATCTCACCCCATGCTCTTCTTGCTTTTAATGTTTCTGTTGAGAAGTCTGCTGTGATTTTGATGGGTTTACCTTTGTATGTTACTTGTTTTTTCTCTCTTACAGCCTTCAATATTCTTTCCTTAGTTTCTGAACTTGTTGTTTTAATGATGATATGTCGTGGAGTAGTTCTATTTTGATCTGGTCTGTTTGGTGTCCTGGAGGCCTCTTGCATTTGTATGGGAATATCTTTCTCTAGATTTGGGAAATTTTCCGTTATTATTTTGTTGAATATATTACGCATTCCCTTCGCCTGCACCTCTTCTCCTTCTTCGATGCCCATGATTCTCAAGTTTGGTCTTTTGATGGAGTCAGTGAGTTCTTGCATTTTCTTTTCACAGGTCTTGAGTTGTTTAATTAGTAGTTCTTCAGTTTTTCCTTTAATTACCATTTCATCTTCAAGTTCTGAGATTCTGTCTTCTGTTTGTTCTATTCTGCTGGATTGGCCTTCCGTTTTGTTTTGCAGTTCTGTTTCGTTCTTTTTTCTGAGGTTTTCCATATCCTGGCTGTTTTCTTCTTTATTGTTGTCTATTTTTGTCCTGAGTTCATTTATCCATTTATTCACTTCTCTCTTTCACTTTGTTCTCTCTTTCACTTTGGTGTTTATACAGTGCTTCTATGGTTTCCTTTATTTCTTCTTTTGCTTTTTCAAATTCTCTATTTTTATTGTCTTGGAATTTCTTGAGTGTCTCCTGTACATTTTGGTTGACCCTATCCAGTATCATCTCTATAAAATTCTCATTGAGTACTTGTAGTATGTCTTCTTTTAAATTATTCTTGTAGGCTTCATTGGGTCCTTTGGCATAGTTTATCTTCATTTTGTTGGAGTCTGGCTCTGAGTTTCTGTTCTCTTCATTCCCCTCTGGTTCCTGTACTAATTTTTTGCTGTGGGGAAACTGGTTTCCTTGTTTTTTCTGTCTTCCTGTCATTGTCCTTGGTGTTGTTACTGTCCCTGTACTGTGTGTAATTAAGTATTTTCTAGCTTGTAATAATAACAATGGTAATATTTAGAATGGAAGAGTGAGCTGAGATGGAAAGCAAGGAGTTAAAGAAAAGGGGAAAACAAATATACAGACAAGAGGGAGAAAGCAGAACAAGGTATCAGACAAGAGAGTTTCAAAGGTATAAACAGGGAGTGTTAGTGTACTAATCGACAGTAAGCTGAACAGACAATAGAGTGACAGAGAGAGGATTGAAAATCAAAGATAAAAAAAAATAAAAAATAAGTATATGAAAGTAATATCTATTTATAAAATGAATTAAAATAAAATGGAAAATAGAAAATTAAAAAAAACAAAAAAAACCAAAAAAACCAAAAAACTTCCAAGTTTATATGCAATGCAATTTCAGTCTTAATAATTTGGATGTCCGTCTCAATCTCCAGTCCTGGAGTTGGTACCTCAGATGTTGTTCTGTAGTTGTCTCATCAAAGGGGATGCATAAAGTAGAACAAAACTACTCTCACACACACACAGAAGAAAAAAAAAAAAGCCCCACCAAGTGTCCCCAGTTCAAATGCAATACAGTTTCAGTAAGTTTTTCGGCTTGCAGGTGTAATTCGGTTGTTCTCTCATCAAAGGTAGGGAGAAAAAGAAAAAAAAGCGTCTGGAGGCAGTTCTGAGAGTGGTATCTGCAACTGTGGCTTGCCTGCCTGCTGCTCTCAGCCTGTAGCTGGCGGCGTTATTTATGCAGATCTCTGGGGTGAGCTTAGCACTCACCTGGTCCCACAGGCTTTGTTTGCTCAGAGTTCTCCTGTGCGGGGGAGGGGGGCCTCTGCTACAGGCTTTTCCCTTTCCAAGCACTGGGAAAGGTGACACTGCCCCGCGTTGTCAGGCCTGCGTGTTTATTTACAGTTCACGTGGGAAGTGGGTCTTCCCTCCTCTCACAAGCGTCCCCGCTCCCGGTTGCTGGCGCGCCCCACTCCCGCCAGAGCCTCTCCGGCCCACCCGGCTTCTTTATTTACAGTCCCGGGAAGGATTCCCTTCCCCCAATCTTCAGCGCTCAGGGCGCCCCACCCTCTTTCCAGCGTGTCTTAACTGTTCTTATTGCTTAGTACTCAGTTTCTCTTTTTTTCCCGGGTGGAGGTCAGTCTGTCCAGGGGGCTATGCTGCTCTGGCCCAGGCTTGTCTGTGGGGCTACCGCGGTACCGCGAAGCTCACCTGGTCCGCGTCTTCCCAAGCTGTATGGGCGCCGGCCACTGGCGGCCCGGGGGCCTCCTCGGTTCTCCGTTTAACGTGAAGTGGAGATTCTCTGTGCCGGCTGGAGATGTGGAGGAGTCAAAGTTATGCCTTTTCTCGGTGATTATGCCTGCAAAGTGTGTCTCCAGCGTCTCTCCAAGATTTCACTATAGGAGGGTCGCTTTCTGCTTCCTACCTCTAGCCGCCATCTTGGAATTCTCTCTTAACTGCACTTTGAAAACTGTTCTTTAATGAGTTAAAACTCTTAGGAGTTCATCATCTTAGTTCAGAAAATGTAGCATCGATGGTGTAATAGTTTTAAAATTCCAGTAGTTAAGATTAAGCCCACCTTGGTGAGTTATGCTAACCCCCATGCTGAACAATGGGTTAGGAACATAATTTCTTTCATCTTAACCCTCAGTTGGCTGTCTTAATTCAAATCCATCTCCTACTGGCTTGAGAAGAAACAAAAACTAATAGTTATTACTTTAATTTCTCTAAGGGAGTTAATTGATTTGTAGTTCCAAGGTCTTGGGGGGAAAAATAGAAAAAAAAACACCTATAGAAAAAAAACACCTAAAAAAACACCAGAAATTATTTGATTTTACTTTCAGTGGTGCGTTTTTATCTTACAATGTAATATGTGCACAAAAATAACAATATGATAGATTTGGCATTCCACTGACACTTTATGCTAGTATTGAATTTAACACCTTGATTATTTTTATCACTTTGAACATGATTTGTTTTATGTCTTTAATTTTCACATAGTATTTTGCCAACATCATTGGAAATACTGAATTTCTGTTCCATTCCCACCTATGATTTTTTCATTTATCCTGCTAGCATTGTTTCTTAACTGCAAAGTTCATTATGGATGCCACTAGCCACAGTGCTACTGAGTATTAGAAATGTGGCTTGCCTGTAGTGAGGTATGCTGGAAATTTCAAATACAGACTACATGTTGAAGATTTAATATGAAAATGTAAAATATCTCATAGGATTTTATATTGATTATATTTTAAAATGTTAATATTCTAGATATTGTAAGTTAAGTATGTATTATTAAAGTTAATTTTACTTATTTCATTTTTACTTTTTAAAATATGCATACTAGAAAATTCAAGTTGCATGTAAGTATTCACAGTTCACATTAGATTTCTATTAGGCAGTGCTGGCTTGCACATATATCTTTGTGTCCTGTGCCAGCTGAGAAGTGTGGAAGGTTGCTAGTCTTACATTAAAATGAGTGTCAGACTTATTGAAATGCAATGGTTGAATTTAATCCCTTCTCAAAGAAGTATTTCTGAAAGAGTTATCTAACCTTCACATCTCACCATTATTTTCCTTACTTTACTCCACATTTATTCAGCATCACAGTTAATAACCTTTGAATACAAGTTAAAGTCATTTTTCCAATTGATTTGCTGCTTTATGGCACATGGAAATAAATTAAAGGAAGTGGGGTTGGGGTGTTTCCATCTACAGCTGTACACCAGTGTTCCTATGTTCAGTTTTACCTAAAGTCACTCTTCAACTTCTGTGAGATGATTTACTGCTAAGGCTGTCTTCCTGCTGCTATCTCTGAACAAGCCCAAATCTTCCAAGTGGTTAATAAACTTCTTATCTTTTGAATACTGAAAATAAAACAAACTTAATCCTTTCGGTGGTTCAGTCAGCAGACCTGGAGTCTTTTAGATGCTTTCTTGAGATACAGGACAACTAGGTTTTCTGCCCTGTGTGATTATCAATCTTCCTTTTGCATGCATGTATGTGTAAGGGCGTTAAAGGTGCTTCTCAGTGATAAATGTCAGCAAATCACAAAGTGAATATTAATTTCAGGATTGTCAAGGTCAAGTGTGTATCCAGGTTCATTGTTACTGTATTTTTTATTGTTGCTGCTGCTCAGAAAGCTATTTAATCTTGGGCTCTATTTTTTCCCTCTAAGTATCAGGACAGCAAGTGAGGAAAGTCTTTCAAAATGCATATACATTACTCAGAAAAAAGTGCCTTAGCACAGTCTGATATGTTAATTGGGATAATTATTTTGAATGCCTTAAAAAAGATCAAGGTGTGAATTTAGAGGAGCTAAGCTGGATGGAAACAGAACAAACAGATGATCATAAGATCTGGGGACCATCTGATATTCCTGAAAAGCAACTGACTATATATGGGGAAAAAATAAAATTGCAGAGGAAATAAATAATAAAGGTAAAACACCTGTGATGAGACCATTCAAAGAAGCAGTGTTTGAAATTAGCTGGGAGCCCAAGAAATTAAGAAAAAGAAAAATACTAAGTTATGACTGTCCAAATAACCAGCTGGGTATTTCTATGTATAGTGAAGTACTTTGAACCCAATACAATACCAAAACTGTGATATCCACACACCCCCACAGCTATACCCACATCTGTCACTTTAGTCCATTTTTTCTTGTCTCAGGAAACAACACCAAAATCACCATCCATGCAGGTCAGCACTGTAAGAGTTATTTTTGATATTTCCATAGTGTTCTCTCCACTAGCTTCCACTCAGCTCTGCCATATAGCTTTTAAATCTATCTCTTTTGCTTCTTAGCCACTACCTTCATTTTAGTTCAACCTTTTAACCTCTTTCTTTTGCATTACAGAATATTCCACCAACCGGTCTCTCAAAACACCCATTTTCTCCTTTAAATTCACTCTGTGATGGACAGAGAACAAAATGCTTAAACCAGTCGATTCCTTTCTGATTCTTAGAATAAAGAATCAAACTCCTTCTAAGGCCTTTCAGGACTGTTTGATCTTTTCTTTAAATCTTTCCTTCCTCTTGTAGGCTCCTCTTTTCCTGGCTCCTTATAATCCTACCACCTTAGACTGTCAGTTCTGTGGAAGTTTTCATTGTTTCCTCCATTAATTCTCATAGTTCTTGGTCCACTGAAGATTAGTTAAGATTTGTTGAGAATTTTCTCTTTCTCATGCAACATCCATAAATTATTTATTATTAATCTTCACAACAAATCTACAAGTCAGGTACTAGAATAAGCCCCATTTTTTCTTTCTTTTGTGGGACTGGGGGTTTGAACTCAGGCTTCATGCTTGAAAAGCAGGCAGTCCACCACTTAAGCCATACCTCCAGTCCATTTTGCTCTGGCTATTTTAGAGTCTCACAAACTATTTGCCAGATCTGGCCTTGAACCACAAACCTCTGGATCTCAGCCTCCTAAGTAGCTAGGATTACAGTTGTGAGCAATTGGCGCCCTGCTAGAATAAGCCCCATTTTTAAGCATAAAGAAATTTAAGCTCAAAGATGTTAAGAAGCTTAAACTTGATTATACAACCTGAGTATAAGTTCTGGAGTTGAACCCAGGGTCTCTGACACTGGAGATAATGCTTATTTCTGCTGGTCTCTATTACCAAATGCCTACTGGATGGGATCTGCTGGCATTTCATACATCAGAGTAGCCTTGAACTCTGACTCCTATAAAACTCACGTCTTAGAATAGAGTTCTAAATTTCTCCCTGAACTTATCTTCCCTCCCAAAAGAGACAGTTTACCCAAGCACTTGCTTATCTTTAAAAGCCTGAAAATAGATAACCAATAAATTTCTTCCTCAAAGTGATAGTATCTTTTAAGGTAGGATCTTTTTTGTCATTATGTAGAAAAATCTGCTCACTTGACTGTCTAAAAAGATTGCTGTTTCCTTCTTGTCTAATAAATGGCATCAGGACTCTTTTATAAAGCAATCTATACGTGTCATTTATTGCTCTGTTAAAACTACAAACATCAGATATTGATTCTTCCCATACTGACCATAGTTCAAGACAACTTAAAGAAAGCTTTTGGGATTTAGTTACATTATTTCCCATGGTGTCACCATGGAAAACACTCTGGCTTGTGTTTAAGCTGAGGACACCTGCTTCTCTGATGTATATCTATTTATAGAGCTGATATTTTTGTGTGAAGTAATACAATTTTGACACATATATGAGTTACAAACCAGTATGAGGCAAACAATAGGCCAAAAAACATACTTCCTGGGGTTTTCTGCTTGTAATTCTTCAATAAGAATAGAACAGCAATTCTTATGCTCTGCTATTATGGAAATAAAACAACAAAGTAACTCTATGTGGATTATATACAAGGAGGTGGGAAATCTCAACTCTTTTTTTAAAAAGTTAAGCATTGCGGTTTGAACTCAGGACCTTTTGCTGGGCAAACACTAACCCTTTGCGTTGTGCCTCCAACCCTTTTTGCTAGAGTTATTTCTTAGATAGGGTCTCTACCTTTTTGTTTGGGCCAGCATGAAACTGCAGTCCTCCTGTCTTTCTCCTACATAGCTGTGCTTACAAGCCTACACAACCATACCAGTTTGTTTTTGAGATGGGATCTCACTTCTTGCCCAGGTTACCTTTGAACCCCAATCCTCCTATCTCTACCTACTTCGTAGATGGCATGAGGCACCAAGCCTGGCCCCAAATCTCAGCTATTTTGTGAGGTGCTGTCTTGTCCAGGTTTAGCTTGTATACATAACCCCTGTCTGGACTCATGCTCTGCCCTCTTAGGCATTTGTGGAATGAAACATATCCATCTCCCCTCACATGCATCACCTCTTTACAGTTTTCTAATAAACCTGAGATTTAAAAACACCCTTTCTCTAGTTGTCTGTGGAGGGAACCAACATTTGGGCCCCAATTCAGATGACAATAATTTTAGCTACCATATTCCTTTGAACATTTCCTTTTCTAGATAATCTCCTATAATCCCTGCAGTAGCTCTGTGAGATAGAAATTAAGAACCCTGATAGAAAAGAATGTAACCTGGTCCAAAGATACACTATTGTTGAATAGGAGAAGAATTTTAATTGCAGATATTTAATTCCCACTCAAGCTTTTTGTTTCTTTTTCCCACTAATTATTTCAGAGATAACATCTACCTTTTCACTCTTTCTGTTTGACATTTCTGAAAAGTTCATGGAAATTTCTGGGAAAATTCAGTTGAAAATTATACTTTTCTTTTGTGAACATTCATATCCAAGCTACATTTTTAGACAAGCATTTGGAGATAAAAAATGAGTGAAAGTTAAACTTTCTTTAGGAAGCATGAGAAAGACTACATTTTCTTAACATTGATAGAACATTCTTTGCTTTGTTGATGGTGCACAACAAAATAGAAAAATACTTCATGATAGTTCCATGATTTAGGGAAAAGAGGCTTGTTTCCTGAATATGAGATGAACTGTGCTATGATTAATTTAGTTCACTTGGAATTACTCTCATTACTTTTACTTGAAATCTTCATTATCTGAACGAAGCCTTCCTCAAGTGATGTGGCAGTTTTTCTCTCCATTTACCAATGTGTAAACTCTATTTTGGAAAAGCCAATGTCAAGATCATTACCCGTCAAATTCATTCTTATGGATTCTTTCATACTTGTGAGATTCATCCTTCATCCTTGAAAAATTCTGCCTTTTGTTCCCTCAGTGAAATTTTTAGTTCCTTAAGAAACTTCTTTTTATTTTAATTGCACAATGTGATTTATTGTGATGTTTCTATACATAAAAATAATGTGATTTGATCATACTCACTCCCTCTATTACTTTTTTCATCCTCCCTCCCCCCTTTTAAAGTTTCTAATGTGCTTCATTACTCTATTTTCATATATGCATATAGTGTACTTCAATCATATTCACTTCCCATCACCTATTCCTTTCATCATCTGTCATTCTTCTGATTCTCCCCCTCCCAAACAGTCCCCCTTGTACATTCATGTATCTTTTTTAGGTCAACATTAAGCATATGAGAGAAAATATAAGATATTTGTTTTCCTGAGTCTGTCTTATTTCTCTTAGCATGATGAACTCCACCCATTTTCCTGCAAACAACATAATCTATACTTCTTTACAGCTAAATAATACTCCTTGGTATATATGAATCACATTTTCTTTATCCAATGATTGATGAGTACTAGGTTGCTGATATAGCTTGGCTATTGTGCATAGTGCTGCTATAAAAAGGGTGTGTAGATATTTCTATTGTAAGTTGACTTATAGTTCTACAGATAAATTCCCAGTACTGATACAACAGGATCACTTGATAGCTCTATTTTTAGGGTTTTTTTGATGAACCTCCATACTTATTTTCAGAGTAGCTCCACTATTTTATATTCCCTTTAACAACGTATAATGGTCTGCCCCCCCCCCGCCCCAGCCCACATCCTCACCAGCATTTATTGTTTGTCTTCTTTATTTTTGTTGTTATTTATTCATCTGTGCATACAACCATGCTGATTCTACCAATCCATGAGTATGGGAGATCTCTCCACCTTCTGTAGTCTTCCTCAATCTCTTTCTTCAGGGGTTTGTAGTTCTCCTTGTAGAGGTCGTTCACATCCTTTATTAAGTTTACTCCCAGGTATTTGATATTTTTTGAGGCTATTGTAAATGAAATTATTTTCATATATTCTTTCTCAGTTTGTTCATTATTAGTGTATAGAAAAGCTAATGATTTTTGTAAGTTGATTTTGTATCCTGCCATCTTGCTGTAGCTGTTGATGGTATCTAGGATTTTTTGGGTAGAGTTTTTTGGGTCTTTAAGGTATAGGATCATATTGTCTGCAAATGTTGTTAGCAATTGTTGCCTAATTGCTCTGGCTAGGAATTCCAGTACTGTGTTGAATAGGAGTGTAGATAGTGGGCATCCTTGTCTCATTCCTGTTTTTAGGGGAAATGGTTTCAGTTTTTCACCATTAAGTATGACGTTGGCTATAGGTTTGTCATATATCACTTTTATAATGTTGAGGTACTTTCCTATGCCTAGTTTTCTTAGAGCTTTTATCATAAGATGTTATTGGATTTTGTCAAAGGCTTTTTCCACATCTATTGAGATGATCAATTAGCTTTTGTCTTTGCTTCTATTAATGTGCTGTATTACATTTATTGATTTGCATATGTTGAACCACCCCTGTATTCCTGGGGATGAAGCCAACTTGGTCATGGTGAATGATCTTTCTGATGTGTTGTTGGATTCAGTTTGCCATTATTTTATTGAGGATTTTTGCATCGATGTTCATTACAGAGATTGGCCTATAGTTCTCTTTTTTGGAGGTGTCTTTGGTTTGGGATGAGTGTAAGACTGGCTTCATAAAATGTATTAGGTAGTTTTCCTTCTCTTTCTATTTTGTGGAACAGTTTAAGGAGGGTTAGTATTAATTCTTCTTTAAATGTCTGATAGAATTCAGCAGAGAATCCATCAAGTCCTGGACTTTTCATTTTGGGGAGGCTCTTTATTGCTGCTTTAATTTCATTTTGTGTTATAGATCTATTCAGGTGATTAATGTCCTCTTGGTTCAATTTTGGATGATTATAAGTATCTAGACATCTGTCCATTTCTTCAAGATTTTTAAATTTATTAAAATATAGGTTCTCAAAGTGTTGTCTTCTTGATGATAGAGATGAAATCTCAATCTCATTTAGATGTGCATTTCCTTTATGATTAAGGATGTTGAACATTTGTTCATCTATTTATTGTCAATTTGTACTTATTCTTTTGAAAGGTGTTCAATTCATTTGCTCAGTTCTTAATGGATTTATTCTTATATTCTTTTTTATTAGCTCTTTGTATATTCTGGATATTAATCCCTTGTCTGATAAATAGCTGGTAAAAAAGATTTATTTTTCATTCTGAAGACTGTCTGTTCAATCTGGTAGTTGTTTCCTTTGATGTTCAGAAGCTTTTTAATTTGATGCAGTCCCATTTATCTATTGTTGCTTTTAGTTCCTAAGCTTATAGAGTCCTATTCAGTAAGTTTTTGCCTGTGTCTACATCTTGTAGTATTTTCCCTTTGTTTTCCTATGACTGTTTCAAAGTTTCAAGTCTTATATTAAGGTTTTTGATGCAGTTTGCAATGATGTTTGTATCGGGTGAGATATAGGCTGTACTTTCAGTTTTCTAAATGTGAATATCCAGTTTCCCCAACACCATTAGTTGAAGAAGTTGTCATCTCTCCAAAGTATGTTTCTGGCACTTTTGCTAAAGATTAGATGACTATAGGTATGTGGGTTTATTTCAGAGTCTTCTATTCTATTCTGTTGGTTTGATTTGCATTTCTGTTTTTAGTCCACTACAGTCCTGTTTTTTCACTATGACTCTATAGTACAACTTGAAATCAGGTACTGTGACACCTCTAGCACTGCTGTTTTTGCTCAGGATTGCATTGGCTGTTAGGGGGTTTTATGCTTCCATATGAATTTTAGGATTGAATTTTCTGTTTCTGGGAATACTGACAATATAATTTTGGCAGAGATTTCATTGAGTCTATAGATTGCTTTTGGTAGTATAGCCATTTTCATGTTATTGATTCATCCAATCCATCCATGACATGAGAGGTCTTTCCATCCTCTAGTGTCTTCTTCAGTTTTTTCCTCAACATTTTATAGTTTTTATTATGGAGGTCTTTCACCAAATTCTTTGGATAATTCCTAGGTATTTTATTTTATCACCTTAGTTTTTAATTTTATCATTAATAGTTCACTATTAGTGCACTGTGAAAATTTATTAAATGCATGCAGTACACCTTGAACAAGTTCACACCCTTCATTATATTCCCTCCCCCCCATATTTCAAAGAGTAGTTCAGTGGGGTTCATTATACTATACACACACACACACACACACACACATATAAATATAATATATTTCAAACCTGTCCACTCCCTTATGCCTGATATTTTATACTTTAAGACTGTGGAATTGTTTTCCTGATTAGTTTCTCAGACTCATTGTTATTGTTGTATAGAAAAAGCTATTGGTTTTTATATGTTTATTTTGTGTCCTGCTACTTTGCCAAAAGTGTTTATCAGGTCTAGGAGTGTTTTTGGTAGAGTTCTTAGAGTCTTTTAAGTATAGGTTCATGTCTTATGCAAATATGATTTCTTTTTTTCCTCTTTGTATCCCTTTTAATCTTTCTTCTGCCTTTTTGCTCTGGCTCAGGGATATTGAAGTTACCCCATATTATTGCATTATGGACTCTGTGCTGTTTTGAACATTAGTGGCTGTTTTGTGTTGTTTTTGGAAGTTAGGTTCATGTGTATATTTAAGATTATTATATCCTCTTGGTAGAGTATTCCTTTTATCAATATGAAGTAACCTATTTTATCTCTTTTGACTAATTTTAGTTCAAAGTCTGCCTTATCAGATGATGATACTTGCTCTTCCTTGTTTTTGGGCTCCACTTTATTGGAATATCTTTCTATATTCTTTTACATTAAGATTGTGTTTGTGTTTGGTAGAAAGACAACAAATGGCTCAGTGTGCTTCTTTTTTTTGCAGTACTGGGGTTTGAACTCAGGGCCTTTGCCTTGAGCCACTCCACTAGCCTTATTTTTGTGGAGGGTTTTTCGAGATAGGTCCTCACTAACTATTTGCCCAGACTGGCTTTAAACCATGATCCTCCTCATCTCTGCCTCCTGAGGAGCTAGGATTACAAATGTGAGCCACTGGCACCTGGCTTCAGTATGCTTTCTTATCAAAACCATCAGTCTGTGCATTTTGATTTGACAATGAAGACCATTGGCAGTTAGAATTATTGTTGAAATGTATCAAATAATTTGTGTGTCTTTATTGTTTTGTAGTATCTGACTCTTTCCTAATCTTTATTTACTTAACAACTCATTTAGTGAGATTTAATCTTTCCCAAATTTTCATGGTTGTGTTTATTTTTCCCCTGTGTATATATGATTCCTTTAATTATCTTCTGAAGTTCTGGCTTAGTGGTCATGAATTACTCTAGTTTTTGCTCATTGTGGAAAATTTTTTAAATTTCTCCTCCAAGTACGAAAGATAGCTTTGCTGTTTGTAGTAATCTTGTTGGCAGTTATTGTCTTTCAGGGCTTGGAATATATCATTTCATGCCCTCCTTGCTTTAAAGGTTTCTGTTGAAAAATCTGTTTTTCTGGTGAGTTTGCTTTTGTATGTGACTTGGCGATGATGTGTTTCAACTTATCATAGTCTTTCCTTATACTGTATACTTAATATTTGAACTATAGTGTGACACAGAGAGGTCCTTTTCTGGCCTTGCCATCTCTGAGAAGGTTGGAGCAGCCTCCTTGCACAGTTTGTGATTCAGGACATGCTCTATGAAATCTATCTACTTCCCTGGCTTACTGTGGGCCCATGCCTTGCTCTGGACTGGGGACTCATAGTGTTGGGTAGCTCTGGCTTGCTTGGAGCAATATTTTCTATTTTTTCCCTATTCCACTGGGATAATGCTCCATTTGTAAACACACATCAGTGTGTGGCTAGCTCTGCACAAATTCATAGGGCAGTGGGTCTAGGGATGGAGTGGATCAGGAAATACTCTACAGAGTTTGCTGTTCCCAAGGTAGGCACTGAACAGGAGGACAGGGATGCTCTGAGCTCTGCCCAAGTGAAGTTTTACTTGTTATTTTTAAAGATCTGAAGTTTAATGTTTCTGAATTTTCCCTGATCTCTATTTTTTATGGGTTACCCCCCTCCACATACACATCTTTCTACATTGCCCACCTTTTCTTAGTGCCATGTACCTGAGGTCTTATTTCCGATTTTTGGAAATGCAGGCATATGGTGGGTGAGTCTAATCCACACTGTTGGACATCAAGAAATATTCTTGGCCATACTTCCCATTACCAGCCTCGATTGTTATGTACTCACTGCTAGATCTATTTCAGCAATTTCTATATGCTTAATCATCACTTAACCTTGTATATAATGGTCTATTGTTTTTCTCTAAGTTTTTTATATCTGTTTTCTTCTTTTTAATATGTTTCTTGAAAATTTCTACCATCATAAATTATTTTACAGTGCAGAAGAAAGTACTGTATTCCAAACACATACAAAGTATAATTAGACTTTAAAATCAGCTTATATTTTATTGAAATTTCTCAATCAGAATTGAGAGTAACCAGACCCAAAATATTTGGAGGAAAAAAATTAAATCAGGATAATTAGGTTTATATGACATCAGACCATCATTACTAAGTATAGATAATATGTAATATGTAAAATTAAGCACATGTGACTAAAACCTTATTTTCTCTCAAACTTTGGCATTTTAGGTAGTGTTTTTGTTTTGTCTTTTTTTTTTTTTAGGTCATATATGACTTGGGCCTCACTTAAAGATCTCTAGTTGAAATGGCTAGAGATCTTAACCATAAAGTCAGGAAAATTCACCCCACTTTGCATTTTTGGACATTGCCTTTGTTTTCCAAAATGAAATTCAAAGCATGTTATATACCTCACCAAGTTATATTAATATTTAGTTGTGTTAGTAAAAACTCTTAGCAAGCTTTCTAAAAAGACCTTACTTTGAAGTCAATTCTCATCATTATACTTATATAATTATTAAACCACTGCAAGTTCTTGGGTGAATCACAAGAAATCCATATTTAAGACCATTTCCTTCAGAAAGAATCATTAGAGCTATTTATATTAAGCTGTCAAAAATGCCCATCATTTAATATTTATTTAGCATAAACATCTGTATATATATAAGTACTATATAAAGTATATGTCACATATATCACACATTATATGTATATATGCATATATGCTTATCTGCATCTATATCTAATATACACAAACAATGGAACAGTTGAGCACATCATGAGTAGATTAAAGCCAAAAGAAAAATGAACAGGTAATGACTGCTTTCTTCAACCCAATCTCGTAAGACTCCTGTGGTTTTTGTAATAGAAACCTACCCCATAGTTTTTGCTTCTTCCTTGCCAAATTACTGTCATGTCTCCTAACTATGTATAGTTCAGTCAAGAAGGGGTTTCATTATGCTAATAATTACATTGCCTGCATGCTTTTTGATGTTGCATTCCCCATACAGAATAGAAACAGATTTCATAGAAATATCATTAAACCTGCTAACTACAGGAGGAAAAAAATCAAGGAGGCAATAAATCATGCATTTTGATATCAATAAATGCAAGTAATTTCCAAAATGGCTTGCATTTGAAGCATGTTTGTTGAGGAAATCACTGGCAATAGAAGAAGCCACTGCTGAAAGGAACAGAGCTTTGTGTTCTACATCCATTTGGATCAGTACAGATAATTGCTTAGATTTCTTCTCATCCACCTTCAAGAATCATTTTGAAGTTAGAAAACAGATAAATATATAGAATCATTTTCAGAATTCTGGCCTGAGTTAAAGACATATGAATTATAGGTCATTATTTGAATGACAACACATATGACTGCTTTTTTTCAGATCCACTGTTACTTTAATTTGTAAAAAAAAAAAAAGGTGGTTGTTAAATGATGATTTAGGAACACTAGAACTCATTGTACTACACAGTCATTTTGAATAAAAACTTTAAATATTCAAGTGTTCAACTACATACTCTCTGACACTAACATTTGTCTTCATTTTGGACTTCCAGCTGAGATCATCAGTATAATGGCTAAGAGACATCAGCCTCATTCAGCATTATTAAGAGAGTGACATGCCTGATCCTTTTAAAGTGATTTCTTTGAAACCATTATAGTCTCGTCCTTATTAGAAAGAGATTATTTAAACTCCTAAAATTTTTTGACATATATCTAATCAATCATAATTTAAGGTTTTGGGAATTAAGAAGATAGATTGCTAGATATCTGGATATAAACAAGGAAAAGAAAAGAAAGAGGGGGAATTAACTCATTTATATTATATGATTTCTTGATCATCAGAAACCATAGTATCTTATAAATTTAAAACATTGTTGAATTCAGATGAAATTGAAATACTTACCATCTGAAAAAATGAAATAATCTACAAAAATATTTCTGCTTCGGAAACACTAGCTTTTGATTAAAAGTCGAAGATGTTTCTTTAAAGTGAAATTATTGCCAAATTTCCCACCCTAATGTAATTAACAATCACTCCAAATGGTTCAGTGATGAAGAATCACTGATTTTTAGAACCGAAAGAAACCAGAGATATTATCTAATCCATTAGAGCTACTATGTGAGGAATCATAGATCCCAATGATAGGGAGCTGTCATACACTTTAAAATACACATATTGCATCTTTAAAAATATGCATGCAATTTCAGGAGTTCATAGACTACTTGAAGTCAATATTAGGTTCCTATCATAGATGGAGTAAGGATAAATATACCACACTTCCTGATCTACAATCAACCAACTGTAGCTCATTAATACATGGTGATATATTAAACCTCTCTCTATATATTACCTCTCTCTCTCTCTCTCTTTCACACACACACTCACATCCTGTCTTCAATATGATCATACTATATATGTGATCAATCATGCTTTATTAAATATTTGGCTAACTTTTATATGCCATTTTCAGGTTAGTGTGCAACAAGATCTTATCATGAAGTGTTCTTTTATACTACTAAATTTACATATAGTCAGAAATTACTGTGCCCAGTACAAATAGTGACATGCAATACATCTCATTTACACCAACATAACTATTTGCTTTGTTCTTAGATACAGGTGTCATAATGAATTTCTACTATAATGCAATATTGAAATTTAAAAAGATAGTTGGTGGGCTGACATTGATTGATGAGTTACTTTCATAGATTATGCATCTATTCTGAAATCATTCCATTCTTTGAAGAAATAGGTAACTTGAATGGAGATGGAGAGAAATTAGATGCAGTTTACCACAAAATTATTGTCCACTTGAGGGGATTAGTGGAGACCATTAAAGACATCTTATAAATGATGAACAGTTTACCCCATTAAGTTCCTGACTGACATACTAAAATGAATGAAATGGAAGGCAGAAGCTGTTAACTGTATAGATTTCATATCTAATGCCCATCACACAGCAGTTTAAAGTATCCTCTTTTATTGTGTTTGCAGCTCATATGCATATAATGTATCACATATGTAATAGTGTATAAGTTACATTTCAACAAATTGCATAGATGCAGATCTGAATAAATACACAAATGTATACATGTGTATACATAACTAACATTAAGCAGGCTATTAGCCACAGATATATCCTAGGGCTGTAATTCACAGGGAAAATACTACGGAATTCATGAATCTGCATTTATCAGACCTTTGTGAAGAAGAATAAGTATTTAATAGCTTAAGCTAAACAAAGTCTTGACATTATGTGAGAATGTTATGAAGAAGAACATCTCGTGTAGGCATTATTTTATTCTAAATCACAGAGCTAGTGTTATCTAAACAAAATATATGTATAATTGATAGTGATCTTTGATGTTTTGATATTTATATACATATTCAAATCAACATGGGCTTTTATAGTTTTAATATATGAAGACATTAAACAAAATTGAACAATAACACAAAAGTGTTAAAGCAACAAACAACTTAATATATTTCACAAATAAAAGGCAATTGGAAACTTTTCCCCAACAAAGAGAATGTTCTTATTTGGCAGGCAATTGGTTTGAAGGCACATATGTTATTTATGAACACTTGAACTAAATATTCTGGATGTTCCATTTTACTTCTAGTGTCTGTTATTTCTGCTTGATTTCCTTCTACAAACCCAAACATGCTTTTTCCTGATAATGTCCAGTGACCATTCACAAGACACACAAATACAACTGACAATTAGTGTTGACACTACCTGGGTCAGCTAAGTCCAAATTAAGTCCAACTAAGTCCAAATTTCACCTAATGTTCTCTAATCATCAACAATTAAGCTACATAAATATTGAGAAATTACAAGGCAAGCATAAAGCACACATGCTCACATGCACATATACACCTATGCTAATTTCAGGACTCATCAAGTGTGTTACAAAAACACTATGTTCTGATCACTTAAATTAATAATGCTGATTCAATAAAAGACTACATAGTATATTTTAGGTTTGTCAGTTATGGTACTACTTGGTAATTATACAAATGTCATTCATTTGACACATCATTGAATACTTTCTTGTAGCTCTGTGGAGAACACAGTTGCTTACTTTATTTGGGAAAGTAAATGGAGTATTTTGATTATTTGCCCTGGAAAAAACCAAGGCACTAAGCAACAGTGTCTGGGTTTAGCAAGGGAGGAGTGTGATCTTATGTTTGCTTTTATGGGAATACTAACAAGCTATTAATATCCCTCTAGTGAATTTTCCTCATAACACCTGATGAAAGTGACCATGTAGTTGGCACATCTGATTCCCACAGTTTCTCAAGCCTCAGTGATTTTCTAGGAGCAACAGGTGATCTGAACATACTCTCGCTCTTCCAGCCGTACATAGCCCTTGCCTTGCTGGGCAACTTCTCAGCATGTTCTGCCAGGTTTTCACGTATTTCATTCAGGGCCAATGGCTCATTCACAGCCTGTCTTCCATGCCACACGTGGAGACTCAGGAAACTCAGAGTGGAATGGGCACACCTCACAGTCTTTACTCTGCAAAATTACTACTTACAATGAACATAATGGGTCAGGTGAGGTGCAGGTTCATTTTCTTCTCCTTTGTCCCTTTAAGCTTAAAGTCCACTTGGGTTATTTCTATTATCATATTGTGCCTAAAGTAGAGCAGGTGAGCAGAAAATCCCCAAAGATTGCCTTCTTTTCCCTTCTACTATACATCTGCTAGTCTCTCAGTCTTAGAATTGCTCTGCCCTGGAAACCAGGATCAAGCTCTTTTACCTTGTTTTCATGTACTACATATCACGGAAGGAATGATGCCACTAGTGGTAGGTATCACTGTAATTTAAAATCTGGTAATTTCATCTCCTCTATTTTTCTCCTTTGTCCCTTAGTCACTTTCTTATGATGATTTCAATAGGTTTAAAAATCCTATATTCATTTTTGTATAGAAAGTACTATGATACAGTAAGAACTTTTGGAAATGTCACAATGTAGCCCTAATACAACAATAATAAAAATAAATTTTAAAAATCTGGTAATTTTTAAATCTGAGTTTTTGCTTCGAGATGGAGCTATTGTCATAATAAACAATGCTTTTTCAACATAGCTGTGGGGAAGCAAGGAGGAACACATTCAATTAATTTTATATATCACTGGGACACACCTATATGTGCTGTATGAACTATATCAAAATCCTAGCTGGGCGCTGGTGGCTCATGCCTGTAATCCTAGCTACTCAGGAGGCAGACATCAGGAGGATCGTGGTTCAAAGCCAGGGCCAGGTAAATAGTTCCGTGAGACCCTATCGCAAAAAAAACCTTCACAAAAATAGAGTTGGTGGAGTGGCTCAAGGTGTAGACCCTGAGTTCAAGCCCCAGTACTGCCAAAAAACATCCTAGATATCTCAAATTCACTATATATATCTTAACCAAGTCCTTGGGTTTCAATGCTGTTGCTTTTCTCTCTGTCTTATTTCCCTAGAGAAATAACATATCCCAAATCAGAAATGTCTCAAAATGATTGCTGTATTCCATGAATATATAATCATGAAGGTATACAAATTTCTTGGTTTTAATTACGGTTTTGTTTTAAAATATTGTACTGTGACAATTCATTTGAATAAAACCCTTGAACAATTTTTATTTGTCTTTGGGTTTTCCTTCCAGGAGGCAAAATGTCTGCTTTTTTAAAAATAGTATTCTAATTATATCACTATAAACTATGACACAAGGCGAGACTCCCTTTCGTTCAATATTACTTACTAAGGTTCTCTTTATAGAATAAAACTTTGTCATAGAAAATTTATCCCTTTGTGGAACAGTAATAAGGTTGGGACACGCTCTTAATGTTCCTGTTCGATGCAAGGCTATGAGAGCAAGGGTCCTCCCTCTGGAAGAAAGGACGCATTAAAGAGGAGTGGGGAAAGCAAGATCAAACTTGTAGAGGTGGGTAAAAATGTATGTAAAAATATGTACAGAATATGTATCTGTACATTAAATTACATGTAAACATGAATGCATGTACTCACAGGCTTGCCATGCATTTTTCTTGGTTCTGTTCACAAAAAGGACCTAGAAGTAGAGACACTTAAGAAACAATGAACATAACTAGTATTTAGATCTTTGTCTTCAATATCATTATCTATTAAAAAGAACCAAAAATCCTGAGAGAAAGATCTGATTGCAGGATTAGGGCAGGATCAAGATGGCCCTGGAACTTATTATGCCAGAATGAAAGAAAATGCTCCACTAAGTGAAGGACCAGGTCACAATCAGAGAGGAGACAACTCAAAGAAAACTGCAGTAGTCAAATCTGGAGCAATTTGAACTAGGTATGATGGTGCATGCCTGTATCCCAGTCCTTGGGAGACTGAGGCAGGAAGATCACAAGTGTGAGGCCAGCCTTTGCTATCACAGTGAGTTCCAGGTCAGCCTGGGTTACATAGTGAGACCAAATCTCAAAACAAATAAGAAAACAACAATATGAAAAAATCCAGGACAATTTGAACCCAAAATAATTACAGATAATAATAAATTGTTAAAAGGTAGAAATCCATGTGCCCATTGAGATAGCAGGTACTAAAACCAGTTAGAAATAAGGGCTCTCAAAATAAAAGCTGAGTTTTTGAATTTTTTTTATATTCATATGTGCATACAATGTTTGGGTCATTTCTCCCCCCCCACCCCATCCCCTCCTTTACATCCCTCTGCTCCCTCCCTTACCCCCCCAACCCCTCGCTACCAGGCAGAAACTATTTTGCCCTTATCTCTAGTTTTGTTGAAGAGAGAGTATAAGCAATAATAGGAAGGAACAAGGGTTTTTGCTGGTAGAGATAAGGATAGCTATACAGGGCATTGACTCACATTGATTTCCTGTGCATGTGTGTTACCTTCTAGGTTAATTCTTCTTGATCTAAACTTTTCTCTAGTTCCTGGTCCCCTTCTCCTATTGGCCTCAGTTGCTTTAAAGTATCTGCTTTAGTTTCTCTGAGTTGAGGGCAACAAATGCTATCTAGTTTTTTGGGTGTCTTACCTATCCTCATACCTTCCTTGCGTATTCTTGCTTTATCATGTGCTCAAAGTCCAATCCCCTTGTTGTGTTTGCCCTTGATCTAATGTCCACATATGAGGGAGAACATGCGATTTTTGGTCTTTGGGACCAGGCTAACCTCACTCAGAATGATGTTCTCCAGTTCCATCCATTTACCAGCGAATGATAACATTTCGTTCTTCTTCATGGCTTCATAAAATTCCATTGTGTATAAATACCACATTTTCTTAATCCATTCGTCAGTAGTGGGGCATCTTGCTGTTTCCACAACTTGGCTATTGTGAATAGTGCTGCAATAAACATGGGTGTGCAGGTGCCTCTGGAGTAACCTGTGTCACAGTCTTTTGGGTATATCCCCAAGAGTGGTGTTGCTAGATCACATGGTAGATCAATGTTTAGATTTTTAAGAAGCCTCCAAATTTTTTTCCAGAGTGGCTGTACTAGTTTACATTCCCACCAGCAGTGTAAGAGGGTTCCTTTTTCCCCACATCCTCACCAACACCTGTTGTTAGTGGTGTTGCTAATGATGGCTAACAGGGGTGAGGTGGAATCTTAGTGTGGTTTTAATTTGCATTTCCTTTATTGCTAGGGATGGTGAGCATTTTTTCATGTGTTTTTTGTCCATTTGAATTTCTTTTTTTGAGAAAGTTCTGTTTGGTTCACTTGCCCATTTCTTTATTGGTTTATTAATTTGGGGAGAATTTAGTTTTTGAGTTCCCTATATATTCTGGTTATCAGTCCTTTGTCTGATGTGTAGCTGGCAAATATTTTCTCAAACTCTGTGGGTGGTCTCTTCAGTTTAGAGACCATTTCTTCTGTTGAGCAGAAGCTTTTTAGTTTTATGAAGTCCCATTTATCTCTGCTATCTCTTAGTTGCTGAGCTGCTGGGGTTCCATTGAGAAAGTTCTTGCCTATACCTATTAATTCCAAGATATTTCCTACTCTTTCCTGTACCAACTTTAGAGTTTGTGGTCTGATATTAAGATCCTTGATCCATTTTGAGTTAATATTGGTATAGGGTGATAAACATGGATCTAGTTTCAGTTTTTTGCAGACTGCTAACCAGTTTTCCCAGCAGTTTTTGTTGAATAGGCTGTCTTTTCTCCATTGTATATTTTTAGCTCCTTTGTCAAAGATAAGTGGTTATAGTGGTGTGGCTTCATATCTGGGTCCTCTCTTCTGTTCCACTGGTCTTCATGTCTGTTTTTGTGCCAGTACCATGCAGTTTTTATTGCTATTGCTTTGTAATATAGTTTGAAGTTGGGTATTGTGATACCCCCAGCATTGCTCTTTTTGCTGAGTATTGCCTTGGCTATTCGTGGCCTCTTGTGTTTCCATATAAATTTGATGGTAGATTTTTCAGTCTCTTGATGAACGTCATTGGGATTTTGATGGGAATTGCACTAAACAAGTAGATTACTTTTGGGAGTATAGACATTTTTACTATGTTGATTCTACCAATCCATGAGCATGGGAGATCGCTCCATTTTCTATAGTCTTCCTCAATCCCTTTTTTCAGAGGTTTATAGTTTTTGTTGCAGAGATCGTTCACATCCTTTGTTAAGTTTACACCTAGGTATTTGACTTTTTTTGAGGGTATTGTAAATGGAATTGTTTTCATATATTCTTTCTCAGTTTGTTCATTGTTAGTGTATAGAAATGCTAATGATTTTTCTATGTTGATTTTATATCCTGCTACCTTGCTGTAGCTATTGATGGTGTCTAGGAGCTTTTGAGTAGAGTGTTTTGGGTCTTTAAGGTATAGGATCATGTCGTCTGCAAATAGGAATATTTTGACAATTTCTTTATCTATTTGTATTCCTTTTATTCTTTCTTCTTGCCTAATTGCTCTGGCTAGGAATTCCAGTACTCTGTTGAATAGGAGTGGAGATAGTGAGCATCCTTGTTTTGTTCCTGATTTTAGAGGGAATGGTTTCAGTTTTTCACTGTTAAGTATAATGCTGGCTGTAGGTTTGTCATACATAGTTTTATAATGTTGAGGTACTTTCCTTCCAATCTTAGTTTTCATAGAGCTTTTATCATGAAATGGTGTTGGATCTTATCAAAGGCTTTTTCTGCATCTATTGAGATGATCAAGTGGTTTTTGCCTTTGCTTCTGTTAATGTAGTTTATCGTTTATTGATTTTCATATGTTGAATCACCCCTGCATTCCTGGGATGAAGCCTACTTGGTCATGGTGAATGATCTTTTCGATGTGTTGTTGAATTTGGTTTGCCATTATTTTATTGAGCATTTTTGCATCAATGTTCATTAAGGAGATTGGCCTATAGTTCTCCTTTTTGGAGGTGTCTTTGCCTGGTTTTGGGATAAGTGGCTTCATAAAATGTGTTAGGTAGTTTTCCTTCCTTTTCTGTTTCATGGAACAGTTTAAGGAGGATTGGTATCAGTTCTTCTTTAAAGGTCTGATAGAATTCAGCAGAGAATCCATCAGGTCCTGGACTTTTCTTTTTGGGGAGACTCTTTATTGCTTCTTCAATTTCATTTTGTGTTATAGGTCTATTCAGGTGATTAATATCCTCTTGGTTCGTTTTTGGATGATCATATGTATCTAGAAGTCTGTCCTTTTTTTAAGATTTTCAAATTTATTTGAATATAGGTTCTCAAAGTAGTCTCTGATGATTTCCTAGACTTCCATGGTGTTTGTTGTTATCTCCCCTTTTGCATTCCTGATTTTATTAATTTGGGTTTTTTCTCTCCTAATTTCATTCAGGATTGCCAGGAGTCTATCAATCTTGTTTATTTTTTCAAAGAAACATTTTTTTGTTTCATTAATTCTTTGTATGTTTTTTTTGGTTTCTATTTCATTGATTCAGCTGTTATTTTTATTATTTCTCTCTTATTTGTTTTGGTATTTGCTTGTTCTTGTTTTTCTAGGAGTTTGAGATGTAGCATTAGGTCATTGATTTGAGATCTTTCAGTCTTTGTAATATATGCACTCATGGCTATAAACTTTTCTCTCAGGACTGCCTTTGCTGTGTCCCATAGGTTCTGGTAGGTTGTGTTTTCATTTTCATTGACTTCCAGGAACTTTTTAATTTCCTCTTTTATTTCATCAATGACCCATTATTCGTTAAGCAATGAGTTATTCAATTTCCAGCTGTTTGCATGTTTTTTGTCTTTATTTTTGTTGTTGAGTTCTAGTTTTATCGCATTGTGATCAGATAGAATGTATGGTATGATTTCTATTTTCTTATATTTGCTGAGGCTTGCATTGTTCACTAGGATATGATCTATTTTGGGATGCTGAGAAGAATGTGTATTATGTAGAAGTTGGATGGAGTGTTCTATAGACATCGACTAGGTCCATTTGATCTATTGTATATTTTAATATAGGATTTCTTTATTGATTTTTTGTTTGGATGACCTATCTATTGATGATAATGGGATGTTAAAGTCTCCCATGACCACTGTGTTGGAGTTAATATATGCTTTTAGGTCCTTCAGGGTATGTTTGATGAAATTGGGTGCGTTGACATTGAGTGCATATAGGTTGATAATTGTTATTTCTTTTTGGTCTATTTCCCATTTTATTAGTATGGAATGTCCTTCTTTATCTCCTTTGATCAATGTAGGTTTGAAGTCTACTTTGTCAGAGATAAATATTGCTACTCCTGCCTGTTTTTGGGGTCCATTGGCTTGGTAAATCTTCTTCCAGCCTTTCATCCTTAGTCTATGTTTATTTCTGTTGGTGAGATGGGTCTCCTGCAAGCAACAAATTGTTGGATCTTCCCTTTTAATCCAGTTCATCAAACGGTGCCTTTTGATGGGGGAATGAAGTCCATTAACATTAAGTGTTAGTACTGATAGGTATGTGGTGAGTCCTGTCATTTAGTTGTCTTAGTTATTTGAAGGTTTGATTGTGTGTACCTAAATTGAGGTTACTGTCTACTTTCTTGCTTTTTCTTTTCCTGTAGTTTGGTACTGCCTGCCCTGTCATGATTATGTTGGGTTCACTTTCTGTGTACAGAATCCCTTGAAGAATCTTTTATAGAGGTGACTTTGTGGTCTCATATTGTTTTAGTTTCTGCTTATCATGGAAGACTTTTATTGCTCCACTTATTTTGAATGATAGTTTTGCTGGGTAGAGTATCCTGGGGTTGAAGTTATTTTCATTCAGTGCCTGGAAGACCTCACCCCAAACTCTTCTTGCTTTTAATGTTTCTGTTGAGGAGTTGTTGTGATTTTGATGGGTTTACCTTTGAATGTTATTTATTTTTTCTCTCTTACAGCCTTCAGTATTCTTTCCCGAGTCTCTGTACTTGTTGTTTTAATGATAATATGTTGTGGGGTAGATCTATTTTGGTCAGGTCTGTTTGGTGTTCTGGAGGCCTCATGCACCTGTATTGGCATAGATTCCTCTAGATTTGGGAAATTTTCTGTAATTATTTTGTTGAATATATTATGCATTACCTTTGCTTGCACCTCTTCTCCTTCTTCAATGCCCATGGTTCTCAGGTTTGGTCTTTTGATGGAGTCAGTGATTTCCTGCATTTTCTTTTCACAGGTCTTGAGTTGTTTAATTAATAGTTCTTCGGTTTTTCCTTTAATTACCATTTCATCTTCAAGTTCTGAGATTCTTTCTTCTGTTTGTTCTATTCTGCTAGATTGGCTTTCCATTTGTTTTGCAATTCTGTTTCGTTCTTTTTCCATATCCTGGGTCATTTCCTTTTTAATGTTGTCTATTTTCATCCTGAGTTCATTTATCTCTTTATTAATTGTGTTCCCATTGTGTTCCCTGTTTCACTTTGGTGTTTATACAGTGCTTCTATAGAGTTTCTTTTATTCTTGTGCTTTCTCAAATTCTCTATTTTTGTTGTCTTGGAATTTTTTGAGTGTCTCCTGTACATTTTGGTTGACCCTATCCAGTATCATCTCTATAAAATTCTCATTGATTACTTGCAGCATTTCTTCTTTCAGTTTGTTCCTGTGGGCTTCATTGGGCTCTTTGGCATAGTTTATGTTTGTTTTGTTGTAGTCTGGATCTGAGTATCTGTTTTCTTCATTTCCCTCTGGTTCCTGTACTAATTTGTTGCTGGGGGGAAACTGGTTTCCCTCTTTTTTTCATCTTCCTATCATTGCCCTTGCTATTGTTACTGTCACTGTACTGTGTGTAATTCAGTATTTTCTAGCTTGTAATAATAACAATGGTGATATCTAGAATGAAGGGTGAGAGGAGGGGGAAAGCAAAGAAGGTAGAGAAAAAGGGACAAACAAACAAGTAAAAAAAACCACGTGTCACTTAGCTCACCTGGTGGTCTGCATCTCTCGAGTTGGTAGGAGGTGGCATCTGGTGATGCAGGAGCCCTCCTGGTTTCTCCGTTTAACATGGAGTGAGGATGCTATGCGCAGGCTGGGAGTGTGGAGGAGTTGGAAGAGTCGGAGTTTTGCCCCTTCTCAATGGTTTATCCTGTAAGGTGTATCTCCAGCATCTCTCCAAGATTTTATGCAGCTCTATTTCTTGATTTTCTGTTTTTTTTTTTTTTTCCATTTTTCTTTTATTATTCATATGTGCATACAAGGCTTGGTTTATTTCTCCCCCCTGCCCCCACCCCCTCCCTTACCACCCACTCCACCCCCTCCCGCTCCCCCCCTCAATACCCAGCAGAAACTATTTTGCCCTTATCTCTAATTTTGTTGTAGAGAGAGTATAAGCAATAATAGGAAGGAACAAGGGGTTTTGCTGGTTGAGATAAGGATAGCTATACAGGGCATTGACTCACACTGATTTCCTGTGCGTGGGTGTTACCTTCTAGGTTAATTCTTTTTAATCTAACCTTTTCTCTAGTTCCTGGTCCCCTTTTCCTATTGGCCTCAGTTGCTTTAAGGTATCTGCTTTAGTTTCTCTGTGTTAAGGGCAACAAATGCTAGCTAGTTTTTTAGGTGTCTTACCTATACTCACCCCTCCCTTGTGTGCTCTCGCTTTTATCATGTGCTCATAGTCCAATCCCCTTGTTGTGTTTGCCCTTGATCTAATGTCCACATATGAGGGAGAACATACGATTTTTGGTCTTTTGAGCCAGGCTAACCTCACTCAGAATGATGTTCTCCAATTCCATCCATTTACCAGTGAATGATAACATTTTGTTCTTCTTCATGGCTGCATAAAATTCCATTGTGTATAGATACCACATTTTCTTAATCCATTCGTCAGTGCTGGGGCATCTTGGCTGTTTCCATAACTTGGCTATTGTGAATAGTGCCGCAATAAACATGGATGTGCAGGTGCCTCTGGAGTAACAGTCTTTTGGGTATATCCCCAAGAGTGGTATTGCTGGATCAAATGGTAGATCGATGTCCAGCTTTTTAAGTAGCCTCCAAATTTTTTTCCAGAGTGGTTGTACTAGTCTACATTCCCACCAACAGTGTAAGAGGGTTCCTTTTTCCCCGCATCCTCGCCAACACCTGTTGTTGGTGGTGTTGCTGATGATGGCTATTCTAACAGGGGTGAGGTGGAATCTTAGTGTGGTTTTAATTTGCATTTCCTTTATTGCTAGAGATGGTGAGCATTTTTTCATGTGTTTTCTGGCCATTTGAATTTCTTCTTTTGAGAAAGTTCTGTTTAGTTCACATGCCCATTTCTTTATTGGTTCATTAGTTTTGGGAGAATTTAGTTTTTTAAGTTCCATGTATATTCTGGTTATCAGTCCTTTGTCTGATGTATAGTTGGCAAATATTTTCTCCCACTCTGTGGGTGTTCTCTTCAGTTTAGAGACCATTTCTTTTGATGAACAGAAGCTTTTTAGTTTTATGAGGTCCCATTTATCTATGCTATCTCTTAGTTGCTGTGCTGCTGGGGTTTCATTGAGAAAGTTCTTACCTATACCTACTAACTCCAGAGTATTTCCTACTCTTTCTTGTATCAACTTAAGAGTTTGGGGTCTGATATTCAGATCCTTGATCCATTTTGAGTTAATCTTGGTATAGGGTGATATACATGGATCTAGTTTCAGTTTTTTGCAGACTGCTAACCAGTTTTCCCAGCAGTTTTTGTTGAAGAGGCTGCTATTTCTCCATCGTATATTTTTAGCTCCTTTGTCAAAGATAAGTTGCTTATAGTTGTGTGGCTTCATATCTGGATCCTCTATTCTGTTCCACTGGTCTTCATGTCTGTTTTTGTGCCAGTACCATGCTGTTTTTATTATTATTGCTTTGTAATATAGTTTGAAGTCAGGTATTGTGATACCTCCTGCATTGTTCTTTTGACTGAGTATTGCCTTGGCTATTCGTGGCCTCTTGTGTTTCCATATAAATTTAACAGTAGATTTTTCAATCTCTTTGATGAATGTCATTGGAATTTTGATGGGAATTGCATTAAACATGTAGATTACTTTTGGGAGTATAGACATTTTTACTATGTTGATTCTACCAATCCATGAGCATGGGAGATCTCTCCACTTTCTATAGTCTTCCTCAATCTCTTTCTTCAGCAGTGTATAGTTTTCCTTGTAGAGGTCTTTCACATCTTTTGTTAGGTTTACACCTAGGTATTTGATTTTTTTTGAGGCTATTGTAAATGGAATTGTTTTCATACATTCTTTTTCCGTTTGCTCATTGTTAGTGTATAGAAATGCTAATGATTTTTCTATGTTGATTTTATATCCTGCTACCTTGCTATAGCTATTGATGATGTCTAGAAGCTTCTGAGTAGAGTTTTTTGGGTCTTTAAGGTATAGGATCATGTCGTCTGCAAATAGGGATATTTTGACAGTTTCTTTACCTATTTGTATTCCTTTTATTCCTTCTTCTTGCCTAATTGCTCTGGCTAGGAATTCCAGTACTATGTTGAATAGGAGTGGAGATAGTGGGCATCCTTGTCTGGTTCCTGATTTTAGAGGGAATGGTTTTAATTTTTCTCCGTTAAGTATAATGCTGGCTGTAGGTTTGTCATATATAGCTTTTATAATGTTGAGGAACTTTCCTTCTATTCCTAGTTTTCTTAGAGCTTTTATCATGAAATGATGTTGGATCTTATCAAAGGCTTTTTCTGCATCTATTGAGATGATCAAGTGGTTTTTGTCTTTGCTTCTGTTAATGTGGTTTATTACGTTTATTGATTTTCGTATGTTGAACCACCCCTGCATCCCTGGGATGAAGCCTACCTGGTCGTGGTGAATAATCTTTTTGATGTGTTGCTGAATTCGATTTGCCATTATTTTGTTGAGGATTTTTGCATCAATGTTCATTAAGGAGATTGGCCTATAGTTCTCCTTTTTGGAGGTGTCTTTGCCTGGTTTTGGGATAAGTGTAATAGTGGCTTCATAAAATGTGTTTGGCAGTTTTCCTTCCCTTTCTATTTCATGGAACAGTTTAAGGAGGGTTGGTATCAGTTCTTCTTTAAAGGTCTGATAGAATTCAACAGAGAATCCATCAGGTCCTGGACTTTTCTTTTTGGGGAGACTCTTGATTGCTGCTTCAATTTCATTTTGTGTTATAGGTCTACTCAGGTGATTAATTTCCTCTTGGTTCAGTTTTGGATGATCATATGTATCTAGAAATCTGTCCATTTCTTTTAGATTTTCAAATTTATTTGAATATAGGTTCTCAAAGTAGTCTCTGATGATTTCCTGGACTTCCATGGTGTTTGTTGTTATCTCCCCTTTTGCATTCCTGATTCTACTAATTTGGGTTTTTTCTCTCCTCATTTTAGTCAGGTTTGCCAGGGGTCTATCGATCTTGTTTATTTTTTCAAAGAACCAACTTTTTGTTTCATTAATTCTTTGTATGGTTTTTTTGGTTTCTATTTCGTTGATTTCAGCTCTTATTTTTATTATTTCTCTCCTTCTATTTGTTTTGGGATTTGCTTGTTCTTGTTTTTCTAGGAGTTTGAGATGTATCATTAGGTCATTGATTTGGGATCTTTCAATCTTTTTAATATATGCACTCATGGCTATAAACTTTCCTCTCAAGACTGCCTTAGCTGTGTCCCATAGGTTCTGGTAGGTTGTGTTTTCATTTTCATTGACTTCTAGGAACTTTTAAATTTCCTCTTTTATTGCATCGATGATCCATTCATCATTAAGTAATGAGTTATTTAGTTTCCAGCTGTTTGCATGTTTTTTGTCTTTACTTTTGTTGTTGAGTTCTACTTTTACTGCATTGTGGTCAGATAGTATGCATGGTATTATTTCTATTTTCTTATATTTGCTGAGGCTTGCTTTGTGCCCTAGGATATGATCTATTTTGGAGAAGGTTCCATGGGCTGCTGAGAAGAATGTATATTGTGTAGAGGTTGGATGAAATGTTCTGTAGACATCTACTAGGTCCACTTGATCTATTGCATATTTTAGATCTTGGATTTCTTTATTGAGTTTTTGTTTGGATGACCTATCTATTGATGATAATGGAGTGTTAAAGTCTCCCACAACCACTGTGTTGGCGTTTATATATGCTTTTAGGTCTTTCAGGGTATGTTTGATGAAATTGGGTGCGTTGACATTGGGTGCGTACAGATTGATGATTATTATTTCCTTTTGGTCTATTTCCCCTTTTATTAGTATGGAATGTCCTTCTTTATCTCGTTTGATCAATGTAGGTTTGAAGTCTACTTTGTCAGACATAAGTATTGCTACTCCTGCTTGTTTTCGGGGGCCATTGGCTTGGTAAATCTTCTTCCAGCCTTTCATCCTAAGCGTATGCTTATTTCTGTTGGTGAGATGAGTCTCCTGTAAGCAACAAATTGTTGGATCTTCTTTTTTAATCCATTTTGTCAAACGGTGTCTTTTGATTGGTGAATTAAGTCCATTAACATTAAGTGTTAGTACTGATAGGTATGTGGTGATTCCTGCCATTTAGTTGTCTTAGTTGTTTTCATGGTTAAGTTGGGTGTCACTTTCTGTGTGCAGGATCCCTTGCAGAATCTTTTGTAATGGTGGCTTTGTGGTCACATATTGTTTTAGTTTCTGCTTATCATGGAAGACTTTTATTGCTCCATCTATTTTGAATGATAGCTTTGCTGGGTAGAGTATCCTGGGGTTGAAGTTATTTTCATTCAGTGCCCGGAAGATCTCACCCCACGCTCTTCTTGCTTTTAATGTTTCTGTTGAGAAGTCTGCTGTGATTTTGATGGGTTTACCTTTGTATGTTACTTGTTTTTTCTCTCTTGCAGCCTTCAATATTCTTTCCTTAGTTTCTGAACTTGTTGTTTTAATGATGATATGTCGTGGAGTAGTTCTATTTTGATCTGGTCTGTTTGGTGTCCTGGAGGCCTCTTGCATTTGTATGGGAATATCTTTCTCTAGATTTGGGAAATTTTCCGTTATTATTTTGTTGAATATATTACGCATTCCCTTCGCTTGCACCTCTTCTCCTTCTTCGATGCCCATGATTCTCAAGTTTGGTCTTTTGATGGAGTCAGTGAGTTCTTGCATTTTCTTTTCACAGGTCTTGAGTTGTTTAATTAGTAGTTCTTCAGTTTTTCCTTTAATTACCATTTCATCTTCAAGTTCTGAGATTCTGTCTTCTGTTTGTTCTATTCTGCTGGATTGGCCTTCCGTTTTGTTTTGTAGTTCTGTTTCGTTCTTTTTTCTGAGGTTTTCCATATCCTGGCTGTTTTCTTCTTTAATGTTGTCTATTTTTGTCCTGAGTTCATTTATCCATTTATTCATTGTGTTCTCTGTTTCACTTTGGTGTTTATACAGTGCTTCTATGGTTTCCTTTATTTCTTCTTTTGCTTTTTCAAATTCTCTATTTTTATTGTCTTGGAATTTCTTGAGTGTCTCCTGTACATTTTGGTTGACCCTATCCAGTATCATCTCTATAAAATTCTCATTGAGTACTTGTAGTATGTCTTCTTTTAAATTATTCTTGTAGGCTTCATTGGGTCCTTTGGCATAGTTTATCTTCATTTTGTTGGAGTCTGGCTCTGAGTTTCTGTTCTCTTCATTCCCCTCTGGTTCCTGTACTAATTTTTTGCTGTGGGGAAACTGGTTTCCTTGTTTTTTCTGTCTTCCTGTCATTGTCCTTGGTGTTGTTACTGTCCCTGTACTGTGTGTAATTAAGTATTTTCTAGCTTGTAATAATAACAATGGTAATATTTAGAATGGAAGAGTGAGCTGAGATGGAAAGCAAGGAGTTAAAGAAAAGGGGAAAACAAATATACAGACAAGAGGGAGAAAGCAGAACAAGGTATCAGACAAGAGAGTTTCAAAGGTATAAACAGGGAGTGTTAGTGTACTAATCGACAGTAAGCTGAACAGACGATAGAGTGACAGAGAGAGGATTGAAAATCAAAGATAAAAAAATAAAAAATAAGTATATGAAAGTATTATCTATTTATAAAAATGAATTAAAATAAAATGGAAAATAGAAAATTAAAAAAAACAAAAAAAACAAAAAAACCAAAAAACTTCCAAGTTTATATGCAATGCAATTTCAGTCTTAATAATTTGGATGTCCGTCTCAATCTCCACTCCTGGAGTTGGTGCCTCAGATGTTGTTCTGTAGTTGTCTCATCAAAGGGGATGCATAAAGTAGAACAAAACTACTCTCACACACACACAGAAGAAAAAAAAAAAAAAAAGCCCCACCAAGTGTCCCCAGTTCAAATGCAATACAGTTTCAGTAAGTTTTTCGGCTTGCAGGTGTAATTCGGTTGTTCTCTCATCAAAGGTAGGGAGAAAAAGAAAAAAAAAGCATCTGGAGGCAGTTCTGAGAGTAGTATCTGCAACTGTGGCTTGCCTGCCTGCTGCTCTCAGCCTGTAGCTGGCGGCGTTATTTATGCAGATCTCTGGGGTTAGCTTAGCACTCACCTGGTCCCACAGGCTTTGTTTGCTCAGAGTTCTCCTGTGCGGGGGAGGGGGGGGCCTCTGCTACAGGCTTTTCCCTTTCCAAGCACTGGGAAAGGCGACACTGCCCCGCGTTGTCAGGCCTGCGTGTTTATTTACAGTTCACGTGGGAAGTGGGTCTTCCCTCCTCTCACAAGCGTCCCCGCTCCTGGTTGCTGGCACGCCCCGCTCCCGCCAGAGCCTCTCCGGCCCGCCCGGCTCGTTTATTTACAGTCCCGGGAAGGATTCCCTTCCCCCAATCTTCAGCGCTCAGGGCGCCCCACCCTCTTTCCAGCGTGTCTTAACTGTTCTTATTGCTTAGTACTCAGTTTCTCTTTTTTTCCCGGGTGGAGGTCAGTCTGTCCAGGGGGCTATGCTGCTCTGGCCCAGGCTTGTCTGTGGGGGAACCGCGGTACCGCGAAGCTCACCTGGTCCGCGTCTTCCCAAGCCGTATGGGCGCCGGCCACTGGCGGCCCGGGGGCCTCCTCGGTTCTCCGTTTAACGTGAAGTGGAGATTCTCTGCGCCGGCTGGAGATGTGGCGGAGTCTAAGTTATGCCTTTTCTCAGTGATTATGCCTGCAAAGTGTGTCTCCAGCGTCTCTCCAAGATTTCAGTATAGGAGGGTCGCTTTCTGCTTCCTACCTCTAGCCGCCATCTTGGAATCTCCGATTTTCTGTTTTTATAATACAGCAAATGCAGGGCAATCATGGAGCCAAGTGATCACCCCATTATTCCTGGTGGCGACCTTAGCGAGTGGGCTGAAGTCTTCATAATTCCTCAACTGAACGAATATTGCTTCAGAGCCTCTGTTACAGAACATTTCGTTCCACACAGGCAGTGACTGACACACTGCCCCTTCCACTTATCGCCCAGCCAGCGCCAGAGCACACGATCTCTTAGAGTTTTTGAATCTTGAAACACACCTGGACATAAGTTTTTGATTAAATTAGTGTGGACCTATGCTATCTAATTTCATTAATAAGCATGTTAGTTATCCATAAGGAAAGTAATAGTTATGAGAGAAAGTAGAACTTTGGAAAGTGAATTTGAAAATGAAAATTATTTAAAGAACTCAGAATTAGGGAACATTTGAACTGGTGACTTAATGACATTGTGATAAGTTATCTGTAGCAGTGCTGCCTATTTGAATTATAAGTAGAATTATAATAATCAAGTACCCTAAGAGTATTTTCTCTTCTCTTCTGCAGTTAGCAAACAATACACAAGCAAAGGTATGCTGGTAGAGTAGAAATATTTCCAGATTCATAATTTAGACTCAGAATTCCACCCTTTTCTGACATTTTCCCAGTACTGATACTCTTTGAGCAATCTCTTTAGCATAAAAAGAAAAAAATAATTCAATTAATATGAACTTTGTCTTGAATTTTAAAATTAAACAATTCCAAAAGTTTTATTTTATATTTAGTATTTTATATATTTATATTCTTTTTTTCCCTTGTTGCAGTGAGATTTGAATTCAGGGCTTCATGCATGCGAAGAAGACACTCTACCATTTGAGCCACACCTTCAGTCCATTTTGCTCTGCTTATTCGAAAGATAGAGGTCTCACAATCTATTTGCCTGGGCTAGCCTCACAGTGATACTCCCCACTAGCTAGAATTACAGGTGTGAGTGGCCAGCACCCAGCTGATATTCTTATTCTGTGTGACTCTAAAAGTAGTGCACACTGCTAATGCTACCTAGGAGTTTAAAAGTTTTCATTATGTTTGTTTTGAGAAAACAAACCTTCTTATCCTAAACAATTTCTTTTGTGTACAGTGCAAGTTCCAGGGCCAGTAGAAAACCTGCAAGCTGTATCTACCTCACCTACCTCAATTCTTATTACCTGGGAACCCCCTGCCTATGCAAATGGTCCAGTACAAGGTTACAGATTGTTCTGCACTGAAGTGTCCACAGGAAAAGAACAGGTAGGTAAAGCAATGGGCTCATGACTTCTTCCATCTACTGGCTGTAGTGCTAGAAAAATAGGAGGTGATCTACAAGCTCTTGATACCATGTAGTGTTTAGCACATCCATTGAACAACTGATTAGTTATAAAACACTTGTCATTGGAAACTAAACAATTTAATTGAACTCTAGGGGTGAAAGTGCCAAATGAGCAATGAAGTGAAGTCAATAGAGAGAATGGCAGTTTGGGGGTTGATTTGGCAGTAGACTGTGTAGTGTAGGTAGCATCACCAATATTAACCCACCTGGTCCCAGAGGCATTTATACTCTAACTCCTTATCCTAAGCAAGGATCATGTTTATATTTAATGGCCTTAGCCAAGCTGCTGTTTTTGTTTTTATACCTCTTATATATTTCTGTTCTCAGTTCACCATTAGTTTGTGACCAATCATTTTCCATTATTTTCTGTAGAAATTACTCTTAGAAATCTATCCTACTCCTCCTCCTCTTTGTATTTTACTTTTAATCAGTGATTATCATAGATGCTTAAAATGAGGCAAATGAGTTGTTCAGGTAAAGTAAGAGTAAGTAATTCTTTGGGGAGACCACAGAAAGTGGCCAATTTTATTTGGTGAATATGTGTATGTGAGTATACAGACATATTTATCTGTATATGTACTTATGTATACAAGTATATATATATATATATATATATATATATATATATATATATATATGAGGTTGTTTACTCCCATTTTTTGACTTTTTATTGTATCCACTTTATGTATGCATTTCACCAAATCATTTAAATAAATTCAAAAGCAATGTCACCTCAGATTGATAGATGTGAATGTGGGAATCATCACGTATAGCTGAACAACTGGTTTTGTGAGGCATTGGTCTAATTTTCTCAGTGACCTTTACCTTCAGTAACTCCTCCACTGTGTTGTGAAGTGCTTAGAACAGTTTCAACTACATAACTGTATTTTGGGACATAAAAGCTATGACAAAGTGACAGTTTCAGGAGATGGGGAGTATATTTTAATAAGCAAGGGAACACGTCTGTGATTTCTTGGTGAATTGTGCCCTTTGGGGTACAAGAACAAATCTGGGTCCCATGGATTTACAAGCTGACTTCTGCTTTCCAGGGTTTTAGTATGGGTGGGATAACCCATACCATTCAATGCATTGAGTGGTGTTAAACATGTTGTAGTTTAATGACTATAAAAATAGCATGATGCTGTTTTAACAAGGAGTCTACGGAGTAGTTTGGGCTTTATTGAAGGAGTGTGAGCCACAGTAAGTTTTTACAGCATAGTTCTTGAGCAAGAGGCTAACATTCAGTTCACTGATTGTACAGAATGGCTGCCATCTCTGCTTTAATGTGTCTCTTTAATAACAGTTTTGGCATTGTATTTCTCTAGAATATAGAGATTGATGGACTATCTTATAAACTGGAAGGCCTGAAAAAATTCACGGAATATACGCTTCGATTCCTAGCTTATAATCGCTATGGCCCAGGAGTATCTACTGATGATATAACAGTGGTTACACTTTCTGATGGTAAGTCACAAACAGTGAAATTTCATTTACCTGTTACAAAAGTGAAATACTTCTGCATGCTATGGATTCCACTTTCAAGGCTTTAGCATAAATTTTAGCATAAATTAGAAATTTATATAATTTGCTCACAATATCTATTAAAATCAAATTATGCTTTCTATCAAGGGCTATATTCTGACACAAGTTGTATTTAGATAGTCCACAAGGTCTGACTGTTTGCTAAGAGCTCAAGTTGCTTTTGTGCATTACTTTACATTTCTATAAATGCTCTAATGAAAACACATTGGCATTTATTTGGGCTAATTTAAACTGGCAAGTTTCTTTTATTTCTCATTCCGAAAAGCACAAATGTTTAATAATGTAAATGACAAACAATCCCCCTTTATATATCACTGAATCTGAAAACATAAGGATTTAGAACAAATAATCCAATATAATGTACTAAAGTAAGCATGAAAATCTACACTTTTAGTCTTACCTTGTGTAACAAATTAAAGATTAGGCCTATTTTTTAAATGCCATAAAGGAGAAGGAGGAATCTTAAGAGAATGAATTTGATTAAGAATGGCAAAAGGAAAATGGAAACCTAGGGAATGAATGATAGTGAAAGGTTGGGAAATGTAATAAAAAGTGAAAATAAGGTACAACAAAGTATATGATATGAGAAGAGGCCGATGGAAACTCAGGCAGGAGCAGAAATGCAGGCATGACCCCTATGAATATTAAAGAGGCAAGGAGCTGGCTCTATTCAGCAATGGGTTCCCTGCTAGTGTGTTTAATTCTATAAATTATTGAACTTTTGATTTGAAAAAATGACTAGCTTGTGATTCCTTGACTGATCTATCATTCTTTAATCTGGGGAAGTATCAGGGTGGCTATTCCACAGAATATCAATGGAAAGAGGAAGGATATGCATGTTACTAAGGAAGTGCTAAGAGAGTGTGGGAGTGAAGCTCATTTGCAATTTCAACTTACAAATGTATTTTATATGTGAGACCTGTTCAGTACTGTTTTTCATGTAATCCTTCTACCCATCCATCTGATTCCATTATTGAAGACAAAATAGAATATATATTGGCAGAATAAATTACTTCACAACTTATAATTATAAAAATAAAAGGAAAACAAATGAAAATGAATATTTTACATAATTTATGTAGATTTCTCCGAACTGCAATACTGTGGCCTTATTCTCCACTTTGATTTTAAATGTCATAAGTGAGAAAAATAGATTATTAGTCATTAGTCCAAGAATTATCTTCTGGAAGTGTCCCAGTGCTTAGGAGATAGAAAATGGCTGTCACTAAAGAACAACAACAAAAAAGATTTCATGACCCTCAACCCCAATATATATCACGGTGGAAAAGACACTAAATTCCCTCTACCCAGTGAATTTGATGGGGAAAAACCAGGAGGTATTCCATGGTCCCCTTGCAGTGGGTACCCTGACATCATCTGCATTTATCTTTATAATCAAGTCATCTCTTTTAATTTCTAACAAAATCTGTACCTTTGCCTTTCATTCTCTGATTACCCAGTCCCCTTCTCTTTCAATCTGAAGTTTTCTCCTCTCTATCCCAGTGGTTAATGCTGAGGTCATATTTCCAATTTCAATATACTGAGACACATTTAATAGTCACCTCCTTTCCAGGCCTTCACTCATGGGGGACTCTTTGACTTTTTGTACATTGTAATAGGTAGATGTTCTGAAAATTAGAAGGGCTAATCCATGTAAACACCTAAAACAATTCAATGCATACATTCAGGTGTCTAATAATTGTCATCCATACCAACATACATGTCTCTTTTTCTCATTTCTCACTGCATTAAATATTTGTTCCTAAATATGAAAGATGATGTTGCAGTCATATCTATACTCTTCCCAACAAATTAAATGTTTTTAATTAATTAGACAGGTTAAGCTAACACAGTACAAATGTTTGCATGTAAAAACTTATCTTTAGGGTTTCCCATTTATAGAAGAATTTAATATATAACTGTTTAAATGCATCTGTGATGTAAAGACCATCATATTTCTTATCATGTTATAGGAATTCTTACCAAAAAAGTTTATACCAGGGCAGAGAAAAATGTAAAAAACAAAATTAAATAGTAATTTTTTTTCTGAATTAATTATTCCAATGGCTTCCTGGTTCTGTTAAGATGCTTGTAAATATTTTTAGCCAGATGAGCTGTCATCTCTAATTTAGCTCTGCTTTAATTATTTTTCTGGGTAGAAACAATTTTTTATTCAAATTCCTCCACCTAGGGTTCCATTCATTTACAATTGTCATGGAATAAGGGGTGAAGGACTGCCCTTGGCTTTCTAGTTTTCAGGGTAAATCACGGGAACTTGAGGGCCGCACATGAAAAGAATCTCACGGGGTCTCAAGAAAATAAAATGAGAATCTCACAAGATGGAGGTTTTAACAAGAATTTGTTTTGGTATAACAGGATAAGGTAAGGAAAGAAGAAAAGAGAGAAACATTTCCTGCCTCCCATGTAGGAAAAAATGGGGTGAAGACTCCAAAATGGTGATTCTTATCTGAGGTCTTTATACTTTCTGTGCTGGAGAAAGATACATGGTCATGTCTTCCAGCAACCTCTGACCATTAGACAGTGGTTCTGAATGGCCCAGATGGATGCTGTTTATTAAAATAAAACATGGAGATGTGAACTGGGCCTACCCAAAACACAGGGATGGGTGAAATTTCAGGACTTTCCTTGGCCAGATAGGCTTCCTTTTTTTTTTTTTTTTTGTCTCTTTGCCCATTTCTGAGAGTTTGAAGCTTTTAACATCTCAAGGGAGAAGGCAGATGTAGATAGCCCCTTTATGTCTCCCTATTCTTGTAACTTAACATCTAAAGAGAAGTGATGGGTAAGGAGTTTGCTGCTCTGCTTTTTCAGTTTACTTCCTGCTTCTAAATTTTTCATCTGACTTTTTAAATATTTATTATTTTTTATTTCCCTGTATCCTCATCTGTCTCTCCTGCTTCACAAAGACTGACCTCTCCAAATGATTGAGGTTATTTAGCATGAGATCATGTCTAGCTTTGCCAATTTTTCCAAAACATTTATTCTTCAACTAGTTGAATCAACAATTATGAGAGTTCATGCCAGTTTGTCCCGTGGCCAAAAGCAGGACTCAATTTTATAGGCAATCTAACTATAAGAATAAGGTCATTCCTATTATCACTAATATTGTTTAGTAATTGTTACCACAGGTTATTGACCTTCTATCCTGTTGATTCTATAATTCTTCCTATTTTAAATTAAAATGGAATCATGAAAGCTAGAAGCAGCAGAGCCAGACCATATAATCTAGTGAATAAAGAGGCAGGATTCACTGTGGAAACAAGTTTCTTGTTCAGTGATAAGTGTCCCATGCTAGTACCTTAAAGAAAAAGCTTATAATTAGATATGAGTGATTTTGATCCATAAATTGTGTGCACATGGCAGCACACAATTACTATGGGAAGGAATTCAGGTGCCTATAATTATAGAGATTCATTTATAAATATGAGAATTTGTTCCCCCCATCACCATATGTATAAACCAGCAAGCTTCACTATATTGATGGGAGCCTCCAGACCTACCTCTGATTGATTTGAATAGATGTATTGTAGATGATAATTACTTGACATTTTGAAGACAATTGTGTTCTCCCTCCCATGAAACAATGAAATATGTTAGAAGGACAAACAGAGAAAAGCCCAGATAGAGAGGTATATTCTGCTCACTTCTACCAAATCCTACCTATTGTGTCTACTTATTCCAAAATAATATGGGAATTTATAGTAAAAAAGAAGCATATAGGTATTGACAAGTAAAAACACTATAGAAAAAATTCTCTGTTTGCCCTGGCATGGCAAGAATAGCCAATGTACTATCACTGGAAAATAAGAGACGTTTGTACTGTAGAAAAATAGACAGCATACATTAACACCATTGTTATAAGGATTTCAGGGTTTTATTATGTCTATTGGCTTTTAATTGCTAATACAGAAAATAATCCTGATACTTCTAAACTTGTGGTAGTTACAAAAATAGGTAGTTAAAAGACACTTATAAACTTAAAAACCAACATTTGATATCATATAATCATCTATGTACACAGTATGTTGAAAAAAATACATGATACATCTATAACCTTCTTTCTCCAAAATTCAATGACCTATCACAAAGTCAGTTAGTGTTATTCACATTATGTTTTGATATTATTTAACTGAACAAGAATAATGGGTATGATTAACAATATATACATGACATGTAAATATTATAATACCATGTTAAATTTTAACTAGAAATACTTTTATAAACTAATTCGTTATCATTTATATTGACATTATTTACAGACTTTGCTTTTAAAAGTTAATGTTTTTCAAATGTTTATGAAATTATATGATGTAAAGTGTGTTATACCCCAATTTTTACCTCCACTTAATCATAAAATTATAATTTATGTCTTAAGTGTAATATTGACATTTAAATAAAATTAATTAATAAATCACAAAATTGCAATTTAAAAACGAAGTAGCAAAACTTGTGATTAAAGCTCTGAATGCAAAAGAGCTTTTCTTATGGCCTCAGAATCTATTAGTTAATTTGCTCATTCAATAACTATTTTTTTGAATGTGCACCATTCTTCTCAGTATTGATAATGCAACATCAAAATGGACAAAAACACTTGGCACATGGTGCTTACATCTTGTACTCAATTTAAAAACAAAATATAGCCAGGTACAGTATCTCAAGCCTGTAATCCTAGCTACTCAGGAGGTAGAGATCAAGGAGGATTGTGGTTCAAAGCAAGCTAAGGCAAAAAGTTCATGAGACCTCCATCTTTACCAGTGGCTGGGCATGCTGGCATGTACCTGTCATCCCAGCTATATGGGGAAGCACAAATAGAAGTATCACAGTTCAGGACAGTCTAGGCACAAAGTGAGACCCTATCTCAAAAACAACCCACACAAACAGGGCTGGGAGAATGGCTCAAATGGTAAAGCAGCTGCCTGGCAAGTGCGAGATCGTGAGTTCAACTTCCAGTACAACTTCCCAACCCAAATAATAGAAAATGAGATAAAAAAATAAATGCTGAACTATTTCAGGAATTATGAAATATTTTTGAACGAATACTTGCTTAATCCACAAGAAACAAACCTCATGTGAATATTTCATCACATGCTACATTGCCTATAATCTTTATCAAGCACTAAGACAAGAAGTTCAAAATCAAAGCAAAATAAATGTTTGCAATTCCCATCATGTTCAGAAAGGTCCAGGAGCCAATATTTAAGCAAGTATTTATTTTCTCATTCAGTCAGTCATCGAGTCAGCAAATATTAATTGAATGTCAGTTGGGAAGATATAAAGGTTAGGCAGATGTATATTATCTCCTGATGGCAAATACTTTTGGGAACATAAAATGAGAGTGTGGAATAGCTGAGTTCAGGGTAGAATATAAAGGACCCTATGGTAAAATTAAAACACAGACAACATTATCCAATTTAAATTGAAAGAAGGGGAAACATAACAAAAAATGGTCCAGAGAATCTTTAAAATGCCCAAGAGCATTTCATTTCTATTAAATTCACACATGTGTCACAAATAAGAAAAGGGAATACTTGTTATATAGATTGATATGTGTTAAGAATTTATCAAATACTGCTTCTGTCCCATTGAGGGACAGGGAGCTTTATTTTACTTATGCTTCATCCCAGACAGCTATGGCAATTCTTGACACATAAAGCTATTCAGTGAATGATTGTCTTTGAATTACTTACATAATAGAATAATTTTTTAATATAATAAACATTCATCATGAGAATTAAAAAATAAGCTACACATGTTTTTCCATCAAGGTTTAGGGAAAAACAAAATGCCAGAAAGAATAATGAAGTATCAAAAAACACACAAAAAATGAACTACTCCTTTCTTAACAGCATTGATAGGCTGAATACTTTTTGATAACCTGCTTGAATCCACGACATACAGGCTTAATTATCAACAGCGATTAAAAAGAAAAACCCCAGGAAGTATTTCTTTTTCACTTTTAAGGAGATAATTGAGATTGTATTAAAAGGCTTAAGCAACTTGGTTGACCATTAGAATGATACATTTCATTATAGATCTATGCAGATCCTGAAATGTTCAATACCTTAAGCCTTTAAAACCATTCTAGGAAATCTCCCGTGTGTTTTCTTGATTTCTTTCAGGAGGTTATCACAAAAAAGCTGTAATTAAATGGCAGTATTTAGTATCACAAACAATTTGGGTGGCTTCTTAGGTGGATAACTAAATGGCCCACCAAGTGAGAAAAAATAAACAAATGCAGTTATTTCTCATCTCTCCAAGAAAATCTTGAATGACCACCTGTCTGCACAGCCTATATCTAATTATCATTATCAACTGCAAAAGACACACTCTCTCTTGAGCAATAGAGGATTGAAATTTGGCTTTCAAAATGTTAGTAGTAATCACCACACCTTGTTTGATTCCTTTCAGTGCCAAGTGCTCCCCCTCAGAACGTCTCCCTGGAAGTAGTTAATTCAAGGGTAAGTCAGTTAAACTTTCACTACTTCATTACCTATTACTCATTTGTGCATTATTCTGGTCACCTAGCTACCATCTGTGTACAGAATGGTGGCATCCATGTAAAGAAATGTTCCAAAACAACTCTCTGAATGGTATTGATCAACCATACTTTTCCACCAGACTTTAATAAACTAAATGAACAACTTGTCTATTTCTTGTTCATTTGATGTAGATGTTACAATGGGTAAAAGCTACTCCAGCAGGAAACAAAGATCTCACTTTTATCAGTATTCACCAGTAGAAGGCATACATCAAGTAAGGTAATAGATGGTAAAAACTAAAGAGCTGGTGTTAAAGAAAGACCAGTTAATCCTAATAGATTAATTGAAATTGATATTTCATCATCATATAGAGATATGATGAGTATCTTTCTTATGAACACACACATCAGTAGCCATTCTTGAGGTGCAACAAGACTATATTTATGAAGCAATGTTATCTAGTTTTCCTAACCAGCAAAGTTGTGAAGACTTTCAAAAAAAGCCTAAATTGGACTAAATATTGTAACAGATAAGTAGACCAGTGCAAGAAACCAGTTCTCCAGAAACAAGTAAATATTTCAAGAATAATAGGGTTGAAAATAAGCCAAAGCCACCAATCTGGTGAGACGCTGTGACCACTGGTTTTGTGCACTCAGGGAGAACAACTTAACTCCTTTGGGTCTTGGTTTACTCAGTTCTCAAGGAACAGGATTGGCCTAAATGCATTCTCTGGGAGACAGACACAAAATTTTTGAGCCTCAGAAAAAGCCATATTCTAAGTTTTAATCCTCATTTTCCATTTGAATAATTGCATGTTGTCTTAGTAAAGATTCCAGCATGACCAAACTTCTTTCTATATTCCAATAGCATGTGTTAATGTCTTCCTTATTGGCTGAGAAGTGAAAGTAGTAATGTAACATGTGCAAAGGATCTAATTTAATGTCAGTAGTGATTACTTTGTTTCATGCATAATCTCATGCCATCTTTTGCAAAATTCTGTCATGAAGCCGTATTTTATGACTGTGATCAGATTTGCCTGTCAAATTAATTTATTATCTTTTAGAGCTAATGAAATGTCTCTAAAATTAATATCCTAATATTTTAAGCACAAATATTAGATAAGAACTAGTGAAACAAATACATACTTAGAATGATGGAAATAACTGAACCCGTGTAAAAAAATTGGATAAAAAAATTAATAAACTCTAAGAAAGATACTTTCCTTTGCAAGAAAATTAAATCGTTTACAGATGTGCCATTCAAATTAAAAGATTGCCTAGGCAAAGTCAAGCAGATTTTGTAATTATTGTATATATGTTGTTAACAAATGAAAATTTGACAACACACCATAATCTCTCTTGCTTAATGACTCATTATTATTAGAATCTTCACCCCCAATTTTTCCTCCAGGGCAGAGCATAGAAATTGATATGTAAGATATTTTGTGTTTGTGTGCACATGTCCTTTAAAACGTGTACTCCAGCAAAGATGAATGTTTTCTTCTGAAATGTGAATAAGGCATTATTGAATGACCCTGGATGCTGACTATGTCTGAATATTGATTTACTATCTTCCTGAAGAGAGAATTCCTGGATTACAAAATTGACTTTTTCAACTGATTTATATACATGTGTACAAATATCACAGCTCATACCCTTCTACAATATGCAATGTTTCTAACAAGCAAATTTGGTCACTCCTGCTTCTAGATTCTTGTAGTTGACCTCTGGAACACTGCCCTGCTGGAAAATTTAACTTGTTCATTCATATTTCACAATGAATGCAGCAGGCACCGGGAAGTTTCTTATTCTCTCTCCCTTTCTCCTTCCCTCTGTTATTTTATTTCTTAGCTTCTAAGGAATTATGAATTTAAAGTACTTTTTCTTAGGTTTTTATCAAGAGGAAAGAATCTGGGTGATCAAAATACTCTTTTTGCATTCACAATATGTTGATTCAGAGAAAGACAAAAATAATATTCTATTTTGATATTTTCCCTTTGTTTGAAATAAAAGTTCTCAAATACATTAATATTTACCTCTAAATATTACCATTTCAAAAAACAAGCTGCATTTAAAAAGAAACGTGGTTGAGTGAGTATTGTGCATTTTTACAACTTCAGAATTATGACATTTTCTGATATTTATTTAACATAGGATTTTTTTCTTAAAAAGAAACAGTCACACTTTGACTAATTATTGTACGTATTTTTCTATATAGAACATACATTATATATGTTATAGAAATGCTTTATTTGCAATTATAGGAAATAACTGAACATTTCACTGAAAATAAATGAGGAAATTTGATGTTGCTGCTTCAGAAAGATAATCAAGATTTTCACACATAGCACTAAGAAGTCATTTTTAAGAATAAAATATCAATTTATAGATGCTTACTTGATTATGCCTAGCTGTAAGTCAATTGGACTGAGAAATCATGCTCTGGGATAGTCTAACAAAAAGCTCCTTATATGTGTAGATAAAAAAACCAAAGCTTCCTGCATCTTAAAGTGTCTTACTCCACCTTTTTCAGCACAATGTGGCATGCTTAAAAACTTTAATGTGTATTGGGCAATCATATGCTTCTCTTTACCCAGGGGTAGTTAAAACAGCAATTTCCAACACTGAAAAACTCCAGTAATTTTGGCCACAGATATTTTAACATCACCTCATCTTATTTCTCTCTCTCTCTCTCTCTCTCTCTCTCTCTCTTTCTCAATATATATAGGAAATCTGAGTCTTGTATTATTGGGTAACCACTCCTGAATATAATGGATTTATACTGAGATCTCCTGTCATTGTTCTAGTGATGACTCCATCAACCTAAGTCCTTAGCTAAGTGGTTAAGTGAGTGACTTGCAAAGGCTATCCAGTTGGGAGTAAGGAGTTAGGGAGAATAAGAGGAATGAAAAATAAAGAGTCAGCATGAGTTACCATATTAATTTACAAGTTGGCTTGGTGGTTTTTTTTGTTTTTGTTTTTTTTGGCTACATTGGGTTTCTCTTCTTCTGGTTGGTTAGAGGGATCTTGAATTGACTTTCTTGCCTGCTGTGTCACAACCATCTGGCAGCATACTCTTCACCACACTGGTTTTTCAGTCCAGTGCTATAGTGTGAACAGGTTTCCTGTGACTGTTGCTTTCTTTGTGGTATGTTGTACAGAGGCATAGGCCTCAGGTAGCCCAGACCCCTTATTTATTTCTTCCTGAATCACCCTAAATCCTTCCTAAAATATCCTTTGGCCTCCAGAACTCTGAATCCTCCCCTTAAAATTGAATTGTTTCTGAAATGGATTTCATATGGAGAAAAGAGGACACATGGGAGACCTCATACAGTTGATTTCATTTAAGGATAAGTTAGAAACCAACATTTACTCACTGCTGGACAATTTAAATACAATAATAATTATACTTACAATCATGATGCTGGTGTTTGTACTGATTCTTAACAAACAGGGCTTTTCTGCTTAAACACTGGACCTGGCCTAGTTATCCATCAACTTGAATCAAGTAGATGTAGATCTCTTCTATTTGCTGTAATTATTGATCATTTCATTGATTCATTATGTGACTCTTCTTTGAGGACAAAGATTGAAAGTTTTAGGTAGGGTATGGGAGTAGGAACACAATTGTAAGTAAGAAAATATTTTCAATAGTTTGTGCTGTCTAAGTTTTCTGTTTTTCTTTTTAACCAAGAATTTGTAGAATAGACTAAGCTGGATATAAATTTTATATTACATTAAAATAGAAAATATATAATAGTTTGTTGGACTTCCTTGAGAATAAAACCTGGTCTACAATTTGAGTAGAATGCATCTTCAGTTATCCACTGTCCCATTTCCTTTTTCAATTGAGACTTTTTATTGTGGTAAAATATACTTAAAATTTATCATTTGGACTATTTTTATCTAGTTTTTTGATGCCTTAATGGTGCTGTGGATATAACCCAGGATCTTGAACATGCTGAGAATAGGCTTTACCACACAGCTGTAATCTCCAGTCCCTTTTTACCATTTTAAATGTATATTTCACAGTATGAGCAACATTTACATTGTGAAGGAGCTATCACCACTTTCCCTCTTCAAAACAGTTCTCATCCTCTCAAACTGAAACCCAATACCGGTTAAACAATAATTCCCCATTCCTCTCTTGTCCCTAGTCTTTAGCACACAATTTACTTTCTGCATCCAGATTTATTTAATAATAGAGTGAGGAAACTAATTCATGGAATGACTATGGTTGCCTTTTCAGTCCATTTTAATTGAGAAATAAAGCACTTTAAAAATTTTAGATCCTCACTTTCATAGGGAAATAAATTTGACGAGCCTTAGTAGTCAAAAATATAGGAAGATGCTGTAATTAGCTTGGAATGAATTATTATTGATAGTGCTTTCAGAATATTCTTATTCAGAAGCTATATATTTATGAATTATTTTTAGAAAAGTTACTGATAAAGCCAACTTCCATATTTAACAATAAGAAACCAGAATTATAAGCAAGGGATTATGCTGGAATAGTGATGGAAGCAACATCACTTTCAAAAGTGGTCACAATTTAGACCAGAACACCTAACCAGGAGCTAAATTGATCCTTTGACTTACTTTTTTACAGTTCCAAAAAGTCAAGTGTTTCTATCTTTTCTTCAGTGAAAATCCATTCACTAGGTAAAAATAAACTATGAATGGAAAGGATGATAAGATAGCTTTATTTAAAAAAAAAGTACAACCATAGTTGTTTTTTGGTTTTTTTTGTGGTGGTATCTCACTGTGTAGCCCAGGTTGGCCTTGAACTCGAGCTGCTCCTACCCTCATCTCCGTAATGCTGGCATTATAGACAGGTCTGTGATACCACATCTGGCACCAATTTTTAAATAATATAAATACCAATTTATACACATGTCAATTTAAATGCATTTATAAATAATCAAGTAAAGTAATGCTTCTGAAATCAAAGCATATTTTTTGCATCACACTGTAGCTCATTTTATTAAAGCAGTTATTCCTAAAATCTGTTCCAAAAATACTTTTTTTGGATACTTTCCCAAGTAAAGAGATTGCTAAGGTTTAAAAAATTGTGAGAAGAGATGAAATCCCTTGGAGACTTCTTCATATTGGAGATTGTAAAGGATATGAAGAGTACTTGCTTAATTCAGATTTTTCCAAATTATATTTTCCTATAAAAACCTTTTAGACCAAATACTGTCTTTTTCTCTCTTAATATAGCATATACACTTAAAGCAAGAACAATGTATCCCACAAATTGAGCAACCTCACTGTCCCCAAAGGTACATTATTATGTGAATTATCTTAATACTAAAATATAAATCTAAGTGAAGAAAGAGGAAAAAAAATTGAATTTATGAAAAGTTAGGAATTAATCAGGTAAAAGGTTTTTTTTTTTTTTTTTTCATTTTTCTTTTATTATTCATATGTGCATACAAGGCTTGGTTCATTTCTCCCCCCTGCAGGTAAAAGGTTTTACAAAGTACTTTTGGGCCTAACTATAGAATAGGGAGTTGAGAGTGCCCTATGATGTCTACCACAAACTTTAAATAAGTTAGAGACATGATTAAATCTACATGCCAATATGAGTTTCTGAGTAAAATGAATAGGACTTATCAAAAGATATTCTAGAATCTTCTCATCTTTCATGTTTTAAATACTTAAAGTACATCTTTTTTCACAGATTTGTGTTTTGGATGTGCTTTGCCCTTTCTGATTTTATTATTGCCATTGTTATTTAGTGTCGTGTACAAAGTATTTTGACAAAGAAATTCTCTCAAATACGAGACAGTATCTCACTTTAATATCGCTTTGTGATTTATACTTCATCACGCACATTTCTAATGGCTCCATTTCTAGTTGGCTGTGAAGGCAAAACTTACTTTAGCCTTTCCATGAAGTTTAATGAGATTTTCTTCAACTCATACATTTTTGAAAAGTGGGAGGTTTAGTAATGGGCTTAAATTAAATGAACCTAGGTCTAGTGATAAGGTCTCTGACTTTAATTTAGCTCTTAGAAGTCACCCTTACAGTTGGAATAGTTGGTTAATCAGAGAACATGAATAGGTTCAGTCCTGCCAGTAAGGTAAAAGCACTCACTATGTGATTTTATTTTTAGAGATATTGAAATGTTTGCTTATATGCAAAAAATTATTCCCCAGTATAGTTTTAAATGTTTATATTAGAAAACTGTTAAAATGCAAATACTTTATATGAAAGATTTAACACACTAACATAATTATTATCAATATTCTTGACCCATACTTAATGAGTACCTAATAATAATTAATTATAATTGCAGTCAAATTTTCAGGAGGCATTCTGTGCCTAGCCATGTGCTAAATAAATAAGTCATTTGCTCCCTATAATAATCCTAAAAGCATTATTCATTAAATCAATTAATAGAATACCATGTTTTAGCTATGCTTATTACTGGAAAAATTTATAATAAAAGCAATCAAATATACTTCTTTCCTATAGCTTAATTATATTCTAGTACAGGGAAATAGACATAGAAACAAATAAAAGATCAGTTAACACAAGCTAGTGATAAGGTCTATGAAGAAAATTAAGTGCAGTAATGTGATAGAGAATTACACTTTGCAGACTTAATTTAATCAGATTGTCTGAGACAGGCCCTTTAAAGAGATGATACTGGAGGCAAGACATGAATAGAGAGGGGATCAGTGTTTTGCACACTCATGGAAAAGCATTCCAGGTAAAGCTAACTGTTGGTGTAAAAACATTAAGGAAGGAATTACCTTTGCATGATAATGAACTAAAATGACAGTATGAATAGGTAATGGATTTTGCTGAGTCGGGGGGCAATCACCTGAGGCTTTGTCAAGATTGGTTAAAGTTGGAATTTTATTCTGTGGATAGATTATGGGGAGTGATTTGATTCACCCTTTTAAGGAACACGCCAGCTACTGTGAGGAAATGCATGAACAGATGAAACAGAGTAAAAGGAGGAAAACCAGCTAGGGACAACTGAGTGATCACAAAAGACAAGTGTAGCAGGAATCCAGGAATCATAAGTAAGAAGAGATGGAGAGAGAAGTGGAAAAAAAAATCAGGATACCTGTTGGATCCAGAGCCAAGAAGATGAACTAATGATTTGAATAAGGGGCAGGTGGGGAGGAGCAACAGCAGGGCAGAGACTGGATTTTTGGCTACAAAATCTTAGTGGATTGTGGAGCTGTTTAATAGGAGAGGGAGAATGGATAATAAATTGGTTTAGAAGGGACAATTGGGATATTGTTGGACATTCTGAATTTGAGATAACTGTTACACAAATTATTAAGAATGTCAATCATGAAGGTACTTTGGTATATGAGTCTAGAATCCTGATGACAGATCATGCCAGGGGATGTAAATTTAGGAGTCACTGTCACACCAATAACACCTAGAGAGAACAGATACAAAATAAAATGGCTGGAACTTTTAGGACACATCACATTTGGAGATTGGACATTTGAAGAGGAGTAAGAGTAGTGTGAGAAAGAAGACAGAATGCTCTCAATAAAGTCAAGGATGGATAAGTGTTTCCAAAACATGGGAACTATTACTGTTGCCATGTGCTGATGACAATAAAGTGACCACCAGGCAAAGGGGTTCAAAAATAGAGAGAAAGAGTGTTGAGGGACTGAACAGAGTGGTTGTCAATGATTTTTTTTGCTGTTAAATGGAGCAATAAAATGGATGGTAAAATGAAGGTGGTAGGATTGAGGGAAATTTTACTTACTTATTCATGTTCTTTTATTTTTGGTCATGAGACACACTGTAACTTTTAAGGTGTAATGAAGTAGAGAGGGACAAGTTAACAAGAGAAGAAAGAGTAGAAAATAGCAAGAATACCATCTTTTGGGTAGATAAGAAGGCACAGGATCCAGCAAATAAAAAAGGGTACAGACCCTTCAATCTTGGTAAGAGGAGCAAAGGCTGAGAGAGCAGGTAGGGATGCAATTATGGTAATCCCTTTGGAACTGGACAGGTTATCAGTATAAAAAGAAGTCATCATAGCATGAAGACTTGCATGTAGGCGGAGTGGGAAGGAAGGGGAAAAGATGGGAAGTAGGTATCCTGGTTATAGAAAAGGAAACACAATATATGTGCATTTATGATTGCTGATCAATGTGGACTATTTGTGATTTGTTGTCATGAATTGAAATTCAAACCAGGGGTCAAGGGTAATGATACAGACCTAAAATCCAGTGACTTGAGAGGAGGAGAGTAAGAGAATTACAGGTAAGAAGTTAGTGCCATCCAATCTCCCTGTATAAGGGCAGCACCAGCAAAAATTGTGAGACCCTATGTGAAAAATAACTAAAGTACAAAGGATTGAAGGTGTGGCTCAGGGAGTACAGCACCTATCTAACAAATATGGTGCCCTAAATTTAAACCCATGTACCACCAAAACAAAACAGAAATAAACAAATAAATAAATAAATAAATAAATGAAGCTAGCTAACACAACAATGCAATAGCGTCTGCTCTTCTTGCTATGGTTGGAAGTTTGGTTGACGACTTGGTGTGGGGATTTGGAGTTCATCCTATTTGTAGCTTTGTCAGGGGAAAGGGATCAAAGATGTTGAGAGTTTTTGCAAAGGGGTGATTAAAAGGAAGATTCATGTGCCCTAAATGCCTGAAAAGAAAGAAAGAGATGTTATGGTGATGGAGACAGATGACAGATAATGAAAAAGTGTAAACTCAACAAAGTGTATAATTGTCCTCATTTTACCAAAGAGAACACTGAAGCTTAGCGAGCCTAGCTGATGTACCTCAGGGCAACACAGAGAAGGAAGAAGTGGGAACACTGGGGTTTGAACCTAGGCCATGGCTGTTGATCATTTGGCTATGCTACCTCCTAAGTGTAATCCCTTTGATCAGGGAAGGTATACAAATGAGAAAACAAAGCAAACCTTGCCTTCAAGTGCATTCTTCTTCAGTGGAATCAGTTCTCAGGCTGAAGGGAAGATCAAGATGAGCAGCTAGGAGAGGTTCTATACACATCAGGACTAAAGGTGTGAGAGGAAGAATTGGACCTAAAAGTGCTGAGAGAGGAGAGTCAAGAAGAGAATTCAGAAAACCACGTTCCCCTGATTTCCCACATTTTCCCAGACAGAACCTATCTAGAAGATTCTATATCTCACAGCTTCAGATTCCCTCTGATGAACCTAACAAACACTTCAGAGAAACTGCAAAGTAGATGTCAATAAACCTTAGTCATTTTAGAGCATTTTCAAATGCAATTCTATTTTTCCCTTAGTTTCCAAGTTTATATTATTTATAATTGGAATTTTGGACAGAAAAAATTATAATCACAAAGAGGAGTCTTATCTCAGTCGTCAAGGTTTGTGGGCAAAAAAGAAAAAACTTGTAATTGTTAGGAGCATTGGTCAGGATACTTTCAGAGAAAGTAGAAATCATAACACTGAACAAACGTTTTATAATTAAACATCATTAATTTAAATAAGAAATAAAACCAAACTAAATAGGCAAATCTTAGATGAGTGTAGAAGAAACGTTGTAAGATAATAGTTTACCTGTCTAAATATGAATGTATTTTAAAATTCAGCATCCTTAGTAACCAAACTCAGTTTGATAAATCTGTCTCCTGAAGTCATTCTATTATTTTATGAATCCCTGTACTTATAGAGCAATGCAATTAATTTAAATTTTAAGTTTTAATATATTTTTGAATTAGTATATATTAAAATATGAACATTTTTCATTGTGATAATTCCACACAGGCATACAGTGCACTTTGGACAAGTTCATCACCTCCCCTTTCTCCCCCTCCCTCTTTCAAACAGTGTTTGGTGGGTTTCATTATGCTTTATTCATATGCATATATACATATGTGTGTAGTGTACTTTGACACTTTTCACCCCTCAGTATCCTTTGTTTAATCTCTCCATCCTCCCACTAAGCACCTCTCTACACAGGTCCCCTTTTACATATGTGTCCCATCATTACTATTAGCAGTATCATCATCATTTTAGGTCTTGTTCCACAAATGATTGAGAACACGTGGTATTTAGATTTTGGGGCTTGGCTTATCTTGCTCAACATTATCATCTTCAGTTCCATCTATTTTCCTGCAAATAACATAATTTCATTTTATTAATGGCTTAATAATATTCCACAGTATACATCGTGGCTGTTTCCACAGTTTGGTCATTATAAACAGAGCTGCAGTGAACATTGGTGTACAGGTATCTCTGTCATTTTAGTTTAGTGTCTTTATAAAGCATACGAACATAATGTGGTGTGTCTATCTATCTACCTATCTATTCTCAGTATTAATCAGTATTGAAATGAACTTATTTACGTTTTACTCTCCTGTATAGAGAATGATGGCCTCCATTAGTTTTCCAAAGATATCCAAAATACCACTCATCTTACTGGAAACTTCTCTCTGTGAAACTGATAGAACCTAAGTGCATCAACCTTGTTTTCTCAAACATTTTGTAGAAAGTATTCTTCATTGTGATTACAAGAGGATTTTTTTTTCAAATGCACTGGAAAATATGTGTCAGCAGTTAAAAACAACATTTAAGAATTTGCCATTTCAGAAAATTAACTGAGGGATCATATAATATGTCTAATCTCAATACAACTAGGAGAAATAACTTCTGACTTCTACTAAAACTTTGTCCCAGAGTAAATGGTAAGAAATTCCATATTCTTTTTTGTATCCTTTCCTTTCTTTGTAGTACCTGAAGGTAATTATATCTAAACATTTTGCAAAACATTTTTTTCTCGTCTTTCAGAGAAATCTATTTGACAAACATTTGTGTTTTAGCTGAAAGGTAGTAGCTATTAAGTATATAGCTGTCTATTTTATTTTTACATAGATAAAATTGAAGAGACACACAACAAAAGGGAACTTCTATGTGAACAAATGCCTCATACTGACTTTAAATATAATGCAGGTCCTTTTAAAATATGAAGCAGACTGTAGATTCTTATCCTGCATACAGAAATGTATTTGAATGTCACAAAAACATATATGCACATGCACATGTATATCCATGGCTGCAGTGTCTATATATATTTTTTCAGAGACGTTCATATTTCAATATTTTCAAATTAAGTTTTCCTTGTTTGTACCTTAAATAAAGAAAATTGTATGTATGTTTCATTTAGATGCCAAGGCAGATAATTCCCTTGATGAAATAAAATGCTGTTGCTTTTAAAGAAAGCACTGTTTAAAAAAAATCCAAATGTTCTCTTAATTTGAAGGTTTTATTAGAGAATAGGCAATGAAAGATTCAAGTATTATTTTCATTATAGTCTTGGGTTAACTTTTCATGTGTTTATTCATTTATGCATTCATTTATTCATTTGTTTAATAATAAATATTCATTGAGCTTATGGCTTGTAACACTCACTAGCTAAACATTTTAGCTCCACCGATTTAATTCAAGGTTTCCTTAGTTGCCTGAAGGCCACAAAATGGCAGCACCTCGTGACAGTAGCAATCAATGGGATAAATGACAACTCCAGAGACTGAGTAGCATTTCTGCATCTATGATAAAGGAAGCATCTGCTTGCTGCTTGCCTATTGTTTAAAGAATGTTTTCTACTTTGTAGCTATACTTAACTTTTATATAGTAAAAGATCTTTTGGGTTTATAAGAAAATAGGACTACAACCTCAAATTCAGGTGGCACTAACCTACCCATTGTCCAGCTGTCCTAGAATATAGAGTGAACACAGAACTCAGCTGAACCAGCAGGAGGAGGCCACCAGCTGCAGTTAGAGAAAGGAAACATTGAGGGACCAGAGTTGCAGTTCCCAAACTTGAAGGAACATAAAAATCTCTTAAACAGGGACTTGTTGAAAATGCAGAATGCCTTTCCTCTACACCCAACAAACATACTTCTAATTCAGGATATTGTCTAGCCAGGAAATTTGTGTTTTCAAATAGCATCCCAAATGGTTCAAATGAAAGTGTGCAGATCCTACAGATCCTAGTATCCTAAAGTCTCACTAAATCAGTGGCTTTCAAACTTCCTTAATATAAAAAAATCTAATTTTGTGAATAAGTATGTACGTGGCATCTTAGTATAGTATGCAAAGGCAAAGCTATGCAAAAACAAAGGTGCTGCCATTGGTCTTCTTGGGACAAGGGCCATGGTGGTCTGGAGTCAACTAGTGCTCACTGGTAAGAACTGATTTCATTTTTAAGAGCCTGTGAAACACAGCCCATGATTAAACACAGACTTATTAAAAGTGAAATTACATGTTCTTATAATTAAGCAAACAATATAAACTACTAAATTAATAGCTATGTTAAATCTATAACTTCAGCTACATGTCACTTCATTTTACTTTTATCTGGGCCCTTAAGGTTATTTGCATCATATCTGTGTGGTGGGAATGTCACACATGTTTTTCCAACTCTGTTTACAGTGACCTCACACTGGTAGTTTGAAATTGGTCTGGTTGGGTATATTTATACCACAGAACTCAGTAAATGCTACAGATAGGGTTTTTTCCTTCAGGAAGCAAGTTTTTGAACACTTCTTCAAATGCCAGGCAAGGGAAAGTGCTGGGAGTGCCAACTTTTTAGCCTCTCCCTCAATTCCTATAGTTTCCACTCTGAGGTGTCTTAGGAAAACAACAGTAACACAAAGAAAAAAAGGCTGATATGATTATATTGTGGCTTGAACATGAAGTGGTTAAAAGAAGTCAAGAATAAATTAAGGAGAAGGTCAAGGTCTCTATCGTGAACATATATATCTTAGAAATCTGTTCACTAGAGTAGGAATCTTTGAGGCTGGGGTTATAACTCACTGGTAGAATGCTTGCCTAGCATGTGAGAAGCCTTAGGTCCAATCATCAGAGTTGAAAAAGCAACAACAAAAAGACTAGGAATCTTGATGCTTTTCTCATATTCCTAGGAAATACAGAACTAGAGTAGATTCAAATAATTATTCTGTTCCCAGGCTTTTTTTTCCTCAGTCTCCTTTACATGAAAATTATTACTCAGATGAGGATATACACATACATAAATAGCTCTAGATTACACCTTCGTTGTTTAGTCCAGAAAATAGTTTTGCCATCTTCAGTGTTGATGAGTGATAAACACCTCTGTGCCTTCTTTGAAATGCTAGTGGCCACCTTGCATAATAAAACTGCATTTTGCATTTACTTTAGCAAATTTATTTATAGCTGCTTTTCCTGCCTACTGTCTATAATTTTGTCTTTAACATGAACATATAATTTGATTTGTACCTGAAGTAGAATTACATAGTGCCTTTAATAATATCTTGCTAATGAATAAATAATTTCATTACCAACAGATTATTTCAGCCACTTAAAATGAAATTATCAGAATTTTTTTTGGCTCTTGAGAAAATAAATTTATTTTTAAGGGACCCCAGTATCTAATTTTGCAAAATAATGTGTGTTCTTTTGTCTCTCATTTGGGATTTATTTCATTTATTCATTTTTATTGATTCATTTATTCAACAAAGAGTTTTTTTCTACTTATTATTTAGCAATTAGATATTCATATCCCTTAATGGACCTTATCATTAAATAACTTGAAATTTAGATAAGTAAATAAGCTCTCTGTATTACAGGATAATAAGTCAAGTATACACCTCTGTACATTTTTCCCTTACTTGGAATTATGTATAAAGGGAGAAAGTGTTTGACATAAGAATCTTCACTTGATAAAGTATTTTAAAATTCTATATATCAGGACTGACTTTAGAACACTTGATGATAAAGTATAAGTACCAATCAGTCACTCACTTGATTTCTGTGTATAATTAATACTAATTTCTTAATTTGGGGGAATAATTGTACATGGGACATCACGCAGTTTAAGTTCTACTTTTCCTCAAGGTGTTATGCAGAAATATAGGCTTGTTTATTATATTTGTCAATTAAATGAGCACACTTTTTCTAGACTACTTTTAGTTTTGATATTAGAGTGGATTTTTTTCCTCCATGCTGTGGAGGACATGAATGTTAAGAACTTAACTATGGGATAAACTTGACAGAGTTATGCACAGGAGTCAGATGTTACCAGTAAGAAAACATGCTTGTTCTGTGACATGTTGGTCTTGTGAGAAACTGACATTGATGGGAAATGATGCTCTTTAGCCAAAGGGAAAAGCATCTATCATGCTGTCATATCACATTTGGTTCAAACTACATAAACACTTTTGTTAGAATACCATTCTTAGGAAATATATTTCTCACTGGGCCATTTTCTTGTTGGATGAGAAGTCACAAATAACTGTAAAGTACATAAAACAGTACCTGTCATAATAAGCAATGATAAAAAGAGATGTTTGCTTATTGTAGCTATTGATATCTGTACGTGTGAAATAGACAATAAAGCAAGTACATCAACAGTGCATCCATAATATTTTCTTCTACACCTTTGCCTTCCTTTGCAGAGAGTCATGACACATGATGCAGCAAGTTGGCATATGCTGTTTTAATGAATGAACTGGAAATTTATTTCAGTTCTGATTTTCAGAGCCCAGAAAATAACATTTAAGGAAGAGTTAATTAGATTCAAACTTTTAATTGTATGAGTCTTACACAAGCTCTGTTTAATCCTCAAGATGTTAGATGAATTGCCCAGTATTCACTACTTTAATTCTTTCTACACTCTCCTCTCTCAACATCTACCACAATAACCAAAACAGCAAAAAAAAATCAGAATCACTGACAAGTTTTCTTGAACTTATAAATTTTACTTTTATGACTCAAAAATATGCACCAAAGGGTTTAAAAAATCAGATTCTCTCATCATTCATCTGATGTTTAATCTCTTTACAATACTTTCGTTAGACTCATACCTGAACTATTCTCATGACAGGACATTTTTTTTTCTCCGTATGCAACCACTGTTGTCATATGTAAGTAATAACTTTCAGAAATTTATATTCAGAACTCTGTTGCTCTATAACTTCAATTCATTTGTTATAATTATTTCCTCTGGGACTACAAAGAACAAATCTAGTGAGTTTAGTGACTTTCTTTTATGGCACAAGTGAATATTGAGGATGTCAAGCGCCTTTCCTTCTGTCAGTTCTTTTCTCCAAGTTAAATATTCTCAGTTGCTACAAATATTTCTCATTTGCTTGTCAGCTCTCTACTCGATATGTCATCCTCCTCTGCATAGTTTACAGTTGTCATGTGACTATTATACAGTCCTTAGGGTACTTTTCTTATTTTAAATATTACATTATTTTTCATACAGCCTACAATCTTATCAATGTTGTGCGTGGTCACGTTATCTTATGGACTCATTATAAAGCTAATTCTTCATGGAAACCTTTAAGTATTTCATGAATGATGACAACAGACTGCATTATTCCTTCATTCTGTTCATGCCAGGCTTTGTCTTATTCATATGCAAGACCTCTTTATGCATTCTTGTTACATTATCTTAGATTAATCCCACTGACAAGACCTCTCAAGTTACCTTAGAACTTTTATTCACTTACTCAATATCAGTAAACAAAAATTGTTTTACTCCTGGAATGTGTCAGAAAATTGGCCAATTCTACATCCCCATTATTGGATACAGCACCCATTGACCTTTCCTCCCATTTTAATTTCCCTTGAAAAGATATTCATTAGAAACTTTAAATTCTAAGCCCATTTTAAGTGACAGCCCCTTTTTCTTTTACCTTGATTCTTTCACCTTTATCAAGTTATTGTTTTCCTTATTATTGTACTCTCTTTTTTAAAAAACATAGCTTGTGGTAGATCATGTGACTAAATACCTTCCAGAGGGTTCTTTTTTTTATTTCCTAACCTCAATTATCTCATATCAGTCCCCATGCACTGCCTTGCCTTTTCCTAAAGCCAAGCTACAAAGTGCTATGAGATAAAACCCTACAAATGCTGAAAAGAATAGAACTGAAGAGGCTGAAGAAACCACTAAGCTTTTTTTCATGTTGACATTCTCTATTGCTTTCGATATTGCCATAATATCAGTTATTAATCCAATACATCTTTAGTCTTCTTCAGATTTCTTTATGTCATTCACAAAACTAATTCAGGTGCTTATTCTACTAAATGGTATATCACCTGCCTACCAAGCATGAAGCTCCAAGTTCAAACCCCAGTATCACAAAAAACAGAACAAACAAATAAACAAAGAAGTCAAGCAGTACACAGGGACAGGACTCTTTTGATCTAGCTCATTTTCATCCAGACTAAAAGCATGCCTAGAAATGGTCTCTGCATTCTTGTTTTCTAAAAGTATTCGAAGCTGATTTATTTAGGTAATTATTTCAGGTTTCCATTTCTTCTCACTTCCTGAAGTTTCAAGATCAATATACTCATTCAAAGTCATAACAAAATGGAGTCATAAAGAGAAAAATGATCTTCCAGTTTGACCTACAGTTTTTTCTACTGAACTGTATCTGACTTTACTTAAAAGTCTCCTATAATACTTTTATGAATTGTCCACAAAGCATGTGAGCCAGTGCTTATATCTTCATGACTGGAAGAAGTACTCTTTTATATGGAATAGTCAAACCAAAAGCAAAACCGAGAAATGAAGGAATCACGTTCCCCTTTCTTTCTAATCCCAATGTCCATTTTCACAAATCATAGTGATGTCCTTTAATAAACCATAATTTCTTCAACAGTGGCTTACAATGATATGCTCCAAAGAATTTAGACATAACACTTGAGCCTCTTGTTTTAAAGAACACATAAAACATAGGCACATCTCAATACCCTCAGAAACCTGTGACAAACCTGGAACCCAGACTCTAGGTTCTTAAACTAGTGCTTCCTCTGTTCTATACTGGAAGGAAACATAGCATCTTTCTTTCTCTCTCTCACTCTGAATTGGTAGTGTGTTTCAATAGCTAACTCTTTGGAGAAAATAATGATTTGTTTCATAGTGATTGAGTTAAAGCTGAAACTTTTGATAACCAGTTTGTACCTCCTTTCCTCTCTTCTTCCTTATAAATATATTCATTTTATTATATATACAAGACAAATGTGTGTAACAAAGGGAGAGACACATAATTTTTGTTTGACAAACCTCTTTCACATGAGGAAGGATGCCCTCTAGAAAGCCAATTTCCATTCTTTTTATTCTAATGCTAATGATGTTATTTAAAGTTATTGGATGCACAGCATCAAATGACATTATTTCAAATGACTTCATGACACAGAGGGTACAATGTGTAAGGAATATCAAATAAAGCTTCTCAAGTGTCTTACCCTTTAAAATGCAAAGGAAGAAATGCAATTACTATTTATTATTTAGTTACCTAATGCCTGCCCATCATGTCTTTTTGAATTTGGCCCAGTAACTCATAATTAAAAGAATCATTATCCCTGCTGGATGTAGGCACAGATTCACATTATTTCCTTGGAAGTCTGTCTGCTGTCTGGCTTTAATGAAAATTTAAGCCTCTTAGAATGACATGTGGTACCTGGGATGATTTTTCTTTTGTCTGAACAGAATTCAGGGGAAGGAACTCCTACAAAAAATAAGTCACTGTTCCTTTCCACAGATTCTTTTCTTCCAATCATTCATTTTTCAATGGTCGATAAGAAAAGTATGAAAGTACACAAAACCATAAGATCTATAAGTTAGTTGAAGCAGAAACAAAAGTTTTGGATTTCCCTCTACATAATTTGAACCAAGATTATTTGGATGTGTTTTTATGTGTGTAGTAAAATATGCATAGCGCCATTTGTCATGTTAGCTATTTTAAGTGTGTATTTCAGTGGCATTTGTCATGTTAGCTATTTTAAGTGTGTATTTCATATTGTTGTTCAACCATTACTATCATCATCTCCACAATATTTCCATCATCTCAGAAAGAGATTCTGTACCTATTTGATAATAACTCTTATTCTTTTCTAGCTATGAGAACCTGGTAACCATGGAAGTTACTTTCTGCCTCCATGTATTTGCCTAATCTTGATACCACATATAAATAAAATCATACATTATTTATTCTTTTGTGTCTGTTCAGTTCACTTTGCATGTTTTTGAGATCAATGTTGTGTTTTATAATAATTTGTTCCTTTTTATTTATCACTATATTCCATTATATGAATATAATAAAGTACATTTATCCATTCTCACATCGACAGTTACTGAATTCTTTCTACTATAGAAATACTATAAATAAATGTACTATAACTTTCTAGACCAGGTCTTTCATGGATTAAATTGTCTCTTGAAAAAGTGTCTAGAAATAAAACTACTGGGTCTGGATATAAATATATACCTCATTTGGTTAGAAACACTTTTGCAAAACAAAGACATGTTGAATTCCCCCCAGCCATGTATGAAAGTTCCATTTGTCTAATCCTAATCACCAGCATATGGTATTTTTGAACCTACTAATTTTTATCAAACCTAAGGGTTGATATAAACATATCTCTATGTGTCTTTAATTCATATGATGAGCAGGAGTTTTTAATTCTGATGAAATCTGAGTTACCATTTTTTTATTATTAATAGTTCTTACAACCAATTAACAAATCTTTGTTCAGTCCAAGATGTGAATATACTCTTCAATGCCTTTACATTTAGTTCTATGACCCATCTTGAATTAATTTTTGTGTATGGATTGAGGAAGTGACCAAGGATTTTTTTCCCATGGAGATATAAACTTTGTTAGTGTAATTTATTAGAATATTCCTGTTTCTTTATTTAATTATTCAATACCTTTGTTGAAAATCAGTTGTCCATGTGATGCTACAAGAGCAAAATTCTAAACCTGACCTTATGTGATAAGTCACAGTCAAAACTCGAATACTCTAAAAATATTATAGAAGCCATGGATATAACGTAACATATGAAACATAAATAAATTTTATGTTTAGATTTGGATTCCATCCCCAAGATATCTTATTGTGTATATGAAAATATTCTAAAATACAAAACAATCTTTAATGTGAAACACTTCTGATGCCAAGCATTTCAGATAAAGGATATTCAACCTGCATAATTCTTCCAATATTTTTCTTTTTCTTCAAGTTAGATCACTATTCATTGTCTTTTTTGAACTACTATTCTCTACAAAAAAATGTATAATCTTGGTGTGACTATGACCAAAATATCCAGTAGAATTAAGGTATTTAGGTTCTCTTTCATAATTTAGCACAGTAATATCTATAAAAGAACTTTCTGCTACAGTGTGTATATTTGGGTGACTGAGATAAAGTAGAAAACAAGCTAATAGTTTTTGTTGCTGTCCAGCAGAATTTCTGCAAGATTCCTTATATACTTTGTCATATTTAAATTTAATTTTTAGATCAGACTATGAGAGCGTTATAATTGCCATTAGAACCATTACAACTACTTGTACTGTATTCAATATGACAACTGACTAGGAGGTATGGCAGATGTGTCTCTAGCTGAAAATAATTGTCTTCCATAAAGCAGGATTTCTACATAATCACTGTGACTGGCTATGATCATCAAGGATGAAAGGAAATCCAGTTAATATTTTTAATAAATTACTTCTCTGGCACTTATTTTATTCACCTACTAATGGAGATTATAAATACCTCAAAGTCTGATCTAACAATTAAAATTAAATGTGACAAAGTATATAAAGAATCTTGCAGAAATTCTGCTGGACAACAACAACAAAAAATCCTATTAGCTTCTTTTCCACTTTGTCTCATCACCCACATATACACACTTTGGCAGAACGTTATTTTTAAATTTATTTTTAAGAAGACAAGTTCTTTAAACCCTTTAAATCTATTGCTTTCTATTTCATGGAGCACCGTGTTAGACCATCCCACAGGAAGCTTTATAAATAGTAGTGGTTATAAGTAATTGTTTCTTATATGCACTATATCTAATATATGTATTTCATGACAGCTATTTTTAATTATCACATAGAGAAATACATTATATTTGGGAGAATTGTATTTGATTTCTCCTCTTCTAGTGAATGTTCTAATTTTCTAAATAGCCATTTTGTGGAGTTTGTTTCTAGATTAATCTAGGAGAATTATGCTTCTAGAATTGTGTAATGTGACTAGTTCTTGTTGATAATAAATGTTACAACTATGTACTATGTTTCTACTAAATAACATGATAATTACTTTGTGAATGCTTCTGCAAGTATAATCAATGACACAAATACCCACAAAGTTCAGGTAGAATTGAAGTATTTCCATTTCCAGTTAAGATGAAGAAACAGAAAAAATCAGAGATATCAATGATTTGTCTGAGCCTACAAACATTTTGAGGGTTCTTATACTCCTTGTAGTAGCAGACAATGAAAAACTATATACATATCTGAGCAGTATCATTGCAACCAAGAAATTCACTGCCAAGAAGTGTAAAACAAGTAGCAAAATACGTGAAAATGTATTTGGACAATACTGTAATACAGATAATCTAGGAGGAGGGGAGAACCTGACCTACAGTATGGGAAAATTTACCTTCAGAAAGTGAACAGTCAGAAACAGCTTCTGAGGAGTCAGAAAGCTAATATTTATTGAAAGGATCTCAATGTCTCTTTCGCACCATGTGCGTTGGTATACATAATCTTATTTAACCTTCACAGAGCCCTACGAAAACCCATTACTATTTATTCTCCATTTTATAGTTGCAGAAACTGAAGGGAAGAAAAGCCCAAAGAAAAGATGAACTGACTTTTTAAGGTTTTTCAGTTGTATCATGTTATCATTCTTCAAAACCCCAATCCATGAGCCATTGCAGTTTTCTTTCTTGTTTTCAGTTATTAATGTTCTTTGCTCTAAGCTCTTTAGTTATGGCTCATATTGAAAGTGGCCATGGACTAGGGATGACTGTTGTTGTGATAAACGATGAATGAATTTGCAAAGCAGAGCTAGCAATGGGGGGATATACACTCACAGAAATGTTCACAGTACATTATATCATCAGGCCCTTTGATTGGTGTTTTTCACATGATTATCAAGAAAAATGCTTGAGGATGTAAAACAAAATCTCCTACATTTCCTGCCTTCAGTGGAGGTGTTCAAATATTTTGTGCAATTAATATTTGGTCCTAGGAATCAGAGACTTGTGCCGTATTTCTTGGTTTTACGTCAAAAGGAATGGAAATTGTAATATAATTTACAGAATTTCAGATGGCCTACTAAAATAATTATTTTGAATACCTAAGTTCTGATAAAATACTAATTTGTGTCTTTTATCTTAGCAAGTGAAAGTGCTACATAAGGAGAATGGTGACATAACACACATTTCTATCAGAACTTGGATGGAGCAATAAAGGAAATGCTTGTAATTTCATTTGTTAGAGGAGAATGGTAAGAAAACAAGTACAAATGTTTAGACATTCAAAATTTGAATACTAGAGTGAAAAAAACATTGTTACCAAACCAATGTATGATATACAATAAGAAATAGGCATGTTTCAGCTGTTTCCTAGGATAATAAATAATAGAGACTTCTAATTATTTTGCATTAGGTAACTTTTGCTGGGTCCTGTTTTAAGGTGGTGAGAAATAAGATAAAACTGTAAGTAAATACTAATATTAAAATATCTTTAAATAGACCACAGAAACAAAAACACAGAGACTTTCCATCTTTGCACCTGACACTAAATAGCTCCCTATTTCTAAGGCTTCCTCAGCACATCCCAAGTCATATCAAGAATTGCTGGATCAGCAATTGTCTCTGTGATTGTTACAGTTATAGTCAATTTTGTATGTGAATAAAAGCTACCAATCTTGGTTCTATCACTGAAAAGATCAGAAATGGAGCTTTCCCATATTATCTAGGTAGGAATATTTATGGAAATCATATTAAACAAGACACAGAAGGCTTTGCTGTCAAATTGACTCAACATTGAGTCTCTCTTTTGACTTGTGTGCCCTTTTCATAGCTAACTAATCTTCTAATCATTGGTTGGTTGATCTGTAAATTCAGACTAAAACTAGGTCCCAACTCTCCTAAGATTATTGATTAGGCTAAGTTAAGATAAGCCTCTAAATGCATTTTTCTCTGATATTATGTCTGTATTCCAGACTGGTTTATCAGTCATTTTTAAAAAGATGGTTTTAGGAAGGGCATGTCATCTCAGCTATCTGAGAGGTAGATATCTGGAAGATCATGGTTTGAGGCCAGTCTACGCAAAAAGTTAGTGAGACCCTATCTTAACAAAAATGGTGGGTGTGGTGATGGATACCTTCATCCCAGCTACTCAGGAGGCATCAGTAGGATGCCCCAAGGGGAAAAATTGTGAGATCCTACCTGAAAAATAGCTAAAGCAAAATGGCTGGGGTCATGGTTCTCATGGTAGAACACTGACTTTGCAAGCAGGAGGCCCTGAGTATAAAAAACTAGTAACACACACACACACACACACACACACACACACACACACACACACACACACACAGATTGTGTTTTGTTGATTTAAGATATTTATAATACTGATAGATAATGTTTTCTTTATATATAATCTTCTTTGTATATTGCTTAAACAGATATTTAAGACATTAGATTGTATTCTTGATGCACAAGAACCACTGAAAAATATCAGGAAGTCAGGGAGTCCTTGGAAATGTAAACACATGGAAAACAGAAAACTTCAAGATTCTGAAGACATTAGTTCTCACACAGTATTTGACTCAGAGACTGTGAAGTGGGGTATTCCAGGATGTTAAGGAGACCCAAGGCAGAGAAACAGAGTAATATGAGAAAGTCTAAAGCAGGGGCTTGAAAACATTTCCTGGTACCCCACATGTGTGAAGGCCCATGGCTTGGCTGATCTGGAGGAGCTGATCCTGCTGGAAGTCAGTAGCTCAGTAGCCAATAAAGAACACGGGCCAAAATTAATAGTAAAGACTTTACTCACTGAACTGCCATTGTATAAATAGGAGGCCAATAAGAGAAAGCACAACTCTCCACAGTTCCATTTCTTCCCAGGGAATAGCACCACTGAAGAGTCAGTGAACCTGCAAAGATATACAGATTTTCTCATTGCTATGGGCTCTCTGAAACAAAGGCCCCTGCTATTTCGTGGATCCTAGGGCTAGAGAGAGGGAAAAAGAAATGCTAAGAGTAGAAATGTTCCATGTATTGAGTTAGAATAGGGAGAAGTATCTTAAAGATTTCCTCCTCCTTCTACCGTAAAGAGGTCTGGGTAATGGTGCTCTGCTTGAGGGCTCCACAAAAAGAATCCTCTGAGCAAAGGTGTCAGGACTAGGAATGCATATATGAATAAGAGAATGGAGGGGCAGTGGCACCCAAGACTTGAGCTGCAACTTCATTAGGGGCTCCAAGGCATTGTCTGTGCACCTTGTGCACTGAGGGAAGGCATCTTCCCTTATATGATCTGCCAGACAAAGCCTTGGCAATTGTCTGTGGTGGTGCCTGGAAAATCACACCTGGGTATGAGCCAGGGACCAGACTTCTGAATACCAGGTAGTCTTGCAGATTGCTAGTAATAATAATAGACCCTTTTTCAAATTTGCCCAGTGCCTTTGATTTCCCTCTTCTCTTTCCTTTAGTAAAATTCTTAAAATGGAAAAAGAGATTATGGGTTTGTAATAAAGAAGAAACAGAAGAAGAGATCAAAGGTGACTAAGAAATAGTCCATTGCTGATAAGAGGAAACTACAGTAGTTGCATGTTTCAAGGTAGAGAATTGTGTTAAATCTTTGATTCAGAATGTAAAAGAGAGTCTACAGCTAACTAGGACTTTTAAACAGGTCTTGAAGAAAACTTTTAGGGTTAACACTTAGCAGTTTTTAATGGGTAAGGCAGGAAGCTGATTGTTTTGTTATTCAGATTTCTGTTTAGGAATAAATGAGTTGACATTTGTAAAACATCTATCATATTATCTGAAATGTGGTATTTGCTCAGTACCCATCCTTTCTCTCAGGAAAGTGACTCAATCAACAAATATAGATCCCTACTACTGTAAATGTTCTTCATGATAAGAACAAAGACCTATGAAACAACAAGGCTCTTGCCTATAAAGAGCATTTACTATAATTGGAGAGGTAGAAAACTTGGTGCTAATTAAAACCGAAGCAACGCAAGAAATAATAAAAATCCACTATCAGTAGTAATTTACTATTTGATGTATGAGTTTAAACACCTCTTCCAAGGAAATATGCTAAGCAGTCCTTAATACAGGCCAGTTTTGGGATGAGTGGACCAGTATCATATTCTTCAGTGTTTCTCATAGTTTTTGCAACTGCACAAAATCTTTTTATCCTTTACATATGTCCAGATCTGTCCTTTAGTGTTGAAGATAACCATAAAGTGTGTTTAGGTTTCTTTCGCATTTATCTTCTACCAAGTGAACTTGCAGATTAAAGTTCTTATATTGAGTTGCTCACTTTGAGCTGTGACAGTACTGTAAATAGTGAGGAAAGGGAGCCATGGCTATAAAAACTGACTGCAATGCAAGAAGGAACATTTTTAACCTATTGAACTGATGTGACTCAAACTTAGGGTGTTTCTGGATTCAAAAGAGAAGCAGAATAGTGAGGAAAGCAGTCCTACCTCAGTAAATGTGGCACAGATGTCAGTTCTGAAGGAAATGTCACTTGAGCTGTCAAGCAATTGGGTTCTCATTAGGAGTGAAAAGACAACTTCTGACCACAGTGTACATATTCGGGGTGGGGACCTCTTTCTTAAGAAAGAATCGTGATGTGGCACAGCCTTTGGGAAGATATTTTAACAGTGACCACAAAGAAACATATCAATTCGCATCTTGAAAGTTCAGGAAGAAACTGGTAAGTACCAGGCTGTTATCTTTAGCAATCACATTTTAAGGATCTCCTTGTTCCAGACACCAAAAATCACTTCAAATGCCTACAATGAAATTTGTGTTATCCTCTAAGCAACTAGAGGATAATAAATGGTATGGAGGCAGAGAGCAGGTGCCACTTTACTTCTGAACAACTTATAGTAGCTCACACATTGATTTAATCAAAGGTTGCAAACCTAGCAAACTCAGGAGGCTGTCTGGAAAGAGAATAATTTGCTAGGACATAACATGGTATAAGAAGCTCCAAGGAAACTTGAGGCTCTGAGAAATCTGGATATTATCAGAAAGCAGAATTTAGGCTCTACCTTTAAGATTTTAATGGACTGTCAGCCATATATATGGTTCATACATGGAGCAGACTCTGCTGATGTGAGCAGATGAGAACAACAGAACTAACTACAGGTTCAGTTGGTTTCTCTGAAGAAATTGAGTACTAAGTCTTCTTTCTATTTTTATTAAATCTTCAATAAATTCAACACTCAAGTAAGATTGCTAGTAAAAGAGCAAGGAAGGAATTGTCAAGTTAATTGACAAAAGGTTAATTTGTTGTGAGATTCTCAGGAGCCATCTTAAAGCATAATATCCGTGGTAATAATAAAAAATATGAGTTGGCTCCTGTTTTATATACATCATTTTGTATTATTGAGCATTTGGTTATTATGTATGCTCCAGCAGATGTAATAAGTTTTTTCAGTCCATTTTCTCCTGTCACACTGAATGTTCTTCATGGAATGTTTTATACTTTATCACTTAAATTTCATTTTATAAACTTGAAAAAATATTTCTCTTTAAAATACAAGTCATCTGTGGAAAGGTTGACTCCAAATTTAGTACCTTGTATGACATGAACTTATATTTAAAACCAGCATTGGTGTGCCTATATCACTTAGCTCTATGTGACACTCAGAATGATTCTGAGGACTTGAATCAAGTGTTTTAATAGATATATTTTGGTAATTTTTGTGTGCAACAAGCCACCCCAAAGCTTAGTGACTTAAAACAACTATTTGATTAACATCCATAATTCTGTTTGTTGACCCGGTTCCATTTAGCCTTGTGATTTTATGCTCTTGTTGTATAGACAAGGGTGGCGTCTGCGAGCTTGACTTGAAGGGAATGTTCAGATTGGCTTCTGCACATTGTTGGAGATTGGGGTTGGCTTTTCTGGGAAATCAGAAGAGACTCTTTATGAACGTACCTCTCTTCTTCATTTGGTCTCCTGGACTTCTCATAGAATGACAGCTAGATTTCAAGAAGGAGTATACCAAGTGGACTGGGAAAAGCAGTGGTGCATTTCTAGAGACTAGTATCACAAATTAGAAAATGACTTACATGGTCCTACCTTATATGCATACTAAAATCACAGTGTGTGATATTGGCCAGGTGATACCAAAATTAAGACTGACTACACTACACTAAGTAATCCACTCTGCCTTTGTGATCTAAAAGCAAGCAATCTTATTATTTTAAATGATTATTTGAAAAATCTCTCTAAGTATGGATTAAAAGCAGTGTTGGTTTAGATAATTATGATATGTAACAGTTTTCTTAACCTGCCTAAACTTTAACATCACGAGAACATGTAAATAGAATTTTGTCTTGGAATGATTACATGAGAAGGAATATTAAACTTCATCAAATTCACTTCCTGTAATTTTACACAAAAGAACCTGAGACTGTAAGATTATAACCCGTTCAAATATTGTGGCTCAAGTAGATTTTATTTTGAATTCAAGTCCAATAAAATACACTTTAGGAAAAAGGCAGCATAGTTAGTTGTTAAGAGGACAAACTCTGTTAAGAGTTTAACTACTCTGGGCTGTAACCTTATCCTTTTGTGTCTGGTTTTATCCTTTCTTTCATAGGAGGAAAAAACAATCGCTGCCTTATAAAGTTTTTATAGCAATTTTATGAGTTTAAATTGGTAATGTGCTTGGAACCATTCCTAATGTGCAAAGAGTGTTATGTAAATGTTGGTGACATAAATGCATTGAACTAGAAATAAAGGGAGTGGCAAAGAATAGTCAGACATACCAACTTACTGTTCTAATTCAGGCCATTGAAGTAGACCTGTTTCCCCTGATGATAATATATTTTTAGGCATGGATGTAGTCTCCATCCAAGAGTATATTAGAAACTGCAAACTTACCCCATTAATAGTAAAATATTTAACAGCAAGTCATTAACAAGTGTTAGGATGCTTTAAACTGCAAGTAACAGAAAAATCTACTCAGCAACCACACGTAATATGGTCTGTCTTGTTTTCTCTCCCTCTGCAAACTCTAAAGTCATAATCATGCCTAAATTTCCAATTATCAAGCTTTCACAATTAAATTTATATCTTTTCATCCTGACTCGCTGGTACTCCAGGCCTATGAATCTCTCACAGCAGCCACTGGACTGTCTGAGCATTTTGGATACCCTCACAGGTCTTTCTGGGTGAGAGCTCTGTTAGACTTTCTCAGGTCTCTACCTCATACAACTTCTACTACTCAAATATAGCGTGATCATGCTATTGAACACTTCTCCATGACACTTGCAGGCATTATGACCCAGAGGTAACACCGTAAGTATTCATCCCTCAAAGTCCCTTTAATGTCTAGTATTTCTTTCTCTTTCTACCACTCACCCCAGAATCAGCTCTGGGGCAAGGCACTAGGATCCTCTCTGATACTCATTATAATATATACTTCTTCTATTATAGTTATGGCAAATTTTATTATCAAGCAGCAGTCGTTCAATCACTCTTTCTTTTCATTCCAATATTTACAAACCCAACTATGAACTGGTTTCTTTAAGATTTTTATCTTTTATTTATGAAAGTACTTAGTTCTCCTGTCTATGTATGTGGTGGTTGGAATACATTTGTTTTTTGGATGTGGGCTAAGACCAGGCAACAAGGAAATATAGTGGAAAATGTTTCAGCTAATATGTCCTGATTTTATATGGATTTATTGTGCAGAAGAAAATAAACAAATGAATTAAAAGTGAGAAAAAAGTTACAAAAATCATGATAGTAGTATAGGTGGTACCTCAAGACCATTTGTTATTAAATCAAACAATTCTGTAGAATAGCTATAATAATTCAGAATTTTCTTTATAGCTGAATTGGTCAAGGAAGGTTATGAAGGAAGTGGTATTTTCATGTGCGTTATAAGTGATGGATAACAGTTATGTAGGAATAGAGGATCTCTGAGAATGGCAGATCTTTCACAATGTATTTCTTATATTAGAATAGCAGAAATAAATTCAGAAGCTCCCAGTACTATAAAGTATTCCATTTGACACCGAATGGAATAGTTGGAAATTTATAGAAATAAGTCAAAGCTGGGACTCTAAGGGCAGTTAGAAAAGAACAAATTTAAGATGGCTGTGAAAGATGGGTGGCCATCAAAAGGTAAGGGAGCTAGGAATGTTCATATTCCAAGTGAAGGAAACATTGGGGACACAGGCACAGAAATGAGCATCTGGGAAGACTTGGAGAACAGAGAGCATTCTATTTCTACTGAATTGAAGACTACAAGTGAAGTGTTATGCTTCATGCTATAAAAATAGATTGGATCTCGATCAAGGTAACATATTTCTTGACAATTGGACAATGGCACTAGTTTTTTTGGTCTTTATTTTTTTGGGTTTTTTAAAAAAATAATCAGACATGGAAATGTCTTTCTCATCTTCCCATGTTCTCTTGGCCAAAATATAACCAAATGGCCCGTAATCTGACTCTACAGGAAGCTGAGAAATGTGATCTTTCTGGGTGCCCAGAAGGAAGAAAGAAGAGTGTGCCGAGTAATATTGTATGTACTTCCCATTAACTGTTATAATTAGAATTGTGTTCTGTGAAAAGAGAAAAGGAGAGACATTTCAAATAAAATTGTATTTTTTCTATACAAAGGTGGCTACTTCCAGGAAAATTATATGTGCTTAAAAAATAGTGAAAATTGTTTTTGTAAGCTGACATTGAACTCATCTACTTTCATATCTTAGACTCAGAAAAGGGCATAGAGAGTACCTAGCACAGTACGGGCTTGGATAATTAAGGGGAAAGAGTAGTGACATGGACAGTTGCTTCAGTTTTCTTTTTTTGCTTGCTTTGTTTTGTTGTTGTTTGAGGGGAGGATCATATAAAAGTTGTTGATTTGTTGTAGTCCTTAAACTAATAAAATGATTTTATAAGCTGTTAATCTTTAAAATCATATTGTTTGAAGTTGAATATTTCCCCAATTATTCCACTGAGTATGGAGTTACAGCTATCATTTAACAAACAAAAGTAAATTGACAAGTGTATATTATGTTCCAAAGTAAGCTGGATGTGTACCAATCTGAGGGAAGTCACACATTGAATATTGATGTAAGTCATTTTTTTCAACATTTTCGTCATTACATTTTTATGACAAACCAGAGCTGTGTCTATAAGTTTAGTATATTTGGAGTCTGCCTTTTTTCTGAAGGAAATAAAGATTAGAGCATGTATACCAATTAAGGTAGAGATTGCTGTCATAGAAATATATACTCATTTGTAGTTTATAACTTGACTGAACATCTTGCTATTCCAGGCAAATGTAAACAGTAAACAACCATTTTTTCTTTATATATGCTTTAAATAGGAAACATGAGAGTAGAAGGAAATGTTTCAGTTCCCTAAGAACCACATTGTAAAAGAAATTTATTGCATAGATTTTTTTTCATAGACAGATTTTAGCCAAAATACAGCTGTGTGGCTATATCAACAGTACTGACATTGATCATCAATAAAAGCTAATGGCATTGTGATTAATTGTAACTCTGAAGACATTGATAAGGAAACTAAAGTGATGCCTTCCAGGTGGGTGTTCTGTTATGATCAGATTTTTACAAGTATAAAATAAAATTAGGTTTCTTCATTATCGAATACTCAGCTCAAATTTTAATTGCGATTTTAATAGGAGCTATATACAGAACTTGAAAATAAAGCCTTTCCTTGGGACCCAAAATTCAGATATCCTATGGTTTTAAGAATATCATTAATATATCTTTTTAAAAGGGGCACATAATGGAATTCTAGCCTTAAGAGAGAATTACTTCATTTTTTTAAAGAATAGGAAAGGATTGGATTTCCCTTAGGAAATAGTTTTGAAACTTATCAATGATCAGATTAGATGGCTTCTTTTCCCACAATATCTGTTGGAGATTGGTTCTAGGACCCTCGGATGCTCAGGTCCCTTATCTAAAATGACATACTAATAGCACATAACTTACACATATCCTTCCATATGCTTTAAATAATCTTTAATAATGCCCAACACAGTGTAAATGCTATGTAAATGGTAGCTATACTATATATTGTTTAGGGAATGATAACAAGGGGAGAAAGTCTGCACATGTTCAGTACAGACTTCTGGTTTTGGCTGTATTGGGGATTGAATTCAGGGTTTCACACTTGCTAGGCAGGCGCTGTATCTACCATTGGAACCATACCCCCAGTCTACAGAGTTTTTATTAATATTGCCAGTCCACAGTTAGTTGAGTCTGCAGAATGCAACCTACAGTTAGAAAGAACCAACATTAATTCCTTAAAATGAGTCTTTACTTGGCTTTTCATTCTTCAGTCTATTCTTTTTGCATCTCCTCTATGACCTCCCTTTCTCTATTCCTTAAATTGGGTCTTGCTGTTCTCTTATAGAGTTGTCTCTATTCCCATGTCCTGATCTCCATATCAGAATCCACTGGCCATCTACTCCCCCTTCTTTTAGGTTGATGTAACTAAAGCACTTCTATAATTATGTCATTAGTCTTATTAAAAATTCTCCATGACTCCCTATTGTCTAATAGAAGCCTGATCTTATCATTTCAAAGTAAAATTTGTTATAATTATCTTTTATCCCTCCCCCAATTCAAAACTTGTCTTTACGTTAGTGCCTTCCTTTCAGTTCCACATAGAATTTCCCTTACTTTGGTACTTCTGAATGTTTTAACTAGAATTAATTCATTTAAGTGGAAATGAGGGTTGTGTTATGCCCTGTGGATATAACAAAAAATAACATAAACCAGATTCTTGCATTCATATACTGAATAATCAGAATCTTGTCCAAATCATTCCTATAATTCAAAGCTCAATTCAGATAAAATCTTCCTACACCTTATCTAGACCTAAAATTCTCACCTACAATTAATCTAATTTTTCTCTGCATTTTCTTTGATTTGTAAAAAATTTGTGTATAATACTACTCAAGTGTGTGTGTCTGTGTGTATGTGTATGAATAGGCCAACATTTTACCAAGTAGACAGAGGGATGAACAATAATAGAAAAGTGTGTTCAACCTCACTGGTCATATGGAAGTGAGCTTGCTGATGAAACTCAACATCCAACTATGATCCATGATTTGTCATCTCCAGTTTATTGAAGTAAATGAATAATTACATCTTCTCAAGCTATTACTCCATATCCTTTCTCCACCCCTAAATGTCTCACAAATTTCACTGTATCTAGATTCTGGCATTCTTCTCTTTCTATACATCTCTTTTTCCCCCAGCTTGCTGGACTAGATCTAAAACAATCTCATGAAGATGTAATCCCATCTCTGGGATGGTCCATATCCTCCATGATGTGTATGGATTGAAATTATACACTTTTTCACAAAGATATCTAAACAAGTGCCAGGAAAGAGTGATATTTGTACCAAACTATTGTATATGATTAAAAAGAAAAACAAACTTCTTCCTTCAGACCCTTTTTCACTATATTTTACCTTTCTGTCTTTGCAAGAAGTCTTTTCAAATGCCATGTTGTCTTTTTTTGTATGTTTACATTAGTTGTATATATGTGACATAGTATTTGAAATAGTCTAAAATGAAAAGACAAAGCAGAATGGAAATAAAACACTGGTACACAATAAAAATAAAAAGTTAAAACAAGAGAAAGAATGACATCAAGAAAAGACAGATGTTGTCACTGTGGGTTTTAGGTGGTTGGTGTGTGTTATGGTTTGAAAATGAAATGTCTCCAAAAGGCTCCAGTGCTAAAGGACTGGTCCCCAGTTGGTGTCATTATTCAGAGGTGATTGGATTATGAGGGTGCTAACTTTATCAATGGGTTAATCAATGAGCTATTGAAGGTGGGGCTTAGTTGAAGGAAGTAGTCATTGAGGGAGTGCCTTTGAAAGATATATCTTATCCCTCCCTGGACTCTACCTGACTCTGCTTCCTGATGCCATGAGGTAATCAGCTTTCCCCAACTACTCCTTTATACCATGATGTTTCTGCCTCACCACAGACCTAAAATCAATGAAGCTAGCTAACTATGGACCAAAACGTCTGAAACTATGAGTCAAAATAAATCTTCTCTCCCTTGAGTATCTTAGTTATATTGTCACAATGATGGAAAGCTAGCTAACACAATATGATAATGTATTCACCCACAGAAAAATAATTATAAAGTTAGGGTTCATAAAAATATCTTGAAAGTTAAATTTATTGTCAAAGCAACACGTATTGTCTGCTTCAAGTAAGCAATTCAGGGACTCTTGGTCAATGAATTAGTTCATATGAAAAGATTACAAAATTCCATGCAAAAAGTGAAATCTTGCTAAACTAGCAGAGCTGATGATGAGGCATGATGAGACATCAAGTACCTTTCGGGGTTACTGGGACCAGATCTAAAAGAAGGCCTATGCAGTATCAGAGGATCTGTGGAAGTCATTGTCACTAAGTTCAAGATGTTGACTTATCTATCCATCTGGAGAGAGAGGCACATAGAAGACACAACTGTTGATCAAGACAGAACAGACTAAAACCCTAAATTGGGTTAAACAGTTTAGATATAAGTAATTAATTTCAAACTTCAACTTAAGGCAATAGTTTGTATGCATATAATCTTTTTAACCATATTCAGTGCTCCCATTTTGCTTTGACAAAATGAGGTAAGAAAACTAAGGGACAGAAACATATGACCCTGTTACCCCAAAGTAATAAAACTAATGATAGTAATAGGATAAATATTTAGAGTTCCTGATTCCTAATCAATTACTCATTTTATTCATGCCTGCCCAGTTTCTCTGTATTAGTTCATTGCAACTATTATTTTATGCCAGACAATAAAATAACTATTGATAAATAGTCATGAAAAATAAGAGTATGCCACAAATACATATAATAAGAAACAACTCAGGTAGATGCAGAATATTTTTACTTTGATAATCTAAACACAGCTATTTCTCTCCACTGTATTTCAAAACTGTTAGGGTTCCCATTGATTCCATCTTCCTATACTAATGGTCAGTATTTATTAAAAGATTATTTTATGCTAAGAATGATAACAAACACTTTATAGGTATCATTTCATTCAGTCCTCAAAAAACCCAATGAGGTAGAAATTATACCTCCCTTTTGCAGAGGAGGAAAGTATAGATCATGATTAAATAATTTTTCCAAGGTCACTTAAGTATTAAATATCAGAATCAAGTGTGATTCTGAATATCACATTTAGCTAACAATATCTAGCCCAGACCCAATTTTATGCTATCTCTGATAACTTCTAGACCAGTTGGGTCTCATTAAAACAGCAGTCTATATTAATATTACTCTTCCCTAAGGAATTGAAAAGTATTCCGAAGAAATTAGCTAATTAACCATAGTGTCAATGATATTGTAATATTTCTCTTTTTATAGTAGAAAGGGATTGTGAATTTCTCAAAACCAGCTTAGTGGAAGTTTTAGGAAGAAAACGTGGATAAAATTTCTTGGATAAAGAAGCCTCTGACACAGAATTTAGGAGCTCAGTGGAAGCTAATTATAAACCCATGGCATTTTTATTTACCTCTGTATAAGAAGTTATCCCCTTTGCCAACCCCAGTCATGCATGTTATCCTACATGGTTAATGAGTTAATTTGAGAACCCATGTTTCGTATGAGACAGGGTGATAAAGGATATGGAAGAATCAGTGTTAGATGGCAGGTGTCTAAACAATGCCTGATTAGATGAAATGTGTTTTCCCTCAAACCTATTAGCATAAAGTGTCATATAGCCTCAGAAGCCAAAAACATCAGAAGAGTTGTAAAAGCTAATGAGTGCAAGGATTTTTCAAAGTTTCTTTCATTATAAGAAATGAATGATTGCTTAGTGGGTGGTCAATTATAGTTTTTTCTTTTATCAAGAAAATATACACACTGTTAACATAGGAAACAGTCATTTGAGCACAAAGGGTTACTCCAAGTTGTTGCAGTTCTTTGCACTGGAATAACAGCATATTCCTCAGGATTTAGAGAGCCCATTCACCAAGCTTAAGAGAAGGAGGTAATGGATCTTATTTTTAAAAATTGTTTATTTCTAAATGGTACATAAACATAAAATTTTACTTATTAATGGAATGACATGCATATGATTTTGAGACATTTATACATCCTGTAATGTTTAATTCCAGTTAAACATATCCATCTCCTCAAATATTTATCATTTCTTTATGATAACAACTCTCAAAATCCTTTCTAGATTTTTGAAATGTAAGGAACATTGCTGTCATTGATAGTCACTAGTCTGCAGGACTTTTTGCTCCTATTTAATTATAACATACTGCCCACTGATCAAACTTTCCACTTATTTCACTCCTCCCTATTCTCTCCAGCTTCTGGCAACCACCAATTAACTTATAAATTCTCCAGTTCTCTAGTTCCTTTCATGTTGCTTCAAAATGACAGATTTCATTTCTTAAAAGCTATCCATGGCTGGATAGTATTGTGTTATACATGTAGGTGCCATATTTTGCATTCATCAATTGATGGACAACACCCTAGTTTGTTTCCATTTCTTGGCTATTGCAGATAGCACTACAGTGAACACAGGAGTGCAGATGTCTCAGTATACTGATTTCATTTCCTTTGGGAATGTATCCATTATGGCATTGTTGGATCATATGGCAGTTCTTCACATTCACCTTTCACTAACTTGGTCATGAACACCTGGGTGAGGTCTACCTCAGGGATGGCATTGACTTCATTTATTTGACTTCCTTGACTAGCCTCCCTCACAAAGGGAGAATCAAGAGCCACCAGCACCTGATTCACCATTAAAACATAAATTGATTGTCCATTCTTGTCCAAGGATATCAGCCTTTCAATGTAAAATTGTGAAATATACATTCCTGGTGATACATTTGTCTTTTCCTATCCCCAACCGGTTATTCATCAGAGGTGTGATGCTCTGTAACTATACACATGGCCAGCCCAGCACACCCACTATAAAGTTCATTGGCAAATGCATTTTTAAAAATGCTGTAGAGTTGATTCTGATTGTCTTAAGAATTATCTAAAGGCTGATTGATCAAGTGGTCTTAATCCTGAGCCAGGGTGGTGTCAAGTCTACATATATACATTACCTGTTAGATTAATAATACCACACATTCATCACAATATTTTTATGAGACATAATGTTGTAGCAAAAAACCATGCCACATGTAGTTAGAACCATGTTCTAACTTAACATTCCTTCCAGATTTTTTTTTATATGTGCAAGACTTCACTCTCCAACCACTCCTAAATGAGAATATTCTCAGCCCCTAGCACTGTCCTAGTCCAGTCTCAGTTTGGCTCATTGCAGACTGACCCACTCCTCTGCTAGAAAAATAAGCAGTAAGGTGTTAGTACCAACATCTATGTGTCTAAAACTGTTCTCCTGATAAACATGATATTCCCCGTGTTCCCTTGGAAACTAGTCACTGTCAGCCTCTTCTGTATTCCAGTGAGAATGACATGCTGGCTCCTATCTACTTGTGCTGGGCATGAGGGGACTTTAGTGTCTCTGGCTTCTAAGCAGGCATCAAAGAAGGGAGACTATCAGTGACTCAGCTATTCGGCCAGCGCTCATTTCCAATAAGGAACTAGATCATAGTTTTCTACCTTTTATGTCATTGAGATCAACATTACTTAATCTGATGGGTTCACTGTCTCTTCCATCTTTCTGAGGATATACCCCCATATCATTCAAAACATCGTTGTGAATATTGTATGTATATTATTAACCATTTGTACCCATGGGTTCTGTATCCATTGTTTCTTTATCTGTAGATCCACCAACCATGAATCAAATAAAAAATGAGGCTATACCAAACACATATAGATTTGTTTCTTATCATTATTCCCTAAACAATACAGTATACCAACTTTTTCTCTATCATTTAAATTGCAGTGTGTATTAAATGTAATCTGAGTATGATTTAAAGTATACGGGAAGATGTACACAAGTTATATGCAAATATTCTATGTATAGGGAACTTGAGCATCTATGGATTTGGTGTTGGGTAGGATATCTTCAAACCCAATCCCCTGTGGATATTTTCCAGTTCCTTTTCTCAACAATCTAAAATCAACCAAAACAAAGGAATTGTATTATCAGGCCTAAAACCAAATATTAGAAGAATATATTCTGCAAATACAGTCTATTCCATATTGGTATAACTCATGACATCTTGGCATAACTTTTACCTTTCAACATTTTGTGGACAAAGTGTATGTGTTTTATTTAACTCCTAGATCTTCCTGGCAAAGAAGCTTAAATATTTAAAGCTTAAATTCTGAATGATTCTAAAGACCTTACAATACTTTCAGAAGGGATAATGTTTGCTAAATTTTCATGCACGTATTTAAACATGTTGTATTGAGCCTGTGTCCTTAGACAGATGACACAATTCAACAGGATACATGATTTAATAGGTATTCTGCTCTTTATATAGTAAAACATACTGATAAATTCTGAAAGATAAATAAAAATGCTTTGATGCACAGAAATTCTCCCTTAGTTCTTGATCAGAGTTTTCCAAGTTATACTAAATTTTAAAGAAGGGTTAAAAAAGTATAATGGAGAGTTGAAAATGGCAAATAATCACAGGTAACTTTGAGAGGCCAATCAATTCATTATTCTGCCATTTGATAAAAATACACTTTTACCTAGAATGAATTTCATGGTATTTCCAGAAAATGTGAAGAGTTGTTCATTTGTAAAAATAGATTACAAATATCAGGAAATAATTTTGCAAAAGTCATAAAAAATACAAATATGCATGTCTATGGGTCTTTCATTGTTAAGCATTGGGGATGAAAATTTCTATTGAGAAGTGAATGGGCTGGGAGGATGAACTCAGCACACTCTAGCAAAATTAGCATGATGTTTGTGTGTGTGTAGATAAATAGTTCATGTATAGATATACATATATACAATAAAAATTATCATTGCTCATCTGAATGAGTTCAGTTATACAGAATTATAATTTTAAAATGTATTTATATATGTTATGATTTAACCTTTTGAATATCATTTTTGGAAAATTGACATTTTCAAACATGTTTAATAAAAAATTAAGTTGATTTTATTAGCAGAAGTAGATATTAAGATGGAGAACATGGTGACCATTATTAGTACTAAATTTAAAATAATGATGATGAAGCCCCCGAATGTGTGATCCAGACTTCAATAGACACAGTAAAAGGGATTTTTGTTCTAAAGTTGTGCAATATAGTTTTGATTTTTGCTCTCTAATCTTTAAAGTGTATACCAATCAAGTCTTTACTGGATTAGATGCCTATTAAGAGGTTTAAATTTTATTTTCATATATTAATACTTTTATGACACTTATAATAAGTATATAGTGATTTTATAATTTTAAGATAAACTCTGTCTGTCCTGATATTTTATATTCATTTTCCATCCACTCCTTTCTACAACTTTTTACTTAATTTTTTCAAATGGATAGATCTCAATTAGAATTGACAATTATTTCAACTTTCCATAAGGCATATTTCTAACTTTAAGTGTAATACAATGTTTCACAAAGTATATTCTCAAAAAAAGAGCTAAATGTATTTTATTTGGAAAATGAAGATTCCTATATTTTATTCATGAAGTCCATAAATCCCATCATGACAAGATGCATTCTGAAGACTCATATGGTAATCAAACTTCTACCATTGTTTTTCCTGTTATTATATAAATTCTTTTCACCATGAAGTCATTTTACACAGAGTGTTGGGAAGTGGTATTAAAAAGAACACTTCTCAGTGGCACTGATCAGGCCATCCCCAACAAATACCCTTGGCTTAGAGTTTAGCTGTAATTAATGGTTCTCTTCCATTATCACATAGAGTCAATGGCAGCTTTGATTCTCCTCTAAACTTGGAAAAGCTGATATCAGTCTTCCAGGTTCAGCAGAAGAGAGACCTGCTACTCAGCACTTAGTTCATTATAAACTACTTGTCAGATGGCTTTCCCTTTAGCTCAATAATTCTCATCATTTCTCACTGAACACAATAAGATGAAAAAAAATCAGCATGGACAGAGCAATATGCCATAAAGTCAAGTAAAGTGATGGGAACATCTTTCGTACCCTGAAAAAGAAGTTGCAGCTACTTTCAAAGATTCCTGAGTACTATTGTGTAATATTTAAAGGGAAAAAGTCTCCTACCCAATACTTTTGTCTCAAATGTCTTATTTAAAGAAGAATAGTATCTTCACTTGCAAATGTTGAGTGTTTTTATAAACTCAGTTCATGCCTGATATGTGCCCACAAGTGAGAGATGAAAGCAATGTTACACTTTTGCCATTAGTGAAATGGATCCATCTAAACAAAACACAGTCCCTGTCAGAATTGATTGCATGACATAAGAATCCAATTTTTGAAAAATAGTGTATTTTCTTTCCAAATGCTAACTAATGAGAACCTAGGTCCTTGGCCTCATTAGTGCTAAGATTTCTAAGCTATAACCTGGCTCAATATTGCTAACAGCAATGACAGCCTGTGAAAAATTGGAGGGGAAAGGTGAGCTTTCCCATGTTGTAAATAGTATCTGAGTGATGAGTTTTAGTATTGCATGTGTACTTTGCATTAGACAAACATCAAGGAAAATTCATTAGTCTAGTTAACTTGATTCCAAATAGGTGTAATGAATGTCAGCACAGGAGGTTTTTTTTTCTGCTAAGGAGAATAATGTTTTGGGAATTTGGAGAGCATTTTAATTTTCCTTCTTTCTAACTGACCAGTCTCTTGTTTTCCTGCATTTCAGCCTTCTCAAGTTTAACCTCTTTCCCTTGACCTTCCAATATTAATAAAGAGAGAAAATAGTAAAGATGCTTATAGATTACGTAACTCCACAAATAAAAATATCACTAAACAATGTGTGGGCTAGCTACATAGATAACTCTCTTCCTCTTCTCTCCCTTTTCTGGTACTTAGGATTCAACCCAGAGCCTCACACATGCTAGGCAAGTGCTTTACCTCATGAGGCATGCCCTGATCCCTTTTTTTTGTGTTTTGTTTCTGAGATAGGTTCTTTCTAACTTTGGCTGGGATGGCCTCAAACTTGTGATCTTACTGTCTCTGCCTCCTGAGAAGCTGGAATTACAAGTGTGCACTCCCATACCCTATTAGATATCTCTTAAGAGATAGGCTTGTCTTTGACCTCTTTCCTGAGGTTTTCAGGGACTGCTTGCAATCACACCAAACCCAGAAATTAAAACAGGACCTGGAGTTTCAGACCTGGAGTTCCCTCAGGAAACTAGCTCCTATTCCCAAGAATCCATTTTCTTATAGTGATAACTCTATGCTTCCAGATTCCTCTTTTGAATAGATTGAACCACCTTTCAAGGTTCCCCACAGTTCACCATTCTTTTTTATTTCTTGCCATTCTTTCCCTTGTGCTATCCTTTAGCCCCCTGCCCTGTGGATGTACCATGCAAATTTCTTGCCCTGGGTTTTGCTAATGCTAGAGCATCAGCCCCCACATCGTCTCACCCATCTCAGTCCTAACAAAGCACCAGTTCAGTGACCTCAGATACACATCAATTGGAATTTCTATGAAACTATTTCTTTTGTAATCATCCACACATATTTTTGTACATGATTTCACAGTATCTTATGTCTCTTCTGTTCTATCCTTTACAGTATGTGTACATTATCATGCTGTCCACTTTTAGAAAGTTTTTAAATTGAAACCTTCACATATTGTCTGCATCAAATAATAGATGATCTATGAATATTTAACAAGACAGCTTGGAACAATTAAGGGAGATTATCTCACTTGGTGTGTCTTTTTTGTTGTTGTTTTTCAATTCTTATGTTTTGTTTTCATTGCCAAGTTTAAAATGAGACTCAGAGGTGAATTGTTTTATTGAAAAACATACAAAGCTGGACTCTACCTAAAGTCCTTGGTCTATTTACTGTTATATTTTTTGTAAAACATGGACTTATTGAAATATAACTCACCATAAAATCTGTCCTTTTAAAATGCACAATTAAATGATCTCTAGTATACTCATAGAGATGTATAACTATCATGACAAGCTGTTTTTAGTACGTTTTTATCATACATCAGTTGACAGTCACCATCTTCCCCATTCCTAACTAGACAACCATTAGACTAATTTCTGTCTCTGTGGATTTGAGTATTTTGTCCACTTCCTATAAATGGAATCATAAAATACGTGGTCATATTTCACTTGCTGAAATATTTTCAAGATTTCATTCATTTGTAGCATGGATCAATTCTTCATTCTTTTTGATTGCTGAATAACCTATTGTGGAACTCATTTTGCTTATCCATTCTTCAGATGGTGTGCATTGTTTTTAGTTTTGGCTATTATAAACAATGCTGGCCTGAATTTTCATGTACAACTTCTTGTGCAAACTTATATGTTTATTTCTTCTGGGTAGATATGCAAGAGCAGGATTGCTGAGGAATAAGATAAATTTTCTTTGAGGAACTGTCAATGTGTTTTTCAAAACTATTGCACCATTTAAGTTCTCACCAGTTGTGTGAGGGTTCCAATATCTCTCTACACATTTGTCAGTACTTGCTATTACTTGTCTTTGTTGTTATACTCATCCTAGGTGTGAAGCGATATGTATCTCATTATAGTTTTTATTTTTATTTCTCTAATGGTTGGTGATATCACCATCTTCTACACACTTTTTTTAAAAACCATCCTTTTTTCCTTGCTTGACTGATTGTGTATTAAAGTTATTTCAATACTTTAAAACAAATATTTCTCCCAAGAATCACAAAACTGTCATTTTGAAAGGAATGTTTAAATGCTGCTTCTTTTATTTGCATTATTATTCATACTCTTCAATTAGATTACCTTAGCTAAATTATAAATTTATTTTCATCCATAACTCATTATCCTTACTGAGAAACTATAATTATTGACATACCTGTCTGCATAGCTTTCTCATATGAAACTTGCAGACTGTATTAAAATTCTGACCATTTTTTTTCTTATTTTATTATTTGTGTTATTTTTATTTTATGGCACTGGGAATTAAATTCAGGGCCTCTCACATTTTAGACCCATATTCCAGCATGAGGCATGCCCCAACATTTTGTTTCTATTTTGGTTTTTAGATAAAGTCTTGCTAACTTTGCTCAGGCTTTTCTCCAACTTGCAAACCTCTTACTTCTGCCTCCCAAACAATTGGGATTATTGGGGTGTGATACCAAACCAGGCTCATTTTTTTCTTATTCTACATTAGACACTTAACTAAAATTTGTCATTTTATCATGAACTTGTAATCTTGCATTTTAAGGTATATTCAATGTTGCTAACGTGGAACAGATAACACTTTAGCATTGGGACTCACTGAGTTGAGGTGACATAGTTCAAACACATTTAGCTCTCTGAGTAGCAGATTTCCAAAATGTAAAATATAATATAATTCAAAACTGGCATAGATTGGTTATATCTAAAGAAGATTCTTTTATAACTACAGATATAATTATTTTACATTCATAGAAAAGTAAGCAATTCAAAGCACTCAAAGATTTCCCAGCATAAGTACCTTTAGTGCAAACTTGTTACTTTGGGGATAACTCAGTTGCTCCATTGTGTCTGTAATATTTAATTTGCACTTGAACATGGGTAGCAAAAATGAGTTTGTAGAACGTCTCTGAGGTAAATTTAGTTAAAAACAAGATTAGTATTAAGTGTTTTTCTGGCTTTCTTTCAGAAAGATATTTTTTCTTCATGTGAGAGGGTCATTCCTTCTGTACCCTGAAACATCCTGATTTTTACAGATTTGTCAAAAAATTTAGCACTTCAAATTAAGCTAAATCTGATTGGCAAACACTTTTGTAAATAGAGCATGTAATAAATATGCCAAGCTTAAGTTAGACACACATAGATTTGAGAAAAAAGAAAAACATCTTCTTTTACCATTAATAAAATTTTAAGTCAAAAGAATTATCACAATTTTAGGTGCATTATATAAAATTAAGTATTTTTCTTCTTTTCACCCAGGAAAATTTTAAGCTATAAAATGCTTTCTTACATATTCAATAAGCTCTTCTCAAGAATGTGTCTAATCAAGATTTCCCAGCCTTCAATTTTCTCATTTGCAATGCCACTCTCATTCTTCCTTTCTTCCTTCCCTTTGTTATCTGGCCTTAATAAAATGACAAGATTCATATCTCTGTCCAGTTGCTGAGCTCTCCTAAGTTTAAATGGCAATGTTTTTTATAAGGAATTGTGAGGCTCTCACATTGATTTCAGGAAGCCTTGCTCCTTTTCTGTCCTCTCTCAGTCTTAATGATGACAACCTGAACAGGGTGAGGGGCACAGGTGCTGCCACTGTGTGTCAGCCAAAGAGCAGAGAACCTGTGAGCCAGCAGACAGGAGCTGCGGGAAATGAGGATGGAAGATGAGCTGGGGAACCAGAGTTCCTACAATCACCTTTGGAATACAAGGCAATTGCTCTTTAGAGAGAATACTCTCCAGGTCATTTCTACTAGAGATGTGTTTTTACAGGGAAGAATATAACCTATTAGAAAATAAATGGAAAGGCATCTCAGAGGCAAGTTTTGCTCACTTTATGTTTCACAACAGAAATATCTGATTTCTTATTATCCTTACAGAGGTGTGTGGGTGCATGTGCACATTGATTATTGTTTAGTTTGGTCAGTTTGATGATCTCTTCCTGCATTTTTCATTTATTTGTTATAAAATAATAAACTATGGTTTTATTTAAAATATAAGGTTTTAATCTTCATTGCACTTTCACAACAAAAATATATTAATTATTCTTGCATTTGCCAAGTTAAAAGAGGTTGCATGCTGGTGTCAGTAATGTTCTAGTTTATACCCAAACCCAGTTCTCCTTGAGCACAAATCCATCACTCTATTCAGCCTGGGAATGAATGCTAGGGGGAGGAACAAGTAGTTCTGTAAATTGTAATAGACAACCTCATTCTAGCAAGGTAGAAGTGTAAAAGATGGGAACAAAATCCCCGAAGTTTTATTTGCTTTTCCATTTCTTAAAACAGATGCAACATATCTATAGTTTGGACACTTGCTTCAAAAGGGTGCTGCCCGTAAGATTTTGCATCAAGAATGCTTTTTCAAACATTTTAGGGGATTTGAGAGACCTTTTTTAGTTGTTCTAAGATACTTTGTTGATGGCAGTTTGAATGTTTTAACTGTTTTTTTTTTAAATATTGAATGCTTCACTAATTTGCATGTCATCCTTGTGTAGAGGCCATGCCTAAGCTTCTCTGTATCGTTCCAATTTGTTTTTAGTATATGTGCTGCCGAAGCGAGCACTGAATGTTTTAACTTTAATAAAGGACTGTTTACTTGAAGATTTTTGTTTTTCTTTGCTTTTATATTTGGATAAAGTTTTGAATATTTTTACATAAGGAAAGCAGAGTATTTAATATCTTAAGAACATAATTTTGTGAGCTTAGTTATATTGTCTCAATCCTAGAATTTATATCTATCTTCTAATTAAAATGCCTGCGTTAGAGGCTTGTTTAAAGAGATGTCTGTCAACCTGCTTCCTAGGATTCAGATACTGGGTGTCTTTACCTTACAATGATTAGAAGACAGAATCTTAAAATGAAAGACTCCCTACTTCTTATAATTTTGTCTTATATCTAATATTGCAGAAAATGTAATTACCCAAATAAGGCAGTTTGGTACCAATTATTAGACCTTAGGAATTATTTTAAGATTCTAGCCCCTATAGATGTGAACTCTGCAAATGTATCCAAACTTCGTCACATTTTCAGCATAGTGCTAAGGTTTCACTCATAATTTCCACTGATTATTGGGCTGGTGGAGTGGTACAAGTAGTAAAGCACCTGCCTAGCAAGTGTGAGGCCCTGAGTTCAAACCCCAGTACTGCCAAAAATAAATAAATAAATAATTGCCACTGATTGTTAAGGAAAAGCTCGTCAGGGTGTTGTTTCTAGTAAAAGCAAAGATCTATATGGTGGTAACTCTGTGCCAGGTACTGTTATAAGTGCACTAAATTATAAGTACATTACATTTAATTCTCAATAGCTCATGAAGTAGACCATTTTATTGTCAAGGAAATTGAGGCAAAAAATGAGAATAATGGCTCAGTGAATCACAGCTGTTATCTACCAAAGTTCAGTGCTGAATCAGGCAGTTGGGACTAGAAATTTTGTTGCTTTAAAGATGATTAAACTTGTATATCTCCCGCATTTAACGCTGGAGTATTTTGTTTAATACTCATGAGCGCTCGTTTGTGTACAATATAGGAAAGTACTATTTAATTGATTTTTTTCTAAGCAGTGTCTCATCATCCATACAGGTGGGATATCTAAAGGTTATTTCTAATTATGCCACTATCTAATGAGTAAAAGGAACCACAAGTGATAGTTGTCTATTACTGTATTAAAAGTTACTGCAAGCCAAGGCACTGGTGCCTCATGCCTGTAATCCTAGCTACTCAGGAGGCAGAGATCAGAAGGATCATGGTTCAAGGCTAGCCTAAGCAAATAGTTCACAAGACCCTATCTCAAAATTACTCATCACAACAAAGGGGCTGGCAGAGTGGCTCAAAGTGTGGGCCCTGAGTGCAAGCCCCAGTACTACAAAGAAAAAAAAATACTGGAAAACTTGTTGGCTTAAGGCAACAAATACTTATTGTCTCCCCAGTTTCAGTGAGTCTGGAATACAGGAAACAGTGCACCCGGGGCTAAGAATTTCTCACAAGTCTGCTATGGAGGTGAAGTTATCTCTGGTCTTATTTCCAGGCTTGGCAGGGGAAGATCTTCCTCAGAGTTCACACACATGGTTGTTGACAGTCCCCAGGTAATCTGACTGCTGACCAAATATGAGTCCCTCAATACATGGACCTCTTCATAGGCAGTTCTCGGGGCAAGACAAGACAATTCATGATCAAGGCCGCAATATTTTTATGTTTTTTCTAACCATCACTCTTGCTATATCCTGTTCACTAGAAGCAAATTAGTAGGCAAAGCTCAGACTCTAGGGAATGGGATTATACAAGAATGTAATACTAATTGGTAAGGTTCACTGTGCACCATCTTTGAGGCTGTTTACCAGTTTTTCTTCCCTTGTCAGCCTAAGTTAGTATCACTTGAAGTAGAAAGGGATCATTGAATCTATTATCTCCTTGCCTGCTTTTATAGCTAAAGAATGTGGAGGTTATTTTCTACTTACAGCATTTTTTAAAGAAAAGGACATTTGTGTACCCTCTATTAACTTCACACCAATTTTTCTCCATGCTGTGTTGTAATAAGATGTTTTAATTACATCTTTTCTGCTTCAGAATAACTGGTCCTTTATTTCAAGGCCAGGGATTTGGTATTTTGGCAAAATTGACTGGTTAATTTATTTAAACAAGTGGTTAATTCAGGCAAGCAACTGACTTCACTTATCTGAATCCTTTCAGTACAGGCTTGTGTACCTAAATTAGTCAGATGGAGTATTCATTTAGCTTTAGGTCAGAAAATTTCTAAGTAGAATGAATATTCCCCAACATATACTCCTGATCAAATTAAGGGGACATACATGTGCGTACCGCATGACATTACAGTAAATGACAGCCTGTGTACACAATGGTAGTTCCATAAGATTATACCACTTAATTTAAATTGTCTAAAGACACTCTGTGACACTTGCACAATAATGAAACCAAATACATCTTTCAGAATACATCTTTGTCATTAAACACGGGGTTAATTTTTAAAATTCAAGGAATATGGGAGGTTAGGAATTATATTTTAATATAATTTTATGTTTTATTGGATGTCATTCTCATCAGAAAAGGAAATAATGTTTTGAGAGATTTTCCTTCTCAAGAAACTATCAATTGCCATTTTTTCCCCAGAATGTTCTTCCAAAATGAATGCATGCATCTGTCTCCCAGCTATCATTACAAAATGGTTCTGATTTGTAGGATAAATTAACAATTGATCTATTTATAATGAGTTTGTTCATATTTTAGGTTATTTTACTTTCTAATAGAAGTCATTCATTCACCTGCTTAGTTATTCATTTATTTAATGTTTATTGAGTGTTTACTGTGGACCAAATACAATTATAAGCACTGTAATGTAACTTTATATGTTCTTCAAAGTATCATTATAAGTGTGCTTAGCACTTTACACTAAATTGAGGTGGCATTTTTTATTTCTTAATATTTTAATTAGAAAACAGGCTTAAATAACTATATTATCCTTTTAATGTTTCAGAAAATCTTCTCCTTTTTAAGAGCATTTAAATATCAATGACAATTGATATATGATTCCCTATAAATGAAGCTCCATATGGAGATAAATAAAATGCTCAACATACATATATAGAGAAATATAAATTAACCTAGTGGGAAAAGAAACCCAATACTGAATGGACCCAAACCTTGATTATGAGTCGGCAGCAAATAATGAAAGGGGGTAATGATGCATTACTAAATGGAAATAATTTAGCTTGATTATTCCTGCATTTTGAACAGCAGCAAGATCAACCACATGCAGACAAATGGTACATAGTTGAGAAATAAATGTAGTGTGATGTTGTACTTTTAAGATATTATAATCATATTTAGTCCAACAGAGGCAAAAGCCTGGGCTCTTATGAATAATAATCACCTTGTGATCTTGTTATCATAAAATAAAATTATAGCTGAGTCTCAGACTTTTCTTCTGCTACTGAAATAACCTTTTTGTGCTCTTACATTGGTGGTTGCTATGGTTCTTTGTACATGAAATATCTAGTCTGAGTCATCATGATTTTATATATTTATATATAATCAGGTAGGATTAGGAAATTATGAACTGGGTTAAAACTTAAAGAACATATATCACCAACACACTTTTGAACAAACACATTATTCAATTACTAGTCCTTTGATCAGGAAAAATATTTGGTATTGAGTTCCACTTTAAAATCAAATATTACATTTTGTGGTGTTGCCTGATAGCTATTCACAAATATGTTCAAGGTTTGTTTCATTATATTGAGTTTCCATGCCATTGAAAATATTGTGCTTCTATGCATTGCATCTTTTTAAGCCATGCTTTATCTCCTTTATCATATCACTTTCTGCCACATTCTTTACTCCAATACAAATCTTTTCAAATGAGCAGCACTTCAGGGCTCACTCAACTTGTCCACACATCACATAGGTGGCCCCAATACATCTTTGAGGCACAGATGTACACTCCACACCATGGAGAAGCAGCTTCTTTCCACTGATAGTATTGTGCAGGAAAGAGAAATCAATAGGGCCCCAGGCAAGCCTGAGGAAAAGAGTTAATTAAGGAATGTGAAAAGAGAACCATCATTGGCAGCAGCAAGATAAATTTAAAAGGAATTTTTCCTCCTGTACTTAAAACAAAAATGAGGATGGAAGACTGGGAGAAAACAAAAAAAAATGTGCTCTACTTTTTCAAAAGACACTATCATACATTTCTTTCATTTTAAAATAAATTACAGACATATACATTGATATTTTAAAGTTGAAATCCCTTTATAATTTAGTGAAAATGATGCATGAAAGGGCTGTTATTGATTCTACGGAAGAGTCATATAACATGCTACATCAATCTTGTATTGTGTTCAGGTACTAACTTTCAAGCTTGTGATTGTTTTTTCCAGCATCTCATCATCAAGCTATAATTCTACCTCTTCAAGTTCTCTTTTCATCCTGTTGGAAACAAACTCACTATGGTGAACAATGTTATTTTTGTAAAGGTTTTAAGTGGAATCAGTTGCAATATGCTGTCATTACATATGATTCTAGGAAGGAAGTAATTGTGCAGAACAATGGAAACATCACACAGTTGGCCTCTGTTCTTTGTCAAGGGTCTCATGACTCAAGTTAGACTGGATGGAGATTATGTGTGGTAACAGAAGACATGGAGGTATTCAAAGTGCTACTGATACTGACTGTAACCTTTAAGTAAAGACTAAGAAACTGAGGCATGTCTAATTGTAGAGAAAAATACGTAGCACCTAGTCTATTCATTTTAAAGAAACTATATATTAATGGGTTGTTAGGTGGAACAGATTTGGTTTTCTGTTTCTTTCTAGCAGACCAATTAAGCTTCAGGGCAAATCAAGTGGTAATTAAGTATTTGCACATCTTTGGAACATAGTCTATTTCATGGTAGAGATGAGCCAGTAGGAGAATCTCATAGTTTTCTTGGAGAGCAATTAGGGTATTCTCTGTTCTAATACTTTTGGTTTGGTCTTGACTTGTTGCAAGCAATGAGGGGATCACATTGTTCTACTTTTGTCCTCATTTTCTTGTTTGCTTATCTGCCTCTTCAGTTTTGAGACAGAGCTTCACTTCATGGCACAGACTGTCCTGGAACTTACTTGGAGCCCAGGCTTTCCTCCAATTCACAATTCTTTTGCCTCATCTTCCTCTCCCAAGTGCTAGAATTACAGGTGTACATCACCACACCCAACTTCTCATTTTTTACAGCTTCTGACATTTTAGTCATATCTCAGGATCTTTGCAGCTGTTGCTTGTTCAGCTTAGAACAATTTTCCTCCAAAACTGCAAGTGTCCACCTCCATCTTATTATTCAGGTCTCAAGCAACATGAAGATCATTTCTTTAGAAAGACCTTATCCTACTTCCTAGTTACAGCAGCATTGCCCCTGCTTTACCCATTACTCTTAATTGTATTACCTCAATCTATCTTTTTTACACCACTGATCAATACTTATATTCTCTTTTATATCAAATGACATATTTGTCTTCCTACACCTAAATGTAAACCCCTTGAGAAAAAGACCGTCTTAGTATCCTTTATGTTCAACAGAGTAGAGAAGTGGGTCAATTGGGTGAATTAATACACACCTGTCTCCATAGTCTATGATTTGTTGCTACAGCAGTATTTGCTTTAATACATTTGTATACATAGTCAGGTTCACTAAGATACTGAAAGGGAGCTATTACCTCTAAGTAGGAATTTTGGGTAAGGCAAAGATCAGAGGATGCTTTAAACAGGATGTGACACTTGAACTACTATTAAAGAAGGAACAGGAGTTGTGGAGAAGAAAAATTTTCCAGGTATGGGGAAACTGTTAACAAAAACATATAAGATAATGAAACAGCAAGAGCATTTGTGGCATCTATGTGAGGGAAGCTGATGAGAAGGAAGATATAGGATTGAATAGTAATTTTGGTAAATTTTACAAAGAGCCTTGGAGGCCAGAGTGACATGGTTCAGTGGTTTTCTATGGTCACAGGTGTCACTGCAAGTTTATAGAAGATTAGATGAATATATCCCTAAAATTACTTTGGATTTTCAGAAGCATAACATTCTCAGTCAAATTAGACATAATTACTTTGAAAACCCAGTTTAATTCTTAGTCATATTGTAGATGATATTGTTTCCTGATTTTATTTAGAAACTAGGAATCTGGATTGCTGTTTGCTTTTAACAACAAACTATGTACACCCTTGTTAGTCCACGTTTGATCTCTTGGCCTGCAAAGGAGCATCAGCCTCACATAAGGTTCCATTTGAAACACAGTCTCAGGTTTCACATTAGTCCATGTGAAGGCACATCTACTTTAACAAGATTCGCTTCATGACTCTTGTGTACCTAACAATGTGTGAAGGCCTGATCCCAAGACCATTGCATCTTGGGTAGGTTGCACAGAAAAAGACAAAAGAGAAATGTTTCGATTGCAACTCCCAAATCTTTTCCTTCAGCTATAAAACCCAAGTGCACTGAAAAATTTTAATTGCCAATCGCTGCCAATAAACATAATTAGTATTTTGTAGCTAGAGTGCACACTCAGGATAATAAGGAATCACAAAGTAAAAGAGAGGTCTCAACTTTGCAGAATAGTGAAATTGGTTGAGGACCTGATTGTCTTCCTACCTAAGCAGATAAAATACACATTTAAAAAACTATTAGTGAACAATATAAATCCACCTATAGTCAAGTGTTGGATTCTCAGTTTAGGCTATCCCTTTTCTGTCAGTCCTCAAAAGTTAAAGATTACTTTTCAGTGGAGTTAGAGCAGATTTGTTTTTATTTATTTATTTTTCTCAGACACTGCAATTACTAGAAATTTGTACTGATGTTTGGAAAATTCAGTCGACTATTCGATCTTCCATATAATCGGACTAGATTATAGAATTATAAATGTGTCATAGGGAAAGAATTATCTTGTCTTTAATTGGCTTTAAACTGGTAGTCATTTTAATGAACACTTACTGTGTTGTCTCTTTTTAGTTCTTTGTGTTACAGGGCACCACAGAAAAATTTGAACAAAAAGCCTTTTACCATATGTATATGTATTTGGAGCCAAGTATAAACATGGCTTCTTTGGGAAGTTGGTTATGACAATACAACAAGCAGCAACTCACTTAAAAATGTCAAACTGTAGTAGTGAATGTGTCTTATTTAACTTCTTGTGGGTTTTGCTGTTCAAGTAGGCAGACTTTTGCTAGAGCTCAGGTCTTAATGGATATGTGGATCACCAAATGTTATTAACCTTAATTTTGGTAAATAATTGCAACAATTTCAAGTTATAATAGCTTTCCTCTCTTAGTGTTACATCTATAATGCAAATGAAGATACTTTTTCAGAAGTTAAAGCATATTTTCTTAAGAATTACCCATCATTTTCAAGCCTTTCGTAAAATGTCTTTCAAAAATTAAAAATATGACTCCCATATAAATACAAAATGAACATATCAAAGATTTTATTCATCTTATAATTAACAGTATAACTCAGAAAATGGCAAGGCTGGTATTTATGAGCACTTTAATTAAAAACAATTTTGAATAAGATTGCTAGGATAGTTATAAAATTGGTTACTGTCCATTAGGGCAATAAACTATAAACTTTGACATTTTCTTCTCAGTGTAAGAGAAATTATTTGCATTTCTCCTGGACAGAAAAATCTACCTGGTTACCTGTATCTTCAATAAGTAGGAGGGTTTTTGTTTAGTTTTTTGTTTTTGTTTGTTTTTTGATGGGACTGAATTTTGAAATTAGGGCTTTGAGCTTGCAATGCAAGTGCTTTATCATGTGAGCCACACCTTCAGTCCATTTTGCTCTCATCATTTTTGGAAATGGGATCTTTTGAACCATTTGCCCACGCTGACCTTGAACTGTAATACTCCTGATCTCAGTCTCCCATGTAGCTACAACTCCAGGCATGAGCCACCAGTGCTAAGCTAAATGGGAGGTTTTTAATCAACAAAAAGGAATGAATTTTTAAAAGAATATTCTCCTAGATAATTAATTGACCTTTATATAAATCTGTTAAATTCTTCATGAAAAAAAATCCTGTGCCTTTTTTCTTATTTCTAAATTTTAAGTATTTTTTCAAATCATTACCTGTCATTATTTTCTTTTGCCTGCCGAGTCAAAAAATAATAATTTGGTTCTGAATTCCCTGGAAAATAAGAGAACATCAAATTACTCTAAAATGTCCTCTTTCTGTCAGTTACCTTTTCATTTTAGGGCAATCCAAATGCCATGTGATCTCATAAAATGATGAACCAACTACAGTTTGTTGATGTGACACAAGCCATGTGTTTGGAGCTGAACCAGTGTGATGACAATGTGGATAGAAAGAAAGGCATAAGACTTCAATGTACCTACAAAATAAAACCACAGGAATCATGTCTGATTGAGTGCAAAGAAGCCTGGAAAAAGAAAGAACAAAAAATTATAGGACTGCACTAAGGAAAAGTATGATTTTTTAGGGACATAATTGTGCTTTTTTATAATGAATCCAAAGAGTGCTAGTTCTTTATTTATTTCAACCAAATATCCTCTATCATATATAGCACTTCAGTTCTCAAATCCTTGGTAGATAATTTACCAGGGTTATTCTTTTGTCTTTTCTTAATCATAAGCCTGATAATCTTCAGATGAAATCTGCTTGTATACATCCTGTGAAATACTGAACACAACCTCTGACATTTAGCAGAATGCTCTGAGGATTTAGCCATCTTACTTCTATTTTGTAGAAAGTTATTCAAATTTAGGACACCTAAAGGCTAAAAGTAAAAATTTAAAGACAATTGAAAGAAATATGAAACTGATCAATTGACTCAGCTATATATCCCTTCAGAATCTGGCACTATCTGTTACAGTATGCTGCTATAGTATAACTTGAAAACAAATAAAGAATACCTTTTTTTTTTAGAGTACCGGGAATTGAACTCGGGATTTTGCACTTGCCAGGCAAGCACTTTATTACTTAAGCCACACACACAACCTTTTTATGTTTTTAGTTAGTTTGTTTTTTTTTTTATTTTTATTAGTACATATTAATTGTACAAGGGGGGTTCTTTGTGACATTTAAATATGTGCTTACAATGTATCTTAATTAGACTTACCCTCTATATCATTTTTCCTCATCACCTCTCCCCACTTCTTAGAACAATTTCAACAAGTTTCATTGTTCTATTTTCATCACCCATATTCATCCACCTTCACCCTCTCCATTTACCTTCCCCAGTCCTACTCTTAACTTACGCTCATATAGGACGTGTTTTACCTTTCTGTCCTTCATTTTTTAAGTGTATATTGATTGTTACAGGGTGTTTCACCTTGGTATTTCACATGTGTATATATCATACTTTAATCAGTTTTATCCCCTCTATCACTTACTCTTTCTATTCTGTTCTCCTCTTATTCACCAGCTCTGAATGCATTTTGTTATACTATCTTCATACACAGATGCAATGTGTTTCAATATTATTCAGTTTCTAGCGTTGTCTTTTCCTCTCTTGTATCCTCTTAGTCTCCTCCAAAAAACTAGTGTGAAAAAGCATGATCTCTAATGCTATGTGTCTAAGGCACCAATGAGACATTGAGTTTAAGGTGTTAAGAAGGCAGTTAGAGGTTTTATTATGGGACATGGGTCAGTATTGGAAGAAGGGCTATACATTTAGTAGTGTCAATTGATAAAATTGTTTATAAAACAGTCACCTAAAAAGGGTATCCTAAAAACAAACTCAACTGAATCAGTGCTAGATAATAGAGAAAGAAGAGGCAGTAAAAAACAGATAAATGGATTGGAATATGGCAATCTGTGCAATCAAATTAGTTTAAAATTGTAAACAAAATTAAATAAAATTCTTTCAACACACATTCACAATGAGTATAATTTCCCAAAGATTAATATTGCATGCTTATTTTTAAATTACCACAAACACTACTTTAGGTATTTCAGAACCTCTTATAAATCCAAGAGATCATTAGAATAGAAATGTAACAGATAAATCTGTGTTCTTTTAAAAGAAGAGCTAACCAAGACCTGGGAGATTTAGGAAACAAAGGTAAAAACTGAATTTGAGGAATACAGATGGCCATGAAGTCAAACAGCACTCAGTCTTTTGGGGATTTGGACAATGTCTGTCTGAATTTCAAGTACTCAGAGTGGATTTGGCTAAGCTGTATGTACTGTTTGAAGTGGCACTTTGGAGTCCTGGAAACTCTAGGTGAATCATTCTACCACTTACATTTCAGTGCAATGACAACCTGAGCCACTGAAAAACTTACTGTCCAATTTACATGTCAGCAGTGAACATGAGCCAGAAATAGAATCGGAAGCCTATTTGCCGTTGGGCCCTGGCACACACTCTGAGACTCCCAGTCGGTCATCTCCTTCATCCCTCACTGTGTTCCATTTGCTTTGTCTTAGGGGTGATCAAGGGTGATACTGTGTTCCTTGTTATTCTGTACAATCACCACATTTGCTTGCCAAATGCAAGCACGACCTGGGTATTCACCCAGCACTGTCGATTTTACTATAGCTTCAGCATTCCAATAGTTGACATGACAGCAGATGTAATTTTAACAAAATTAGAAAATCTTGTGAAATGGTTTTGTCTCATTCAATTTCTGACAAAGATGTTAAAGAATTGTTTCCTTGCCCTCTCATATCCTCCTTTCCCTTGAAGTCTTGATGATACAGGGGAGCAGAAAATTAGTGAGCTAGTCTTCCAGTGAAATATTTTCTCAAGTGGTCCTTTGATCATTTGGAGAAACAAACCCTCCACTCTACAGAAAATCCCTCCTCTACAGTGTCTCAGCACACATTGCAGACCATCACCTTCACTGCCAGTGGGACTTCGAGCTCTTTGCTTAATACACTGTAAAGCAACCAGCTCTCATAGCCCACGTGATGGCACTTTTCTGTTGCTGAAATTCCCATGAGAGAGAGAGAGAGAGAGAGAGAGAGAGAGAGAGAGAGAGAGAAGGGGTATAGCTCAGTAGAGCACTTGTTTAGTATGTGCAAGACCCTGGGTTGGATACTCTGCCCTGCAAAAAAAAAAAAAAAAAGGCAGTTGTCTGTCAGATATGGTGGCACCTGCTTGAAATCCTAGCATTGGGGAAGCTGAGGCAGGAAGGTGTAGCTCTTGAGGAACACCATAGCACATTTAAGGCCAGCCTGGCATGTATGATAAGACCCTAACTCTAGAAAAAATTGAGAGAGAATTGCATGTTTCAGATTTGTTTCTGTAATATTTTTGGTTTTTTTCAGAAATAATAATGACTCTGGGTTATTTTTGTGATTAGATATTCTATAGTTACATAAATCAGTAAGGCTGCAATAGGTATTTTCTTTTGGTTTTCCTTTAAATGAACGGTGAATAATAAGAACTTTTCTTAAGTATACTTATTTTAATAAATAACAAAAATTTAAGTATATTCAAAGCAATATGACTGAACATATAATGTATTATATTGTAATATCTGAATAAAAACACAAAGATGGAGATGTTTGGCATGATATGTATTAAAATGCATGAATAATTATCCTCATGGATCTTTTAGTCATGTATCGTGAGTTTTATCAGCCTAGGATGTGGGTAAAATTGTTGTTTTCATTTCCCATAAAAGACTAGAATTTTCCTTTATATCAGTGAAAATTTTCTTTCAGATGGCACTAATACAGATTTTTGAGAATAAGATTCTCTTAGCAAATTTCTGTATGTGGTTCTTAGATGTGGGAAATATGCAATTAGCTCCTCATATCATCTGCATGTATTCTATATAGAATTATCAGCCTTACTACAAAGGGTTCTCTTACAATTGGTCACTCCCTTGGTTGACACAGGATTAATATTTGCTGCTTCTGCATTAGTGTGGTGGAGATAAAACAGGTTCTCTTTCTTGTTTTGCCTCCTTTCTTCTCTATGTCTTGATTTATACTCTGAAGAGTTCAGACTAAGTAAGGAGTGAAGACCAATCTATTAGACTGAACCATTTGGAGATCAGAACCTGTTGATTATTGGCCACTTTCTATCATTTAGCCTAAGAGGTCAATAATTTCTTAATTTTATATTAAATATTTATGTGTATTTATGTAGAGAACAAGTAGCTATGTGCAAACTCTTTCTTTTGCAGAATATCCCTTCAGAAGAACCTGAGATACCAGCAAAATTTTGTGTTCTTTTGGATGAGTAGTGGCCATTCTGAGGGATTCTCAGAATCCCAAACTCCCACAATCTCATAAAAGATAAGGCTTTAAATTGTTTACCCTATGGTGCAGTTTGTGGTCATCACTGTGTTATTAAAAACATCATTTACAACTCTTAAATGTAGCTACAAAGCAATATTATTTTCCAGAGACTTTCAGTATTTAATACTTGCTTATAGTCTTAGATGCTTTGCAAATAACAGACTTAAATAATTACTCACTGCTTTCACTATAAATTTGATTTACCATGCCGTTCTTCCAATGTTCTACTAGAACATATGATTAACTAAAAGAGCAGCACAAACAAAAATACATTGCATAACTATCTGAGTTTAGTCTTTCCTTCTATAAATATTTTGATTGCTAGGTGTACAGAAAATAAAATGTCGAACCTGACAAAAGCCCCCAAGGACCTTGCAATCAATTTTAACATACTAAGATCTAAACTTGTTCCATTCTAACTTCTGGTCTTGTGACCTTTCACTGGCAAACTAACTTTATATTTCTTTTTGATAAGTCATGAGCAAAGAGGAGACTAGATCATAAAAGCCAGTTTTAAACATTCAAGAATTTTGCCAGACTGTTGTTAAACTATTGGTGGAAGTATTAACCCCATAGAAATTGACAGATGAAACCTACTGTGAATTTTTTATGTCTAAGAGCTGATTTAACATCACACTATCAAAATGATGCGACTTACAGAAGAATTCTCAGAAAGCATTATTTCCTAATAGTATGCATATGATTTATTAAAAACCCAAACTAGAACTCTGAAACATTGTTAACAATGAGCTGGAGTCAAAGAGAAAAAGAGAAAGACAGAGAGAGAGAAAGAGAGAGAGAGAGAGAGAGAGAGAGAGAGAGAAAGAGAAAGAGGGGTAGAGAGAGAGAGAGAGAAGTTGAAAAACTGTGACTTAAATAAAATGACTTAAAAATGAAAACAAACACACTCTGTTCAAATAGTTGGTGCAATTTTTCCTTACCAGCCTCTTTAGTAATGCTGGTTAATTCACCAGGAGAAAGAAGTGGTTTTATTCACCACTGACAACAAATTACATTTTAATGAACATTGTCATATGTGAATCGTACAAGAAACCTGTGAGGTTATTATATTCCAGTTGTTTGTTCTTGTTTTTTATTTTGTTTCTTTGTGTGCTATTTTTTAATTCTCAGTTTAAAAACAAGGTTAAAAGCACAAATATGGCACACTGATTAACACTGATGGATCCCAAGTCACCATGGTTCAACTTACAAGTTTTTTCTTTAGGGTGGTCAGAAAGCAACACAGATTCAGTATCAATCACACTTTTCATATGTTGAATTTTGATCTTTTCCCAGGCTAGCAATATGCAGTAGGATACTCTCCCATTTAGCCATGCAACATCATCATTTTAGGTGGGAAGCAACCAGTACTTAACATACTATTTTGCTAAGGAGTGATGTTCAGTAGCTGGGGAACATTAAGTGACATTTTCCCGTTAGATTGGGTTTAGTAGGTTATAACCCCATTGGAAATTGATGAGCATGTGTAAATGAGCTGGGACTGAAACTTCATCTGCCACACAGTTGCCTAGATAGAGCACCTGTAGAGTAGGACCAAAGATTTGTGTGTCTTAACCCTTGACACATCTTTATCCAGATAAGCTAACACACCTTAAAGAGGCAAGAAATATTCATTAACGTTTTGTATAATCCTCATCCAAATAAACAAGAACTATTTGCCTTAATGTCTCATTTGCAAAATAACAACACCAAAGGAAACTACATTTTAAAAAGTTACTTAATATCTTTGGAGCTTATTATACTGATGTGTTATATAAATGTGAAACATTAGGGTTTCTGAACATCTCTTCATGTTGTTCTTATTATCTCTCATTTAAAGTCTAAATTTTAAAATACTTATGTATTTTTGGGTGAAAAACAAAAAAGTGAAACTAGGGAATCTGTTTTTATTTCTAAGTTAAGATATAAAATGTACAGACAATAATACTCAGCCTCATGTTATTGAATATGTGCAAGGAGCAAAAGGAACTTCCAATTAAACAAATGCCACTGTGTACAAAATTTAAAGGGCTGCACAGAATGACTCTCCATTAATCCTAAAAAAAAGTAAATCGATGCATGCAGAATGTTCATTGATGACTTTTGGTCATTCCCTTTCTTGTTTATTTTCAATGGCTGTACTCACCAGGTCTTGAAATGACTCACCAATGAACAAAAAATAATAAATAAGGGGTGCAAAAGAAGGAATCAGTACTTTAGCACTCACCTAATTGTTACAAAGAGAGTGTTTTTGTAAGTGGTCTGCAGGTAACTTGGAAATGAGGAAATACTTTTTTATTCACTCATCTCAATACTTCATGTGAATCATAAACCTTACACCAAATAGAATAGCATCAAGCCAGAATTCGTGAGTACGATAAATCCTGAGTTGAAAGTGTAGGTGGAGGATTGGCTTTGACATGACAACCTGGGATAGATAAGACAGATTTAACTATTTGGTTATAACAAGTGTATTCTGTTGTATTCCAGGGGAAAACAACTATTATTCTTTTGTTCTTTTTCCTCTTTTCCCTCCCTCTCTCTTTTCCTTTCTTTTATGATAACTTTAGGCTTGGAGTCTTAAATTAAAACATAGGAAAAGGAAGGAAATGTTACTGATTTGCTCCATATTTGAAAGATGTTTCAAAAGCAAAGACAACAAATATATGCAAATCAAAGTTAATAGTAGAATGTCAAAAGATAGCTGTAGAGTTATATTTATCCCATTGTTGTTCTAGACTTCCTTCAAACCACAACAAAGAAACTGAAATGTGTTGAACTTTTGGAATTCTACCAAAAGGAAATTTAAGCCATAGACCAGTATTATATTTCTAAATAATCAGTGTGTCTGCAAATGTACATATATTCTGTCTGCAATCTTACCACAATAAGCAAAAAGCATGTGTCTTGAATGCTACTTGCTTGTCATTTATGAGGAAGAACTTTTCATGAACTCTACCATGAGTGTGTCAATGCTGACTATATCAATCCACTTTGCTTCATGAACATTCAGCTTAGTAACTTCACAACCATTGATCCCCTCTGCCCATGCCTTCCTCCTACTGAGCACTGTGGACTCCATTCTTGCCTATTCCTTCCCTCCCTCCTCAATACATGCCTACTTCTACTCCAGTGAGCTGGGGCATCACCAGGGAGAAGTTATGGAAAACCATAATTGAAGTTAGGCTGGAATTTGTTTCATTTGAATGTAGGTAGTAAGTCTCTCCCCTTTCATTTTTTTCTTCAAAATTTTCTTAGACTTCTTAAGAACTATCATCTTTTCTACCTATCATTGATTTATTTCTTCATTGCACATGTGAACCAAAATTATGCCCCAATAATGTCTTATAAGTGTCACAGTAATTAAGATGTTGGTGAAAAAAAGTACTGTGATTCCAAGTGAACTTTGATTAAGTAGGAAACCAGTTGCATTAAAATTTTTATTTATCAATACATTCAACAGCCATTAATTGAATGTAGGCTAAGTTTTAGGTATTGTTGTTTTTGTAGTTCTTTTCATTCTTTTTCTTCAAACTTTTGTTAGACTCCTTAAGAGCTATCATTCCTCTCAAACTCCTTAAGAGCTATCATTCCTCCTGTCATTCATTTACTTCTTTCCTTACTGCATGTCAGTCAGTCAGACCTGAATAATGTTTTCTAAGTGTCAATATGTTGGTAATAAGAAAAAGGAAAATATTATACTTTGAAGTGAAATTTGATTAAAGAAAGTAGCAGTTCCATTGAAATTTTTATTTATCAGTGTGTGCAACAACTGTACATTGGGAATGTACTCTGAAGTAGATATTGTTGACACTAATAACTCTATGATAATAGACAGCACGAAAATTCAAAAGTTTAAATTCTAGGGAGATAAAAATCAAACAAATGAATTATGAACATGAACTGTGAAGAAATGTGCATAGCCTATGAACACATTGCATATAATCTCATTTAGTTTTCTTTGGCTTACAGAAGTAAATAAATCAGCATATAAAAAATTACTTTCTGAGACATTACATAATTTTATGTCCAGTTTAACTATTTATTTGCATTAGTACTTCACCATTCTCTACCTTACATCCTCAACACCCTATTAAAAAAATACCCTGTATAGGCAAGGACCACATTTTCACTCTAGTTTTGTTACAGACAAATCATTAAAAGGAGTTGGAGGCTCCAAGAATTTCCAGTTGATTTTATTATTGTTCTTTAAACAACTTAATTATTTGTAGATGCTTTGGCCCCTATTTGCTTTCTAAGTTTTATCAAAGGAAGCACCTGAAGCAATGGAATGGACTTGCTGCTCTGTATACATCTTCTGGATTCGAGATTTAACTCAGTCATCTTCAAACATTTGTGGGTACCATGTGCACAGAGCATCACATTCACAGTAGGAGATAAAAACAGATTGGATTCAAATCCTTCTAGAATGTATACACACATGTAGATGTATGCCACTTTACAAAAACATTTAAAATTTCTTTAAATAAAATCTATACTCAGAGTCTTTGGTACATACACACACGCATACACACAAGCACATGAGAGAAGAGTGAAAAATAGCAGTTGTTGAGAATTTGAAGTCAAGTCTGTATTCTTAGCAGTTATCTTTCCTCACTTCAACCCCTCCCCCAACCCCAGCCCTAGGCAATATCTAATCTACTTTGTGTTTCTCCACATTTGCCTATGCTGCATATTTTGCCTAAATGGGATTTTACACTTTATGAGTTTTGTGTAAGTAGCTTCTGTCAATTGGCATGTTTTCAAAGTTCACCCACATTGTAGCATGTATGACAACTCTATTCCTTTTTATGCTTAAATGCTATTTCATTACACGGATATATTCCATTTTGATTTCCCATTCTTCAGATGCTGGACATTTGAGATGTTTCCACTTTTTGTTCATTATGAATAATGCTGCCATAAACATTTTTTATGAATTTGTGGAATTACACTTTCAGTTATTTCAGTGTCCACTTTTAGGAAGGAATTTCTGGATCATACTTAATTTTTTATTTAACCTTTTGAATAATTGCTAGAGTGTTTTCAAAGAAGCTACTACAACTTACATTCCTTCCACCAACTGAGTATGAAGATTGTAATTTTCATACATCCTTTTAAATGTTATTATTATTTGTCTTTTTTATTGTAACCATCCTGGTGGTTGGGAAGTGGTATGTCAGATTTTTCTAATTTTGTATGTTTGAAAACTTTAACAAAATGAAAACTTGAAAAAAAGTATCAAATTCTTTGAATATATTGAAAGCAGTCATTTGCACAAACATTTTATTTATCAGAAAACAGAACATAATTTTTCATAGAAAGTGCCTTAATCAGTTTTGAGATCCTCAATCCTTAAAATATTCTGTAATATCATACTGTAGAAAACTGAGTAGAATTGTTGTTTTTCAAGTTTGGAATAATATAGATGTAATCCTAATTTGCTATGAACACTCTTTCAGAAGTTCAGACACATAGTAGTTTGCATATCAAGATGCTTTGATACTAAGACCCAGTTTTAAGGTATGTTAGTTAATTCATGTTCTCTTTTAGAGAAACTGGTGGTGACAACTGTTTAGATTCTTACGCTTACAAAATAACCCACAATATCATTTGAGAATGACTATTAACTACTCTGGCACATTCAGGATAAAGAATCAATAAACATTTTTAAATTTTCTTTTATTTATTTATTTATTTTACTATCTTATAAATATTTTATTGTTGTGCTGTGTGGGGGTACTTGTGGCGTTTACAAAAGTTCTTACAATATATCAAAATATCAGACTTGAATTCACCTCCTCCCCTATTCTACTTTATCCTCCCCTCCCCCCCATTCCTGGCACAGTTTCAACAGTTCTCATTTTTCCATTTACATACATGTGTACACGGTATTTGCACCATATTCACCCTCCCACACCCTTCCCCCACCTCCTCCCCCTCCCACTGGTACCAACTGCCCTAGGCAGGACCTGTTCTGCCCTCCTGTTCTTTCTAAGACATGAATATTTAATTAAGTAGATTAGAAATGGGGCTCTATTCTTACCTATTGTTACCTAGGCCTTCTTCACAATGCCTAATTTTCTGATTGACAGTGGTATATCCTTGTACATCTTCCAAGATAATGGCAGGTTAGTTAGATTAAAATGATCATTGGGTAGCTTCTCTCCACCATGGTACATACTTGAAGGAAAATGCATTGACAGCACTTAAAATAAAAACTCTTTTAAAAATATTTTATTGAATTGACATTAATCTAAGTTTCAATTGACTTGTCATTTTAGAATTTATTTTTCTCTTTATAATCTAATGGTTCTCCTGCTGACACCATTTTAAGTAATCAGCCATAATGCAATCAGTAATTAAAATTATAGATGACTACAGGTGCTACTAATTGTTAATCAATTAGATATGTAATGATTCCATATCTAATTAAAATGATTGAAGTATTGATACTTGCCCATATTCTTTTCAAAAGTAAGCTACCACTTACTGTTCCTAAAATGGACTTAGTTTTTGAGAATTACTTTCAATTATTCTGTAGGTCAACTCTATGAACTTTAGTGGGACATGTGCCAAATATTTCTTCATATAAAAATAAAATTGGTACAGTTGATCAGAATTATCTGATTGGCTATTGAATGAGTTTGTGGATTTTAGTTGTTTTATTTGCATGTTAATGGGGAACATTCTCCAGATGGTTTTATAGGTCCTGAGTATCTGGACTTGGCAAATTCATTAATAGGAATGTAATAGTCATTGAACCCTGTAACACCCTGTTTTGCCAGGAAGCTATGGTTGGTATCACTGTCAACCTGCTGATCAGCCTTCATAGACAGTGGTTAGTTCACATATTTATAGAAATTTGGCAGTCAAAATGTCTGCATGACAAAAAGACTTGATGTTTACTCTATTTGAAAAGTCATTGTTGAAATTTACAAGACAAGCTCAAGTTTAGAAAGAAATATTATGCCTACACAACCACAACTAAAAATGATTTGATACTTTACAATTATTAAATCAAAGGACTATTTAATGAAGTAGATTAGAAATGGGGCTCTATTCTTACCTAAGGCAACTTAGTAAGAATAAGCTACCTTTGATAATATTATTTGCATTTTGTGATTTGTCAAATGATGCCAATTTTAATCTAGAGGTATAAATTCTGATATAAATCCAGAATTTATTTTTTAAAAAAGAGACCAAAGTACAGTGTGCCTAGTCAGCATAATGGTTTTAATTAAGGCCACAGCATCATTGAATCTAGCACTATAAAGCATCATGTCCTTCAAGCAAAGTGTTTTAAGTGAATATGACTCTGTTTGAGTGCCATGCCTAGAACATAGCAGGCACCCAAGATGCCTAATAAAAAATATGAATAAAGCAAGAATGCAAATCCTACCAAGGTTTGCATTGGACATTAATTCAAAGAGAATCAGTCATTAATAATCCAAAAGAGTTTTCTTTTGTTTATTTTTTACAATTTAAAATAAGCAATGTAAGCCAGACATGGGAGTCTGCGACCTATAATTCCAGTACTAGGGAGAATGAAGCAGGAGAATTGGAAGTTACAGGCCAACCTAGGCTATACAGTGAGTTTGAGGCAAGCCTAGGCTATATTGTAAAACCCTTTCTCAAAAAATAAATAAATAGCACTAATAAAAAGATTAAATCAGCAATAAAAATCTTTTTGGTGGTACTAGGGTTTGCACTCAGGGCTTTGTGTTTGCAAGGTAGGCTCTCTTATCACTTGAGCCATGGCCTCAATCACTTTTCGCTCCTGTCGTTTGAGAGATAGGGTCTCACTTTTTGCCTACTCTGGTCTAGACTACCACCTTTTTGTTGTATGCTTCCCACCACTGAGATGACAGACCCTTGCCACTAAACCCTGCTTTTGGTTGAGATGGGTGACTCATGAACTTTTTGTCTAGGCTGGCCTCTAACTAACTGTAAACCTCCCAATCTCAACCTCTGAAGGAGTTAAGATTATAATCAGGAGCCACTGGCACCTGTGTTGTCATACAGTTTTAAGGTCACTGATCTTATAAGTGTCCGTGATGGTTTCACGTGTAACAAGTACAGAAACCTTTTCTGTTGGCTACCAAAACTTTGGAAAAAAATACACCTTTGAAAATTTTACTGGAAGCATCCTCTTATTTAAAAATAGAGAATGTGCTTAGACATGTTTATTTGAGGAGAGGGGTTATGAAAAATCTGAGCACAAATCATTTTCATCTGGAGTATTTGATATGGAAAATGTAAGGACAGGTATTTTATTATGCTATGTAGTTGCACAGTATGTCATTTATGAAAACATTGTATATGACATTGTTTTTAATCCAACAACTCTATTGGCTCCTGGGTATTTATGGTCTGGATATAGGTGTACATAGTAAATTATGCTATGAGCTGTCTTCTGGCATTACCTGAAGATAGAAATTGGAGAGGACAATTCCATTTACTTCATCCTTAGTAGGGGTATTTGTCAAAATGTCTCAAATCTTCATTTCTTATACAACAGTACTACAAAACACTTGTGATTCTGAAAGCAGCCAGTTGTTAATATGAGTTATGTGAATCTGACCTATAATCTTACCTGACATTTGAAACTCAAATATTTTCTCTTATTTCTCCAACACAATTAAAATATTTAGTCTCACTTCATTTTATGAGACATAAATAGCTATGTAAGTACTCTGTAATTACTGTACATTGTAACAAATGACCTCATAAATACATTGTAATGTCCCATGTAATTACATGGTAAATCCTGTCTTTGAGATGGCTGCTCTGAGATTGAAAGCCTGCTGGTTTCAAAGATTAATTACTTAGGGCCTAATTTGACAGTTTGCTTGAAGATATGCCTTTGTTAAATAGCCATTTCTGCAGCTTTTAAAAAGAAAATCATTCATTGTAAGCTATTATTTCCTTATTTAATATAGACCCAGTTTATGTGTTTATTCCTGGATATTTTTCTGCCTAAATTTTGTTGTACATAAAAGCAAAAAGGGCATAGATCTGTACAAAATAAGGAAGATCTGCCATATTTTTTCCATCAACACTAGTTAGAAATTGTGTTTTTTGCAACAATAATTTTTAAAGTTTCTGGCTTATTTTAAAGGATTCTGGAGTATGAGGTCTTGTAAAATTTACAGTATGTATTCTCTGATTAATTACTAGACAACTAATTTTTCATTGTTAGGAGTCCAAGTTGCAATATCATGCTCACTTTAGTATGAGTATTTGTTTGCAATATTCTGAGTTCATTGTGGTTCTTGATAAATGCATTTTATGCCATAAGTGAAAGAATTTTCATATAGTATGAATGAGCATTTAAACTCTTGACTTGGGATGTTTAAATGTCTGCTTAAATCAGTTATCCTTGTTATACCATTCACTTCATTGCTGAAATGTTGTCTTGGTTTCTATATTACCAAACCAAAAAAGGAAATTGGAAAGCAGTAGACACAGTATTTTATGCCTTAAATTGTATATGGCCTATATTACTATGCCTTTCAAAAGTATAATTTTGCATATAACTCCGCTGATGTATTTCTTCCCTGGCTTTCTTTGCTTTAGTTCTTGTATCAAGGCTATTGTATTACTTCTAGTAGTTTTATTTAGCAGAAATGAACAACCTGTGAAAAGATCTGGTGAGCTCAAAGAATTAATGAGCTTCCCTAAACACACAGCCTGCATCCAGGGAATGACCTGGGCACTAGAGAATAAAATCTATTGATACTGACAAATTCTGACATGTATTTACTAGAAAGATCGCTTTATCACAAACTCCAGGGAACAACTAAGTTGCTTTATTGTAATGGAATTTTGTCAAAATGTGAATACCTCCTAAAAATTACATTCTGAGTTTCTAAGACCTAGAAGAAAACAATCCTGACTACTAGACTCTGCATAGAAAATTATCACATGAAAAAAAAATGCCATTTTAAATCCAGTACCTTTAAAAAGGAAGATGGTAGCTACATACCACGCCCATTTATTTTGTTTCTCTCTTTTTTTTTCCTTAGGTTGGAATATAGTCTTTATCCAAGGGTCATTTTCTTCATTTATTTAGGAGCACTGGGTTAATTTTGCCTAGTCATTCAAAAAAGCATTGGTGGCAGTAAAAACGAATCGATTCTTATTCTGGTAATAGAAATGACACACAATAATATATTGGAAAATAGACTACAACAGGTTTTGGTAATCACTAGAAAAGGGGGCTTTCTATGGGGCACTTATAAGATTATGCCAAAATGGGCCATGAAGAAACCATTGCTTCACGCATTACTCTAAATGGATTTTGTGTGTCAAAGAATGTTGCTTTCATAGATTTGTAATCTAGCTGTTGTGGTCAGATTAAGAGATTATAATATAATTCAACTCCAGTGAGTATCACTTATTCATTCATTTAGTTTAGGTCTGAAAAACCCTACCAAACTCAAAACTTGTTCCATTTTCAATATGACTTTGTGTGATTCAGTATGCTAATAATAATAATTATTAAATGAATAATTAAGACCAAAGTAAAACTTTGTATTTTACAATATTTTCCATTTCCTGAGCTCTTTTTCACTGATCACTTCTAAAGAAGGGTGGGAGATGGAGATGTTCTTTTGCCATACAGTTATTACCATTAAGTCAATGATTCCTACTCTAATGAGAAAATTAGTGAAATGCTGAAGCTACTATTAAATTTACTGAATAGCTTTTATTTGCAGAATATAATTTTTTCTAAACTAAAAATCAGAACTGCATGATAGATAAACATCTTAGCAAGATTTGCTAAATACACATATGTTAATTAAGAAGGCCCGCTGGGTGCTGGTGTAATCCTAGCTACTCAGGAGGCAGAGATTAGGAGGATCACAGTTAGAAGCAAGCCTGGGCAAATAGTTGGCAAGACCCTATCCTGAAAAAGCCTTCACAAAAAGCACTTGTGTAGTGGCTCAGGTGAATGCCCTGAGTTCAAGCCAAAGTACCACAAAAAAAGAAGGACCCAAGTATATTTCCATGAACTATTCCTATGATTTGAGCTTTATTTTACATTTGGAGTCAATCACTATATAGATCATTCGTGTTTAATGTTAAGAATGGGTATAGAAGTTCAGGACCAGAGTTTGGTTAATCCCATTCCTACAACAGAGTCTATCAACTCTTATCAATTGCCCACACTTCACCAAGACCTCAGAACCTCACTTTTAAATAACCCATGAAATAATTTTAAAATATTGCATTAAGGTGTACAAAATACTATGTGACTATACTGTCAAATGATCAATCTACCTGGGGTGCCTTGTGTCTCTGTGAAAAGTGAAAGTTGGGGAATCTCACAGTGAAGATTTGAAAATCTATTTGACCTAAGTTACTGATTCAAGTCCCCTATGCTGCTGAAATGAAGTGGGTTGGGTATGTTATTAGCTTCCCCTTGTTTTCTTAGTCCATTAAAGTTGAACTCTAAAAATCTGATTAGAGAAGTACAGAAAGTAGTGGCATATATTTCCCAACATCAATTTAAATTTAGCTCAGTTTACTTTAATATGGAAATATAAAAAAGGAACATAAAAAGCAGCATATTCCAGATGTCATTTTTTCACTGTGTATAAATGATCTTTTTAAAAACCTGAGATCTGTTCATTGCATGCACACCTAAAAAAAATACAGATCAATGTGAGTTCAGAGTCAGTGTCAGGAAACTGTGCCCCTAAACCCAAAGGAGTAAAATGATTAAAGGTGTTCATTCATAAAGACTGGTCACAGTAGCTAAAGAAGTGTAATGGGAGGTAACAGTTGTGTATAATGAGTGGAATCAGAAAGCACTGAGGGAGACATTTTGGGTAATGAATCAAACAGCCAATAGGTTTTGTGGTTAAGAGTCTGAAAGCATTTAATTTAGGTAATATGACTATATTTAAGAGGGTCAGTTGTATATTGAGAAAGTCTCAGACTCACAAAGGTGTCACTAGCTGCTAGAGGACTTGTTCTTGAATGCCTTACGGAAACCAAGTATATTTAACAAGGTGAAGAATCATTCATGAGGAAACAGCACATTGTGCATACCAGGGAAACCTTGTTACTAAGGACTTGAACCCATGTCAGAGTGGGTTTACAGTATATGTTTTGAGCTTGAGCAACCTCAGAGATTGCCTCTGTTTGTCTTAGGTGATTGTATAACTCAGGAAAGGATTTTTCCCAAAGTAGGTAAAACGGGGCTTAATCCTTTGGTAAATCTCACATGCATTAGTTATGAGGACAAGGGAAAACCCAGGTAGAAATAAAAGTTAGACAATTTTACAGCTAAATAAATGTACTAATAAAAAATAGTTACATTATTTCAGCCATTAATAAGATCACTATAGGTTAGCTTTCATTTTTGTTCATAAAATGAAAGCAGTGTTTCTTGTTCGAATTATGCCATGTTCACTAAGTTTTATTTGAAATCAAATATTACTCAATTTGTATATAACTACACTTTTATGATTATACAAATATTTAAATTAAACTTTATGTAGTAGTGACAGACTTTACTCTGGAAATGTGTCACCCTGAAAGAGTTTACTAAATTGGCTTTATGTCATTTTGAATAACAGCTGCCTACATGAACTTAAGAATGTCAACTTTAGTATGCTTCCCAAATATACAACCTCACTTATTCACAAGAGATTATATAGTTATAATAGCAAAGTAAAAACATGTCAAATAAACAAATAAAATATAGCAACAGAAGAAAAAAATAGGCCATCAAAATATTTCATTGCCATTTTGTCAAATTCATACTTGGCTAATACCACAAATTTACAGATTTACATAAGTACTAACCTAAGTTTATATGTTTAGATGGCTAATAAAAAGCAAAAAAAATTGGAAATTATTAGCAAACTTATACATATAGATTTTTAAAATACTGTGTGTTAGATTGATTTTTATTCTGTTTTAAAATTATTAGATGTTTTCAGCATCTACAGAATATTTAGCAATGCCAAAAGTTAGCTATTAAATGTTGGTATTTTACAGTTGCTATGCTATAAATTATCATTTATTGTAAGTTATGTTATTGATATAATTTATTTTAAATGATAAGAAAGAAAAATGCTTTCCCAACATTGACAAGAATATATCAGTACGGGCAGACTTTGTTCTATACCCTTTACAGGTTGCCATTAATTGATACTCCCCATAGGTAAGTCCAGTAAATTTTTTAAATGGATTACTTCTGACAATATTATCCCAGTAAATGCATCTTAATATAGTGAATTATTTATGCCCAAATCCTAAGTTTATCTTGATGAGTTTTCTTCCGTTATACCCAAAATTCAATAAATCACAGTCCGTTAAATCTACCTTTAAAATATTCATTGATTCTCTTTATTTTTATGCATTCCTCTAGTCTCCATCCTATCCCAAGGTCTCTTCATTAACAATAGCTGAAAGTTCTACTGACTATAATAAGAAAAATAAATAGCACAATAGACAGAGAAAGGTGCTCAACAAACATCCATGAAAGAATAGGAGTTACCAAGGTGCTACTAGGTGACTCTCTTATTGCTACTTTCAGTTTACAATAGAAAAGTTATAAAATTGCTGAGTTGGTAAACAAATAACTAGGTCCAGATCCTGGCTATTGTATATGGTCTTACTTGCTTCCTTTCTACTTTATTTCACTTTTGCCTTTTTGCATTAGTACATAGTAATTGCATAAAATAATATGCTTCATTATGTCACTTTTATACATGCATTCATATATGGCCCTCTCCTGGCCCCTCCTCACTCCTGGTATCAACCCCCAACAAATAGTCCAATTCCATGTTCATGTCTTTTCTAAAATCTAAATTCCATATATGAGAAAAAACATGTGGTGTTTGTCTTCTGAATCTGGCTTATGTTGCTTAACATGTTGAACTCCACTTACTTATGTTTTTCTACAATTGACAGGAGACCTACACTGATTCCATAAGTTGGTCATTTGAATACTGTGGTAATAAACATGGGTTTTATTTACATTCCCACCAACAGTGGATAAGGGCTCATCACCACCCCACAAACACACACACGCACATACACACACACACACACACACGCTCACGCACACACATACTCACACACGCTCACGCACACACACGTTCTTGATGATAGCTGTGATGACTGAAGTGAGGTGGAATTTCAATGTATTTTTGATTTGCACATCCCTGTTGGTTGATGGTGTTGAACAGTTTTCATGTATTTATTGGTCATATATATATTTCTCCTTTTGAGAACTTTAAAATTCATTTGCCCATCTTTGATTGAATTATTCATTTGGTATTTAATTTTTTGAGTGCTTAATATATTCTGGATGTTATTCACTTGTTAGATGAAAAGGCAAAGTTTTTTTTTTGCATTTTCTAGGATGTCTCTTACCCTAGTGAATGTGTCTTTTGATGTACAGAAGTTTTTAATATGATGCAATCCCATTTATCAATTCTTGCTTTTATTTCTTGAGCTATTGGAGTCCTATTCAGGAAGTCATTGCCTATGCCTGTTTTTAATTGTTTTCCTCTATTACTTTCAAAGTTCCAAGTCTATTATAGAGATCATTGGTTATTTTGAATTTCTTTTCCTATAGGTGAGATATAGGGATCTAGTTTCAGTCTTTACTTGTGGATATCCAGTTTTCTCAACAAAATTTGTTGAAGAAATTCTGGATTTTTTTCTAACATATGTTTCTGACACCTCCATCAAGAATCAGATGACTTTGTCTGTGTGGACTGATTCCTGGGTGCTCTGTTGTATTCCATTGGTCTATTCATATCTGATTTTGTGCCGATGTCATGCTGTTTTTGTTATTATGATTGTGTAATGTAGTTTGAAATCGGGTATTGTGATAGCTCCAGTATGGCTCTTTTTGCTCAAGATTGCTTTGGCTACCCATGGTCCTTCATTGTTCCATATAAACTTTGGTATTCTTTTCTATTTCTGTGAAGAATGTCATTAAAATTTTTATGGGGATTGTGTGGAATCTATAGATCACTTTCAGTAAATTGGCCATTTTTACACTATTCTGCGATCCCTGAACAAGGAAAGACTTTGCATCATCTACTGCATTCTTCATTTTGTTTCTTTAGTGTTTCATAGTTTTCATTTATCAGAGTCTTTCACCTCCATGGTTAGGTTTATTCCTAGACATCTTTTGAGGTTATTGTGAATAAGATTGCTTTCCTATTTTCTTTCTCAACCTGCATGTTATTGATATACAGAAAAGTTATCAGTTTTTATATTTATTTTGTATCATGTTACTTTTCTGAACGTATTCATCAGAAGAGTCTTCTGGTGGAGTCCTAAAAGTCCTTTAAGTATAAAATCACATCACTGGCAAATAGGCATAATTTGATTTCCTAGTCTTCTATATGTATTCCTTTTATTACTGTCTCTTGCCTTTTTGATCTTGCTAAGAAATCAAACACTATATTGAATAATAGTGGAGAAAATAGACACCTGTGTTTTGATACTGATTTTAGGGGATTCAGTTTTGCTCCTTTCATTGTGATGTTGCCTATCAGTTTGTGGCATATCACCTTTAGTAAGTTGAGGCATGTTCCTTCTGTTCCAACTTTTTCACAGATTTTATCATGAAAGTAGGTTGTATGTTTTAAAATTCCATTTCTGCATCTATTTGAGATGCTCATATGAGTTTTGTGTCTGATTCTGTTTATATGGTATAGTACATTTATTGATTTGCTTATGTTGAACAATCTATGCATCCTGGAATGAAACCAACTTGCTCATGGTGCATGAGTAAGTTTATAATGTGTTGTTCAATTTGAGTCTCAAGAATTTACTGAGATTTTTTTACATTAATGTTCATTAAAGAAATCAGTCTATAGTTTGTTATTTTTGTTGTTTGTTCTTATCCAGTATTGGTAACATGATAATTACTGCTTTCATAAATGAGTTTGGTAGTTTTCCTTCCCCTAATATTCATGAAATAATTTAAGAAGCATTAGTGTCAGTTCATATACAGTCTGATAGAATTCAACAGTGAACAGAACCAGTCTTGGGCATTCCTTTGTTGAAAGATTATTATTATGTTGTTCTGTCAATTTCACTGCTTGTTATAGCTATGTTACTTATATCATATTGGTTTAATTTTGGTAGGTCATATGTGTCTAGAAATTTAAACATTTCTTCTATATTTTTTACTTAATTGCAGTACAAGTTTTCAAAATATCCCCTAATAATCCTATGGATTTCATTGGTATCTGTTGAAATAGCATTTCCTTTAATGCTAATTTTATTAATTTGGTTTGTCTCTTTCTTTCTTTGGTTAATTAGGCTAAGGGTCCGTTGGTCTTGTTTATCATTTCAAAGAACCAAATCTTTATTTCATTGATTCTTTGTATTACTAAATAAGTCTCTAATTCATGAATTTCTCCCCTGATCATTATTTATTTCTTACTACTAGTTTGGGGTTTGATTTGTTTTGCTTTTCTAAGAGCTTGAGATGCATCATTAGGTTATTTACTTAAGATCCTCCAGATTATTTAACAACACCATTCTTTTTTTTTTTTATTATCCTTAGTATAACTACCAACCTGGTATTTTTTTCTGCTTGATGGTTAGAAAGTTTTATACCTTTTATTAATCTGCCTACAGATGGGACATCAGTCTTTTTAGATAGCTGAAATTCACTGCATGTCATGTCAAACCATATTAGAGTCTTTTTTTTTATTCATATGTGCATACAAGGCTTGGGTCATTTCTCCCCCCTGCCCCCACCCCCTTCCTTACCACCCACTCCGCCCCCTCGCTCTACCCCTCACCCCCTCAATACCCAGCAGAAACTATTTTGCACTTATCGCTAATTTTGTTGTAGAGAGTATAAGCTATAATAGGAAGGAACAAGGGTTTTTGCTGGTTGAGATAAGGATAGCTATACAGGGCATTGACTCACATTGATTTCCTGTGTGTGTGTGTTATCTTCTAGGTTAATTCTTTTTGATCTAACCTTTTCTCTAGTTCCTGGTCCCCTTTTCCTATTGGCCTCAGTTGCTTTTAAGGTATCTGCGTTAGTTTCTCTGCATTAAGGGCAACAAATGCTAGCTAATTTTTTAGGTGTCTTACCTATCCTCACCCCTCCCTTGTGTGCTCTCGCTTTTGTCTTGTGCTCAAAGTCCAATCCCCTTGTTGTATTTGCCCTTGATTTGTCCGCATATGAGGAAGAACATACGATTTTTGGTCTTTGGGACCAGGCTAACCTCACTCAGAATGGTGTTCTCCAATTCCATCCATTTACCAGCGAGTGATAACATTTCGTTCTTCTTCATGGCTGCATAAAATTCCATTGTGTACAGATACCACATTTTCTTAATCCATTCGTCAGTGGTGGGGCATCTTGGCTGTTTCCATAACTTGACTATTGTGAATAGTGCCGCAATAAACATGGGTGTGCAGGTGCCTCTGGAGTAACCTGTGTCACAGTCTTTTGGGTATATCCCCAAGAGTGGTATTGCTGGATCAAATGGTAGCTCAATGTTTAGCTTTTTAAGTAGCCTCCAAATATTTTTCCAGAGTGGTTGTACTAGTTTACATTCCCACCAGCAGTGTAAGAGCGTTCCTTTTTCCCCCGCATCCTCGCCAACACCTGTTGTTTGTGGTGTTGCTAATGATGGCTATTCTAACAGGGGTGAGGTGGAATCTTAGTGTAGTTTTAATTTGCATTTCCTTTACTGCTAGAGATGGTGAGCATTTTTTCATGTGTTTTTTGGCCATTTGAATTTCTTCTTTTGAGAAAGTTCTGTTTAGTTCACTTGCCCATTTCTTTATTGGTTCATTAGTTTTGGGAGAATTTAGTTTTTTAAGTTCCCTATATATTCTGGTTATCAGTCCTTTGTCTGATGTGTAGTTGGCAAATATTTTCTCCCACTCTGTGGGTGTTCTCTTCAGTTTAGAGACCATTTCTTTTGATGAACAGAAGCTTTTTAGTTTTATGAGGTCCCATTTATCTATGCTGTCTCTTAGTTGCTGTGCTGCTGGGGTTCCGTTGAGAAAGTTCTTACCTATACCTACTAACTCCAGAGTAGTTCCTACTCTTTCCTGTATCAACTTTAGAGTTTGTGGTCTGATATTAAGATCCTTGATCCATTTTGAGTTAAGATTGGTACAGGGTGATATACATGGATCTAGTTTCAGTTTTTTGCAGACTGCTAACCAGTTTTCCCAGCAGTTTTTCTTGAAGAGGCTGCTATTTCTCCATCATATATTTTTAGCTCCTTTGTCAAAGACAAGTTGGTTATAGTTTTGTGGCTTCATATCTGGGTCCTCTATTTTGTTCCACTGGTCTTCGTGTCTGTTTTTGTGCCAGTACCATGCTGTTTTTATTGTTATTGCTTTGTAATATAGTTTGAAGTCAGGTATTGTGATACCTCCAGTATTGTTCTTTTGACTGAGTATTGCCTTGGCCATTCGTGGCCTCTTGTGTTTCCATATAAATTTCACGGTAGATTTTTCAATCTCTTTAATGAATGTCATTGGAATTTTGATGGGAATTGCATTACACATGTAGATTACTTTTGGGAGTATAGACATTTTTGCTATGTTGATTCTACCAATCCATGAGCATGAGAGATCTCTCCACTTTCTATAGTCTTCCTCAGTCTCTTTCTTCAGAAGTTTATAGTTTTCCTTGTAGAGGTCATTCACATCTTTTGTTAGGTTTACACCTAGGTATTTGATTTTTTTGAGGCTATTGTAAATGCAATTGTTTTCATACGTTCTTTTTCAGTTTGCTCATTGTTGGTATATAGAAATGCTAATGATTTTTCTATGTTGATTTTATATCCTGCTACCTTGCTATAGCTATTGATGATGTCTAGAAGCTTCTGAGTAGAGTTTTTTGGGTCTTTAAGATATAGGATCATGTCATCTGCAAATAGGGATATTTTGACAGTTTATTTACCTATTTGTATTCCTTTATTCCTTCTTCTTGCCTAATTGCTCTGGCTAGGAATTCCAGTACTATGTTGAATAGGAGTGGAGATAGTGGGCATCCTTGTCTGGTTCCTGATTTTAGAGGGAATGATTTCAGTTTTTCTCCGTTAAGTATAATGCTGGCTGTAGGTTTGTCATATATAGCTTTTATAATGTTGAGGTACTTTCCTTCTATTCCTAGTTTTCTTAGAGCTTTTATCATGAAATGATGTTGGATCTTATCAAAGGCTTTTTCTGCATCTATTGAGATGATCAAGTGGTTTTTGTCTTTGCTTTTGTTAATGTGGTTTATTACGTTTATTGATTTTCGTATGTTGAACCACCCCTGCATCACTGGGATGAAGCCTACTTGGTCGTGGTGAACAATCTTTTTGATGTGTTGTTGAATTTGGTTTACCATTATTTTGTTGAGGATTTTTGCATCAATGTTCATTAAGGAGATTGGCCTATAGTTCTCCTTTTTGGAGGTGTCTTTGCTTGGTTTTGGGATAAGTGTAATACTGGCTTCATAAAATGTGTTTGGCAGTTTTCCTTCCCTTTCTATTTCATGGAACAGTTTAAGGAGTGTTGGTATCAGTTCTTCTTTAAAGGTCTGATAGAATTCAGCAGAGAATTCATCAGGTCCTGGACTTTTCTTTTTCAGGAGACTCTTGATTGCTGCTTCAATTTCATTTTGTGTTGTAAATCTATTCAGGTGATTACTTTCCTCTTGGTTCAGTTTTGGATGATCATATGTATCTAGAAATCTGTCCATTTCTTTAAGATTTTCAAATTTATTTGAATATAGGTTCTCAAAGTAGTCTCTGATGATTTCCTGGACTTCCATAGTGTTTGTTGTAATCTCCCCTTTTGCATTCCTGATTCTACTAATTTGGGTTTTTTCTCTCCTCATTTTACTCAGGTTTGCCTGAGTTGATCTTGTTTATTTTTTCAAAGAACCAACTTTTTGTTTCATTAATTCTTTGTATGTTTTTTTTTTGGTTTCTATTTCATTGATTTCAGCTCTTATTTTTATTATTTCTCTCCAGTTTATTTTGGGATTTGCTTGTTCTTGTTTTTCTAGGAGTTTAAGGTGTATCATTAGGTCATTGATTTGGGATCTTTCAGTCCTTTTAATATATGCACTCATGGCTATAAACTTTCCTCTCAGGACTGCCTTAGCTGTGTCCCATAGGTTCTGGTGGTTGTGTTTTCATTTTCATTGAGTTCCAGGAACTTTTAAATTTCCTCTTTTATTTCACCAATGATCCATTGTTCATTAAGTAATGACTTACTCAGTTTCCAGCTGTTTGCATGTTTTTTGTCTACTTTTGTTGTTGAGTTCTACTTTTACTACATTGTGATCAGATAGTATGCATGGTATAATTTCTACTTTCTTATATTTGCTGAGACTTGCTTTGTGCCCTAGGATATGATCTATTTTGGAGAAGGTTCCATGGGCTGCTGAGAAGAATGTATATTGTATAGAAGTTGGATGAAATGTTCTGTAGACATCAAGTAGGTCCATTTGATCTATTGCATATTTTAGATCTTGGATTTCTTTATTGATTTTTTGTTTGGATGACCTATCTATTGAGGATAATGGAGTGTTAAAGTCTCCCACAACCACTGTGTTGGAGTTAATATATGCTTTTAGGTCTTTCAGGGTATGTTTGATGAAATTGGGTGCGTTGACATTGGGTGCATACAGGTTGATGATTATTATTTCCTTTTGGTCTATTTCTCCTTTTATTAGTATAGAATGTCTTTCTTTATCTCATTTGATCAGTGTAGGTTTGAAGTGTACTTTGTCAGAAATAAGTATTGCTACTCTTGCCTGTTTTCGGGGGCCATTGGCTTGGTAAATCTTCTTCCAGCCTTTCATCCTAAGCCTATGCTTATTTCTGTTGGTGAGATGGATCTCCTGTAAGCAACAAATTGTTGGATCTTCCCTTTTAATCCATTTCATCAAGCAATGCCTTTTGATGGGTGAATTAAGTCCGTTAACATTAAGTGTTAGTACTGATAGGTATGTGGTGACTCCTGTCATTTAGTTGTCTTAGTTGTTTGAAGGTTTGATTGTGTGTACCTAAGTTGAGGTTACTCTCTACTTTCTTGCTTTTTCTTTTCCTGTGCTTTGGTGCTGCCTGTCTTTTCATGGTTAAGTTGGGTTTCACTTTCTGTGTGCAGAATCCCTTGAAGAATCCTTTGTAGTTGTGGCTTTGTGGTCACATATTGTTTTAGTTTCTGCTTATCATGGAAGACTTTTATTGCTCCATCTATTTTGAATGATAGTTTTGCTGGGTAGAGTATCCTGGGGTTGAAGTTATTTTCATTCAATGCCCGGAGGATCTCACCCCACGCTCTTCTTGCTTTTAATGTTTCTGTTGAGAAGTCTGCTGTGATTTTGATGGGTTTACCTTTGTATGTTACTTGTTTTTTCTCTCTTACAGCCTTCAATATTCTTTCCTTAGTTTTTGAACTTGTTTTAATGATGATATGTCGTGGAGTAGTTCTATTTTGATCTGGTCTGTTTGGTGTCCTGGAGGCCTCTTGCATTTGTATGGGAATATCCTTCTCTAGATTTAGGAAATTTTCCGTTATTATTTTGTTCAATATATTGCACATTCCCTTCGCTTGCACCTCTTCTCCTTCTTTGATGCCCATGATTCTCAAGTTTGGTCTTTTGATGGAGTCAGTGAGTTCTTGCATTTTCTTTTCACAGGTCTTGAGTTGTTTAATTAATAGTTCTTTGGTTTTTCCTTTAATTACCATTTCATCTTCAAGTTCTGAGATTCTTTCTTCTGTTTGTTCTATTCTGATGGATTGGCCTTCTGTTTTGTTTTGCAGTTCTGTTTTGTTCTTTTTTCTGAGATTTTTCAATATCCTGGCTGTTTTCCTCTTTTATGTTTTCTATTTTGTTCTGAGTTCATTTATCTGTTTATTCATTGTGTTCTCTGTTTCACTTTGGTGTTTATACAGTGCTTCTATGGTTTCCTTTATTTCTTCTTTTCTTTTTCAAATTCTCTGTTTTTGTTGTCTTGGTATTTCTTGAGTGTCTCCTGTACATTTTGATTGACCTTATCAAATATCATCTCTATAAAATTCTCTTTGAGTACCTTTAGTATGTCTTCTTTTAAATTATTCTTGTGGGTTTCATTGGGTTCTTTGGCATAGTTTATCTTCATTTTGTTGGAGTCTGGATCTGAGTATCTGTTTTCTTCATTCCTCTCTGGTTCCTATACTAATTTTTTGCTGTGGGGAAACTGGTTTCCCTGTTTTTTCTGTCTTCCCGTCATTGTCTTTGGTGTTGTTACTGTCCCTGTACTGTGTGCAATTAATTATTTTCTAGCTTGTAATAATAACAATGGTAATATTTAGAATGGAAGGGTGAGCTGAGATGGAAAGGAAGAAGTTAAAGAAAAGGGCAAAACAGATAAACAGGCAAGAAGGAGGAAACAGAACAAGGAATCGTACAAGAAAGTTTCAAAGGTATAAACAGGGAGCGTTAGTGTACTAATCAACAGTAAGCTGAACAGGCATTAGAGAGACAGAGAGAGGATTGAAAATAAAAAATAAAAAAAAAGATAAGAATAAAAATTAAAAATAAGTAAATGAAAGAAATATCTATGTACAAAAATAAAATAAAATAAAATGAAAAATAGAAAATTTTTTTAAAAATCCAAAAAAACCAAAAAACCAAAAAACCTCCAAGTTCAAATGCAATGAAGTTTAAGTCTTAATAATTTGGGTGTCCATCTCAGTCTCCAATCCTGGAGATGGTGCCTCAGATGTTGTTCTTTAGTTGTCTCATCAAAGGGGACACATAAAGTAGAACAAAACTACATACACACACACACACACACACAAAAACCCCACCAAGTGTCCCAAGTTCAAATGCAATACAGTTTCAGTAAGTTTTTCAGCATGCAGGTGTAATCCGGTTGTTCTCTCTTCAAAGGTAGGGAGAAAAAGAAAAAAAAAAGTCTGGAGACAGTTCTGAGAATGGTATCTGAGCTGTGGCTTGCCTGCCCGCTGCTGTCAGCCTGCTGTTGCTGGAGGTGTTATTTATGCAGATCTCTGGGGTGAGCTTAGCACTCACCTGGCCCTGCAGGCTTTGTTTACCCAGAGTTCTCCTGTGCATGTAACAACACAATTCATAGCTATAAACTTCCTCTTTTAGAACTGACTTTCCTAGTTCACAAAGTTCTGGTAATTGTATTTTCATTTTCAATTGATCCTAGGAATTTGTTAATTTCTTACCTAATTTCTTCAATGACAATTCAATAGTCAATCAAAACTATATTGTCAATGTCCATGTTTTATACAGTTTCTACAGATTTTCTTGCTGCTGATTCCAAATTTTATTCCATTATGATCCAATAAGGTATAAGACATTATTCCAACTTTTGTCTTTAATAAAATGTATAAAATGTGCTCTATTTTGGAGAATATTCCATGGCATGCTGAAAAGAATGTGCACTCATCATCTGTTGGATAGGATCTTCTGTAGATATCTACTAAGTCCATTTGGCCTATGATAGAGTTGAACTCTGAAGGTTCTTTGTTATTTATTTTGTCTCTATATCTATCTGATGAGAGTGGGATATTGAAGTCATGCACTCTTTTTGTATCTGGATCTCTATAATCAGAAGTGCTTATTTTATGAGCAGTGAATTTGTTGCATATATATTTATAATTTTTATATCTTCCCAACTTAACTTTATACTATGCAGTGACTTTTTTCTCTTCTGAGAATTTTGGCTTGAGGTTTACCTTTTCATATATGAACATAGCTGCCTCTGCTTGTTTTAAGCTTCAATTTATGTGATGTATTATTTTCCACCCTTTGACTTTCACTCTGTGTGTATCTTCATCAGTGACTTGTATTTCTTGAAAATTGTTGGCTCTTCCTTTTTCTTTAATTCAAATAAATTACATCTTTTGACTATGAAGTTAGGCCATTCATATTTAGGGGTGTGATTGAGAAGTTTTCAGAGTCCCGTAAATTAGTTATTTTCCTTTTGTTTTTTTCTGTAACCTTATTTACCTTAAACCTTTGTTGGCTCTCTGAGTGAAAATGTTTGATTTTTTTCTAATTCTTATAAGTAGCTATTATTTCTTTCATGAAATTTATTCTTTCCTGTTTGTGACTATCATTTTTTCCTCATCTGTGTGTAGGATTCCTTTAAGTATCTTTTGCCATGCTAGGCTAGTGATCATGAATTGCTTAGTTGCTGCTTATCTACAGGGACTCATTTTTTTCTCTACCAATTCTAAAGGATAACTTTAATGGCTATATTTATCTTCACAGTTTAACATAATGAGATATGGAGAATTTATTTACTAGTCATACCTATTTGGGTTATAAATACTTCCTCTACTTGGATGCCCATATATTTTTTGAGATTTGGGAAATTTTCTACTATAATTTCATTGAATAGGTTTTCTATGCCTTTAATTGGTATCTCAGTTCTTTCTTCTACTGCACAAATTCTTAGATTTAGTCTCTTAATCCTGTGTCAGAGTTCTTAAAAGTTGTGATCATTGCTGTCCAAATGTAATATTTCCTCAACCTGTCTTCAATCCCTTACGTTCTGTCTTCTGCTCCATATAATCTATTGATGATACTTTTCACTGTTTGTTTTATTGAGCATCTCATTTCCAACATTTCTTTTAATTTTTTTTCCAGAATCTCAAATTCTTTCTGAGTTTCTCATCCATGTTGATGACTTTCTTAAGAATGTTTGATTTAACTTCTTTACTTCATTCATCTGTTCATTTCAGTTTTGTTTACTGTGGCCCTATCTTGCTTTTTACACCACCTATCTCTCTCTACAACCATACACCTGATGTTTTGTTTAAGATTTGTAGAGATGCAGGAAAGTGTTACATGTCTCTAACCTGCCATTTTCCCTCCTTGTTTCCACTTTTGCCTTTCTTTGTTCTTCCTACTTTTCACAATCTCTTGATCTCTTGCCCTCTCTCTGTCTTTTTCCCTTCCCCCTTCTTCCACTTCCTATTAAATATGTACAGTTTTTGCATAAATACTATGTACCAGCACTCTCACAGAATTTCCAACATATTTGCATTCCCTCCATAAATCAATACCAGTCCTAAGTGATGGTTTTCTGGTTAATTCATGTTTCACAACAGAAAATGCATGATTAGAGAATTTAAGTTGCTCATTTGGGATCATACATCTATGAAAATAATAAGCTGATATTTGCCCAAGCAGTGTGACACAATAACTATGGGGACCTATTAACTGTGACAATATTCTGAGCAATAAACAGATCATGGTTTAATTTAGGGTACTGGTAAAGGGAATTAAAATAAGGGAACAGATGGGGGGTACAATGAAAGTTAATTCTTTGGAAGTGCTGATGTGCATTCATGCACAAATACATGTTCATGATTACTGGAAGACTACTTCACATGGGATTCAATTCAACAGAAGTACAGAAAAGAAATAAGGAGCTGAGTCTAAAATAGATTTCAAATTAGTTTCAAGATTTTTAGATTCCTGCTTTGTTCTTAGTTGTCACAAGGACGTTCTTTCAAATAGTGCTTTCAAATTCCCTTCTACAGAAAATCTATTCATATAATACAGTATTTAAGACTCCTTACTAGAATAACTGCTTGTGTTTAGAGAGAGTCTAAAGTGGGCTTGTCTTTACCTGAAGCTGTCTCTAGAGAAAGGAAGTCTAAATGACAGTATGAAATGAGATATGTGGAGTTAAAAAATAGAAGTTTATAAAATGTTCCATGTAGGAAAATTTTGTTTGATAGTCTTATCTATTATTTTATTTTGTTTTATTATATAGTATGTATATGCATCTAGGGTGAAAGAAAAACTAAGTAATGAATTAATATGCCCCATGATAAAAATAATTCCACATCACTGAATTGAACAGGACTATTCCAGGAGTTGAGAACTATGGCCAAGTAGACCCTTCCATTTAAATTAATAAACTTAACCACTCTCCAACAACTTATTTGGAAATCAAATCATTTCTATGGTAATCAAAGAGAGAAATAAGGGATTTGTGGAAGCTAAATTTTGTAGCTCTTCCTTTTTTTCCAAATCTGAAAAAAAGGAAACTAATTCTTGATTTGAAGCAGAACATGATAATGATGAAAAGGATTAATTCCTGTCTTTCAATTAATAAAAAGACAACAAGTCACAGCTACTAGAATTGATTTTTCAAAAGTCAAAGGGCATATGTTGAGTACTTTTAATAAAAATCAGTATCAGGCTTGTTCATGAGATTGTTTTAAAAGAACTTTCCCATAATGGAGAAAGTTCCATTATGGGAACTCAGTGAGGGAAAGCAAGTGAAGTCTGAGACACTAAGCAAAGACTGAACAGGTCTCATATATTGTACCATTAACTACTCCAGGAATGGGAGAAGAGGGTATAAAGGAGAATGAGGGGGTGAATTCAAGTATGATGTATTTGATATGTTTTAAGAACTTCTGTAAATGTCACAATCTACTCCCAACACAGCACAATAAAAAAGCTAAAAAAAGAAATAGTTGAATACTTTCACTTAACTTCCTCATATAAGATAATTTAAGAAATCACACAATACAAAATAGGAACCTTAGAACAAAACCATTGCTTACCATAGTCTTTGCAACCTGCTGGCATGTGCTTGAAATAGATGACAAAATATGAAAGATGTTCATAAACTTAGCTTCTGCCAACAGATAAGGATGAATAAAGATAATAAAATTATTTCCAAAGATGAATAATAACCATTGAGGACACTCACATCCTGGAGCATAGAGTGTGTAATTGATTCTATTAATTAATTGCTATTATGCTTTGATAGTAAGAGGTTGGCTATGTGGGGATCATTTATTCAATCACTGGAAATCATGAAATTATTATCTGTCAAAAACTACTACTCATGCAACCATTAGTATAATTAAGATCTCCAGGCTTATCAAGTGATTTATAATCATTTTGTAGCCATACTAAGCACAATTTTCTCCCTCTTTCAATATGTACATTGTGATTTAAGTAATTTATAAGACTTATGTGAGGTCTCCTAGCAAAGTAATAGCAAAATATTTGATGGACATCAAAAAGTTCTAACTCTTGATCTAAGGCTCATAATCTATGTTTGAATTTTTCCTTTGTTTGAATTTAATTTTGACTTAAAAACAAGCTGTAATCCTTAGGAAATGATCCCTGTTGATTTGCACAGGCTATGAATTGAAGATTTACTGAATGTAGTTAAAAGTAACTATTGAGCTCATTGTCAGTGGCTCATGCCTACAGTCTAGCTACCTGGAGGACTAAGTTCAGAGTATGGGAGTTTGAGGTAAGCCTGGACCAAAAGTTAGGGAGATGCCATCTCAACCAATAGCTGAGTATGATGTATGCTCCTGTTTTGCTAAGCTATGTGGGGAACTGAGGTCAGGAGGGTGACAGTTCCAGGCAACTTTGGGCAAAATAAGCTTGTGAGGCCCCATCTATATGGGGAGGGGGACATGGTGGCCCTCACTCATCATCCCAGTGATGGAGGAAAGCATAAAATAGGGGGATCACAGTACATTCCAGGCCATCCTGGGTATAAAGTAAGATCCCCATCTCCAAAATAACCACTGCAAAAAGGGCTGGAGGTGTGTTTCAGGTGGTAGAGCATTTACCTGGGAAGCACAAAGCCCTGACTTCAAACCCAAGTGCTACTAAAATAATGTAATTATTGAAATTTAGTTTTCTTTTCAAGAATATTTTATGTGAAAATTTAGGTGAGTAAATTCCCAAATAGAGCCACATGACTATTTATATATGAAGTAAGAATAATATTGAGCTCAACAATTGGAAAAGTTAGCTCACTCATTTATTTTACTCTCTGCCTCAATTCCCTTCTTTGTACAACTGTGAATTGGTGATATTATATGGTATCACTACCTTGAAATATTGAAAAATAAAAATTAGATATCCAGAGGAATATAAATATGTTCTGAATATTTGTTGAATTCTAGTTTTCTTTACTAGTTTCTAAAACATTTAGACCAAAGAACAGATCCCCACATGTGCATATATGTGTGTGTAGTTGGGAGAAAACAGAAAGGTGAGGATTATGTATATTGAAGACTATGGGAACCCTGGGAGCTAGATACAGCATATTTTATTTTATTCATTATTTGTCTCCCAAAGAGATCAGTCAAATGCCTTATATACATTGATCCCACCATATATCTGTTTAGTATGATCTGAAAGAAAATTTTTATCCAATTTACCTAATTTCATTGTCCTTTGTATCTCATTTTCTCTAGCCACTAAGGTATTATATGACCTTGTCTTGAAGAGGCTATGACACTTCTACCTCATCCTTAGTATTTCTCAATCTTAAATAGCTTTTGCATCCCCTGAATGAAGTCCTGTTCTCACTTGAGGGGTAGACTTCTTCAAAGTCTTTTGACCACATAAGACTTCATCTTTCCCTCTAATGCCTATGGAATATTCTATTAGTACTTTACTTTCTCATTATTAGTTTGTCTTTTTCTTCAGTCATAACAGTGAGTGAAGAAAACCATGATTTAGAGTGTTTCCTTCATCCCAAGCATATATTTTGAATGAGTAATAACTAAATGAGTTAGATTCTCAACCTCTTAAGCTTCTTTTGGAAGGCAGTATTAAATAATAAAGAATACCAGCTTTGGGTTCATGGGTTTGCATTTAAAATCCTGCCTGCACCACTTACTGGCTACATGACTTCGAATTGCTTAAGTACTTCATAGATCAGTTAACATGATAGTTAAAGAGCACAACAGTTAAACTTAATTCATAAAGTCACAATGAGAATAGAAACATAACTCATGTAGAGTATGTGAACTATTGCCAGATCTGTAGTAGGTTTTAAAAAGTTGTTAACAAATATTAATAAAAATTCTTTTTAATTCTCCTGTTTAAAAGGTCGTATAGTGAGTGAATGATGTCAGTAATGCCACATTGTTTCAATCATGTGCTAACATTCCTAAATGAGAGATCAATTCTATGTCATTAGAGTTCTCTAAAATTACCAAAATAAATATAAAATGAGAATTTTATATTTATATTTATATTTCTTATTATAAAGTATATAAATAATATATTTTACACATTTGCAGTAGTGAATAACATATTTACAATGCTACAATTGATCCTCATTATTGCTGATGCTTACCTACTAAAACTTAATGGTAACCCCAAAAAATTACTAATGGTCGTTTGTGGTCTTGGGCAGAGCAGTGAAAGTGTGAGTGGCCAGAGGGACATCTCCCAGCTGGGGTGGAATAAGAAGTCCTGCCTTCTTGTTTCAAATTGCATGCTGAGGAGGCATTGATGGCATAGCGGTGAGCCCAGCTGCCTCCAATTCTCATACTGACTATGAACGTCCTTTCTTAAGTCTATTTCATGGCATGTTTTTTTGCATTTTTGTGTTTTTATTGGTGATTTTGCTGTTTAAAATGCCTCTTGAGTGTAATGCTGAATTGCTATTCAGTGTTCTTAAGTGCAGAAAGGAAGTATTGTGCCTTACAGAGAGAATGTTTGCATTAAATAAGTTTTGCTCAGTTATTAAAATTCAATGTTAATGAGTAGACAGCAATATTAAATAAAGTATCTTAAAAACATGCAGAAAAGAAGTTTCTACACAGCCAAGTTGACAAAAAATGTAATCAGAGGATGGAAGGATAAATTTATATTTTCCCTAGGAGAAATATTATAATATTCACAGCATCAATGTTGGGAGCACATTTATATAATATAATTACTAGGAATAATAAGAATCTACTGTAGTTGACTCACTTTAACATTGTCAAAGTTCTTAGCAAGTAACTGTGAGTTTGTCTCATTTTATCTCCTTTTATAAAAGAAGTTGATTATAAATATAGCACTATCTATTTTGTAGTAGATCTGGAAAAAGAATCTTGGACTTGTTTCTCTCTGGAGAGAACTGTCTTGTCTTGGCAACTCTGCCACATGACTGAGATGAAGTCAAAAAGGCTCTGGGCTGATGGCCCATGCTCTGAGAATTCTGCTCCTTGATATTGGGTCTGACTTCTTTCTCACAGCCCACCATTTATTTCTACAACCTCAAAACAAAAATTTCATGTGTTTATTTCAACAATTAATTTTAATTCAATGTGCATTACATGCAGATTCTTTTTAAAAAGTTACATAGCACCAACAGACATAATAAAACTGAACAAGGCCCCTTCTTTCTCTCCTCTAGCTGTGTTCCATTCCTTAAAAACATTTTTAGCTTTTCTTTCTTTTTTTAGCATTTTCCTTTGTGCTATTTAATGCACTTTTGCAAATATTTCTCAGTTTATCAATTTTAGTTTTAGTGGAAACACAATTCTCGTATCATTTCTCTTCTCTGATCTTCTTTTTCTCTTTCCCCTACTTTTCCTTCTCATCTTCTTCTTTTCTTTGGTTGAAGTGTAAGTAAAATACAGTGAAATTTACAAATTTTATGTGTTAAACCCCATGAATGTGTTAGTTTTGTAGGACCGCTGAAACAGCAGAAATTTATTTTCTTCAGTTCAGAAGGCTGCTAATCAAAGAGCAACCAGCCTGGTAGAAGAGTTTTTTTGAGCCTTCCTTCTTGGCTTATAGGTAGCCATCTTCTTCCAGTGTGTTCACATGATTTTCTTCCATCTGTTCCTGTGACTCAGTCACCTAGACTTTGAGGACACTACACATTGAACTGGAGCCCACCCTAATGATAGCACTGAACCTTGATGGTATCACTGAACTCTTTGAGCAGCCTATCTCCAAACACAATCACGTTCTGAGATACTGGGAGTTAGGACATGAATATAGGCCTCTAGAGGGGCACAGTTAAGTAAATAACAATGAATTTTGACAATTGTCTTCATCCAAGTAACAAACATGAAATATATTATACTTCAATCAGTCAGACCCCTCTGTTACTCTTCCTTATCCTTTTCCTCCTACCCTGTATTGCTCAATAGTTTTCAGTGTGTTTCATTGTATCTTCACTATCTTTTTTTCTTCCATCTTTTCAGCCTAGTAAATCTTGCTTACCTCCCTGTTCTCATTTGTGTCTGATATCCAAATCTGTGGCCTCTGTCTTCAGTATCTTTAAAGCATAAAGCTCCAAGCCACTTCAAATTCAATGAGGGTTAGTTAGTAGACTGGTTTACTAGCTGTTAGTAGGCGCCTGGACTTTACCTCATTTTCATGACTTTTACTTTATCCCCTTTCAGCACCATGCTTCAGTCCTACCTTCCAAGTTATGTAGGAAGGAACAATTCTCAGAGTTCCCTGAATCTTATTGTAGGAATTGCTTTGCTTTTCGTTAACATTTCTTAGAAGTATTTAGGTTTGAGCTGAGAAAAGGAAGACTTCAGTCACCACATTTCCATCCAATTTACACCTTCTTGCTGATACCTCTTATCCAATGTACTCTTATTCTCTGACTTTTAGTCATTTAATACCATTTAGAATATCTTACTGTCATTTAGTGGTGCTTACAAAGAAGAGATGACAATGCATATAATCAATCAAATGAAGTGTATGTATTTATTAAAAGAAGACAAATGTAAAAGCTGTTAGAGTGTAAGAAGGTATGTAGTTTGATTCTGGGAGGCCATCCATAATATTTCTTGCCTTTCTGCCTTATTCACACTTGTGTTTGGGTCACTTCTTTGACCTTATTTTGTTATCCTTTTTTTGTCCAGTGTCTTAATTTACATTTATTATTTTACAGAGTATCAAAGTAAGCTGGCTTCCTCCTCCATCGGGAACACAAAATGGATTTATTACTGGCTATAAAATTCGACACAGAAAGACAACCCGCAGGGGTGAGATGGAAACACTGGAGCCAAACAACCTCTGGTACCTGTTCACAGGTCAGCGTTCACATGGTGCAGTCTGGCAAGGTTTTGATGAATTAAATGCTTTAAGAATAAAATATACTCTTACTTCAAAGGAACATTGATTTTGTTTTTTCTTGGCAGGTGACATTTATTGGCCTGATCAAGAATAACCTTTATGTTTTTAACTTTATATCCTGTATAATGCTTTCACTACATATTTTGCTTCTGGGCCTTCATATGCATAAATGTATCACAGAATATTTATATATATTACTTTTTCAATATTGCTGAGTCAACATTTCCTATTATCTAATAACTTTTAAATTTTTAACCAATAACTTTTAAAAGTCCTATATGTGATGTGGCTCCAAGTTTAACTTACTTTGTCTCTCCCCAACTTCTGGGGGCGGGGAGCAGGGAATGAGGAAAATGGTAAGTTGGTAAGCAAAGACAGTTCTAGTTCCAAAAATACATAAGTAAATCTGTTTTCATAACAGTATTGGTAGAATTCCTAGTAGATTACACTTCTTTTTGAATGCTCAGCCAAATTTTCATGAAGACAATGTGGTTTTTATTTTATAAAATTAATAATCATATATTTCCTTAAACTTGGAACTCTTAATACCTCTCTTTCCAAGTTCCTAGGAAACATACTGAGGCAAGGACTTCAAGGTCATGCCTGTGAAAGTGTGACCTCAAGAAATCAAGAGTGAGTGAACAAGGAAAGTGAGTAAAGGAAGAGAAGAAATCAGAAAATGGTGAATTGGGGTGGCCACAATTTTGGAACAAATACATGTCTCGTGGAGTATTTCTTGAGAGGACACAGAAACTAATATATCTTACAATCTATGACTGAGTAGAAAATGTGAACAATTTCTCTTGTTTATCATTGGCCAAAGTCTACCAACATTTGGTTGACTACTGTGTATACCTCCAGCAGACCACTGGTAACCAGATCTTCTGGTGAGTGTGTGAACGTAAAGGTCACCCCTTGAGTATCAGCAGTTTATATGATGGTCACTTGATCTAAGATAGCAGCAAGGATCAGAGCTTTACCATGAAATGGTAAAATTCCTAGACTCTAGGAAATTCCTAAGCTATTGCTAGAGCCTGGGGAAGCAAATTATACAGTAATGACTCATGACAGTGACTGAAAGGTGACAAAATTGGTGATAACACATAAATTGAGCCCATAATAATGTACAGACTACAAAGGATATAACTTACATTAGATGAATAAACTATCACTGCAAAAGAGGAAACAAAAGCAAGAAACTTTTTCATTTATCCTTTTTCTATCCACCAGGTATTCAATAGATTTTTTTTTAAATCGTAACACACACACACACACACACACACACACACACACACTTTATAAGTCTCTTGTTTAGCCTATAATCTGAGACCTCGTATTAGTCTTGATTTTTTTCTCAAGTTTTTTTGTCAATATAATTTTAACATGGTGATAAGAGTGTTTCCAAGCTAAATCACAGAAAATCACAAACCCTGTTTTTAATCTGGACAAGATCTCCTAAGCAGGGATTGTTGAATCTAAGAGGAAGTTAAGTTATCATACTATTTTAAAAGATTTTAAAAAGCCATGCTCTTATTTTTTATTTCTTTTCTTCTGATGAAATCATGAGAAGAGGTTAAAAATAACTGAAGTTAAAGTGAGGCATGTACTCATCAGGATACCTAGTAGTGCATGTAGTTTACCTTCATTGAAATCACCAACATTGAAAAATCTAGCTGAGAATGGTAGTATAATTCCTAGGATTTAATATTAGACTATATGAGACCTTAAGGATATTTTAATACATATCTTTCCTTTTTTCCAGAGAGATCTGAAGATTTGAAACTATTTTTTCATTATTTTACCTTTTTAAATGAAAAAGTATTAAAAATGTAAAATAAACTTTGTTTATAAAATAAGTAAAGGATAAGCATTACAACAGAAATCTAAGGGCTCTATATTCAATTCACAGAACAATAAATGGCCATAATAAAATGGATCATAATAAAAGGTTCAATTTCTTTGGTAAATAGAGAAATGCAAGTTAAAATGAGTTAGCATTTTCCTTTCATTAAAATAATGAAAATAAAAATGAATGATGATACCCTATTCTTAAAAGCATATAAGAAATGCAAACTCTCACATACTGTTTTGGGACAGAAAATTTCTGTAATCTTTCTGGAAATGTATATGTTGTATACAGATTTATATTAATGTATGTGTTGTGTGTATATCTTTTTTCATAAAGATCTAACTGTTTTCCAACATCTAGGATTTATCCTAAGGAACAATCATATTTTTGCAATATTTTAAACTAAAATTGTGTTTGTTGCAGCATTTTCATAGTAAATAATTTTTAAAAACCTAAATATCTACCAATTTACAGTTACTTAAAGTAGACATAATATCATCGCATATCGTATTTCTATTGAAAATGATGCAGTATAAAGATATCAAACCACAAATTGAATATTTAAACATATTGCTAACTGATAACTCAGTTTTTGGTCAGTATTTCTACACAAATCTACATTTTAATTAAAAAAATTTGTCTAAAATTGTTAACAACAATATATATTCTAAAATGTTGAGGGCCAGGATTGCTTACTCTTGGTAACAGTAGAATATGCAACTGGGTATGTACAATAAAAAGTAAATTAAAAAATCAAGACTCTGGACAACTAAGAAATGAGCAATCTTAAAATAAATAAAGATTAGTAGCCTTTGGCCAATAGAATTTGATTGCATCATTGCTTGGTATTTATGACTTAGTTTCATAAATGGAATTTAGCTCATTCAGCTCAGTATTATAAAATTAATAACCTCACTCTCAAAATATCCAAACTTTTAGGACTTTCCCTCTATAGGAGTTAAAGTCATTGAGGGAGCAAGAGAAAGAGGAAGAAGGAAAGTAAGAGAAAGAGAGAGACAGAAAGAGAGAACAAGTGTTAGCTTTTCACTGTCAAAGACTTTTTATTCACCACTAAGTCAGCATTTTAAAAATGCCTAAAAAAATTGATGGTTTAAAACAATGGAAATTTATGGTCACAGTACAAGAGACCAGAATGGCAGCTCTAGGGAAGAAGCTCTGGTGGTTGCCAACAGTCCTTAGCACTACTTGACTTGTAGATGCTTTGCTACAATCTCTGCCTACATCTTTGTCTCACTTTCCTTCTTTGTGTCTTTGATTCCTTTCCTCTTCCAATAAGGACATAAAATACAAGACCCACCCAAATCTAAAGTGATTTCATCTTGAGATTTTTAACTAATTGTATCCATACAGACCTTATTTCCAAGTGAGGTCATAGTCTGATGTTCTAATTATGCATGAATTTTAGGAAGACACTATTCTCTCATTACAGATTCATTTCATTATTTTTCCTCTCAAGGACAATCATTTTGAATTGTATCCTCTAATAAAATTTACTCATTCAAAAATAAATAATTCATCTCTACATTTTTATTCACCTAAAATATGTGTGACAATTAGAGCTTTTAATCAGGATAGGTAGCCCATCACTACTCTAGCTAAATACCATTCCAGGCAAAAGCAAAGAAATTGGAGTAGCTCATAAATACCCAGCCACATTTCTATAGAAATCTGAATCCCAAACTTGAATCTTTTATTCACACTTTTACTTCTTTGTTTCAAGAGTTATAAAAATTCATTTGGGAATGAAAACAATCCAAGCAGTGACATTTGTAAATATAACTGATATTTATTGTAAGAAATCACATATACTCCCTTTTAATTTGAACTAAAGTGATAAGAAGAGTTAGTGCATAGTGCAATACCCTTAAAATTCTACAACTATGCCTGGAGAAGTCTCTTCCTTTTTCACCCCTGTCTTGTGACTTAGACTCAGAAACACGTGCTATGTTTCTAGACATCTTGGGAATGTTTTCAAGAGCATGAGAAGCATGGAATTACTATGCACTGGAAGATTGTCTGTGGTTTAGACTTATCCCCAGGTCATATCTAGTAACTGATATACTTTGCTGTAAGTAGAAGTAATTGATTTTCCATATAAATCTGCAGTGTTGTAAAATGTATGGGATTTGACTTTATGTTTTCAATGCCTGTAAGATGCATGGATATATTGATTTGGCTGTTAGAAAATTGGAAATGCCCGAATGCTTGCTTTGTATGATATAAATAGTCAAATGTAGAGAATCAAACTTTTTTTTTAATAATATCCTCTATTTGTTAGACAGGTGGTTTTTGCTGTGTATATTTTTTACTAGGATAATGAGACATCTGCAATAACAAAGTAATTCAGAGCTATAACAAGGATTTTAAATCTCTGTTTTCTGTTTTATTGTTGGAACCCATATCAATTAAATTTTAAAGTTTGTTTTTTAAAATGACTGAGTGCTTTTTAGAAAACATTGTTTGGAATTGAATTTAAGAGTGTTTTCATATTTCATGGCCAATAAAGGATAAATGTAATGATAAATATGCATTGATATTTTATGGGCTGAAAAATTGAAACAATAGGATTGCAATTTTATAACAAGGTTAGCATTAAGGAAGTTATACATAGAATAATATACTATCTTTTGCCATATGATCTAAGAACTTAGAAATAAAACAAAAAATTATAGAGCTTGAAGGCTCTTAGTATTAAGGATATAAGTGAACAGAGATAATTTGTTTTCAACACAGAATTTTTATTACTGAGAAAACCATTGCTAGCTATACAATACAGTCTTTAGAATAAGCTGTATGTAGAAACATCTAGGCATCACATACACACACACATCTAAACACACAGCACTGATTTATTTAACAATAGACTCATAACAAATAGCAGGAATTATCTTGTGCATCTCACCCAAACCCCTTCTTTTACAAAAGAGATAATTGAGGTCTGAAGAAATCTCTACTAAGAGGATAGTCACAAATGAATGGCAGGTGCACCATTTTCTAGTTATATACTCCTGCACTATATCATGTTCCCATTGTTAATTTACTGTGGAGTAACAACTTTTGTTCATGATTCTTTAAAAGATTATTGATGTTGCAAATAATATTTAACATTTACAAAAATAACAACCATGACTTTATGTACTGAAATTTGACATTAACCACTATGTTAAAAGTCTTGTATATGTTTTTAAATTTAATCTTAACAATAATTTATATTTGTGTATCCCCATTTTATTGAGGAGAAAACCGAGACAAACAGGGAGAGTCAGTAAGGTTTACGAGTTCACATAGCTAGCAAGTGATGGAATACAATCCAAACCTAATTCTACACAAAATGCTGTTAACTTTTAAATTTTAGGTAAAGTGTTGCTGACCATAGGAAATGTGTGATTGAATGAAGGTTTAAAGGGATACTGGAAGAGATATCTGTTGTATAATCAGAAGTTAAGATGCCCTTTGCAGCTAAAGGAGATGAATAACTCTACAAAAGATAAAATCAAAGCTTTCTGGACACATCTATTTTTAAAATATTGTGTAATATCTTTATTATCATAATTCAGGAAACACATACAAAATACCTACTTCTAGGAATATGCACACAGAAATACAGATGGGCTTTCCTTTATCTCCAGTGAATGAATGGATGAATGAATGAAGCATTTAACGATATTTTAATATCAGCTGAGCTGGATCTTCTCTCCTCCCCCCAAGAAAAATGTTTGATCATTGTGATTATTGGTATAACTCTTGAGTATGCTTCCTCTTTATAACAAGGTAACATTTTTTTCTAAGAAAGAGATCAACTTAACTTTTTTTAAAACTGAAGTTTAGGTGTTATTGATCTGTTACTTTAACCTGCTGACAGTAATAGTACCATTATTTGCATTCTATTTGCCTACAAATAATTTAGTTCTTGCTATAATCACTCTAAACGTAAATTCCTTGTATATTTACATTGTGCCTTCATTTGTTGCTGATATCTATCTTTGGTTCCAACCTAGACCAGTGGGCCTTTACTGCAGGATCTCTGGAGCCCAGCAGGAGCTGAGACAGAGATCAGATTCTGTATTCAAGGGCAGACCAGGTTCTAACTAAAACAACAGGACAGGACTTGCTTAATTTCTTAAATATAATCTCCTCATATCTAGAAAGGAAGTAACAATATATTCTGTGCCAAATCAGTATATTTGAAAATCAAATGATACAATGTTTTTGTTATCTTTACATCCATTCAATGTTTGACTTTATAACTTATTTTTATAAGAAATTTGTCAATTGATCTTTACAAGAACACTAAAAGATGGAAACTTATATTATTAGCTAATCAGGTCATATGTGCAGCACAGATTCTAAGAGTTTTCAGTGCATCTAAAACTTGCTCAGCCAAGCATCCCTCATGGAATTAAAACAGGAATATCTTCAAACTAGAATTCTGAAGATAATATCCAGATTACCTCCCTAAACAGCCAAATTTTCTTGTTCTATTTATCACTATCTTTACTTAGATATAGAAAAGAGATTAATTCTGGTGAAAAGGATTGATACAGAAGACACTGAATTTATAATCTAAAGACTTGGGTGAACTTATTCTAACAGAGGAATTTGATTTTTTTCAATCTACCTGAGTAAAGCTAGGACCATCTGTGTGTAATGTTATGTAAAGGAGACTTGGTATAATCTAAGAAAGAACTTTTCTAACAAGTGAAACTTGAAAATGGATCCCATACATCAAAGAATTCCTCATTGTAAAGGTATCTCTGCTTTATTTACATGGTGACATTGTTAGATGTTTAGCATTAAATGAGTCATTTTACGAGTCATTACTTAAGATTTCCTTTTCTAATAGCATTTTATATACATATTTAAATATTTTATGCCTAACTTAGTATTTCTAGGTATTTATAGTGAAAGAAATTCCATAGTTCTACTATAAAATACAAAATCAAGGTTCTTTTTGAAAATAAAGCATAATACTTCAAAGAAATTTAGCAGGATTTTCAGAGTAACCTTGGCCACTAATCTGTTTGGGTATTCAAACTTCATGGCAGATGTAGTAGAGAAGATTATATGAAAAGTTCCCCTACTGTACATGGTTGGAAGGGATATTGCAACAAACAGCTTGGGCTGGCCAAGTGAGATGCCACTGGGGAGAGATTCATAAAAATGTAGTCTCTAGACTGCTTCCTATCATTAACTTCAAGCAATTACAGGCTATGTTTTACTCAAAACTGAATTTAATGACTTGACAGATTCTGGACTCAAAATATATAAATAAAACTTTGGCAAAATGATTAGAAGAAATTTGCAATTCTAACTAAATTATATTAAAATTGATACTCTGTATGTAAAAATAATCACCTGATTCAAAATTAGGTGAATAAAAGAAAGATAATTTGGCAATCAAAAATATTTCCATTCATATGTCAAAATATTTCATGTGATAAAATGGTGTATTAGTCAAACTTAAATGTGGGAGGTCAAGTAAGAGGTTTGTTTTAATGAACGAGTTTAAATGATTATAACACAGGCTGGATCTCTCAAGTTGAAGTTGATACCGACAAGTAGAAATTCTGCTTCAGAGAAGCCTTCCTCTGATCTTAAGACCTTTTACCAATATGGAGCTGACCCATTGGGACAGTATCCATAATTTAAAACCAACTGCAAATAGACTTGAATGCCATCTGCAAACTACCTGCCCTTCATCCCCTTGATTAGTGTTTAAATATCCTGGGTAATATAGCCTGGCCAAGTTGTCACATAAAACTGATCATCACAGATATCCTTTCACTTCAGTTGTTAGAGACAATGTCATAGTACTGGTGACATTGTCTATCAATTGTGAATAAAAATGAAGTTAAATTTCTACCTAACATAAATAGCATGTTCCTTCTTGATGAATCAAAATTCTATTACAAACAAGACCACTGTGAAAGATATAAGCTGCAATGATTAGGTAAGCACTTCTTCTAGGAGTTTTCTTTATTAATTTTTTAATTTCCCAAAAGAGCTCTGTAATCCCTCTGCCTCAGTCATCAACAACTGTGCCAATGAAAGAGTAAAAAAAATGTTAATATCAACTCAAAGTCATGTTAACAAACTGAAGTGAGTATAAGACTACTTCAGGGATCACAAAAGCCTTATGTTCAAAAGTGTCTCTTTGTGATTTTGATGATGTTGAATGCTGTATTTATCCTACATTTCCTTTGTGTTAAGTACTGTTCTCCCCAATCAGTTTTACTGGATTTTTCAGGGGTGATTTTTGTGAACTTTTATGTACCAGGCATTCTAGTGAACCCTATTAACATAAAATTAAAACACCAGTGACCAAAAAAAGCATGCCACTTACATTCTCAGTACATGGAATTTAGAGTTTATTTTATAAAATCAGAAACTATTTTAGAAAACAGAATTTCTCTTTATACAGAATATTTGTGTAGATAAATTTAACAAGTATTTTTCTCTAATAGTATTAATTACTAGAGACAGCTTTATTTTGGCATTATTAAGTCCTTTATAGCCATCACCTAAAACATCCTCTCCTATTAGTGGTGAGTCAGAATCTCCCATATTACAACGTGCTCATCTTCCTATAGAAAAATCTATAGCTATATAATTTGTTTCATAATATAAGCATATTTCTCCAATAATTAGTTATATACATATATATATATATATATATATATATATATATATATATATAGAGAGAGAGAGAGAGAGAGAGAGAGAGAGAACCCAGTATTTATGCTTATTTTATATTAATGGAAAGAAGACAGAAAAATAGGAAAAAACTACATTTTTATCTTTACCAGAATTGTTCAGATCACTGAGATTTAAGGACGTGGCAATTTTAACTGAGTTTTCAGTGTCTTAAAAGTGTCACACTGGTCTTTTAACAAGTATTCTAGTTCATTTACTGCTGCTGTAACAGGACTACACAGACTGTAGTTTGTAAACAATAGCGGCTTATCTGACTCATGGTTCTGAAGGTTGAGAAATCTGAGTATGGTGACAGCGTCTGGCAAGGATAATCCCAGGACAGAAGGTGGAAGTACAAACAAGTGCACAAGATAGAGAAAACATGGGAACAGTTTTATCTTTTTAAATAGGGACTCATTCTTGCAATAATTAACCCACTGCCATGATAACAGCATTAGTCTGTTTATGAGGGCAAGACCCTCACGGTCTAATCATGTCTTAAAAGGTCGCCTTTATATTACAATAGCAACTAAAGTGTTGGGGGAGACACACATGCCACAGGAATAAATTTCATTTATTTTATAATAATTTGCCATGCTAATTGGCTGCTATGAGATTTAAGTAACAGAAAAGTTATTTACATCATAATTTAGACTTATTAGATCAATGATGCATGGGACCTCTTTTGTCTACTTGTAGTTTTTCTGCTCTCTACAATACTCCTTAATGCTATCAATGTGTATAATATACCATGTCTAAATTATCATAGAGATCAACTTCATTCATCTGTAATGTGGAAACTGATGCAAAAGAACATATGCTGGAAAGATGGTTTCAAGAAATGAAAGCCCTGCTATTTTCTGGTGACGAGCAGGGGCTTTGGATTCTTCTTTCTTGGGCCAAAGTAAACATAATCACTGACCTTGAATGAATGATGCAAACATAAATTTTTATACTGACTACTTCTGATTTATAGGCAGGGCTCCTCTGAAGAGTGAGGAAAAATGACTCTTGCTATTTTTGATTATTTCTTCATCGTTCATATTTTATACTCTGCATCTGCCCTGAGGCTATTTTCAGTGGTACATTTTTATAAACTGGAAGAAATACATGAAAATATATGAGCACAGTTTGATTTCATACTGTGATACTTCTGCTCTTTTAGTCAAAATAGCAATAATTACCACAATAATCACAAGCAATGTAAAGCATATCATATTATTTAATAATAAAGTTTTTCTAAAACTTTTGAAACCCAATTGGAAAATCTTGTTCAATAACTTTTTTCTGGTGAAAAATTCTTTCATAGGACTGGAGAAGGGAAGTCAGTACAGTTTCCAAGTGTCAGCCATGACTGTCAATGGCACTGGACCACCTTCCAACTGGTACACAGCAGAGACTCCAGAGAACGATCTAGATGGTAAGACCATTCTCCTATCTCACTGCGATTTCTTTTTTCTTTGTTACCTCAGTTTCAATGGTCATTTATTTTTCCCATTTCTTCAGACACAAAACAAAACAAAACAAAGAACCATTCATAAATACAGAGTAATCAACAATGCTATGTCAATAGTTGCTACTCTGCCACTATGGTATTGTGCCTTAATTGCCACCCTAAAATAAGTTACTTTTTTCACCATAATATGAAATATAGTATTTTTCTATTTCTTTGTTTTAAATATCCATAACCACTTTCTTGAAAAGAACTGCTGTATTTTCTGACAGTAATCATGAAATAGATTGCTTATGTTTTCTGGCTTCTTTATGATGGTTCTGCAAAATATCAGTACGTATTTTCACTTGCTTTTGGTATCAGTATTCATATTTTATACTATGATTTTTTGAAATAAAGGACAACCTACTTAATTTGTTTAACCAATTGTTATCTTAAGAAATTCATGGGTGAGATTTTAAGATTCATATAAAATCCATATATTGAAAAATTAAATATGAGCAGAATCTTCAAATCAGTGATGAGATATCACCTTTCAAATGAGAACACCATGCATAAATAAAAATAAAATAAAATTCAAGAGAAATGAGTAAATGTAGCAACAGGAAGAAAAGTCTAACTGATAAAATAGATGTACCATATGAAATTTGTCTTATAAAAGAGGTAGAGATACATGAAAATGAGAGGCACTTGAAAAGGAAGTAAGTTATGATCAGTGTACTTAAAGATAGGAGATTAAAATTTGGCCAAAGAAAAAGGAGACTATAAAAAAGCCCACTCTGTGTTGAAAACATAATAGCACAAAATGGCTGCCTAAATACTGAACATTGAGAATCACTTATTTCTTAATTTATGGACCTGAAATTATTGAAGTAGAAATGGGAGGTAAAGATTCTCTACCCATTCCCTTTGATCATACCATTCTATCTCTTCTTCCCTTCCCTTCTCATTCTTGTCTTAATTCATCCATGATCATTTCTCAAGTGATCTTTCTTGAACTCCTTTTTATTACCCTCCTTCTCCATCTTTCCAACCTTATTTTTTTTAAATAACACCATTGATACTTAGATTTTAGTAGAATCATAAATCTGGTTTTGTTAAAATAATTATGATGTCAGTAAAACAATGAACAGATGCTATTTCCACAATAGTGATAATCATTGCAATGTGGCAGTGCCTCAATTCAAAGAATAGTTATAGAAGACTTGCCAAGCATTGAGCACTATGCTTATCTCTGGAGATTCAATAATAAAGAAGAAAGGCGTAATCTTTTCTTCATGAAACTTAGGGTATACAAAAACATTTTAGGTGAAATCACAGGAAAAAGAGATTATTGTAGTGTAAATATAGTTCAATAATTTTAATATCCAACATAGGATGTATGAATGTATGGGTGGATAGATAGAGATAGATGACAGATGTATTGATAGATAAATAATAGATAAATAGGTGGATAGATAGATAGATGTAAATAAGACAGACAAATGGAATATTTGCATTAATACTGATACTTGAAGACAAGTGAGAATTAGCTATGGAAAAGTGTGTGTTACAAATGCAGGAGGGAAGTTAGAGTAAGATAATTCCAAATTTGCCATCAGACAATGGCACTGTTAGGAGCTACAAAAAGACAACCAAGGTTGAAACACAGAGATGGCATGTGATGAGATTTGTACACAAGCATGTTTTAAACTGGCAAGACCAAATTTGGACCAGAGTTTGAACATCATCTTAAGAATATCTTTTGCCAGGCACTAATAGCTCATACCTATAATCCTCATTACTCCAGAAGCAGAGGTAAGGAGGATCGTGGTTCCAAGCCAACCCTAGCAAATAGTTCATGAGACCCTATCTCAAAAAAACTCACCCCAAAAAAGCACTGGTAGAGTGGCTCAAGGTATAAGCCGTGAACTCAAACCCCAGTACCACAAAAAAAGAATGTCTTCAAATCAACTACTTGTTTATCCACTAATTTAGAAAATTAAATTAAAATTGCATTTTGAAGAAATTAATCTAAAGAACAAAAAATGCATTAGAAGTAGACAAACATAGGCAACCTAGTTAGGACAATACTAAAGGTAATACTGGAGTTTGCAGAAAAATAACTTGAAATGGCTGAGATGTTAATTTGTTATATAATTTATGCCAAAGCCCATTTCACAAAATTCATATCATTCACCAATAGATCATATAACATTCATACATATATTTATTTAATCAAAGTATCCCTTGTTAAAAATCTACTTTATCCTCTCATTTACCGTGATGGAGTATGTATTATTAGCTTTACTTTCAAGAAGAGTAACTTAAGCTAAAAATAGGTCACTGACATGCTCAAGTTAACTAGGAACCACGAAGCTGGACGTCAAGACTAGGTTGTGAGAATTCAGGTCCAGTGTGGGTGATGAGAACGAAGCTCTCACTAATCCCACAGCAATGACTTGGTGAATGTAGCCAGTGATTCAAGGCAAAAGATTCTAGGAAATGAGGTCATGTCATTTACCCAAATCTTAGGAGCTATAGCTCTTACTGGAAGGAATGAAAATAAATGGAACAGAGGTGATGGAGGTCCTATAAAATATCCAGAGAGAATGAGATTCAGTACTTGACTTGTGTTCTTTCTCCTGACTCTGAATGAGTCACAATCTAAGTAGAACCAAAATATAAAATCACAGCTTCTTAAATAGTACAAAACTTCCTTTTAACTCAGGTTTTCATATCCATGCCTTCTGTGAATTCCAATTCTAAAACCTATTTTAATCAAGAATTTGTGTGTTGTGCTCGTAAGCGGTGTAATTATAAATGCTTAATTGGATGTATTTGAACTTTTCAGTGATGATCTTGCTTTAAGAACACCTCTCTTCTACATGCAGCATTCCTCTTCACTTTTTCCTTATTTGAGTATTGATCAGTTATTAGGAAATATAATTTATAGTATGCTGAGTCATGAAGAGTACAAACTCGAAAATAAAAACAGCACTATTGATACATAAACAGATCATGGCTGCACTGATTGGAAAATCTTTCAAACAAGTAGTCTGTGACCTAGAAATTTGAGGGAAAAGGGGTTTTTGACAAACAGGATTATAAGGAAGAGTATGGAATACCATATAGACATTCTTGAAAAAGCATGCCTTTAGGAATATTTTTTCTACTACTATTAGTTCAGAACACAACTTCACCTTATCTGTTACCAGTCTAATATTATAACACTTTTCAACTTATGCATCTTTTCTCATTTTTTTACATCTTTATTAGGATAATTACTAAAACAATTCTTTTCCCTTCTCACTGTAAACACAATAGCAACCTGAAAATAAAAGGTAAATGAAAAAGGAAGTTAGTGAAGTTGATATTTCTTGCATGTAATATTGTTATAGATCATGATTTCGATTGCTCATGTTTAAGCATAATGCAAACTAAAACCCCTTTAAGACCATTTAAATCTGTAAAAATAAAGAATGGAGCTTTCGGTTGCTCTATAAGAAATTAATAGGATTGTTTCTAAAGCCCTCACATTTTATTGACCTATGATCACTTTCTACTAAGATACTTCCTTAAAGTGGTTGTTATTCTTCCTTCCTTCTGGTTTGCTGCTCTTGACTGCATCAGTCAAATATTAACAAGTATAATGTTTGGTAGGAATTAATGTATGGATGAATGGATTAGAATCTTGATTGTGGTCATAAGTGGCTCCAGAAGACTATTCAGCATATATAGATATGGATATATATGTATGTATGTCTATACATATGTGTATATACATATACATATATGCATACATAAACATGTATATACATATTATTTACACATAGGTGTGTGTGTATATACATACTTTAATATATATTTAAATGAAGAATGTTTTCTTTAACAGTTCATCTCATTTTAAGTTATTCAAACAAATGCTTAAATCATAAAATGATATATAAAGTACTTCCACTAAAGCTTTCAATGCTAATGTTAGGACGATTTGAATCCTAAGTATCCAAGTCAGAAATTTACACAAAAAATTGCTTTGATTTTCCTCAAAGCACGGATAAGGAGGTCTCATTTTGTAAATCTCATGAAATGGAAGTCATTCTTTTGCTATAGCCAAAGAAATCTAGCTGTGTTGGAAAGAAACTGGGACATAAACACTGCTTAGATACATTGTATTACTTAACTGCCCATGCCACCCAGTCTTCTGATGAACCCCAAAAATGGTCTACTTATAACTGTAACTCTGACACCTAAAAATCAGCTAGACAGAAGTAGTACTATGTGCAGATTGTTAAAGGCAACTCCCTTTCACCTCTAACTTCTGAGTTCTCTTTGCTTTCTCTGCTTGTTATAAACATCTTGAAGATGAACCGTGACTTGGAGAAACACCCCAATTCCTTATGGGTTGCCCTTTTAATTAGGATGTTTTGTTAAAGTAATTATAAAGCCAAACCACACTGTTTGCTCAGGGTTCCCTGGAAAGCACATTGCTATTACTAACAGCTGGGAAGTTTTAAAATATTTATATTGTACCTCAAAATTTCAGCTTGAAAATATCCAAGATCATTAGAATTCCCCAAGGTTCTTAGGTAAATGTCTTGCATAAAGAAATGAGAGAGTTTGTGATGAAGTTCAGGAAGTATACTCCAGGAAATTCAGCCAAGGGATCTGTTTGTGCTGCCTGTTTTTGAAGTGCACAGGTGGAAATCGCTACACAGAATCAGTGGCCGTGCGCTAAGGACGGTGAGCACTCTAGAAGCTTGCTCCTGAGAGCTTTGAGAAGAAAAATAGCCCCGCGGAAACTTTAATTTAAGCTCACTGAGACTGATGGTGAACTTCATCCAGAAATATAAAATAATAATAAATTTGTGTTGTCTCAAGGAACTAAGTTTATGATAATTTAAGCCACTGCATATGGCAGTGATAGGAAACTAGTAAAGTTGTTAAAAGAAAAAAAATAACATTACTTTTGTCGTTAACAAAGATAAGTACACTTGTACCAAATAACAGTTTTCATAACATAAGATAAAGTGTTTTATTTTAGTTTTATATTTGCATCACTTTGAGGCCAAAAGGTAGAAAAATGATATTCACCTGCTTTATTAACCTCCCATATACCCTCTTCCTGCCCACTTTTCATCTTCCACATCGCAAACAGTCCTTTTTAAATTTTCATTTCCTTTTACCCCTGTATATTCCAAAATATACACGATAGTTGTCTTTATAAAACTGAATTATTTTGCTTAACAGTTGCATCCATTCTCCTGAAAATGGCATAATTTTGTCCTTCTTTATTGGCTAAATACAATTCTGTTGTGTATATACCATATCCATTCTTCAGTTGGTGGGCAATTAGATTGTTTTGCTAATTTGGACACTGTGAATAGGGCAGTGAGTGTGCAGGTATCTCTTATTAAACTGACTTTGGTTTCTTTAGGCTTATACCTAGAAGTAATAGAAAAGGATCATACAGTAGGTCTACTTTAAAATTTTTGAGTAACCTCCATACTGATTTAGTGACTTGACTAATTTATGATCGCACATGCTCCTTCTACGCTGCATACATTCAAACATTAGTCTTTCGGGAGTTGTTTTGGTTTGTTTTTATATTCTTGCTACTAGCCATGCTGACTGGGGTCAGATGGAATCAGAATATAGTATTAATTTGATTTTTATGACATTTAAAGATGTTGAATTTTTTTCACGTTATTTATTGGCCATTTACTCTTCTTTATTTCCAAAGTGTCCAGTTCATTTGTATATCTATCCATTGGATTATTTTCTCTTTTGGTGCTTAATTTTTTGAGTTCTTTATATCTTCTAGTTATTAATCCCCTGTTAGATGTATAGCTGGCAAAAATCTCTCCCCCACGAATAGCTGGTAATCATTTTCTTTGTGGTCCAGAAGCTTTTTTTTTTTTTCAATTTGATGCAATGCAGTTTGCCAATTCTTATTTCCTGAGCAATTGGAGTCCTTTTCAGAAAGTCATCGTATATGCCTCTATCATGAAGTGTTTTGTCTATGTTTTCCTATAGTCATTTCAAAGTTTCAGGTTTTACTTTAAGTCCTTTCATTTAGAGTTGATTTTGTATAGAGTAAGGGATAAGGATCTAGTTTCAGAATGTCTAGTGGATATTCAGTATTACAAAACCACTTATTAAAAAGCCTTTCTCCAACATACGTTTTTGGTACCTTTATCAACAATCAGGTGAGTATAGATGTGTAGGGTTATTTCTGCAACTTCTATTCCATTGTTCTATCTGTTGTTTTTGTACCAATATCATGCTTTTTGTTTTTACTATGGTTATGTAGCATAATTTGAAAACTCAAGCATATGATACCTCCATCATTTCTCTTTTTGCTCTCAGTTTATTTGGTTATTCAGGGCATTTCAGTTCCATTTGAATTTTGAATTGAATGTCACTATAATATTGAAGGGAATTACGTTGACTCTGAAGATTGCTTTCAGCAATACACCTATTTCCACAATATTAATTCTGCCAGTCCATGAACATGGGACTGTTCCATGGATCTTTTCATCATCTAGTGTCTTTAATTTCTGTCTTCAGTATTTCATTGCTTTCCTAGTAGAGGTATTCCATCTCCTTGGTTAAGTGGATTCATAGGTATTTTATCTTTCAATCTGTTGTGAATGGATTATTTTCCTGACTTCCTTATCAGTGAGTTTATGATTGATATATACAAGAGTTACTGATTTTTGTTTGTTAATTTTGTATCCTGCTACTTTACTGAAAGTGTTTATCAGATCTCCAGGTCCTCCTGTGGTCTCTAGGGCTTTTTAAGTATAAGATCATAAAATCAGCAAACGGGAATAGTTTGAGTTTTTCTTCTCCTATTTCTATATACTTTTTGCTTCTTTCTCTTGCCTTATTACTCTGGCTTGTTATTTTGGTTTCCATTTCATTCATTTTAATAGAAGAAAAACACCTTGTGAAAATTGCACATCAATCAACTTTTTAAAACATTTAAAAAATATTTCTAAGTATGTAATTTCTGAAACAATGGATGAAATAAGATAATTGGACAGCAAAGAGAAGAAATAAAAGAATGAAAACAAAAAAGAAAAATCACATATTGATAAGAAAAATTCTAAAAGTGAACAAAGCTGGATTTACTTCTTTTTAAAACATTCATATATTTTTAAAAACAAAATTTAACTATATAGATTTAAGATGAAGAGAAAATATTAAACAAATGAGAATGGAGCAAAGAAACTTCAGGTTAATAAAGTAACTATTCTTGGTGAATAACAATACAAAAATACACATATACACATGCAAACAGAAATTGGAAGAATAATTTTACATTGATAACCTATACTATCTAATGAAGATACTAGCCATGAAATATCAAATGTCCAAAATTCAGAATTTAAGTGATTCAAAATATTTAAATAAGACATGTTTAAAAAAATGAAAAAATTGATGACTTCCTTGAGAAAAAAATCCTTTCAAATGCTTAGAATAAAATAAAATCTGAACATAGAAAAGTTAGATTCATTACTTGAAATTCTTATAATGGAAAATATTGGATGTGTTTTTTAGCACACTAAATGTAGCTAAAAATGAAATCGATAGCACAAAGATACATGTAAATAAATTATACTTAAGGCAGAATAGAGGGGTACATAAATGGAAAAAGAGAATTTACACATGCACACACATAATATAAGAAAATTTAACCTTCAGCAATCATGGTTCCCCAAGAAAATAAAGAAAGCAGGAGCCATATATTAACAAGATAAAAAAGTGAGAATATTTCAAAATTGACAAAAATATATGTGATTGTAAAATTTGGGAGTAATGTTTCACCTTTGAGGCATTGTTCAATATCAGAAATAAAGATAAAAATGTAAGCAGATTAAAATTCCCCAGAGAAGGTATCACTTAGTTATGAACTAAATTAACCTGATGAAGACTTCTCAGTAGCAACAATTAAACCAGAAAATAGTGAAATATCTTCAAAGTGCTGATAAAAATTGCTACTACCCTAGAGTAATTACTCAAGGAAAAGAGACACAGATATCCTTCACATTGAAGAATGGTGTTTGTTAACACCGCTATCATTTTACGTATAGAATACAATTCTGAAAAATCAAAAGGAGACAAGAATCCTACTATCGTAGGATTGTGATTAATCAAAATAATATCACATAAGAATCCATTGAAACAAATTACAATTATATAAAAAATATAGTATTCTGGAGGGTTATAAAAGAGGACAAAGCAGAGTAGTAAAGGAGAAGACCATGGAAGTTAAATGGCTCTGAGAATTGTGTGCTGTTTCCATGAAAAGCAGAGGTGTAATTAATTTTAGACTTCAAGTTATATCTGAGGTCAAAATTGAAATTATAACAGCCAGAAGAATGCAGTGCAGTGTCTCTTTCAATACAAGAGGAAAATAAATAATAAGAGAGAGAAAAAGCTTTTGAGTCTGTTCAAATGGCATCATGAAAAGAAAAACTATAATTCATTACAGGGTGATAAAAATAAAAAATAGATAATAAATGGGAGAAACAATTCTTGATATAGTAGTATCAATAAATATAAATGAATTAAATTCACCCCTAAAAGGACAGATTGCTAAGTGGGATTTAAAAAGCATATCTGTCCATGGTATCTACAGTGGACACACTGTTTACTGTTTTTTTTTACAGTAATATGAGAAAAAAATTAGCATCCTAACAAAGAGCAACTCTTGGTTTTTAGTATTTTTCTTAAAGTCAAAATCATTGCAGAGTGACAGAGGCCTTGGGAAATAAGTAATGATAAGAAAGATGTAACAGCCATAAACATAGGTCTTTTATAACACACACTTGCACTATTTAGGCAAATTTGGAAAATTATTAGGTGTTTTTATCTTTGTTTGTTTTTCTCTTCTTTTCTCTATTCTTTTTCAGTAGTGAGGGATGAACTTATGAACCCCGAGCACTGCACTTGGCAAACACTGTACAATTTGAGCTATGCCACCAACCTCTTTATTTTCATTTTGTTTAGGAGACAGGACTCACCACTACATTTACCCAGGCTGGCATGAAACTTGAAATTATCCTGCCTTCACTCCCCAATAGCTGGAATTATAGGCTTGCACTACCATTTCCATGTTCAAATTGTTGCTCTAAGTTTTTCTTGTATTACATACATATGTAAATACATATGCTCATGAAGTACAATGAATAAATATATAAATTAATATATAAAAATAAAATAAACAAATATATAATTAAAATGAAATTATATATTTAAATATTCTTCCCTATGCTTATTTTTCTTTTCATTTTCTGCAGATCTTAAGCTTATATGATATCATGCTCATATTAAAATTTCTTCAAGTACTCCAAAAGCCTACTTTACATATAAATCATTATTTAAAAACTAGTATACCATCCAGGAGAATACATTGCATGTAGCTTTTATAGCTTTTAAATCTCTTAATCTAACACAATGATTTTATCCTACTGTGACTTGTTGAAAAGACTAAGATTTTTGCCTCTAGAATATCCTAAAATGTCTAACATTGAATTGTTTCTAATTATATCTTATAGTGTCATTTAAGTTGATAGTCTGTTTTAAGTATAATTTCTGCATTTTCATTAACTAAAAATTATACATAAAGGTCAATGCTATTTCAGATTCAGAGACCGAAAGAATGTAGAATATTTACTTGACATAATTAAAATTGGAAAATCACATTTAGACAATTATATTTTTTCTCAGGTACCCAAGAAATATTTAGTTCTTGAATATAAAGAAGTGAATTACGAAGTTCTTGAATCTCATTAACTAAATTTGTTGACAACAATGTAATAAAACTAATAATCAATAGTAATATGATTCCAAATATGTTTGGAAGTATATAAAACAAACTTAAAAATAACACATTTGTCCCAAAACAATTATATTTATGTTGGAACTTTTAGAACCTGATGTATAGGAAACCTGGATTAAAAATATTGGGTAACATTTTATGAAATAGATTTTTCTTTTGAACAAATACAGATGTAATAGTTGATTAATATTTCAGTAAATTTTTTGTGAAAGTCAATTACAAAGCATTGAAATGATTTTAGGTTAAAAAATTCCAACTTGGGTAAAGGATATGTACTTCTGGTAATTTAACTTGATGTAAGCAGGGGATTTGAAATGTGAAGAGGAGAATAGGTGCCATGTCATGAAATAGAACTTTTTTTACCATGGACGTTTGAAAAGTTCATTTATGATAGCATATGTTGCTTTTTGGAAGATAGATTTGGAGAATCAGTAGTACAACAGCTATTCCCTCATGAAATTGAAGAACCATCCTGTATTATCATTCAAGTGTATTTCATCTTGCACAAGAAGTGGAGTAGGCAAAGTCAAAGCCAATTTTTGCAAGCAATTTAAAATCTGCTTCAGTTCCTGGGCAAGTTCTGTTCAGAATCTCAGAGCTAGAATGCACAAATGATTATTTTGACTTGGACAAATGTTCAAAATTTCAAATCAAAATGTTAAAAAGTTGTCCATAGCTAACATCTTGATTTGTGCACAGAACATCTGATATACTTATATGACTTGCCAAGCTGAGTTGATCACTAATCATATAATTCAAAAGTGGGTGGGTTCTATGGTCTTAATGACTAGGTCTGCATCTTGCTGTACTCACAGCCCCTTCTTTGGCAAGTAATTTAACTTCCCCAAGCCCTGAATGTTCTCCTATATAAAGAAGGTGTAGCAAGAGCGTCCATCTCAGTGGTCTTTGTGAGAAATGACTAAGATAACGACAGTAGAGTGCTCAGTAGCATGTTATTCCTGTGGGATTTGGTAAATTAGATGTCATATTTTAAGTATAGTTCTTTTTGATAGGTCAACAAAGGTGCTTCCTACCTTAGTCTTAGGAAGCACCTCCTTGCTAATGGTGATAAAGTCTTGTCTACATTAAGAAAATAGTTGTTTTCACTTCTGATATAAAGGAAAACATATATTCAATACATCCTAAAAACTTATTTTCTAATAAGGAATAATTGTGAAGGATATCTCGTATTTTATCTGTAGATGCAAGAATGGCATTTTTCAAAATTAGTCATTACCAATTGTTTTAAATTCCTATTAATAGGAATGTAAACAGTCTTTCAGTCTGTTTCATTGTTTTTGTAAGAAACTAAGAGTAATTATTATGCTAAATGGTGAAATACTAAACACATTATCTTTAAGATCCAAACAGACCTGATAAGAATACTACTATTTTTGCTTTTCAAAACAGGATAGGATACTGATTTTGGCAAGAAAAATAAAGAAGAAACAAATGTAGAAATGCATAACTTGTTATTACCCAAGGAAAGGTATATTATAAGTAGTATGATTATACATTTGGAAAGTCCAAGAAACTATATTGTGAAGCAATTAGAACTGATTAGAAATTTTAATAAGGTAAGAGGTATCAAGATAGACAGACAAAAATCTTGCTTTTCTTTATAGTAGCAATCATAAAACATTAAAAAGAAAAATATAGTTCTAAACTAAACTAAATTATAACACATGCGACTAAATTTAATAAGTGCAAACAAATATATATAAAGATAACTTACATTTTTAATTATAAAATAGACATCAATAAGTAGGAAGATACATATGCTTCTAGATGGGAAATGTGAATACCATGTTACTTTTAGTTCTCCAAAAATTAATAATTTTAATTCCATTCCAATCAGACTGAACTTCATATGAAAGACTAAATGTAGGAGAATTCCAAGAAACTTTGAAAATTATAATTAACTCTTATTATAAGGCCTGATTGAAAATCAATATATTACTGGTCTGGCAAAGGAATACATAATTAATCAATGTAACAGAACATAGAAGATATCAAGTTGACATGTTAGCTATAAATTTTTCACTAAATAGTACTGAAACTAGTGCCCATACTTTTGATATAATGTAAAATATTTTTCTTCTTTTCCATCAAGTTACATGATGGTTGTTGATTTTGGTAATAGAATTTGAAGGCAAAAGAGAGTGAAGTAATTACTTCTTATATAATAAGAACAGAAAAAATAGAAAGGCAATGAGTAGTTTTAAAGATTGTTGCTATTTATCTTTATTTTAGTATCCTCAAGTATAACAAAGACAGAAGGTTAGAACCTAAATCTTCTAATATAGGGGAGATTGTAAGCTGATCTCTCAAAGTGTCATTTTTAGCACTGATTATTTTCCCTACTTTGGACTGGTCCCAACACCTAGCAGTCATCTAACCCTGAAGGCTCCCTTTCATCTTTATCTCCTCCATTTCACTCTCATCAACACCTACTCAATCACAATGACCCGTGATTCCTCCTTCTTAATGGATTTGGAATACATCCACTCCATCCCACCACCTTACTTAGGTCATCAACATTTGTCACCTGAAAATAGCCTTACCCCTGTTCTCTTCATACCTGATTGTTCCCCCAGCCCTCTGGGGAATCTGATGATGTCATTTCACTGCTAAAACTCATCTCTACTGGCCCTGTCCTCAGCCTCAAGTTAGATATTCCATTTTGTTGGCCTATTTACACTTCCCTCCAGGTTCACTCCCTTAGCTGCATCATGTCTCAAGCTTTTTGCTTCCATATGTCCTCTGTCAGAGTGTCTTTTCACATACATTTCACAGCAACTAGTTCTCCAAAACTCACTGGATGTTTTTCTTCCAGGAAGGTTTCCCTTGTCTGAATTTTATTCAGATAACTTTTCTCTAAACCTACATAGCACTTTAAGTACACTTTATCTTAGCATTTGTCATACTCTTCTTAGTTGACTAGAACCAAGGACCATGCTTTACCTGAAATTCTCAATGCTTTACCCAGTGCCTAAAACACAGTAGCTGCTCAATTAATATTGTGTAGATGGGTGACCATGAACAGTCATAGTTACATGCACTACATACAGCATAAATTAATCCTTCACTGATCTCTACCCTTATAATCAAAAGTAATTATAGATAAATCTTTCTTTGTTACATTTTGATAAATATATGGATGCCCTCCTTTTCTTCATGTTAGATATTATAGGAAAAATACTTCTGCTTTTCTAGAAAGTAGAATGCCACAGTGTTTTAAAAATATGGTAGAATTTTCATTTGTTTGTCCTGGGGCAAACTAATAGATCTGGGGCTTTGAGAATGTAGGATTTGAATACACTTAGAGGATAAAAACCTGAGGGATTCATTCAGTTCATGATTAGGCAAAAGGTAAGACCCTCACTCCCCAAATTCAGAGGGTAGACAGGTTTCTGTTTCCACAGCTGTTCCTAGAAATCCACATCATGAATGTTCTAACAATCAGGCTTAGATTCTCCCATTATTTTAAGACTTTGGGAGTTTCTAAGTAATATCGAATTTTATTTTATTTGCTAATGCGTTCTGATTATCATGCCAACCTGCCACCCTACTTAGGTATTTTTAACTTCTGCTGGTTCTTATCAAATCAAGGACTTGGCAGATGGAATCCATGTTTGTCCCACTGATGGATCAAAAAAGGTTGATTTCTCCCTGTCAGTCATCTGGTATTGGGATTCTGTAGTTTCTCTAATCAAGAGAGAATCACAGAAAGAAAGGAATAATTTTTTGGTGCTTTTCTTTTCTTTAAGATTAAACTCTGGGCATCATGTTATCTCTTACCTTGCTTTTTTCCTTCTTTTTCTCATTGAGTTACCATCAGTGAAAACCAATGCCAGTTTGTAAAGGTGCCCAGGCTATGGGATGTATATTCCAATGAATTCCCTCACCATGAGGTCATATTGTTTATGAAGCCCTGAGAAAACAACCCCCTCCTACAGTCTTTCTTTATTGTCACCAGGAGTAAGTCTGCCAATGTCAGAAGTTGCAGGTGATTTAGAAAAAGATATTCATCATCCCTAGATCTAGTACTTTAACTGGCTGAAATCTAGGAGACTTCTTATGGTTTTTGATAAATGTTCCTTGTGACATGAAGAGTAAAGTTGTCAAAACTTCCTTTTTAGAGTACTAACTACCCATCTACTCCCTTTCAATTTCTACTTTCTTTTTCAACTTTAGGAGCAATGATAAATTAAAATTAATAAAAGGTAAACAAAAGTATCTAAAATTAAAGTAAAATACTGAAGTAACCTCTATTGACATAAAATAACTCAGATTAGTTGTTTTATGAAAAAGATAAAGCACAGTTAAAATAAAATATCTTGAAGAGTAGAAACAATATAAAATCTGTAGAACAGCTATGAGTGAAACTGTGAAGTATTGAATGACATAACAATTATTAAAATGCTAAGTATGATATGTGTATAATGTGTATATACACAAATTTACTCATTGTTGTTATAACAGATAGGAATAAAACCTACATGGTTTTAGGGCTGGCAAAATGGTTCACTTGCTTCCAACCAAGTGAAAGACTCATTACTCCCACAAAAAACCCCAAAAAACTCTACATGGTTTTAAAACTTTTAATGCTGAAAATAACTAAATAAAGGTAAGTTAAAACATATTTTCCATTCACAGAGGAAAGAAACTTCAAACTCCAATATTGAAATTAGTAATGAAGGGCTAAGGAGAGAGCTTGATCATAATTCGGAAGCATGAAGAAATTTTGAGGATGATGAAACTGTTCTATATCATAATGGGAATATTGGATTCATGAGTTTACAGTTTTGTTAAAATCAATGGAACTGTGTGCACTGAGTGAATTTTGTTGTGTATATATATATTTCAAAAGCCATGAAAAATTAATACTGAGAAAATGGTAGGAACAGAATAGTTAAAAATGTACTGTAGAGTTCAATGCCGTGATAGGAGAGGTCATCCACTACAATAAATTAAGCCAACAATATTCATTCCAGGTTTATGGAGGTAGTAGCAAAAAGGAGGCAATTGCCAATAAAAGTAGGCATATTCATATATATCAGGCCTACCAGGGAAGACAGAGTATGCACATATCAATTGCCTTATATAATTTTCTGTAATGAAATATAGGCTATTAAGGATTGGAACAAAACTAATAAAATGATCCATAAAATGCACTGCCCTAAATGGAGAACAAATATGTGAGTATTTGTCAAAAGTACCTACCTCTTGACACCACTTGGCAGTGGCAAACACAGCAGAAGGTGCACAACAGATCATTTTCATTAAGAAGAGCCAGCAGAGATAAATATTACTGGCTATTAGGAGAAAAAAGTATTTAATAACTATTTTCATTTTGTCTCACTTCTGTGTTATACCTCTTTTCCCCTCATAATTCTTATCTTATAAAGACAGTTATACAAAATTGTGGCAATTTCATATATAATGACATTTGCGTCTAACCTTATAGAAAATACAGACTCTATTCCCATATTTCTAGCACTCAGTGGCAGGAGCTGCTCTAGGTATTGGAGTTAGAAAACATAGGAAATAGATAAGACAAAGGGTGGTGGATTAATACCGTCAACTAAGTACCACAATATTTGGTAATAAACTGAATAGCTCTACCAGGAAAAAATAAGAGCCAAAGTCAGGAGAGATGAGAGGAAGTTTGTAATTTTAAATATAGTAGTCAGAGAAGGTTGCAATGGAAAATGAAATAGCAAAAACTGGAAGAGTAGGCCAGGCAGCAATTTCTGAAGAAGAAATACCCAGGCAGAATGCCCAGACAATGTGGATGCACTGTGGCCAGAGCATGCCTGGCATTTTACAGGAAAAGCAAAGTACCCAGTATGAAGCAGATGGCTAGAGTGAAATGATGAAAGGGAAGGTAATAGGAGAAGAGGTCAAAGAGCTAAAGGGAAGGGAGGAAGCACAGATCACAAATTGCTTTTCAGGCTAAAGTAAAGAACCTGATCTTATAATGTGGTATAGAAATACGTGAGTGAGGGGAGTTTTGAACAGAAAAGCAAAATGATATTGTAAAACTGAAATGCTATACCCATTAAACAATAACTTTCCACTCCTTCCTGCTCCAGCCCTAGCACTCACCATTCTACTTTCTATTTCTACGAGTTTTCCTACTTGGCTTACCTCATATAAGTGGAATTATAGTTTTTGTCTTTTTGTGACTTGTTTGTTTAACTTGACATGCAAAGGCTCACCCATGCTATAGCACATGTCAAAATTTTCTTCCTCTTTGGAGCTAAATAATATTCCATTGAATATATCATATATTTTAATCTGTTGATGGACACTTGGGTTATTTCTACACTTTGGCAAGTAAAATTAAGGCAGCTATGAACATGAGTACACAAATATACTTTTGACTTTCTGTTTTCAATTCATTGTATATGTATTCAGAAAATAAATTGTAGGATCTTATAGTAATTCTTTTTAATTTCTTGGGAAGCTACCAAACTGTTTTCTGTGGCAGCTTCGACATTTTGCATTCCCATTGTTTGATTCTTTTTAGTCTCCATATTCCAGGTGCGATGACTTTTCTTTGGTTCCTTTAAATACAAAGCCCATTCATGTAGTAGGGCCCTTGCAGTAGCTCTTCCCTTTGACTTCATATCTCCCTATCCTGATATTTACAAGACTGACACTTATTGTTCACTAACTGTAGACTTCCTTGAGTCATTTATTGTTCACCAATAAAGCACTTATCAGGATTTTGTGATTTATTTTTCTTTTCTTTTTTTTTCTTTTTGTCCTTCTTCCCTCAACACAATCTGTAGAACCTTGGCTGGCCTATTAGAGATTCACAGTGATCATTGAAATGTCACAGGGATTAATTTATTAAATTGTCTAGTGTGCTACAAGTAAACACTAACAATTAGTGGAAAGTTGTAATCATCACTAAAAGAATAATATAAATTCTTCAGAATCAAATTAAAGCAAGAGATAATTCGTAATTCCATACCATCATCAAGAATGACATTTGAGAGTGAGGGGAAAAACATGATAGAAGTACATTGCATGCATGGGTGAAAAGGTCACAAATGAACCCACCCTAAAAACTTGCAAGAAAGATTTTTCTTAAAAAGCAGGTGGTAAAGGGGCTAAGAAAGAGTAATAGACCAGTGAATGTGATCAAAATATATGACATGCAGGTATAGAAATAGCCCATTGTCCTAATATAACTGTGTGTAAGGGGGAATGGAACCTAGTTATTGTAATCAGTTATATGCCAGTAGAAATTTGGGAATCATTAACTTGAATGTTTGAGGCAAAATGTGATCTCTCCAGCTTCAAATTGTCTCAATAATTGCTAGAATATTCTCAGTGCCTTAAATATGCAATCACTGTCCTAGAGATACTTGTAAAATCTTTCATGTACTTCTGAAAAGCAAATTTCAGTTTCAGATCCAAAATAAAGAGAACTCATGTCACATACTTTCCACAAAAATTACTAAATTGATATTTTATCGTTCATTTTAGTAATAACCACTTCCATAACCCATAAGGTCATCTGTATTAGAGAAAACTCACTTAGGTAGCATAAAAGAAAAATTGTTATTTCTGTCTTTATATTCAGAAGTGAGTAGGTGGGCATAAATTGTCTATTCTGGATTATAGACAGTCTCATGGTCTAGTTATCATTTTGATGAAGCCATATATTAAGGCTGGCTTATTCTAACATTGTCTTGAGAGGTGCTGCCCTTCTGGCTCTAGGATCTTAAAAAAGTGATAAAAGTCTATTAAATATCTGCATGGAGGGGCAGTATATGTTCTTATGCATTAATATCCTTATTTTTATAATGTTAAAAATGGTTTTGAGGTATGAACCTAGGATACAAACTATTTTTATGCCACAGAGGATAAAGGGGATGACCATAGCTTTGCTTCCTCAAAAGATAGTTGGTATACTCATTACCACAGTAAGCTTACAGCTCTGATGAGTGAAAATCTGTGGGTACTTAACTAACTTGCAGGAGAATGATTCTATGGTTTTCAGAAATATAAAGAGATAGCTATTGTTCTGAAAACATTTGAATAGTTTTTCTCATTTGTTGTAAGAGATGTTGGATATTATAATTTAAATCATTATTCTTTCATATTGTTTTTAAAAAGTCATAATTGTGGAAAATCTAAATATCATTTGATTTGCTTTCTTAATATAAATACATTTAGGCAGAATGTATTGTTCCAATATTTATTGTGATACTTCAAATTTGTTAAACAGAATTGATTACAGAGCCAATTACATTTCAAGGACACTGGCAGACTATGGCAGTAGGGTTGGAAAGTATTTAACATCTTTTCCATCTCTTTTATTGCTGTTACTAAGGGTTTATATCAGTAAATACTTCACAAACATTGTGTTTTTGCTGTAAAGGTTTATATCCACATTTTGAGACATAAGTTTTTACGACGCCTTTGCATATTATATCACAGGCTGCTTTAGGGCAGACAAATAATAGCTTGTCCCTTCTTGCTCACAAAGAGGTGTCTTTGGAAAAATAAAAGCATCTTAAGAAATTCTGTTGATGTATCTATCACCTTAAATATTTTGAATAACTGTTGGTACAGTACCTATTTCAATAATTTTAATAAACTACATCCTTCCTTCCACCACATAAGCTGGAAGTGTGCATGCAGACTGTGAATAAAGTTGGTGGAGAATAGATGTGTGTGCTTGTGCTATTAAACCACAGAGGAAATGGTACTGTAAAATGACCCTTAGTCATCAAGTTCTTTTGCATGTTTGATATATGTCACCTTCAGACATTTTCAGTTGGGTCAGAAATAATGAACACATAGTATGAGTAAGGTTCAAGTCACCAGTATTTTTAAGTACCTATTGACTGCCTAGAACTATTCAAGTTAGGATTGACATGTTCATTTGTACCTTTCCTCTCACAAGACTTACTAATTTTCAAAAACCAGATTATTGTGTCTGTATTCAGACTATCAAAATATTTATCATAGTTTATTATAACTGCCTTTTTACTTCCCTACCTTTCCCATTAGAATATAAACTATAGGAGGACAGGTTTCAAGTCTATCACACTCACTCTTCTCTATTTTCTGAATATCATAGTCCATTAAGCCCTATATCTTAAACATAAGTGGTGTATAAATGATAAATATTTATTAATTGAATAATTATCAGTGTCCAGAAAATTACCATTCTTTAGGGATGTAATCATAGGGAAAAATAATGTTGTAAAAATTAGAATGTCAATTTAATATTAAAATTCATTAATTCTCAACACCAAAACTCTTTAAAAGAAAATGTAAGTTAGAATGGTTATCTTTTGGCTAGTTGGTTGAAGAATTGTATGCTACTTATAATGACGGTATTTTATGCGTTATCTCATTAAATCTACTCAACGCTATATAAAATCATTACTAACTTTCTCTTCATTGCACAGTGAAAGGAAATGAGGTTTAGAGAGAGATGAGCCAGTAAGTACCTAGTACAGATTTTAACTTTTCCCTTTCTTACCTCCAGAGGTCAAGCTTCGAAACAATCAATACCGAAATTTCATTTTAATGAGAAAGGAAACTCATAGAAATTAAATAATTTCATGAGAATAAACAGTTAGTAAATGATAGAATATGGTATTAGGCCCAATTTGCATAGCTCTAAAGCCTGTGTGACTAAGCCAGCCCATGTCTTCCTTCCTTTAACAGTAATACATTTTTCACAGATGTAATAAACAGTGGGGCCAGGTGTCATCCTAATGATGCTGAGCAGCTCATAGCCCTAAGCTGCTTATCCTGACAATTTCTTATGAAAGGACCGATACATTTATTTTCGTTTTTAGTTAAATCAGAGTAAATAATTCTCAGGCAAGACAGTTTTTGCACATTTTATTGCTCTTTTCATTTTTCTTACATCTGCCATAACTTCACCATTTATTAGTGATATATAAGATATATTTGAAAAAGGGGAAACAACTGTTAAGATAAAATGCATGATGTATGGTGAAGGGAATAGAGCAACCTCCTGTGCGTAAGAAATTCTGTGACAAATCACATATAGAAAATGTGGTCCATACTGAAAAAAGGAGGAACTTGGGCAATAAGTGATATACCATGTGTCTAGATGCTTAAATGGGAAGTTTGCCATGCCTATGATAAGGCATGCTGATGATACCACTTTTTGAATCCTAGAGTCTCAAGTTCCTGACCAGCCAAGCTCTCTTCATGTGAGACCCCAGACCAACTGCATCATCATGAGTTGGACACCTCCCTTGAACCCCAACATCGTGGTGAGAGGTTACATTATTGGATATGGTGTTGGAAGTCCTTATGCCGAGACAGTGCGCGTGGACAGCAAGCAGCGGTACTATTCCATTGAGAGGTTAGGTGAGTAGCTGTGATTTTTATTCTACTAATGGATGATTATTTATTTTATTTTACTTCTCAGAAAATTGTTTTGTTGGATTACAATTTCAATGTGAAGTGTATATTAGTTATAAAACAACTCCCTTTCTCTCTCTCTCTCTCTCTCTCTCTCTCTCTCACACACACACACTCACACGCTCCCTGTCTGTATTATTTTAAATTTTGGAAATTTGGTCAGAACATATCTCTAATGGTAAGTTCTCTAATATATGTCCTTGCGTATATGCACTACAATAAACAAAGTGCATTGGATGATCTTTTTCCAGTAGTCAATGTTAAAGTTCTAGTCTTAAAATTCCTCTATAAAGAAGGTCAATATATTTTTATCTTTATTGTTCTTACTAGGAAGACTTCTGCCAATTTTTCTTCAATTTTAAATTATTTACTTAAAAGGCCTACTTTGTTAACATTTGTAGATTAGGCATTGTAGTTTTCTAACTTTAAAACAACAAGATAAAAAGAGGAGTTTCCAGTCAAGACCGTAAATTGGAATTATCACATCTTGCATACATATATTTTTGTTCCCTTTCCAACCCAAGTTCTCTTAATGCAGTCAACCTTGTTTTTATTTACCAGATAAAATAATTCATTTTGATATTTCTGAATTCACTTAAAATTTGTTCATCCTGAGAGGTCTATTATGTGTGTAATCCGTAAACTCATTTTATATCTGATTTTCTACAGTGTTGTAAGAGATTATATCATTAGCAAAGGGAAATAAAAGAAAAACATGTAATATATTGGAATGCCAATAAGTTTAGCAATTCTCACAAAGCATGTTGTTTCTACTTGTTGATTTATTACCTTATTATTGGCAATGAAATACATTGACCTAACAGGAAATACAACCAAGTTAGAAGTGGAGGTTGGGGAGGGGGTGGTGCAACTTACTTGTTCACACACAGAACAATTGGATAGGAACAGTATGATAGCTAAAATGAAGCAGCAAGAAAAGATTTTCTCAGCTTAAGAGGAAAATTGGGCTGACCCATTCTTTCTGTAATTGCTTCAAACACTAATAAGGGAAGCACCTACTGAAACTCTCCACTATTTCAGCTAGCTTGGCATGTTGAAATAATATTCACCAGTCAGTCCCTGAGTTTGAATGTAAAAGCAGTCACAAAGCTCATATTTTATGGCCGTCAAACCTATGTCAGGGGAGTCTCACTTATCCATTATTCAGACTACATCATCTCTGACATGTCATTTTGATGCCACGCAGCAGACAAGGGAAGAGGGTACTGTGGCAGTGCACAGTCTCCTGGCAATAACAGTGAACAAGGTGCAAAACTCAGAAGTTGTGGAAGAAAACAGCCTTATTTTACCATGTCCTTTTGATAATGATGCTCTTTAGTACAAAGAAGTTTTCTGGAGTCTCCAAATCCACCAAAGTTTAGCAGTTTGTACAATTAAAATTGGCAAGTTTCCATAAATGTTTAATGAGAAGAAAGAATAATCCCTTTGTAGACATATCTTAAATAACTAGGAGTCAAAAGAAGAAACTAGGGCAAATTAGGGTACAATATATCTCAAAAAATCATGATGATTTCAACAGGTTTAAAAATTCTATATTCATTCTTGTACAGAGAGTACATCAACCATATTTGCCTTCTTAACTTCCTTCTTTTACCTTCCCTCCCTCATATGTGACCTCCTCTTAGTGTGACCTGTGAAACACTCCATATAGCTATTTTAAAACAAACAAAAATGTCATTTTTTTCTTTTAAAAATATGAGAACGTGAGGGCAAAACAGGTATTGTGGTTGGGAGGGTATTGGTACCAGTGGGAGGGGGGAAAATATGAGGAAAGGGTGTAGGAGGGTAAATATAGTACAAATACTGTGTACACATGCTTTCAGTTTTCCCCCATTTTGTATGATGTTGGCTATAGGCTAGTCATACATACCCTTATTCATGGTACATTCATTCTACTCCTAGTTTCATCAGAGCTTTTGTCATGAAAGGATGTTGAATTATCAAAGACTTTTCCTGCATCTATTGAGATGATGAGGTGGTTTTTGTCTTTGCTTCTGTTAATATGTTGTATTACATTTTATGATTTGCATATGGTGAACCACCCCTGCATCCCTGGGATGAAACTGACTTGGTCATAGTGAATGATCTTTCTGAACTGTTGTTGGATTCGGTTTGCAATTATTTTATTGAGGATTTTTGCATCAATATTCATTAAGGAGATTGGCCTATAGTTCTCTTTTTTGGATTTGTCCTTGCTTGGTTTTGGGATAAGTATAATTCTGGCTTCATAGGATGAGTTAGTTCCTTCCCTTTCTATTTCATGGAAAAGTTTAAGAGTGTTGACATTATTTCTTCTTTAAAGATCTGGTAGAATTCAGTGGAGATTCCATCAAGTTCTGGACTTTTCTTTTGAGGGAGACTCTTTATTGCTGCTTCAATTTCATTACATGTTATAGATATGTATAGGTGATTAATATCCTCTTGGTTCAGTTTTGGGATGAGTGTAAGTATCTAGAAATTTGTCCATTTCTTCTAGGTTTTCCAACTTATTTGAATATAGGTTTTCAAAGTAGTCCCTGATAATTCCATGGATTTCCATGGTGTTTATTGTTATCTCTCCTTTTTTGTTTCTAATTTTATTAATTTGGGTCTTTCCCCTCCTCATTTTAGTCAAATTTGCCAGGGGTGTGTCAATATTGTTTATTTTTTCAAAGAACCAGCTTTTTGTTTTGTTGATTCTTTGTATGGTTTTTTGGGGGCTCTATTTTGTGGATTTGGGCCCTTATTTTTATTATTTCTCTCCTATTTGTTTTAGGTTTAGCTTGTTCTTGTTCTTGTTTTTCTAGGAGTTTGAGATCTTTTTGTGTTTTTAATATATGTGCTTCTGACTATGAACTTTCCTCTTAGGACTACTTTTGCTGTATCCCATAGGTTCTGATAGGTTGTGCTTTTATTTTCATTAAATCCCAGGAACTTTTTGATTTCCCCTCCTATTTCTTCTCTGACCCATTGATCGTTGAGCAATGTGTTATTCACATTGTTTGAGTATTTTCTGCTGCTGCTTTTGTTGCTAAGTTCTAGTTTTATTGCATTGTGATCAGATGGTATGCAGAGGGGTGTTTCAATTTTTTTATATTTGTTGAGACTTGCTTTGTGCTCTAAGAAATTATTTATTTTGGGGACAGTTCCATGGGCTACTGAAAATAATGTATATTGTTCTGTTGCAGGATGGAATATTCTGTAGATATCTGTCATTTCCACTAAATAGATGGTGTCATTTAGTTCTAGGATTTCTTTTTTGATTTTTTTGTCTGGATGACCTATCTATTGTTGGTAGAGGGGTATTAGAGTCTCCCACTACCACTGTGTTGGGGTCTACATGTGATTTTAAGTCTTTTAGTGTATTTTTAATGAAGTTGGGTACACTGGCATTGGTTTCATATAAGTTGATAATTGTTATTTCCTCTTGATGTATTGCTCTTTTTATTTGTATGAAATTACCTTCTTTATCTCTTTTGAGTAATTTAAGTTTGAAGTTCACTTTGTCTGACATAAGTATTGCTACTCCTGCTTGTTTTGGGGGGCCATTAGCTTAATAAATCATCTTCCAGCTTTTCACCCTAAGCCATTGTTTTTTTTCTGTCAATATGGTGGGTCTCTTTTAAACAACAGATTGTTGGATCTTCCTTTTTAATCCAGTTATCCAAATGATGTCTTCTAATGGAGTTGACTCCATTAATATCCAGTATTAGTATTGAGAGACCTGGGGTGATTCCTGCCATTTACTTGGTTTTTTGTTTGTTTGTTTGTTTGTTTGTTTAAGGATTTGAGTGTATGCAGCTAATTCAGTGCTACTTCTGAGTGTTTGTTCTTCTCATGAGGTTTAATACTTCATGGCATTTCATGGTTTTGTTTGTTTTTGTCTTCTGTGTGTAGGATACTGTTCAGAATCTTCCATAGTTGTGGCTTCATGGTCATATATTGTTTTAGTTTTTGTTTATTGCAGAAGACTTTTATTCCTCCATTAATTTTTAATGATAGTTTTGCTGGGTGTAGTATCCTAGGACTGAAATTGTTTTCTTTCAGTACTCCAAATACCTCACTCCATGCCCTTCTTGCTTTTAAGGATTCAGTTGAAAAGTCTGCTGTTACTTTGATGGGTTACCTTTATACGCTATTTGTTTTTTCTCTCTTACAGCCTTCAATATTCTTTTTCTGTTCTCTGTGCTAGTTGTTTTAACAGTAATATGACTTGGAGACTTTCTATTTTGGTCAATACTCTTTGGTGTCCTGGTGGCTTCCTGTACCTGAAATGACAACTCTTTCTCGAGATTTGAGAAATTTTCTACATTATTTTGTTGAATATATTATGTATCTCTGTGGCTTGCATCTCTTCTCCTTCCTCAATGCCCACAATTCACAGGTTTGGTCTTCTGATGGAGTCATGGAGTTCTTGTGTATTCCTTTCTCAGCTTTTGAGTCTTTTGTCTAAGACTTCTTTTGTTTTTTCTTTAATGTCTTTTCTGCCTTCAAGTCCTGAGATTCTGTATTCCACTTGTTCTAGTCTACTGCAGTGGCTTTCCACTGTATTTTTTATTTGATTTAAGGAACTTCTTATTTCCAGGATTTCTGTTTGATTCTTTTTGCTGAGGTTTTCCATATCTTTGTTAAAGTCCTCATTTATATCTAGTGTTGTCTTCTTTAGTTCATATATCTGCTTTTTTATAGTCTCCTTTGTTTAACTTTGGAGTTTGTTAAAGTCCTCTCTGAATTCATTTAGTTCTTTCTGTGTCTTTTCAAGTTTTTGTTTGTGATGCCTTGATATTTCTTGAGTGCATCTTGTTTGTACTTTCCAGTTAACTGTGTCTTGTAGCTTCCCCATGACTTCCTCAGTGATCTGGTCCATAATTTCCTCTTTGAGAGATTTTTTTTGTGGGCATCACTGAGCTCATTGGTGATATTTATCATTGTTGTATTGGGGTCAAGAACTGGGTATTCATTTTCTTCATTTCCCACTAATCCTCTGTTGAATCGGTCTTTTGGGAGATAGGATATCCTGGCCTCCCTCTTCTTCCCATGCTTTTCTGAAATGCTGTGCTCCTATGTTGTTGAGTGAATAATTGGGCATTTTAATCACCTGTTTTCTTCCCCTTGACTCAGTTACTCTGCCATGACTAGCTTAGTCATTAGCTAAGTTGATGTGCTATTTCTGTTCCCTAACTAGGCGGTATAAATTAGCAATAACAAATTCACTGATTCAATGCCAAACCAGTTATTTACAAAATTTGTAGTGAGCCCTTTGGTGATATTATCTATAAGCCACGCAGATTGGAGGTATAATGGTTGTTTGGGTAGAGGTGGATACTTAGGTTTTGAAAGAGCTGGTGCTGGAGACAGGGGCAGGAAGGGGGAATATGGTGAGAGGGGAGGGGTGTGACGCACGGGGGTTCTAGGGCACTAAGTCCCTAGTGTGTGTTGAGGTGTGTGTTGAGGTGCTGTGCAGGAGGGTGCTAATGTCAGGGTTGCTGAGGGATAGGAAGGATGGTGTATAAAGTTGGCATAATAGACTATTCAGTGGATGGTGCATTTTGAGGAGGTCGAGGTAGTGAGGTCAAGGGAGTGGGAGGAGAGGAAGATGAGGGGGAAGAGAAAGAGAGAGAAGATGGAAAGAGGTGAGAAAGAATAAATTGGGGTAAAGAAAGGAAGTGGGGCAGGTTAGGAGATTCGCTTGGTTGAAAATGGTAGCGCGGGCAGGCAGCAGAGAGAGATTTTGTGTCCACTTGCGTTTGGCAGGTCCCAGTCTTCCCAGATGCTTGCAGCAGCTCCCTTTCTGTGGTTCTGTGCACTGTATTGTTGTTGGCAAGGTTGCAGACACACTAAGGCAGAGATCTGCACAGGTGGGCAGCAGTTGGAGATTCTGTGCCCACATTGTGGTGGGTCCAGGGACTCCCAGATGCTTGCGGGTCTTTGCCATTCTCTACATTGTGTTTTAGCTTTACCAACCCAGGTGGGAGGAAATTAATAGAGAATTAAAAAAGGGAAGAAAGCAGATTGTCTAGGGCTAGCTGACCCTGCACCCAGTTGTTCCAGCTGGTGAACAGACAAGTGGGCCAGCAGCAGCTGCTTGACCCTGCACCAGGCTGGCTTCAAACCCCCATCCTCCTGATCCCTGACCCTGAGTAGCTAGGATTATAGGTGTGAGCCAACAGCACCTGACATAAGCTAACTTTTTAAACTGCATAGCAGCCCAGGCAAATAGTTCCATAAGACCTTAGCTCGAAAAAAACCCTTCACAAAAAAAGGGCTGGTGGAGGGGCTCAAGGTGTAGGCCCTGAGTTCAAGCCCCAGTACTGCAAAAAAAAAAAAGTTAGTTTATGGGTCAAAGAACATTATATGCCCCTTCTATGATGGTGGTATCTTGGTTGGCAGAAAGAGCAGTATTACCCAAACCTTGCTGCCATGAAAATCTGGAGTAATTGTTTGAACTCATGCAGGTTAAGGTTCCAAGGTCCATCAGCTAACTGCTACATTCTATATAAATGTTTTTAAAAGGTACAAGTTGACATGCTTATAACAAAATCCCATTTCTTAACTTAAAATATAAATAAAATAGTGTGCAGTTATTAATCTTTAAGTAATCTCATGACTTTGAAGATAGTGTGTTTTTCAATTTAGTCAATTTATTAAACTCTGATTTTTATAAAGATGAAAGACTCCTTGAAGTCAACATACAAACTCTGCAATGAAACCGCTAGTCACTCTATTTATTCTATCAAACATTAAAGTGGATGTGTTAGTAGATCTTTTTCATCTCTGCAACAAATACCTGAACAAAAGAACTTAAGGAAGGAAAAATTTATTTTGTCTCACAGTTTTTTGAAACAGTTTCAGCTTACCACAGTTAAGTAGGATGTCACAGAGCACAGTGGTGCCAGGAAGCAGTGAGACAAGAGAATAAATGTACTCAGGCATTCCATCCTGGCCCCCTGCTTATGGGGTGGTGCTGCCCCTATTCAGGGGTGGGTCTTCCCTGCTTAGTTAAACCTTTCTGGATATGTCCTCAGACATACTAATTTCCTGGACACTTTTCCATCCAATAAAGTTGATACTTAAAATTAACCATCATAATAGTCCAATCACCTTTGGTAACACCTTTTTGGAGAGATAAAAACACTTTTTAAAGTTTAAAGTGTTGGAAACACAAAGATAAATACATGTTTTTAATGTTTAGTGTTAGAAATGCAAAAATGTAGTCATTATCTGTCATCTCACTGTCAATGTCTCTGTTTTTCAATTTCTCCTCTCTCGCCATATTTAGGTATATATATGAAACTGTTTTTAAGAAAGAACATTTTGTTTAACAGGAATAATAATTTACCATTTACACAGAAGATACTGTGAGCTTCAGGTCTGGAAATACACATTAGTTTTGAACAATATCTAATATTGTCTGATTTTAAAAATGGAAACAACTTACCTAGCGTAGGTATACAGCTTTATTAAACAATGTTTATTCTCTTAGATACTTATAATTAATCCATAATCATATGACTCCTTTTAAATAGTCCTAGTGCCTGGGTTCATAAAGGTATACGCAGGATAAATCTGCATGCTCTAGAATTGTTATTATATTATTTATGTAAAACTACATAATTAAAGTGTATAATACTTGAGTTTTTAAAATAGCTAAATTAATGTACAATAAGCTGTATTTTAATTTTTCCTTTAATTTTTGTCAGAAATAAGTTTTCAATGTTTTCATTTTATTTATTTATTTTATTCATTTATTCACATGTGTGTACATTTTTGGGCCATTTCTCCCCCCTGCCCCTCTTCCCCACCCTCTCTCCCCTTCCCCTCTGCCCCCCCCCCCGCTTCCACACAGAACCTGTTCTGCCCTTATCTCTAATTTTGTTGAAGAGAAGACATAAGCATAATAAGGAAGACAAAGCGTTTTTGCTAGTTGAGTTAAGGATAGCTATACAGAGAGATTCCTAGCATTGCTTTCATGTACAAATGTGTTACAACCCAGGTTGATTCATCTCTAACTGATCTTTACACTGGTTCCTGATCACCTTCCTGTATTGACCTCTGTTGCTTTAAGGTTTCTGTATTAGCTCCTCTGCAGTGGAGACATCAAACACTTTCATGTTTTAAGTTTCCTACCTATCCCCATACCTCCTGTATGTGCTCTCCCCTTGTCATGTGACCCAAGTCCAACAACATTGCTGCATTTGTCCTAGATCTAAAGTCTGCCCATGAGGGAGAACATATGATTTTTGGTCTTCTGAGCCTGGCTAACCTCCCTCAGAATGATGTTCTCCAGTTCTATTTACCTGCAAATGATAAGATTTCATTCTTCTTCAAGGATGAGTAAAACTCCATTGTGTATAATACCACATTTTCTTGATACACTCATCAGTAGTGGGGCATCTTGGCTGTTTCCATAGCATGGCTATTGTGAATAGCACTGCAATAAACATGGGTGTGCAGGTGCCTCTGGAGTAACCTGAGTCACATTCTTTTGGGTATATCCCCAAGAGTGGTATTGCTGGATCATATGGCAGATCTATGTTTAGATTTTTAAGAAGCCTCCAAATATTTTTCCAAAGTGGTTGCACCAGCCTGCATTCCCACCAGCAGTATACAAGGGTTCCTTATTCCCCACATCCCCGCCAATACATGGTGGTGCGGTGTTTTTCATGATGGCTATTCTAACAGGGGTGAGGTGGAATCTTAGCGTGGTTTTAATTTGCATTTCCTTTATTGCTAGAGATGGTGAGCATTTTTTCATGTGTTTTCTGGCCATTTGAATTTCTTCTTTTGAGAAAGTTCTGTTTAGTTCACTTGCCCATTTCTTAATTGGTTCATTGATTTTTAGGAGAGTTTAGTTTCTTAAGTTCCCTGTATATTCTGGTTATCAGTCCTTTGTCTGATGTATAGCTGGCAAATATTTTCTCCCACTCTGTGGGTGGTCTCTTCAGTACAGAGACCATTTCTTTTGTTGTGCAGGACTTTCATTTTATGAAGTCCCATTTGTCTATCCTTTCTCTTAGTTGCTGGGCTGCTGGGGTTCTATTGAGAACGTCTTTGCCTATACCTATTATTCCAGAGTGTTTCCTGTTCTTTCCTGTACTAACTTCAGAGTTTCAGGTCTTATATTAAGGTCCTTGATCCATTTTGAATTGATACTAGTACAGGGTGATAAACAGGGATCTAGATTCAGTTTTCTGCTGGCAGATAACCACTTTTCCCAGCATCATTTGTTGAAGAGGCTGTCTTTTCTCCATCATATATTTTTGCACCTTTGCCAAAAACGAGGTGGGTATAGTTGTGTGAATTCATATCTGGGTTCTCTATTCTGTTCCACTGGTCTTCATTTCTTTTTTGTGCCAGTACCATGCTGTTTTTATTGCTATTGCTTTGTAATATAGTTTGAAGTCAGGTATTGTGATACCTCCAGCATTGCTCTTTTTCCTGAGTATTGCCTTGGCTATTTGCAGTCTCTTGTGGTTCCAAATGAGCTTTAGGGTAGATTTTTTAATCTCTGTGATGAAAGTCATTGGGATTTTGATGGGAATTGCATTAAACATGTAGATTGCTTTTGATAGTATAGCCATTTTTATGTTGATTCTACCAATCCATGAGCACAGGCGATCTTTCCATCTTCTTTAGTCTTCTTTGGTCTCTTTCTTCAGGGGTTTGTAATTCTCCTTGTAGAGGTCATTAACATCCTTTGTTAAGTTTATTCCTGGTATTTGATTTTTTTGTGAGGCTACTGTAAATGGAATTGTTTCCATATATTCCTTTATATTTGTTCATTGTTGGTATATAGAAAAGCTAATGATTTTTGTAAGTTGATTTTGTATCCTGCCACCTTGCTGTAGCTGTTTATGGTATCTAAGAGTTTTTGGATAGAGTTTTTTGGGTCTTTAAGGTATAGGACCCTATCATTTGCAAATAAGGATATTTTGACTGTTTCTTTACCTATTTGTATTCCTTTCTTCTTCTTGCCTAATTGCTCTGTCTAGAAATTCCAATACTATGTTGAATAGGAGTGGGGATAGTGGGCACCCTTGTCTCATTCCTGAGTTTAGGGGAAATGGTTTCAGTTTTTCACCGTTAATTATGATTTTGTCTGTAGGTTTGTCATATATAGCTTCTAAAATGTTGAGACACATTCTTTCTATTCCTAGTTTTCTTAGAGCTTTTATCATGAAGTGATGTTGGATGTTGTTGAAGGCTTTTTTTGCATCTATTGAGATGATCAAGTGGTTTTTGTCTTTGCTTCTATTAATGTGTATTTCATTTATAGATTTGCATATGTTGAAGCACCCCTGCATCCCTGGGATGAAGCTGACTTGTTCTTGGTGGATGATCTTTCTGATATGTTGTTGGATTCAGTTTGCCATTATTTAAATGAGGATTTTGGCATTGATATTCATTAAGGAAATTGGCCTATAGTTGTCCTTTTTGGAAGTGTCTCTGTCTAGTTTTGGGATGAGAATAATACTGGCTTCATAAAATGAATTAGGCAGTGTTGCTCCCTTCTCTATTTCATGGAACAGTTTAACGAGGATTGGTATTAGTTCTCCTTTAAACATGTAATAGAATACAGCAGTGAATCCATCAGGTCCTGGACTTTTCTTTTTTGGGAGACTCTTAATTGCTGCTTCAATTTCATTTTATATTAAAGATCTATTCAGGTGACTAATATCCTCTTGGTTCAGATTTGGATGGTCGTAAGTTTCTAGAAATCTGTCCATTTCTTCAAAATTTTCAAATTTATTAGAATATAGGTACTCAAAGTAGTCTCTGATGATTTCCTGGATTTCTGTGGTGTTTGTTGTCATCTCCCCCTTTTGCATTTCTGATTTTACTAATTTAGGTTTTTTTCTCTCCTCATTTTAGTCAGGTTTGCCAGGGGTCTGTCATCTTATTTATTTTTTCAAAAAAACAGCTTTTTTGTTTCATTGATTGTATGTTTTGGTTTTTTGTTTCTGTTTCATTGATTTCAACCCTTGTTTTAATTATTTCTCTCCTTTTTGTTTTGGGATTTGCTTGCTCTTGTTTTTCTAGGAGTTTGAGCTATAGTGTTAGGTCATTGATTTGAGATCTTTCTGTCCTTTTAATATATGCACTCATGGCTATAAACTTTCCTCTTAGGACTGCCTTCACCATGTCCCATAGGTTCCAGTAGATTGTGTTTTCATTTTCATTAACTTCCAGGAACCTTTTAATTTCCTCTTCTATTTCATCAATGACCCATTGATCATTGAGCGATGTGTTGTTCAGCTTCCAATTGTTTGCATGTGCTTTACTGCTGTTTTTGTTGAGTTCTACTTTTAATGCATTGTGCTCAGACAGAATGAGTGGGATTATTTCTATTTTCTTATATTTGCTGAGGCTTGCTTTTTTGCCCTAAAATATGATCAATTTTGGAGAAGGTTCCGTGAGCTGCTGAGAAGAGTGTATGTTGTGCAGAAGTTGGATGAAATATTCTGCAGACATCAGCTAGGTCCATTTGATCTGTGGCATGATTTAGTTCTAGGATTTCCTTATTGATTTTTTGTTTGGATGACCTATCTATTGGTGATAGGTGGGTATTAAGGTCTCCCACTACCACTGTGTTGGAGTTTATATATGTTTTTAGGTCCTTCAGAGTATGTTTTATGAAATTGGGTGCACTGACATAATTAAAGTATATAATACCTGAGTTTTTAAAACAGCTGAATTGATGTACAATAAGCTATATTTTAATTTTTTCTTAATTTTTGTCAGTAATTAGGCATGGTTTTCAATGTTTTTATTTTATTTTTTTATTTTAAAAATGCTTTTAATGATTTTGAATGATACTAGTTGTCAAATTTATTTTCCAGTTTTCAATATGGAGTCACGTGACAGATTTTTAACATTAGCCTTGTATGATGACACCTGTTAAATGAGTCTACTGTTTCTATTAATCTTGAAGACTCCATGGAATTTCCTATTTAACAAGCAAACAAATGCACACATAAAAGTCTTATACTTAATTTCTGAATTTGTGCCTTCCATTTCTTTCTCTTGCCTTATCACAATGTTTAGGATGTCCAGTAAAATGCTGAATAGAATTACTGAAAACAAATATTTTTGCCTTGTTTCTGATCGTATGGAGAAAAATTCAGTCTTGACTATAAATAAGTTTTTAGTTATAGATTTTCACATTTTTTATCACATTGAGGAAATATTGCATTCTTCTTAGCTTTCTGGAAGTTTTTATCTTGAATATTTGTAGATTTTTTTATGCAATAATTTCCAACTCTTGACATTATGACGGGATTTTTTTCCTTTTAGAAATATATGGTGAATTAAATTGATTTTTGAAGGACTATAGCCTCAAAATTCTCATATGAAATCCTATGTGGTCATCATTCATTAGCCTTTTCTTATATGGCTGGATTTATTTTATTAATGTTTATTTTTTATTTTATTAAATGTTTTATTAAAAACATTTTATTTTATTAATGTTTGTGTTCATTAGGTTATATTTTTCTATAACTTGCTTTTCATGTAATATCTTCATACATTTCTTTTTCTTTTCTTTCTTTCTTTATGAACCCAGAGCCTTGCATGTATCAGGCAAGTGCTCTATCACTGAGCTTCATCTCTGTGGTTCGTATTTTTTCTTTAGATGGAGTCTCACTAATGACAGAGCTGGCTTCGATCTCATGATCTTTCTGCCTCTGCCTCCCAAGCAGATGGAATTACAAGCCTTTACCACCATGCTGGGCCTTTACTGGTTTCTTGTTTGTTAATGTACTTGCTTCATGAAATGAATTGGACAGTGTTTGCTCCTCTTCGGATATGGAAATTTTTATGTAAAATTGGTATTATTTATCATTGACTGTTTTACATAATTCATTAGTGAAACTAACTGGATATGAGGCTTTATTTTATAAGAAGCCTTTTAATAATAGATTTAATGTCTTTAACAGAATAGAGCTTTTAAGATTTTGCATGTCTTCTATTGAGTTTTTAAAAATTGTGTGAAGTTTGTCCACTCCTTTGTGTCATATTTGTTTAAACTACTACTAATTTTCTCTTACATTAAATGATCACTGCTTTTTCATTTCTGATATTGCTCATTTGTGTTCCCTTTGATTTTTGCCATGCCTTGACAGAGGCTAATTTTGTTGATTTTATCAAAGAAACAGCCTTTGACATTACAAGTTTTCTCTATTATTTATCTCTTGCTTACTATCATTTCTGTTCTTGACTTGTCCCTTCCTTGTTCTGTTTTTAGATATACTTTGATCTTAAGGTGGTGCCCCATTTCTTCTTTTCTTTGAAATTTCTTATTGTGCCTTATGTTATTTAGAAGAGTATTACTTATTTTTTATATTTTGGTTATTTCCTAATTATCTCTTTAATATTAACTTTAAATTTTATTTTATCAAGGTTAAAAATAATACTATTTAATTTCAGTATTTCATGTTTATTGAGATTTGGTTTAAGGACCAACATACTGTCAATGTTTGCTGAATGTAGTATGTGAATTTGAAAATAATATGTATTCTACTGTTGTTAGATATAGACTTAAATAAAAAATATTAGACCAAGATTTTCAATCATGTTTTTCAATTCATCAGTGTTTACTAAAATTTCTGACCAATGGATGGCTAAAATTAGGCAACAAAATTATCTCAGGAGAGCCATTACTAAGCCAATAAATATTTATATTTATTATGTCTTCTTAGTAAATTACCCAGCTAGCATTCTGAATGTTAGTTCAGCATCCCAAATGTCACTTTGCCTTTGGTAATACTCTTGGACTTTAAGACTATTTTATATATTCTTAATATAGTCATTCCAGTCTTATAACTTACTTATAGTTCTCATCAACCTATGTAAAGCTATCACCTCTTAATGAGATTGGAATGAAATCTTTGACCCTCATTGGTGTGGATTAACAGAGGTACAGAAAACCAATGACTACACAATTACAACTTTCAGATACTAATGAACACTTATCATAGCTTTTGAAGTGTTTTAACCACAGCCCAGAGAGATATAGTTTCAGTTACTATTTCTTTCCAGGCCTATGATCTGTTCAATAATGCATTCCACAGGCCATTGCTTTTATGATCTAAGTTAAAAAACAGAATGTAAACATGTAAAAAAGCAAATAAATATGAACTGGAATAGAATTGTGAATCTGGGATCAGATCTGTATTTTCCATCCTTCCATAATGTTTGATATTAGGAAAGTGATTTGAATTCTGGACTTATATTATCTCAACAAAAATAGGAAGGAGTATTTTTAGGCCTGACATTGGACAGTTCACAGATATTCTAAATATTTAACAAGGTTTGGAAAGTTAGTCCTTTAAGGAATATAAATATTAAATTCTGCATTATGAGTATTTCAGTAATATGAAAGTTTTTCTAAATACTCTCAAAATCATTTTTTCTTTGCTGATTAGAAATATTTTACTTTGTACTGTTTAGTAAAAGATTAAGAAAATGTTTGTTCTGTTTGTGGTTACATTGGTTCATAACCCAGAAAGCATCACCACATTTGGTTTCTAACAATGGATTATTTATTGATCATATGTTACACAGGCACCTTTTCATTCCCACACTGTTAACCACCCTGTACCTCAGTTTTCTCATCTGTAAACCAGAATAGTATCTTTACCTTATAAGATTTTAAGAGGTTCAATTAAGATAAGAAAAATAAAATCATTTGTGATTCTTTAAAAAGCTAAAAATATCATGCAAATATAATTAAGGTATTGTACATTTATTAGACAGAAATGTGTATGTACATATACATATATATATTACACTGTGAAAATAATTTGTACATTATATATGTATATAGATTACAGATACAGATACAGATATGGATCTTACGCAGTTCCCATAGGCTTTGAATTGTGTTTGTTTCAGAAAACCTTGAGATATGTTGGGTTGTAGTTTTTTGTCTTTGTTATCTAAAAATGGACTATAAAAATACATTTTGAATTATTCATGAGATTTGTAAGTTTTTGGATTTAGGTAACTCTTCAAATACACATTACATGAACATATTCATTTGTTAGAATTAATTTGGATGAATACAAAACCTAAACAACACAATCACATTCAGTTCAGTTTGAAAGGCAAATCTATGAACTCCTAGTTTTACATATAATAAAATGCTGAGTAGAAAATCTTGAGAGGGAAATTTGGATTTATTCAATGTCAGCACTTGCTGCCCACAGAGGAGTCAGAAAGGATTAAAAAAAAGGCCACTCCATGAGTTCATTACTCACGGGAAGAATGGGTTTCATCTTTTGTGTTTTTTTCAGGTTAGTGTCTTCTAAACCTTTAGACATTTTCAAGCAGTCTTTAAAGACAGCTGCAGGGTGATTCATTAATAATACATGCATTCTATTTGTAACTCTTTTCTCACTTCCTCCTCTCTGAGGTCCAAAGCAGATACATTGTCTTACACCTGGTGAATTTTTTAAGGCTATTTGGAGAAATCCATTGCTAAAGATAAATACTATTATTGACCAGGAGGAGAAAAGACTTTTTTATTGAAGCAAAATCTCTCTGTATATATCATTAGAAATTTTTGAACCTGTATTCTTTTCCTCTAAAAAGTGCCTCATATTTTTATTTTATAATGTGAGTTGTCACTTGTAAAACTAAACTGATAAAGTAAAGGACATGTGAATCATTCATCCTACCAACATTAAATTCAGACATTCAAATTGTTAAAAAAAAATTTCTCCAAACTTGGGGGTTTTTCAAGAAAATATTCATTTTAGTACAGTCCAGATCTAATCCTTTACTTCCCTTTGTAATTTATTGTTAGCAAACAGCTACTCTGTGCATTTCTTACAAACACTGTACAATTACCAACATATTTCATTTTCTCTGTTATGTCATTTATCCCAAATTTGCAAATGAATCGAGACAAAGAGACAAGTATAGTAAAGAATAAAAGTCAAAGCTAATTTTTCAAATGAAAAAAAGTCAGTTACATTTAAACACGCAGATAACTACTATAATAACCAGTAAAAGCCTGGCTTTTTAGTGTGAAGAGAGAAATATTGGATCGAATTCAGATCTAATCAGGGTCATGTGCAGTAGTGTTCATCTGTAATCCCAGCTCCTCAGGAGGTGGATATCAAGAAGATTGGTGTTCTATGGCAGCCAGAGCAAACATTTAATGTTAACCCTTCCCAACAAATAACTCAGGTGTGGTAGCACACACTTATCTTCCCAGCTATATGGGAAGCATAAGTAGAAAGATCACAGTCCAGGTTCGCCTGGGGACTGCAGAGTGCCTGCTTAGCAATTGTGAGACTCCTGAGTTCAAATTCCAGTGCTGCCCTCCACCAAAAAAAAAAAAAATGATCAGGACTTGGAAAGAGGACACATCAGAGCAAGAAAATTACACTTCCTGTATGGAAAACAAGGTGCTCTAGAAAAAAAGTGCAGTTCCTTCAATTAATCAACAAAATAATATCATCTAGTGACATAGGACACAACCCCAAAATTTTTGATTAAGCACAAGTCATAGCTTCATGCATAAGCCCCTGAGCTTAATCATCTCACATCCTCTTTGTACTATAACTGTTTTGATTCTTTAGTGGTTGCTTGAGAATTGAACCTGCCACTACTGTGCATAAAGGAATATTCTACCACTTCACAGTACATTGCTGTTGCTTTCTCCTTAAATTGCCAATGACCTTTAAAGGTTAAGAAAAAGAAAAATAAAGTATTTTAAATCCAACTAGACAGGTATCAGTTTTGATACTCTTTATTGTTTCTCCTGTGTTGAGTCATATTTTCAACGTATTCTTTCTTTCTTAAGGACCTCTTTAATATATCTTGTAATATAGTTGGGCTGGTGATTTACTTTTTGTCTTTGTATGTATGAAAAACTTCCGTTTTGCCTATTTTTTCCATAATTTTCATCAGACATAGAATCCTGGGTTATACATTTTTTCAGTGTTTTTAAGGATATTAACTCACTATTTTCTATATTTCCTTTGTCCCAAGAAACTATGACATTCATTCTTGTTTTTTGTACCTCTATACATCTGGGGGTTTGTTTTACCTTCTGCTTTAAAAATGCTTCTCTTTGCCATTGATCTAACACGGTTTTATGTAGCTGTCTTAGTGTGGTTCTTCCGCTTGGAATTTGTTAAGATTCTTGCTCAGTTGGTTTATAAGGAAATTTTGGCCATTATTTTCTCAAATAGCTTTTCATTCTCCCTCTCTGACTCCTGTCAACTGGGGACTCCAATTACACAGATGCTAGATTACTTTAGATTGTACTAAAGCTCACACATTCTCTGTTCATTTTTAAGCATTTTGTCCTCCATGTGTTGATTTGGGATCATTTTTGTTGCTATGTCTTTAAAGTTTCTAATTTGATAATTAGCCAGTGTGATCTTAATCCAATCAGGGATTTTCATATTGCTCATTGTAGTTTTCTCTGTACAAATTGGTTTGGGTTCTTTTTGTATACATTGACATTCTCTTTAACATGCTCAGTACTTTTTTTCTACCTTTTTGAATATAGTTATAACACTTTTAATGTTACTGACTGCAAATTATTTTATCTGCATCATTTCCAGTTGCTCTCAATCTCTCTCTCCTCTCTCTCTCTCTCTCTCTCTCTCTCTCTCTCTCTCTCCCTCTATTATACCTTGTTGAGATTTTTTAAAAATTCTTGAGTTCTGTTGTAGGATGCAGTGACAATAAATGGAAAAATAATAACCACCCCGAGGCTTGCCTTTAATATATTAGACAGTGGTGTCTAATAGCATCATCTAGTAAACTTTGCCTCACTACTGAGATAGTATCTTCCTGAGCACTTTAACCAAATTCTCATGAGTTACATGGTTTTCCTTCTGACTCATGGAAAGCCCTTACTGCAGGCCCTGATTTAGCACCAAAGAGTCTTACCTCTGGCACTATTGTATGGTGGTTTCCCTAGCCTTGTGAAGTTTTCTCATACAGGCACTTACAAGTATTCAGATTAAAATCTAAAGATGGGAAGGCCCTCTAGATCTCCAGACTTCTCAGTTGCATTTCTCCTGGTGCTCTTCCCCACAAACTAGCTGCTTTGGTCCCTCAGATTTCCACTTCTGTGTCCTCAATTGAGGGAGGTTGTGGGGTTCCTTCTGGGTTTCTCCTTTCTTTGCAGAAGTTTAGAAACTCTCCAGGTCACAGCTTGGAAAACAAAGGGCTCAAGTTGTATCTCTTTCCTCAGAGGTAACAACTTCCTCTGCTTTTTACCCAATGTCTGAAGGCTGTGGTTTTATATATTTGGTCATTTTTTAAGTTGAACCAGGCAAAAGAATAAATCTAGCTCCTATTAATCCATTTTGACCAGAGGTAGGAGCCTCTTAACAACAATTATGCAATCCTTTTATTATGCCAAAATGTTCAGTTTTTCAAGAATATCAAAGGTACCAAACTGTATTGTATCTGTTTTCTGATTTTTTTCTCACAAATCTCATCAATTATGAATCCTGTCATACTGTGTTTTTCTGAAGTAAATTTAACTTGAGCACCCTTAGAAATAGGTCTTTTTGCCTGTGGAGAAATGCACCTTTATAACTCCCAGAGTGCATTCTAAGTTCAGCCAACAATGTAAATTATAATGTTAAGCTTAGCAGCACCCCCACCCCATCAAAATCCCTTCATGTGTGGAATATAAACGCTTTGAGTTTATGACATGCAAACATTTTAAATCAGAAAAAAATCAATGTGTTTTAGCAGCCTCAACAATAGTTGACATGCATGAATAAAAAATGAATAAGCACCATGGATAGGACATTTTATTATTTTGAAATAACATACATTATATGTGTTTGTTAACAAAATTCTACTTCATATTTTTTGAAGCAGAGTGTAAGAACAATTATAGAAAATGATTTTTAACCTGAAGAGTGAAAAGTCTGATCCCAAAGACCCAAAAAGAATAAATGATTTCTGGGTAAAGAAAATAAAAAGAGGGGATAGATTTACCCCCTTCTTTATTCCTAAATATCTTATTTGGAACATTTATGAACAGTGCAGCAATCATGAGCACAAGCTCCTGCTGTGCTGCAGGTTGGGGATCAGAATAGATTATTGAAAATTCATATAGTGTATGCTGCATAAATCATTCTAAAAGAAAGGCAGTTTTCTTTCTTGTTATGATTTTGCAATTGTATTATTTACACAAAGAATCTCTGTTTCTTTTCAAGTTAGCATTAGTGGTTTCTGATAATACAATCCTATTCCTATATTTTTAATGTGTGGGCTCCAGGATGGAGTTTTATTTCAGATTTGATTCTTTATGCTTCTTATCTTATATTGCTTATTATTTCTCCCTGTCAATAACATTTGCCCAATATCTACATTATAAATGAGTGAAATATAAATACTAACGAATCCAAAGAAAAGCATACATTTGTATTTTCATAGCATTTTATATGCACTTTGAGATTCAGTTTAGTGTATCTCAATGCTTTTACTTTACATATGTAAAATAATTCAACAAATATAATGCATTATTATCTGAATTATAGTTTAATTTTCCTATGTTCTTAGCCGTTTAGTTGAAAATGCTAAATGAATGAGGTTTTTAATTGCAAGAAGTTGTTTAATTTTAAAAAAGCATTGCTTTTTGTAGAGGTTTGCTAGAAGTTCAAATGGTTTATCAATGCTTAACAAAACAATTATATAAAAAGATTCAGTGACTTTTAAGCATGCAGCTGCATATTGAGGACTCTGGGAGTTAGTAAGAAAAGATGTACTGTTTGACCTATTATAGACTCCCAAGATCATCCATGATAAATAGAAAACTTGTTGAAAAGAATAGAGATCATAAGGTTTCTACCAGAACCATTGTACATTGAAAGGTTACCTTTGATATGATTGTTAGAGGAAAGTTTTGGTACAAATCGTAGCCGTAGAATTTTGACTTAAAGCATGAGTAGGATTCCTTCCCATGGGATGAAATGTGAAATAGGATGAACAAGAAGACTGGGCAGTCAAGAAGAAACAGGGAGTTCAAGGTCTAGTGAACAAATCAGTTGAACCATGAATGCAAGTTCTTGTAAAGCAGTTGCAGGATTGATGAATAAAGAGAATTTGTGAGCAGGTTTGAGAAGGCAAAAAATTGTAAACCTTAATTTTGGATTTATCTATTCCCAAATTATTCCAAGGATTATGGTATATACTTAATAATCATCTTGCTGTAGTAATAATTGAATCCCAAGTACCAGGAAAATGTGTGTAAGTCACTTAGCTACTTAGTGTAACTTATCCAACATCTATCCTTTTATCTGACATATATCTATTTTTAGTTTTTTTGGAACAGAATCTCACTATGTAGTTCCAGTTGATTTTGAACTCTTAATTCAGACTCCTAAGTGTTCAGATGACAGTAATGTACAACCACTCATGGCTTTTTTATGAGAATAGATATTTTTATAACTGCTGAGAATGCTGTAATCCACCATTACAAGGGAAGCTGCACTACACTGTTGTGGGTCTCTCTAAGATGCAATTTATATTTTTTTGTTAACAACATTTGAAATAATGAGTTTCATTATTATATTTTCATACATGTATAATGTACTTTGATGATATTCACCCCTCAGTATCCTCCTTTATTCCGCCTTTCTTCCTACCAGAAGGGGCAATTTATTAGGGAGAAATAGTCATTATTTCCCTGTGAGTAATTATTGGCAAGTGTCCTCTCCCTTCCTCATAAGGTATGTTCTAAAATCTGAGTTATACAAAAGAAAAAAACTATCTCATTATTTAATTAATCCTAGTTAGCACTGGGAAGTTTGTCCTACACAACTCCAGTACTTTAAATGATTTTCTTAATATCCAGAATTTCTCAAGGTAAACCCCTGATGTTCTTCTAATAATGTCCAGTTTAACTTCCAGTACTCTTGGTTACTTTGGCCAGACCTGGCCCAGTGTACAGTTTAGTGATCTCTGACTAATCCTGCCCTCTAAAATTGGTGTAGTCATTCTCGCCAAATCCCTTCCTTTATCCCTATGGTTCAGATATGAATACTGACCTTGCCCAAGACTGGCTGTGTTTGGATGTTAATGGTTAGAATGATGGTGTATGTGAGGCAAATAGTTTAGGAATTAACATTAATGCAGCTAAGAATTTCAAGAAGTCCACTTTTTAGAAAAAAAAAGTTGCATATCATCCCATACATATTTCATCTGAGAATTCTCTGTTTTACAGGAATGGGGTGTGTGTGTGTGTGTGTGTGTGTGTGTGTGACTGTGCATTTTAATAATCAGTACTTTATTGCACAAATGTGAAAAATAAGATGTAAGCTAGTTATGAGTCTGGTACAGATGAATTTGATAAATTAAAGATATCGATAAAATAGAATCTCTTCCAGCACTCCCATTCTTTGAACATATTAATTAGTTAAACAAATAGAATGCTTTTATATGAATTATCCACAAGCATTGGGGGGACCTTGGTTATTTACATCCTAAATCTTAGTAGAGCATTTTAGCTATACATTGAAATATATGTTGTCTCAAATTCTATCCACTCACACAAATGACCTTCCCCTAAACTAGGCATTTGACTGTCTCATTGGAATAAGAAAAATGTATAGCTATTTAGTTTAAATACAACTGATTATGTTATAAATCTTTTAAAAAATAGCCAATTTTATGTCTACAGCCCCAATGTATGTCAGTTTATGCAAATAAGAAGTAAAAACAAAACTGCAATAGACAACTTTGAAACCCTTAAACCCTTAAACATGTGTTGCTTCTCTCATTAGAAGAGATTAAATCTTTGTGCTTGTAGCACAGACTGTTACTGAGAAGTCAGTGTTAGGATCCAAGATAGTGGTTACTTCCTTCCAGAATCATTTAGGTGAAAGTTAACATGGCCCTCTCAATAATTAGCTGAGAAGAGCCCTTTTACAAATTATTGATTTCTCAGATAAATCTCCTTCACAGGTGTAGGGGTTTGAATGGGAAATCATAAGAACATATAACTGGCTCCCAACCTCCACAACCTGTGAATATGACTTCTTTGAAAATGAGCCTTGCACACATTCTTATGTCAAAGATACCTAGATAAAACCATACTAGATTCTAAATGGTGGGTTCTAAATCCAATGACTGTGTCCTTATAAGAGTTGTGCAGTCAGGAGACACAAAAGAAAAGGAGAAGGCCGTATGGAGATGGAGGGAGAGATCATAGTGATACAGTGATGGGGAATACCAATAGTTAGTTCCCAGAAGCTGGAGAAGGCAAGAAACCAGTCTTCTGCAGGGGAGCCTCCAAGGAGGCTGACACCATAACTGTAAGAGTTTGTCTTCTGAATCTATGAAAAAATAATTTCTGTGGTTTAGGTTTCCATAATTTGTTACAAAAAGACCTAGATAATTCTCAGTCTTACTTGTCTCATTTTCCCCCTTAATCTCCTAAACTTATTTTTTTTCTCTGAGCCAAGTACCATTTACTTATTGAGGCAGCATGACCAATAAGTTAAAAAAATGAAAAACTATAAAAAAATTCAAAAACAATATTATCATTAAAAGACAGCAATAGCCTGGCAGAGGATGGTCATTGGAATGTTGGTAGTGAAATTAGAGGAAGGAGATCGTTGTAACTGTAGTGAAAGTATTGCTTCAATTATCCAAATGAAGTATGTTCTCCTGGTTAGTCAGCAGCATCTCTGTGTTAAAGCTCAGATGATGCACATGAGAGGATGCATGTTACAAAATGAATATGAAGTTTAAATTCATATGCATCTAACTTTTTATAAGTGGCAAGGTTTTTGTTTTCCAGCAAAATACAGAAAAGAAACATGGATGAAATACAATGAATATTGTACAGAGAATTTTTTTAGCACACTTAGAGAAGTGCAATCATTTTTTAATTGTACAGCCAGAAATTATATCTATAAGAGCAAAAGTAAGTGATTTGTCTATATGGGAATTTAGTTCACAAGGCTTGCACATCAGTAAGTCATCTTTGAACAGAAATAAAGGAACATTATAAAAATACTGGGCAAACTGAACTTCATACAAAGGCTATAGATTTGGAACAGAAAGGTGCCAATTTTCTTTTCACACCTATAACTTATTCTAAGTGTAGAAGCTGTATAATTAGGACAGTGTTGCTATCAGTGAATTTTTTTAATATGTTACTGCATGCTAGTGAGTAATAATTCAATCTTCAAATGCTATTATTTTTTCCTAGACCCTTGCATTGTTCATGTACCATATTTCATTACTTAAACTTGTAATAAAACTTTAAGGGCTGTGATTTGACCACAATTGTGAGGTGTATGTCTCTGTTGGATCACTACAGAAATTGGAAGCATGGCTAAATATAGTTTCAAATAAATACATTTAAAAAGTATTTGGTAATGAGTAAAAACCATTTACATCACCTGGCAATGATGTAGTCTTTTTTCTCTTGTACTTTGTTGCTTGCCTGAAGGACAAAAAGAGGTGTTTTGGAGTTTCAGAGGACCAGTGCACATATTGCAGTGCTTTTTCTGGTGTTGGTCAAGTTATTCAGACTTGATGTCCTGGTTTCCTCAATCTGTCAAATGAGCATAACAAGCACTCCTGATTTCACAAGAAGTGTGGGAGGAAAAAACAGATCCTGTCAGTGTAGGGGAGGAGGAAGTTATTTTTGACTCAAGTATTATGTGTCCTCAGGAAACAAAATCTGATTCTAAAGTTTTTCCTTCTGTTTTTAGAATAGGATCTCATCATGAACATGATGGAACTTTTTAAAATGTGAAGATTTTTTTTATTTTCATGAGCTATATTGTATTGTTAGGCAGTAAGGAGAAAATAAGGTGAAATCATGCCCTTATAACTAATAATGTTCAGCAAAATGACAGATAATATTGCTTATGCCACTATATAATATACACCTAGGAAATTTACTTGATACAAACACTACAGGCTGAAATAGCCTGTAAAATGGTAATAAGTAGCATTTATTGAATACTTGCTATATACCAAGCTCCATGTATTCTATATGCATTGCTCCATATCATCCTCACAACAATCCTAAGAAAATGGTGTGGTGCTCAGATCAATGCCATCTTACAGAGGAGTTAGCAATTACAGAAAGCTGAACTGATGCTAAGAAATCTTAATGGTTTGTACTAAATCTCTTAGCTAGAAAGTGATTCAATCTGCCTGACTCACAAATGCATCTTCTTCCTTGTGCATTATTAAACCAGTTTATGCACTTTTTCACATACTGTTTTGTGAAAGTCAAGCACAGCTTTCAAAATATCTAGTCAATGGAGCCAATCTCTCCGAAATGCTAAAGTAATTTTCTGAAGTCTAAGTCATTTCTTTAAAGGCATTTGGGGATTATTTTTGTTTTTCACTGAAATTATTGAAGTTTAGAGCACAGTATTAATGAATTTCCAAAAAAGAAAGTTTTGCCCATCATTTTGAAAGTGTTTGATAATAAAAGATGATGTATTTTTATAGTCATAACCTAGAAAAATAAAGACATAGATTACTCTGATCCTTGGATCTCTCCCCACTGCCCAACTGACTCTCTCTCTCTCTCTCACACACACAACACACACACACACACACACACACACGCATTAGTCTCCCAATTTCTCACTCAAGCTTCTTTAACCATTGTATTCATATATATTTTTTTTTGTTGTTACATCCTCTGTTCTCTATGTCAGCTCTCCAGAACTGCCTGTAATATAAAGAATTATGTAATCTGTATTTGTATTAGATTTTAAAAGAATATTTAACCAAGAGTAATGCCTTGTTTGAAAACTTGTAAATACAAAATTTATTTTCTCTAAAAACAAGTTGTTTAAGGCCTAGTGGCTCACCCCTGCAATCCCAGCTACATATGAAAAAGATAAAAGAAGACCACAGTCAAAGGTTGGCCCCAGGCATAAAAGGTGAGCTTTTTCTAAAAATAACTAAAGCAAAAAAGGGTGAGGGCATGCTGAAGTGGCAGAGAATGACCCCAAATTCACAGCTCAGTACAGCTGAAAATAGAGTTGCTTCCTTTCTCAGTGCACACTTCCTGTGCTTCTATGAGCACACTAGTTATTATCAATGAGATGCATAGTGGAGGAAAAAAATCATGACAAATAAGTTATTAAGATCATTATCACTATAATAACAGCAACACAGAATTATTCAGATAAGTCTATCAAGCTAATTAAATAGTTATTGGAACATTAGTGTGTTTGGAATTCAATCTGTAAATCAGAAATCCAATCACTATGTATCAAGAGCCACAGAGAGAAATATGGCCAAATGCAGTTAAGTAGAATGAAGATTCAACTTGGAACCCAAGACTTAACTTAGAATCTGGTCCTTCTTTTTATTAGGTGGGGGGGACCATTGACACATGATAGAGCCACCCTAATCTTTCATGTTCACACTACCAAATTAGATATAACAATACAATTTTCTTGAAATTGTTACAGAGATTAAAGAAGCTTAAGCACTTAAAATCGCTTAGCATATTTTAATAAACTTTTTCTACTATTTCTTTCATAATTAAAGAGAAACTATCCCCATTTTCTCAGGGAAAATTAACTACAAAGTCAGCTATGTAGACTTTATTCTGCCATTAACATTGGCCCAGCAAAGGATCCTAGGTTTTCCTATAACGAAAGAAGTGGAGAATGGTCTGAAAACCAGCATCGGGGTTTCTTCTATTAAGCCTGTCACACTGCAAGATGCCAAGTCACTTGGAGAATTTTAAAATCTCAAACTTCATAAACTGTTTCTATACAAATGAAAATAAGTGACAAGGTGACTTGGGTGAAATTTTTAAGATTGTTTCTGACTGTCTGTTAGCCCCTTTTTTTCATACATGTGTAAGTGAAGTCATAACAAATTGATTTTTCTAGATTTCTCACTTTCTAACATGGTTTCTCACATACTTGCTTTGTAACTTTAAAATTCATAAATGTTTGACATAGCCTTTGAACTCTTAAACTTGTCCCCCATCCACCCATGTGCAAATATGTACATAAACCTATCCATCCTCACCAACCAAAATACAGAAAACAAAGCTACGTTCTGGACATGCTTGCCATGATGTTTGTCACATTTTTGAAAATATTTGTCCTGTTAAATATTTAGAAAACACTCTCTGAATTCTCTTTTCAAGGATAAAGAAACAGCAGCAAACTTTTTATTTCCTGACTGAGCTTTAATACTTAAACCAATGGATGGCAGCCCAGTCAGTCCATTACCAGATTTAATGGCTTTGGAAGGGATCAGTTCAGAAATTGTTATGGCTGATGGTTTAACGGATGAGACCAGGAATATGTGCGTGTTCTAGTATTGAGCATTGTTAAAACATCCATTAATCAAGTGTTAACCTTACCATTTCTAATCATAAGAAAAAGTGCAGTACACTGGAAATGAGCCTTCTTGTTAGAATTATTCATTTGAGAATCAGTCAACCACAGGCTTCTCTGACATCAAAAAGGCTAAGAGAACAGTGGATGATTGCTCAGGAAATTTATGAGACCAACATGAGTATTTTTCACATTCCACAAAAGAAATACAAGAAGTCCTTTGCTGACAAAGCTGTAGTCATTACAGATTTTATATTCTAGTTTACAGAGGAAGAGCTTCTCTCAGGCAGATGGCTTATTTTATCACAGGAACTTTCTTCCAGGAGAATCACTTAGGAAAGAATTCAAAGAGATCTGGATTGGATCCTGGCTGTATCAGTTATAAGCTGTTTGACCTTGGCAAAGATATTTTATCTTTTTGAGTATCCAATTTTTTTAACTGAAATTGCTTCATTTAGTCAGTCATTTATTTCAGTTGATGAATAAATAGTTTTCAAGTCCTTATTATATCTCAAGAACTCTGACAGGCAGTGAGGGGATCGTAGAAAGGACAGAGAGAGAGACAGAGAGAAGAAGAAGGAAGGAGGGAAAGAAGGAAGAAAATAGAAAGAGAAAGAGAAGAAAGGAAGGAAGGAAGGAAGGAAGAAAAGGAGACGTGACCCTTGCCTTGAGTGTGAATAAGGATGATCCTCTCCCCAATGATATGTTTAGTAAAGAAGATAGCATACATGAACAACTACCACTCTCATAAAGCATCCAGGGAAGAGCTCATTCCATGAGTTTGTTCTTCTGACTTCCTCCAAGAACAGTGACTTTAGCAATAAGCCTTCCTACCTGGGTCTTTAGAAAGAAACATAGCCACCCAGGTAAAGGTGAGTTTCATGGCCTTCTTTGTAGTTGTCTATATCTGTGTGACTAAGAACTGCACAGTGCACGTGAGTCAAAGCGACAGTTCCATTCTCAGCCTTACCTCCTCACAGAATGCCTGAGAACATGTGGACAGTCAGAGTCTTGCCCCTTTCTTACCAAGAGGGAGAAGACAAGGTGTTAAACTCTAAGATGGAAGCCACAGAGAATAGCAAAACCACACCACTAACACTGGACAGTGTTATTTAAAAGCTTTTTGTTTTGATGTTTCTTTATTATAACGACTTTTTACCCAAATGAATATAGTATGTTTATGTTTATGCAAATAAACAGCTCATCCATATTTGTTGTCTTGGGTCCTGGAATGGACAAGCGCGTAAAGATTTGTCATTGAAAAATATGTTTTGATTCATCTTGAAACTAGCACTATATTATTTAAATGTATCTTTTTAATTCTACTTTCCCAATTTCCTATTTTATTCTGAGCCAAATTATTTTATAATTGCAGTTTAGGACTAATTGTGTTGGCTCACCAAGGAAAAACAGAACGAAACTTTGACTTTGTTTATAGCCTTCTTATTTCAAGTAATGCCCTGTAAAATAAAATTATTGAACATAATAAAAATATTCCGAACACTCTCCTTAGGATTTTAATTCTTTTTTTACTTTTTTGTAATGTTTTAAATTTTTTCTTTAGTCTTAGAATACACAGATAGTTTTGATATTTAACACAAAGTCTAAAAGCGATATTTAGATAAATCTTACATATATAAATTTTCAATATTTTATGGCAAAGTAAACATGATATTAAAATGACCATCTTAACCACTTTTTAAGTCTATAGTTCAGCTGTTAAATATATTGCTAATGTTGTACAGCCATCCCTACCATCAATCTCAAGAAATAACAACTTTCCTTCCAACCTCCCTCATCTCATCCTTCACACTACTTTCCATCTCTATCATTGTTTTAAAAGTTATCTAGATTTTGTATTATATTGTTTTTAAATTTTAAGTGACATATTATAGTTAATATTATAGGATATCATATTTTTATCTGATACATATGCACAATGTGTAATGAGCAAGTCAGGGTAATTATCATTTCTATCTCTCAAAATATTACCACTTCTGTGAATTGGGGACCTTCACAATCTTCTCTAGTTATTTTAAAATGTATAACTAATTCTTACAGATTGTAGTTACCCTTGTCTGTTATAGATTATCAGAACTACTCCCCCAAATCATATTTTGGTCCACATTATCCAATTCTTTCCTATGACTTCTCCCCACTTCCCTTTCCAGAGGTTTTATTTCTAGTGAACTCTATTCTATTCTTCCCTGCTCATTGGTGAACTTTTTCCAGTGTTCATCCACATATGTACTACAAATGTGGAAAACTTGTCTTTCTGCATTTAATTGAAGGTAATCATAAAATTTTTATTTTTGTGACTGACAGTGTCCTTAGGATTCATCCATGTTGCAACTCATTTCAGAATTTTCTTCCTCTTAAAGAGCTGAATAGTATTCTGATTTAAATATATACCACCTGTGAACAAGGCCTCAATGAACATGGGTGAGTGCTTCAGTTCTTTCGAGTGTATGTTCAGAAGTAGAATTGCTGTATCCTGTAAAAATTTTATTATTAATTTTTTGAGGAACCAATACACTATTTTCCATCACAACTGTATCATTTTGCATTCCCACCAAAAGTTCAGAAGGATTCCTGTTTTGTTACATTTTTGCCAACACTTGTTTTTTAAAAAATAATACTCCAATAAGGCATTGCCAAATATGATGTCATGAACTTTTTGCCCTGTTTTCTTCTAAGAGTTTTCACTTCTGCTAAGCAAGCACTCTACTGCTTGAGCCATTCATTTTTGTATATTGTATTAGCTAAGGGCCCTAATTTATCGTTTTATACATGAATATCCGTGCTTCCCAGCACCATTTATTGAAAAGACTTGTTTGCTCACTGAATGGTTAGATACCCTTGCTAAAAATTGTTGGACATCATGTCTGTGAGTTTATTTCTGGACTGTTTATTTTATTCCATTAATTGACACCTTTGTGTTTATGCTGTTTTGATTGCGATAGCTTTGTATGACTTTTTAAGAAGAGTAAGTGTAAGTCCTCCAGATTATTTTTCCTTTTAAGACTTTTTTTTGGCTTTTCAAGGTTTCTTGAAATCCCATATGAATATAGTAGGTACTTCACAAAAAAAATCACTGGAGTTTTGATAGGGATCACATTAAAAATGTGGATCACTTTGGGTAGTATTGACATCTTAAGTATATTACATTTTCCAGGCAGGAAAATGGGATGTTTTTCTATTTATTCACATGTACTTTGATTTCTTTCTGCTTTCTTTTGTCATTTGCCTTGTGCATGCCTTCATTTTCTTAGTTAATTGCTAACTATTTTATTCTTTTAGATCCTATTGTAAATAGAATTGCTCTTATAATCTTTTAGATTCTTCACCATTAGTGTATTGAAATGAAAGTGATTTTTGCATGTTGGCTTTGTATCTTGTTATTTTTTAGAATTCATTTATTTGCTCCATCAGTATTTTTGTGAAACTTTTGATTCTATACATATAAGATGATATCATTTCCAAATTAGATTCAACTTATTTCTGTTTTCTTGCCTAATTGCTCTGGTTAGAACTGTCAGTACTATGTTGAATATAAGTGGTAAAGTGATCATTCTTGCCTGTTCTTAATATTTGAAGAAAAGCTTTCAGTCTTCCACAGTTGAGTATGATATTTTCTGTGGATATCTCCTGTATAGTTTTTATTATATCCAGGTAGTTTCTATTCTTAGTTTATTGATATTTTCACCATGAAAGAATGTGCAATTTCATAAAGTGCTTTTGCTATATAAATGGAGATAATTGTGTGGCTGTTTTCCCTTGTTGTAAGAGTGTAGCATAATGTACTGATTGATTTTTATATGTTGAACTATCCTCCGATTTCAGGAATAAGCCTCGCTTGACCCTGGCACATAATATTTTTAATACGCTGCTGACTTCAGCTTTCTAGTATTATGTTGAGAATGTTTGCATCAATAGACATAGTGATATTGATTTATAGTTTTCTTGTAGTGTCTCCATCTGGCTTTGGTATCAGGCCCATGTCCATGTAAAGTGAATTAGATTTTCTTTCTCTTCAGTGTTTTTGGAAAAGTTTGGAAAGATTTGATATTATTTCTTCAAATGCTTGGTAGCATTCACCCTGGAAGTTATCACACCCAGAACTTTTCTGAAATTTTTGATCACTGATTCAGTCTCCTTACCTGTTATAACTTTATTCATATTTTTATTTTTTTGTGATTTATTATTGCTAGGTTTTCTGTTTCTAAGAATTTATGCATTTCAACTGGGCTTTCTGATTTATTGGTGTATAATTGCTTATAGCATTTTCTTATAATCCTTTTAATTCTTGTAGAATCTATAATAATGATCTCATCTCCACATTTTAGTAATCTAAATGTAATCTTAGTCCATCAACCTAAGGCTTTGTAATTTTGTTAATGTTTTCAAACAACTGACTTTGGGATTCATTGATGTTTCTTTTACTTTCTATTTCATTTATTTGTTCTTTAATTTCTACTTTTTCCTTCTAATAACCTTGTGTTTACATTCCTCTTCTTTTATGAGTTCCTTAAGTTATATGGTTAGCTTGTTTGTTCCAGATCTTTCAGATAGATAGATAGATAGATAGATAGATAGATAGATAGATAGATAGATACTAGAATTTGATCTCAGGGTCTTTTGCTTGCTAGGAAGGTTCTCTACCACCTGAACCATAACCCCAGCACTTCTTGCTTTTAATTATTTTTCAGATAGTGTCTCATGTTTGTGCTTGGGCCAGACTGGACTGGAATCCTCCTATTTATGATTCCCATATATCTCACATGTCAGGCACACTGCACCACACCCAGCTTTTTATAGTTGAGATGAGGTCTCACTTAAATATTTGCATGGGATGGCTTCAAACCTCAATTCTCCCAATTGCTTCCTGAGTATCTAGGATTGCAGGCATGGGCCACCATGCCCAGCAGGAGCTCTTTCTTATATTTTGATATGAAGCATTTACAGATACAAATTTCCCCTTAGCACTGCTTTAATGTGTCCCATAAGTTTCATTATGCTATACTTTTGTTTTCACTCATTTCCAAGTATTTTCAAATTTCTCTTGGGATTTTTTCTTTTATCCCTTGAATGTTGAGTAGTTTGTAGTTTAGTTTTCAAGAACTTATGAATTTTCCAGTTTAACTTCTGTTATTTATTTGTAATTTCAGCATCATATAGGCATAAAATATACCTTATATGATATCTGTTTTCTAAATCTAAAGACTTATTGGTGGGAGAATGTGATCTATTCTGAAAAAGGTCTCATGTTCTCTGAAAAGGATGCATAATCAGTTGTTTGATTTGTATATTATGTTGTTAGATCTAGTTTGTTATTGAGTTAAGTCTTGTATTTACTTACCTATGATTTAATGTATCATAATTCCTTAACAACTATTAGAATAAAATTTGTAGTATAGAGACAAGTCAACTGTCCAATTTGAGTTATTTTCTTAGGATATGAAACATTTACTCCAATGATATTTCTGTTTCCAGTATCTTTTGAAAATCCTTGTTGGGAAAGGCTTTTCCTTAAAAATTATATCTTTTGAGTTCTTTATTGATGGATTTTTCATTATTGTATTTGATTCAATAAAACAACCAACAGTGATTTGGGGCCAAATCTTATAAATAAGATAAGCAGCAAGTTATAAAGTGACATTTCTGGTAAAAAAAAAAAAAGGAACCTAGAAGTAGTGAGATTATCTCCCTATTTGCAGCTTGTTTCAAGCTTTGTTCCTTTCAGTTATATACTCAAAATATCAGGAGCAAACTTCAGAGACATTTCTTGCCTTGTTTGTTATTTCAGGGCTAGTCATACTGTTGGAAGTGTAATCTAGGGTCACAGTTTTTAAAGGAGTAGAGCTGGTGAGAATCAGAGAGACCTCGACTAGTCAGAAGCATGATTGTATTTCCTCTTACAGTCCTCAAAGTAGCAGATGAACAGTGATTAACAATGCTATTGCATATACATAGAAGTGGGGAAGGAAAATATGTTTGGGTGAAGCTACACTGGAGTGATTGTTTTCATAGTCTTTAAAAACTCAAAGAGGCTGTGGTATAGTTCAGTGGTAAAGCACTTCCTAATATTTGTAAGACCCTGTCTTTGGTTCCCACCCTTGCAAATTAAATAGATAAATAAATAACAGAATAGGTATAGATGAGAAAGGACCTTAGTGAATGAAATTTTAATTAAGTATGTAATGGTTATAAGAAATAGTCTTCTGTATAGGTAATCATGTTAAAAAAAGTATCATTTATTGTATAGTGATTCAATATCTAGCTATTTTAAAATATTAAGTCACTAGAATATATCTTAAATTCAATACAATTCACACTTGCAGATGAGAGGAGATAAACGTGGAACTTAAAGAGTTCAAAGACCTGTCAAAATAGTTATCTTTTAAGTATTTGAAAAGTCATTTCTTATTCAAGTTTGTCGGATCGCAGTACCCTGATGCTTCCACTTTCTCCAGCTCCTTTACGGAGAAATCTGGAAGACCTCTTGTTTTCTGAGTCTTGACCTTGCAAACTCCATGATTCCCACTATAAGCCAAGAGCCCTAAGAATTCAGAAAATCGTACCCTTTTAGACGTGTATAGCTCCTTTTGAGTTTGCATGTCTAAATGTTCTCCTCTGGCTTCGTTTGTTGTTTTGGTTCTCACAAAACATGAAGCTGAAGAAAGCTCAGCCTAACTAAATGCTTGTCTTCTAGAAACTAGATAAGTCCCTTCTTTGGCTTGTGGTCTTTTAGCTACAAATTCCAAAGCATAGAGCTCATTTAAAATCTAGTCAATCTAAGACAATTGTGTAAAATTCAAATCTATTAAAATCCAAATGTGTACCAGTGATGCTGTGATTCAAAATGTTTTTCTGGTACTTATCACTCTTTTAGGCTTTTATTTTCCCTGGTTTTGTCATGTTGAGACTATTTTATCATGAAGGATCTACTGAGTATTGTTACTAATGTTGACGTTTGGTTGCTTCTTGTCTCAATTCATGTCAGATCTGTTTCATTTTGTCTTATATTTTTTGTTTCCCTCCATCCAGTATCCCAAAATAATTCAAGTGGTAACTAAAGTGACTGTAGATTTTCTTGATACCTTCTATTAGGATGTATATTTTTAATGATCACATGGCCTAATGCTATATTCTTTGTGCCACTTACCATTAGTACTTATTGTTTTTACCAGACTTTTTTTCTTACATAATTATTCCAACTTAATTTTGTCATGTTTTATTAAAACACAAGATTAAAAATGATTTCAATTTTAAAGTCACCTTAGAATTATCATTAATTTAATGCCTTTTCTATTGTTAACAAAGCTTTTATTCATCTAATCATATTTTCCTGAATTAAGTATATACCTCAATGAGCAGCAACTCCAAATTTTGGATCATGTGATGGAAAACTATGAGTTTCATCACTTGAAACAATCTTATTGCCATGAGGCTGGAAATAATTATCATGTGTAAATGAAATTCAAAGAGATATTGCCATATTTTTGCTATTTTCAAGTGCAATATATGTATGCAACCTAAACTTTAATCTCACACTATAAAAATTATAGCATATATGTATACTGAGTTAATTTCCCATTTGAAAAGAAAAATAAAGAAATGGCAGAAGGAACATGTTGCAATTAATCTTCTTTACCTTTCCCCAGTGTTGTCAACAGGCCTTACCAACACTGTGGGAGAGAAAAGTCAACAGAGCTTATACACAGGTGTCTGTCTACCATGGAAGCTTCTGTCTATGTGCTGCTATTTAAGCTCATTGAAATTAAATAAAGTGGGGGCTCAGATGTGGTTTAGAGGTAGCTTGTCTAGCATGCACAAGGTCCTGGACTTTATCTCTAGCACCACATACATATATGTACACACACAATAAATACTTATATATATACATGTATTTATTAATTAAATTAAACACCCACAACGCCTCAGTTTTTTTCTGCTCACATTTTGAGTGTTACCCAGTTGCATGTGGCTAACGACTGCCATAGTCCACAGCACACACATGGTACATTTACATCATTCCGACATATATAAGATATTTATATCATCCTAGCAAGTGTTAGGGGACAATGATGTTTCATAGTACACAGTGTTTCCCTTAAATGGGACTTTGTCTAAGAATAATGAAGAAAAGAGAAGCAACAGTACATAAAGAAGTGACAATAAAGGCTGACAAAGTGGCTCAAGTGTTAGAGTGCCTACCTAGCAAGTATGAGGCCCTGAGTTCAAACCCCAATACCACCCCCTCAAAGAAATGGAAGTGACAACTGCTATTATAAGTACATACAAACAGGTCTGCATAAAGATTTCTTTACTTGGGTATCATCTATTTGTCATACTGAGTGAATGGAGGTCAGCATTCACAAAGCAAGCCATTGCCCAGTGAAGGCAGGGAGCAGAGCAGGCTACTTCAGTACGCACATGAATATGCATACATGAACACACATACACATAAACTCAGTTATTTGTGGAGTGAAAAAGCAAAACCAAAGTATAAAATGATAGTCACCACATTGAATACTAGTATTTCATAATGTTAGGGGAAAATTAAATGACTTTTATGTAATATTGGCATACATTACTAAAAAGAGAAACATTTAATCTGGGCTCTTCTTAAAGTAAAGCATAACAAAGTTCCCACATTATTTGTCTAGGTCATTATTCTACTTTTCTCAGAAAGTGCTAACCACTTGGGGCCTCTTGACCTTGCTGCCTTAGCCATTATTCTGCAGTGGCCCATGAACAGACTGCAGAGTAGCATGACCTGGCTTTCAATCCAAATACTGCTATTTAATGAGCTCTGTGGTTTTTTTATCTCTGGAATGGGGAAATCACTGTACCTTTTAGGGTACCTGGGAAGGCCAATACAAAAAAAGCAATTCACGGTAGGCATTTGGCACAGCAAGCTCCCCTAGTCAAGGACTCTAGCCATTACACTACATCTATCTCCTTCTCAGCTGCTCTGCTTTCATGTCCTTGTTATGCTCTTTCTCCACATCTTCTGTTTTCTGTGCTCTTCTACAACCTAATTTTCTTCCATGTTCCCAGAAATCTAAAACAATATGTCAGGACAGTAAGACAGAGAACAAGAAAAGAAAAAGTAGAAAGAAGTGGAAAGGAAGAAGGGATGGTAAGCATTTGCAAAAGCATATGCTTCTTCTTTTAGTTCCTGACAAAAATTTCCTTTCATTGTATTGTATTAATGCTCAGGAGTCAGTTTCACTGACTAAACCAAAGTACTGATTCGTTTACTTGAATTAACTAATGAACAGCATTTGTATTTCTTGTTAATTGAGTCCTTCAGTGGCTATATGATATTCTCACCTATTCTAGATATAATTCATCTTTTGAGTAATGTGAATAAAAAGAGGAAAACCTATGTGTTTAGTTATATTGTCTCTAGCTAATTTCCTGATGCAAAGCTTTGCTGAGATATCATTTCATTAAGTGGTCCATTTGTAAGCTGCATGAAATACTTTGTAACCTGAGCATTTACTCAATCATTTCTCTGACTCTGAGGGCCCTCTGCCAAAGCTCAGTTCACCAATTGAAGCAGGTGAAGAATGTTTATTCTGCTATAATTGGCAACCAAAGGGTGCTCTGCAGGATGGTCAAGAGAAAAGCCCTGACCTTCTATTCTTATATAGGGGCATACCTGAATACATAAAAGCATTCAGGTCTTACTTGTGTTTCCTCTGGCTGAGATGATTAGAACTAGAGCGCATTCTCTCCATTTCTAAAATGGAAATGAGCATCCCTGCCCTATCTACTTTGGAGCATTATTCTGATAACTCTTGAAATTTTGTTGTTAATATCACAGCATAGTAAACATAAGATTGATTTTCCTAAATTCTGAAGAAGATACTGCATAAATTTGATCACACTCACCAAGTTGGATCCAACTCTAAACAGATGATCTGAGGTCTGAGCATAAATAACTTCAAAAAAACACTAGTCTATTCAGTGGGGAAAAATTGTGATGTAATTATTTGGAAAAGTATCTTTAGTAATTAACTACTTTCTCATGGCTCAAAAATGAGTCCACTAAGCATAGGACTAGAAGTTACTCATATACAATTCTTACATCATTACCAGAGCACAAGATAACCAGTCACTTTTATCTAAGATGCTCTTTCCTCACTATACCAAACATGGTAGAGCAGAAATTTTTCCTCTCTTTATTGATTTCCTACTACTAGAAATCATTGCATCTCAATTTCAGAGTTAAAATTTAGGAATCATTCTCTATTTTCCCTCCCCCCTCTGTCTCTTCAAATACGTCAAATTATGTTACAACCATCTTTTACTCTTCATTCATACTACAGTACCTTGGTTTAGGCCCTTATGAACTTGATATGGACAATTCTAATACTCTCTGAAGTATACCTACTTTGTACATCTTTTCCATTTTCCCTGGGCTATATACTTGTAGGTATCTTTCCCTAAAAATACAGATTGACACTTGTTCAAAATGTTCTTCAACTCACCATCACTTATTTAGTTAAAAACAAGTAGAATAGGAGGATAAGAGACTGAGTTTTGTTTTTTTTTTTGAGACTGAGTTTTGGAGTTATATGTTTTACCATTTACCTATAAAAACAGGATAGTCATTCATCCATTAGAGAACTGTTTATTACCCTCCATTCTCCATCCTTCCCTCCCTAAGTTACAGACAGGAAAAATAAGTTCTGGTGTTCTATTACATAGTAGGATGACTATAGATAAGAAAAATGTATTCTGTATCTCAAGAGAAGTTAGAAGAAAGGATTTTTGAATGCTTCCACCATAAAGAATGATAAGCGTTTAAGGGGACAAATATGTTTACTCTGAGTCAAACATTACTCAATGTACACAGGTACCAAAACATCATGGACATCATAAATATATACAATTCTTTTACAATGTCAATTAAAAATATCAACAATCCTATACACTGGATTAAGGTGAAAATTAAGTAAAATAAAATATAAGGCCATTAAATTTATAACTGTGCTTAGTTAAGTCAGGCTCTGGTGGCTCACATTTGAAATCCTAACTACTCAGGAGGCAGAGACTGGGAGGATCACAGTTTGAGGCCAGCCAGCGGAAATAGTGAGACTCCCGTCTCCACCAATAACAGGTTATAATGGCTGACACCTGTCATTCCAGCTATGCAGAAGGCTAAGATCAGGAGGATCACAGTTTCAGGCCAGCCCAGGCAAAAATGTTCAAGAGACCACATCTCAGGAAAAAATACTGGGCATAATGGTGAGTGCCTGTCATCCCAGGTACTATATGAAGTGTAAAATAGGAGGATCAGGGTTCTGGCAAGCCAGGGCAAAAAGCAAGATCCTGTCTCCAAAATAACCAGAGAAAGAAAAGCTGGTGGCATGGCTTAATTGGTATAGCACCTGCCTAGCAAGCATGAAATCCTGATTTCAAGCCCCAGAAGCCCTGAGTTCAAACCCCCTCCCCCCAAAAAAAGAAAAGGAAAACAAAAGGGCCTAATCAGGCATCCAAAAAATGTTGCCACCAAGAAGAAAAGGAAGAAGAGGAACTGATATCATTGTCTTTGAATTTTAGCTGTAAAATGCACAATGCCACAACTACTCCAAATGCTCCCTTATATTTGCTTATCCATTCAATTTGCCACCATCTCCACAAAGCCTCAATGATTCCAGAACATTTTGTTCTTATTTTTTTAACCTCCAGTAGATTCATTTTTAGAAGTGAGAAGTTAACACTGTTTCTTATTTTTTATAATTATATAGCCTAGAAAAGTGACTGTGTCTTACACAAAGAGGATAGTCAATGATCATTTATGAGTGACTAAAGAAATGAATTAATGAAGAACACTTGAGTGTGAATATACAAATGGGAAAAAGAAATATTGCACAATATTTTTGGATGCATTTTCCATAAAATCACAGTTATAAGAGTTTGCAATTTGGGATCGAGAAAGCCAAGTTTCATGTTCACACTATTGTGGACTTGCACTATTGCGGACACTATTGTGGACCCTCCTAGAAATTTAGTCCTCATTGCCTCCTATTCATCAGTTCAACAAATATTTGTTAAGCACTTTTCTATCTGCTGTGCACTTAAACCTTTGTTTTTAAGTTTGTTTTTACCTGATTTCCTTCTTGGTAGTAGCCTTAGACTATTAAAGTAAATTTACCTTAATTTTTCTTCCTTAGACTTAAATTCTTTCTCATACAGACCAGGGGAGTAGCTGGCACCTGCCAGATTTGTTAATGAGCAAATCATGTTACAATCTGACCCAGTATTTGGACAGTGTTCCTGGAAAAGAAAGGAAAATCTTTATTAGGGTTCTAGTTAGATCAGTAATTAATTAAATTTTAAAAAGATTATATGAAATGAAGTAGAACTGAATATATTATACAAATTACATCCTTCTCAAATATGAATTGTTCATCCTTTTAAGAGATCAATGCAATCAGCTGCATTTGCTCTCCATCCATTACACTTAATTAAACAGTTCAGGTTCAGTAGGGTCAAAGTTGTCCAGGATCATTTAGTATCTGACAGCCATCCAGTGGCCTCTGTTCTGTGGATGTGGTAGCCCTGTTTCATTGCAATGAGCAGGTGTTTGCGTTAGGAAACAGCCACCACTCTAATTTTCTCTAATTGACTTCTTGGCAGTGTTAACAGAGAGAGAAAAAGATGTAAGAACATGGAGCTCAGGCCCCAACAAGTACTTGGCATAGATAGGGCCACTGAGTGAAGTACATAATCTGCAATGGATAGAAAGCTTTGGGCTGTCAATCTGGCACATGTCACTGCCATTTAATTCACACAAAATATTAATTAAAAATAACAATGTTCTTCCCATTGGCTTTTGTTACCAATACAGCATCTTGGTCTAGCCCTGAAACACTGTCTGCAGGTCTCTTGATCCATTCCCTCGGCCCCAGAGAGGAAAATTCATTCAGGAAATACTCAACAAAGGCTCTTAAGATAATGGAGCTCTTACCTGCCAATTCTCTGGGGAAGGAGATCCAAGGCTTCTCGTGATTTCCCATTCCTTATCTTTTACAACCTCTATCATCAATAAAAGTGCATTTATTCTCCTTCTTTCCCAGACATGGAGGGAATATAACTGGCCAGTAGCCATTTATTTTTGGAAGCTCAGGATTATTAAGCTTCCTTCTCCTTTCTCCAGCTTCCTTTATCCTAAATTGATGTATTCTATAAGAGATATTGGTCAATCAAAGAAAAAAAATCTGATCAATAATTTGAAATCTGTGGAATCACTCAGAATATCCACAACTCAAAATAATTCCCATAAACATCCAACAAAATCCAAATCATTCCAGTGTGACTCAATCCCAGGGAATTCAAATAAGAAAATACTGCTGCAGTTTTTTCAGCTTTTTCTTTTCTTTTCTTTTCTTTTGATGACAATTGATAAATTTTTCAAGCCTACATATCTGCAACATTTCAGCAACTACAAAATACAAATTTACTGTCATAATTGTCACTAAGTGTATTCCTGAACAATGGGGTCTGCCCATAATTAATCATTAATTCATTTAGGATTCATTATGATAATATTAAATGTGTTTAACTCATTTGATACTTCTACATAGGGAGCAATTCTTGGTAATTCTTTTGTGATTTCCTGATTTTAAAATTTGAGCTCTGAGCATGTGCAAGAAAATAGTTCCACATTGCTCTCCAGTGGTGGATTAGTAAATTACACCCTTCTTATGAATGGGGAGAGAACCTTCATTCTTAGTTTTCAATCTTCCCCTTCAAGATACATTCAAAGAAGATGCCCCTGTCACCTTATAAAGAAAGACCAAAGAGATATATCCTATTCTCCACTATTTAATCAATAAATAATGACATTTTCATTTTTTAAATTCAGGGTAGATTCAGCATAGGATTAAGTTTAATTCAAGAAGAAAAACATATCCTATAGTTTGCTCACTAGGTCCAGACTATGGTTTAACAAAAGCACACTGCAGAGGTCAAAGAGAGCTCAAAAGATGTCAGAGAGAAGGTAGAGTGTCAAGATCATAAATGCAAGCTCCTTGGAAAGGCGGTCACAGCAGATTGTCCTGTTGCCTGCGTTACTTCATTACTCTGTGCTATTTTAGAAAAGTCAGTGAATTCACCTGAGCCTCAAAATACTAACTGATAATAGGACAATATTTGATTCAAGATTCTCCAATACTCCCTCTACCACTGTGTGATGTTCTTATGCCAGTTTTAATGCCATTATACATGTATTTAACTTTCCCAGGGAAAAGCCCATGTGGCCTTTTGTTTAAATTTAAGGTTGATTCTCCCTAAGGTGTGCACAGTATAGTTGGGATTTGTGGAATCTAGAGATTATTGTAATTCATTTTCCCAACAGCTAGTAAATGGAAAGATTGCACGCTCCTTTTTAGCATACTCTGTCATAGTCAAACATCAAATGGAAGAGCTGGCCTTCATCAGAGGACTACAGATTTGATGAATATCAGTACTAGCAAGAGTTGGCATTGAAAGGACAATCACTTCTCATTTATTGGGGGGATAAAAGAAAAGGAAATGAAGAAAACTGCCCAGGATCCATGTAGCAGCCATGTGAAATGTACAGGGCACATGTTACCTTCCAGATTGAGATAAAAATTTGAATTAGTACCTTGCAAATGAATCCGTTAAAGTGCTTTTACTTTTCTTTTTTTTTTTTAATGAGAAATGATAAGCACTTCAAAAGACTGAAAGCCAATAATGCAGTAATGCTACAGAAGCTTTCACAGAGTTGTTCAAGGAGGTATGATCTGAGCAGCTGGGAGGCGCAGGCATGAATTCAGTGTCTCACATACCATGCTGACCACCTGTAAACTTCTGCTGTTAACCCTGAGCAGGAAGCCAAAAGCTTTCAATCAAGTAAAGCATTCTTAACTCCAAATTCTCATATAAATTCTAGATGTGACTATAAAGTAAGAACATCCAATCTCCTTGCATAAATGAACACCCATTTTAATATTTTATGTCCACCCTCTTTATCACATAGTGTAAAATTTCTAATTTGTTGCTGTTGCTCTTGTGGCTGTCATCTTGAGAAAGACTAGAATTCAGTACGTATTTTCCTATGCATATTTGTATATTTGAATATGGTCATGTATGTAGGAATCTCTCCAAGGGAGAGAGGGTCTCTTTGCTAGTCAGCTTTATGTTACCTCAACATAGTACCAAGGCAACTAAAAAGTCCAAACAGTACTGCACAAGCTCAGCATCTACCCCTTGACTGTATTACCTCATGAGGCAGAGAGCGATAACGGCTATGTATGCAGAAGCAAGCAGGTGATTGCAATTCCAACCAGGAGCTTAAAAGAAAACAAAATAACCCTTACTCCTAAGCATTTGAGTTAGGAATTCCTGATCTCATTCATACTCTCTTGATAATATCTAGGTAACTCTAAATATATAGGTGCATGATTGACCAAATGGAACTTGAGCCACAAAAAAACAATTTCCTATTTGATTAGATGCAAACCTAATATAAATGTTTATATTATGACTGTGTAGATGAATCATATGTTTGAAATCAGACTTAGTATCTACTGAGGTAAGTAGAAAGAATATCTAGCCTACCAAAGAAATATTTTGCCGGCCTATCTAAGGATATTTTCATTATTTCCCACTGGTTTCCCTAAAACGTTTCTACCTCATATCATCCATCTATCCCTAAGCCCTATCTTTCTCCACAAGCCCTAGTTCGAAGTCCATATTTGCCAAACAGTCTTTGATGACCCTCCTTAACTGTTCAGGTTTCTAAACTCATAAGCTGTACCACAAAGTTTATTGCTTAATTTTATGTATTTTTTCTTTTATTTTTCTGCCAAGAATTAGGTTGCTAAGTTGGTAAGAAGAGCTCCATCTTTTATAAGCTGTCTTTGGATCTCAAAGAACATTTAACATTTGGTGATTGATTACTTCCTTATTAGTAAACAAGTTGGCAACATAAATTAAAGAAATATATCCTTTTCTGCAAGAGAAGCAGTTCATTTTAGGGATGTCCTCTGCCTGCATGAAATACAGTATTTCATGTTCTTCTTGACATATTGTAGTTTGGAGTCATTGTGGTTTAGAATGCTATTATCGTTTACACAAATATTTAGGGCACATATAAATTCCATGAAGAAAAATCCATCTAATCATTTTTCAGATATCACTATCAGACATGAATTCACTCATTTTAAAGCTTTACTATTTTAACACCCAGATACAAAACACATGCAATATTTGCATAACTTAAGACTATAATTTATAGTTTTACATGTTTCTTTGCTCTGTCTCCTGTAAATTGTTAACCAGACCTTTGATCAGAGTAAGTACTTTTGCTCTCTTTGGCAGAACTCTAAAGGATAGAGTGATCTTGCATTAGGGTATACTTAATGTCTAGTTGTCTCTCTTGGTTTTATTTTGGCAGTTATTAATAGTTAGTGCCAAGAAATATTCATTCATTGGGTCTGGAGAGTAGCAATATTTTAATTCTATCATTTAGCTTTTATTAGAACAAAATTCTAAGGAGATGCTTCCCATTTTCCTCTATTTAGTTGTACCTGGATGTAGTATATTTAGGAAGGATATAATAAATGATGAATTCTCCACCAGTTTTCTAGATAGCATTTGATTCTCTATCAACCTCAGATTTTATCAACTGTTGTTACTCTAAAATGCATTCATGCACATTTGCTTGGTTCAATACATAGAAACTCTTATCTTTATGTATCTGCAGGTTGTCCTCATCCTTAGTCAATGGCAGCCTCTTTAAAATGACTTATGAATTCATTTGACACGATCCTATTAGTCTCTGGCTGCTTCTTTTCTTTCCCATATGTCAAGACGTTCCAGGCTCAGTTGGTGTGTTTCCTACTTCAAACTAGAAATCAACCAGTTCTTCAAGAAGTCTTTGTCTCTTGTAATGGGAAATATTTTTTTTTCTTCAAAACTGTAGTCTGTATGTTAGGAATGCTTATTGTTATTGAGCCAATATTTCTAGACTTCTTCAGTGGATAGAACTAGAATAAGATAAAAATACATTTTGATTTTGATCTTTGTTTTTTTTTAATTCAATTTCAAGAACATGGGACTTTATTTAACCAGTTCTATAGTACATCTGTATGTCCTTTCATCCACACCAAGAATCTGGTTCTCAATGACACATGGGATAGTAGAGTTAGAGCTTGCAGGTTTACTTGTTTATTTTATTCTTATTATATTAGTCTCAGAATGACAATAAAAAATGATTGTCATCAGTGCTAATCATTTGAACATTTGTTCTTGCATGGACTTTCCCATTCTTCCTTAATTCTGTCTTACTATTATAGTCTATCTACAGCATCACAACCTGTAGCTATTGCAAAATAAAATCTCTCTCCCTTTAACCCTCACTTAGTCTTAGTTCAATGAATTTATTATTAACCAGTAGGATTTAAGTCAACATTTCCTAGCCATTTTGGTTGTCTAAAGATCATTTTATAGTAGTTCTAGGGAACAATACTATATGATTGCTTGCAAGTGAGTAAGACTTTGATTCTCCCACCTTTTACATTTATAATTGACTCTTGTTGACTATAAAGTATTTGAAATTAAACTTTCTTATCTAAAATGTCTAAAGTGAATTATAATAATTCCTTCTGGCATAAAATGCTGCTGTCAGAAAACCTGATAACGAATTAATTCCCCCTTACAAGTCATATTTCTATCCACATGCCTAAATGTTTAACTCAGAAAGATGAAATACATTTTTGACATTTATTCTGTTCCCTTTCTTTTTGGTTTTCTTCTTCAAAGATTCTGATTACTTGTATGTTAGACACTCATTCATTCACTTTAATATGTATCACCTTCTCTCAAATCTTTTTTATTCTTTTTTAATTTCTTTCTATTCTATGTTGCATTTTTCACTTGTTATATCTCTTTTCATTTAGTTGTCTTTTATCACTTTTTATTTATATATTATTTCTTTCTTGATATAATTTCTTTCTAATTATGCTTTATGTTGCTCTTTCATATCTGCATAATGTTATTACGTTATTTAACTCATTTTGAAACAATTTATAATTTTGATCTATTTTTCTTATGTACTGTTGTTTTACATTCATCCATTTTGTGTACTTGTCTATAGGTATAATATAGTCTTCCTTATTTTACTTTTTCTTATTTTCTAATCTGTAAGGAGTTTTATCTCAATAAACTTTTGTTGCTCACATTTATGTGAATGGTTTCCCTGCACACTTCCAGAAGCTAAATTGGTTTTCTAAGTACACAAAGTTTCATTTCCTTTTGTTTTTGTTAGACCAAGGTTCAGCAAACTATAGGGTGTAGGTGAAACTAGGCTTATATCTTGTTTTTTTACTAGGGGTCCTACTAAATTAAAAATTTTTTAATACTTTTGAAGAGTAGTAAACAAATGAACACACAGTAATGAAAACATCATAGAGCCAATGTGATCTTCAAGGCTAAAATATGTTCTAGCTGAGCCTTTTACAGAAAGGTTTGCCAGCTCCTGACACAGACTAAAAACTATGGAAGTTTGTATTCAGTTTTCCTAACTATTCCCGTCTTCTACTTTTATCTGGGCTCTCTCTCACGTTAGGTCCTGGCCTGGAGAGGAGACTTTGCAGATCAGTTTCAAGGTTGTATTTCCCATTCTCAAACGAGCAGTTGTGCTTTCCAGCATAGTTATATTACTGTTATACTGAGTTTGGGTTTGATGCTAGCCTTTGGTTTATCTTATACAGATGAGGGTAAGACAACAGGTCATAAAGCTGTTTGTTAGTTGTGTACCTCCATTTGTATTTTAGGGTTTGAGGACCTACCCCATCCCCTAGTTTTATAGTTACTATCTAAATATTTTAGGTTTTCTATGGAATCATTCAGTCACTTTTCAGATAGGGATTCAGGATGATAACAAAGCTACCAGCACTGACACATTCTTCCCAGAATCCAACTTACTCACTTTCAAACAATTTTCTTAATAAATTGTGTTAAATTTGTTTTCAGAGAAATTTTTATCCTGAGTATTTCAGAACACTAAATAAATCAACATGTTCAAATTGTTTGTTTTTCTCTAGAGTCAAGCTCCCATTATGTAATCTCCCTAAAAGCTTTTAACAATGCAGGAGAAGGCGTTCCTCTTTATGAAAGTGCCACCACCCGATCTATAACAGGTAAGCTAAAGCCACTAATGCGCTTGTGAAGAGGTACTCAGTGTTTGAGTTATTGTAAGAAAAAAGACAATCTGAAGCAAAATAAAACAAAATATAAACATAAAAAACCTTAAAAATGAATAGATGTTGTCATATTCTGAGCCTTATGTGTGTATTTGGATGTTCGCATGTGTATACATGCACACGTATGCACACAAAAGGTTTTAGTTTTCATTGGAATAATTGAGTCTGCACATTACTTTGTGGGAGGAATTCTGTCTATAAATTAGTATGTGGACTTCGAGATTGGAGCTTTCTCCTCTGTCATTTCAGTAGCTGCTTATTTTTGGTATTCTGAGCATCTTGCTTGACGTCAATCTATTTAAGTGGGGAAGTCCCTCATCAGAGGCTGCCAAATAGACATTTGCTTCTCTATATAAGACCTTTAAGCAAGATGACATGGATGAGTGGTCATGTTGGGGCTGATTTGGACTAGGCTGAGTCATATAGGTAGCTTCTTCCTGAACTGTCACTCAGCGCCTGGGGTTTCTGGACATGACAAGAGTTGGCTAATTCAAAGGCCTATCACTGCTCAAATAGTTATATGAGTTATAATGTAAAGGCAGTGAATGAGAAAAGAGCTCAAGAAATTGAGAAAGGGGATGGGTCAGAAGGTGAGAGCTAAGCCATTTGTGGAGACTATTAGTAAAACTGGGTTTCCTCTAACACGAAGTAACACCTCTAATGGATTCAGAGCACCTGAAAAATTACTTTTACATCCTGTTTCCCCCGGATAGAAACCTGGAAGTAAAACTCAAGAGTTTCATCTTTATAACAAATGCTTTGACACCGCCTTCTCCCCCAACTCACACCCCTCAGGTCTCACTGAATTTGTCATCTACTTTCACCTTTTTTATGAGAATAAAGACTCTGAGATAACAGCGCCAGACTCCATAACAACCTGATCAGAGAGCATGACAAATTGCTGGATTACGTGGTTTAGATGAGTAGGAATAAATGGTTAGAAAATAGATAGTAAGATCCTGTGGCTTCAGCTACTTCCCGAATTTATGCAAACTTTGTGTATTTTGTCTTCTAAGCCCACAAGCTCCATCAAGATATTCGTTTGAAAATACAGTTATGTGAAGTTACAGTTTTTATGTGATGGTGTCCAAAATACCATCACTGTATTGATTTCAACCAGATTTTCTAGTAAAGCAAAATTGCTATTAATCTCTTTGTATCTTTGGTCACTGGTTTCAGGGTTTGAGATCTGTCCAAATTTGGATGCAAAATTTGATGCGCATGTAAATGTATTAATCTACCCTTGGAGACAATATATTTTGTTAAGTCACCAAGATTGTTCATAACTCCTCATAAACGGTAAATAAAAAAGTACCGTAGAGAATATTTACTATCAAATGTATTGTCTATCTTCAGAATTAGGAAGAATTATCTAGACCTAGGATTTAAACCAATACATTGTACAATGATAAGCATCTGGTATTTTTACTTCTCTCCCATTCTTTTTGCACTACCATAAGTAAGAAACTTCGAGAGATAGCAGGACCTTTTGCTGTACCAGTGATTCTCATAAAACACCAATTTTCTGCCTCTGGGAAAGGAGGAGATGCTTGTTGGTATAGAGGCTTTGAGCTGTGATCAGGCCACACAAAATCATATTGAGGTTAGTCTTTCAAAGGTCTTATCCTTTTACTAAAATTAAAGCCCATAAAGAAGGACCACTGAGTTGGCAAAAAAAAAATCAGTTTTCCAAAACAAACTAGTATGGGTAAATGTTGTAGAGTTGAAATAAACTGAAGATAAATTGCTCAGAAAATCATTTGAGATACTGTTAGCATCTTTCCCTATGACATTTGTTGGCATTTTTAATTCTCAGCATATGACAATCTCAGATAGGTTTCTAAAACACCAATGATCCATAATACCAAAGCTTTTTTTTTCTTGATATGTCTCTAATCCTAATGGATCTGAGAAATGAAATGATAGCAAAGTTGGAAACTATGTAAGGCGCTTTCTCATTGCAGAAATGCTAGTAATAAGTTGAAAAAGAATGTATGAAACTGGCCCTTTCCAAAAGAAAAGAATCCACTCTTCCTGGAAGTAGAATTATTTTCATATGCTTCTACACATCATAGAGAACAAAAGACAAATAAATGGAATCAAAGGTTAATATTCTTAGAGAAACTCTATCAATAAACCTGTTGTGATGCCACATTGAAGACATTCTCTGTCTTTGAGCTGAGGCAAAGTATTCCCAAGAGCAGTCTTGGAAAAAAGCCAGAATGAAGTAAAAACAAAAAACATCAAAGGCAATGAAACCATCAAGCTAAAGTAACCATTGAACTCTGCAGTTTCTACATGCATGTGCTCAGAGATTTTTGTGAGCTCTGAGCCTCATCTCAGACTAGGAATAGCAGTATTCCAGCTACTGGAAGCTCCAATAAGCCACATGCAGAAACTTTCATTTTTTCCTGTTAAAGTTTTTTATTTCTCTTTGTTATAAGAATCACACATTTTGAAACTAGAGAAAGGAAGAAGACAAATAAATATCAGGGAGATAATGAAAGATGTGTGAATTAATTTATTCTCATCTATTTTATCAATGTTTAAATGAAGAACAATCCAGATATAAAATTGTGTTATTAATTTTAAAGTTCATTTTGAGTGTGAATATAATGACTAAAAATTTATGAACTCTTACCAAAACATATATTAAGAATTGAATAAGTCTGTTGCTTAGAAAAAGGTTTGAGGAGATATCTATATCATCTATCTGTCTATCTTCTTTTGAATGTACATATAAGGAACATAGTAGGAAGAAGGAAAAATACCCAGAAAAGGAGGATGACAAGCAGGAATAGAATGTTTTGAAATTCAATTATCCAAACAGATCAGAGAAAAAAATGATACTTGCAATATGTGTAATATGTACTCACAGAAGTTCTTGCTATCCACTAGACTATAATCTGCTTTGTTGGAAATGATGCATATCTGCTGTATCTAATGTGATAAGCACCAGATTCCTGTGACCACTGAAAACTTAAAAGTGGGTAGTGCAGCACTAGAAGTGAATTTTAAAATTTTTTATTTATTTTAATTAATTCCAATAGTAGTGGAAATTGCATTAAACCATATAGGTCCAGAGGAAGTGATGAGTGGAATGACAAGATAAACATGAAAATATTATTGCCTGCAATAGAAAAGAAAAAAAACATGGCCAAGAGTAGAAATTCCTGGATCATGAAAGCCCATAGATCAATACCAACAAATGATATGGCTTGAAATTTGAAGAAACATTCTGGAATTGACTCCAAGGAACTCAATAACAATAGTCATGAATACTGTGCTATTCTAAAATCAGAAATAGCAAGATTGACTGTTACCTTTTCTTGAAGTAGGACTATTATACTTCAAAACCTTAAATAGGGCACCTATGAAAGACTAAAGTTAACCTGTGTTTACCCACAGAACTGGATTAAGCAAAGAAATAATAAAGTAACCCTGTAACACAGATAGTTCAAAAGGAGTTTATATACTGGAATAGTGCCCTTCTGCATATATAAAATTGTTCTTACAAAGTCAGCTTAGAAATAGAAATAAGTGAAGCAGCACCTGCTTTAGTTTGGCAGAAACAGCTTTCACTGCCACACAAACCTGATGAATGTTTCAGATTCTTACAGAGGCCACAGTGTCCTCTGTTCCCTCTTCATTATTTCATAAACATCCCTTAGCAAAGACACATCAAACAAAATACAGAAAGCCTGGCTCTGCCATGAAATTCTCTCTTTCTTTCTCTCTCTCTCTCTCTCTCTCTCTCTCTCTCTCTCTCTCTCTCTCTCTCTCTCTCTCTCCTCTCTTCTCTTTTTTCCTCTCTCTTCTGTTTCTATTTTCAGTTTTATATTTTTCTCCCAAGACCACAGACCAGTGAAGTACTAAATCATTCATTAGAAAACAGAGTGATGGATAGGGGATAGGAATTTGAAATTCAGGGGACAAAGTGAAGTCATAGTCAGAACCAGTCAGCAGACACTCAGCATTGAATTTGGCTGTTTAAAAAAGTAAATTGTATGCTGCTATAGACACTCTACATTTTAGCAGGTCTTATCTACCCAAAAGGCATCGTGTGCCCAACCTGAGAGCTGTGCTGTCACATCTCAGCTTTTTGTTAGAGGAAATACACATTATATAATATAAAGATTAATTTTTAATGTAAATGTACTAAATATAATTTTATACACTTAACATTGGACTATTACCATGGCCACATAATAAACTTCTCTGATTATAATCTTGCAGGATAAAAATAGGTACAAGATTCCAGGGGAATTTCCTGAAAACACACTTCATTTTTCAAATTCCCTTTATGTTGTGGATTAAAGCATGTGGTATACCTCAGTACAAATCTCATCAGTATGTAGGTAGTTAGCTTTATCTTCTCATTCAATAATGTAAAGTCTTTCCACTGAACTTGAAATTTTAGAACAATACCAAAAACTGAGCTAATTTCTGTATAAGAATGTAAGTGACATTGACATTTCTACACTTTCTTTAAGGAGGATAGTCTAAGAAAACCAGTTATAACAGTTGCTATCTCAATCCTAATTATCAAATATAAATAGACTGGAGTGACTACATGTACCTGGTCATTCTGGTTTTGGACAATCACAACCGTTTCCTAGTTGGTATGGACATCAGGGTTTTGTTCTTTATTTTTTGTTTCTTGCCTAAATAATATTTCTTCAGATATAACCTAGGCAATAATGAAAGAATTAGGAAAACCAATCAAGTTAAATAATGAGAAGAAAAAAATACAGTTGTTCAATAAACATTTGTTTCCTTTTCAGGAAGAAACAAATCAGAAACACCATTTATCTTATTATTTTATGTCATCTGTATAGTAACTGAACTGATAAACAGTATACTAAGGCTTTTAAGAAACACTGTTCAACTTTCCAACAAAAAAGGACTTTTAAAATATATAACCCAAAGTGATAGCCAAATTGTTAAGAAAGATACTCTAAGGAAACAAGTTAAAGTATAGAAAATGTTGTTATTTTGGTAGCATAGCAATACTGTTTCCAATGTCTCTTCTGATTGAATTAATTGTATTTTTTTCCTGTTCGTCTCATGTTCCCTTTCATTTAACTCATTGTGATGTGTTACCACTGATGTTTATTTTTTGACGCTTTTGTTTATGTATTTATTTGTTTGTTTCATTTGATGGGTTTTTTTAACCCAGACCCCACTGACCCCGTTGATTATTATCCTTTGCTTGATGATTTCCCCACCTCCGTCCCAGATGTCTCCACCCCCATGCTCCCACCAGTAGGTGTTCAAGCTGTGACTCTCACCCACGAGGCTGTGAGAGTCAGCTGGGCGGACAACTCTGTCCCTAAGAACCAAAAAACATCTGAGGTTCGGCTTTACACTGTCCGGTGGAGGACCAGCTTTTCTGCAAGTGCCAAGTACAAGGTGAATTTCTATTTGCTTGAAATTTAAATTGTTTTAAATGCTTTCTGGATTGTCATGAGTCATTTTCCTGCTGTGACTTTACACGGAATAACAATGCACTTTAATAACAGTATCTAAAATTAGTTCAGAATAATTAGGTCTTAGGAAAGAAACATAAGGCATGGTAGAAAAACATCAAGAGCTGCAAAAATGCCATTTGAATTCCATCAGATCCTGAGGTTTGTATCAACAGTTTGATTCTGTGCAGGGGAATATCATTTTCCTTTGGAAATATTGTGGCCTTTAGAAAATTTTTAGATAAATTTTAGAATATTTCTTTTCATTTGGAATGTAGATTGATATCCATTAATGTCACAGACACCCATCTTACAGAAAACAATAACTGTGAATAGACAATGTAAAGATACTTTTGTAACATCTTCAACATGCACTCTCAGCTATTCACATTGACTTCCTTGTTTAGCTTTGAATATACCCTTCTGTGTTCAAGAAAATCCCCTTGAACTAATACAAATTTTAACAGCCCGTATTCTTGTCCTCATCACTGAGTCATTTTACAACCCCTCAAATAACTCCTCAGGGATATATTTGAGACACTGTCATTGCTACTTTCCAGTCTGTACCATCCAACCTCAACAACTATAACAAAGAGTTATTTACTGAGACAATTGTATTACCTCCTAAACCACAATGTCTGCATATATAAACACTACATTAAGTGTAAACAAAAATGCAAAGATCAACAAATGATTATCAGACACTTGCTTTATACCTATACAGTTCTAGATCATAGAGAGATGCTTATGTAGAAAGAAAAATGCTTTAATTATTCTTACTTAACATATTACGTGTTTAATTTTAGAATAAGTTATACATTATCTCCTTAGATGTACATGAAATAATTCATAAGTGATTCAAGTGAGATGACATGCATTTAAAACTTAATGCTTCCCAAGATAAAGACAGGTTATAAAAATGATTTGAATATAAAAATATAAATGTCACCCAAGAACTAACGGATCAAGTAACTCAACCCTGGCACTGCAGTTTCTATATGCTTTTATCTCTATTCTTTGCCACTCTCTTGTTGGTAGTTCCCAGGGAGAATTTAAATCCTTCACCTAATATTCCTTGCACTGACCTCCCTTCTCTGTTAATGCCAACCTCAAGTCATTTGGATAGGATGAAAGTGTCCTTTGGAAATTTCTGACTCGAACCCTGGAGATATAACAAAACCCATCGAAAGTTCTGTAAGTGTGCCTCTTTCTTCCTACAACCATTCCGGATCGCTTCTAGTGTCTTTCAACTTTTAAGTGGCATAACATTCACATTTCATCACAAATCAAAATTTAGTTGAAAGCATTTAAGAAATAGTTTTTTTTTGTACCGCTGCCCTTCTAGACCAGGTATTTGGGAAAACTCTCCAGGCTAGTCCAAATAGTATCATTGATATAAGATATGTGGTTAAGTACCCCATCTATCTCCTTTCAGTATTAGACTTAAGACTCAGCACAACCATAAATAAAGGTAACATTATCAGAAAAGACAACCAAGAAACCAGATGAGAGTATTAAAAATATCTCTTTATAGTTGGTCCAATTTTAAGTTTACTTTTAAAAGACTACTTTTCCCACTTTAAATTTTTTTATATTCAAAATTGCTATAGTTTGTACTTATATTCATTTCACAGAATGGACATGGATGCTTTGCCAGAATGTGAAATGTCCTAAGGGACAATGATTGTTTTCTTCAGAATAGCTCGAGCTCCAAGATTTCTTTAGGCAATTGATTTCAGTTGATAGTTCTTACAGCAGACATGGAATTATTGAGTCTCACAAAGAATGCCTGTAATGTGAGACCAAATTCAAACAGATTTTTAACTACACCTTTTCCCATTATCTTCCCTAAGGCTTTCAGTTATTAACATAACATCCTTCTTCATTCACATGCACACATACACACACACACACACACACACACACACCATTCTACATCCACACCCGAGATGCAGAGGTTTAAAGGAGAAAGTCAGGTAAGTTGAATAGCAAAGACAAGGGAAAAATGCGCGTGCCCGTGTGTGTGTGTGTGTGTGTGTGTGTGTGTGTGCTTCCTACTCTCTCTCTTCCTACTATAGCTTTATGAGGTAACCAAGGCAAAATATTAAAAATAACATATATGGCATCACATGATCTAGGCTCAAGAGTTGGCTTTTCTATGACTTGTCTTGTCACTAACTGAGTCTCCTCTATATGATGGAAACATTTACACCTATTTTAAAAAGAATAAGAAGATTCTTCATAGTTATGTGTACGTGTGTGTATGTGTGTGTTTCTCTATAAAAGCATGAATTAGGGGTATAACTTAACTAATTTTGTTGAGTCTACAGAGGACATCATCCAAAGCCCTCCCCACAGAAGTCACCATATACACCATTTAGCCCAAATCAAGCCATAGTGCTGATACCTATGTTTTTATTGTCTAAAAATACAAATTAACTTTCCTGATAAAATTGGGGAATTAATTTTTCACTGAAATGTTTACTCACATGCTGTTTTACATGAATTTCTACTCAAAATACCTTCAGTAACAGTTGCTTGGTACTCACCAGACACTGTATGCATGTTATTTAATTCTTACTCTGGGCCAGGCACTGTTTTGCTTGATTTAATTCACATTTGAAATGACACCAAGAGGTCACGGTCATGGTTACCTCCATTTTACAGATAAGGCACAGAGAGGAACTATCTGAGTATTCTGTGTCTATAAAAGTAATTGCTCAAGGTTTTCCAAAGTATTTCTAGAGTCAGTGATTTAAGATAGGCAGTAGACTTCTATTTGTTTCGAGAGTGATTTGAATAATTTAATGGTACACATACAACGTAAATCTGTCAGGCTAGAACATTTATGTTGCTTAGTGGTGCCCAAAGAGACTAATTTTATCCAGGTACAGTGCTGCCCTCTTAACAGAAATGTTTCTTGTTGCCCCATTTCCCCTTAATGTTCCTATTTCTAATACTAAGAGACATTAGTAATGATAATGGAAGAGGGCAATATTGGAAGACATGTATCAGTACATCATAGCTGCCCACTGTGCTATAATGGGTAGAATTCCTTCTTTCTATAATACAATATTTTTAAAATCATATAAGGCACATTTTTATAGCTATTTTAAAGAAGGGTTTCTGATAAATGCTTTTGAGATCATCAATTTAATAGGATGAATGGACATATCATCAAAATGTTATTAGTGCAGTAGAATATTTACCGGGTGTTGTAACAAAACATAGGAATTTCATGGCTATATCTTAACCGAAGATATACATACTACAGTAGTAGGGGAAAGATAGATATAACATCTTTTGTGAGGGAAAAGAGCCTTCCTTGATTTTCTAGATACAGATTTATAACAAATGTGATAAATATAGAAGTAAAATTAAATATGTGAATTTTGAATAAGATGAAGATCTAAATACCAAGCATAAATATGTATTTATAAGAGTCATAAAGAATATTGAATTTGTCAGATCATATGGAAAATATATAATCTGTGAGTCTAACATATTTTTTCTTTATTATCTTTTTGATCTTTTGAGTGTTCAAAAAGGATGTAATTAATTTACTTTCTATTAAAGTAACTAACTTATTTAAAATGTAAAGAATGAATTCAAAAGACTTAAATAATCTTAATGCCACTTTGCACACCAATGTCATCATTTAATATTTATCCAGTTTGGTGTTCCTTTTCTGATAAACTGCCTGAGTTTCCACACTCAAATGCTGCTTTGATGTGAAGTGTGCACAATGAAATAAAAGCTCATGACACAGCAACCCCTTTTTATTGCAAGGGCTAGATTCTGGAAGCAATAATGTTTGTACCTTCAAGTCTTTTTAAGAACATGATGAACACCAGAATTCAATGAATTAACTTTGTTACTAATGGAAAATAATGATGATCTCTGTAAAATGTACAACATTAACCTCCAAAAATAATTTTGATTATGAATAAATTTAAGTTTAGGTCATAGCATATGACTTTTAGAAATGTAGTTGACAGATAGAAGTGGAGTCTGTCCTGTTGCTGAGGTATTCCCTCACCTAGGAAAACGGATCAGCTATCTGCCCCTTTGACCAACATAATACCTGATCTTATCATCATGATTTTGATGTATAATCAGCCAGTGTAAGCTGGTTGATGGAGAGGTACAGTGAGTGTTATGTCTTTGCTCCCTTGCTCTTTTGTTCTGTTAAACAAATTTATTTTTGTTACCTTATTTGATAGTCTTTTTACATATCTTGAGTTACTGAGTTGATAGAGTTCATTTTTTTATCTCTGTGCTTGTTTCCTACTTGTATAGTCAGAAGACACAACATCTCTGAGCTACACAGCAACAGGCCTCAAACCAAACACAATGTATGAATTCTCAGTCATGGTAACAAAAAACAGAAGGTCAAGCACATGGAGCATGACTGCACATGCCACCACTTATGAAGCAGGTATGTGACAAAAGACTAGCCCTTCAATATTTGGTAACACTTTCCAAGGTTTTATGGAAGTTGAAACGTATTCATAGTTCCTCAGTTATACATCAGCTTATATAAAATTTTTATCCCTCTAAATGGTGAATAGAATTCTCTTTCCCCTGGAAAAGAAGTCTCCAATAGATTAAATAATCTGATTGAATGATTAATATTTGGCTTTTTAGGGTGTTAATTTTTGGAAAATGAATATAAAGTTTCTTTTCAATATATTTAGGCAAAGAATAAAAATCTTTCTATTGACTTCTGTCCAAAACAGTCATGTCTTTGAACAACAGTTGTCATAGGTATTTGCTATTTTGAGAGAAGTTATGTAGAAAAGAAAACATTGAATTACAATGGTAGTCTCACATTTAGGATGAGGATACTCATCCTAAATGAGGAAAGCTGGATGTAGGAAGATGTTTCTAGATAGTCTTGTTTACTCTTTGGAAATGGGACAACATCATGGAAAACCTTTATGAAGACTATTTCTAGTTAGGGTGATTTAATCTAAGCATCCTCTTCTTCTACTTTATATGTTATATATATATTAACTTTTTCTTCCAAAATTCTGACTTGGATGTCAATATATATAGATTCTTAGGAAGATTAGGACCAACCAAATGAGTTACATACTATGGAGACAATAAAAGACCTTTTCTTTCCTTTTAATTGAAAGGAAGTGAATGGGAGTTAAATGTAAACTAGAAAAAAAAATCTGATTTCCCTAACTGAAAAAGAAGTAGTAATTTCATCTTAAAGCAAGCAAATTCATTCTTTTTCCACTTTTATAAATATTAAATGCATGCCAATATCTGTCTTGATAAATGCACCATATTGATTTCTCATCAACTTCCTTGCCTTGTAGAGACACCAATGGTGACACCCATTGCAGACAAAAAGATATTAACTTTCAGAAATGTGGTTACTAGAAAGGGTGATTGTCAAATCAGACAATGACCCAGACAAAGGTGTAAAGAGCAAGTGGATGAGATCCCTGGGTGATGATGAGAAACAAGAAGTAATTCACAAGTGTCTGCAGGCTTTATAACTGTAAGAAGGAAATGAGGTGAATGAAGTAACTCTAGGATTTGCTTCTAATTCTGTAATAGCATAAAGACTCTATGGTGCTTCATTGTCATGTGCTGAAATAACTCATGAATTAAAAAAGGGTGGTTGGCAAATACTTGAAGTAAGATGGTGAATCCTTTCTTTTATTCTGAGTAACTTAAGTAAAATAAAAATAAGAGGAAGACTATATGAAGTGATCAGGCCTTCAAAAGGGACAGGAACAAGCTTTAGAGATGGCAAAGTATTGGTCTATTCTTTCAGACCAATACACAGCACTTTGATCACTGTGCTTGATGCTATATGTTTTCTTTCCTTGTGTCAAGATTCAGCTTTCAAGAGAACACCTTGTTGGCATCTCTTGAGCTAAGTGATGACACAGCTAAAGTGAGGGTGAAACAAAGACCATAAATTCCCAATTAATGTGGCTACCATGCCCATATGACTTAGAGAGCTTGCTCCTCAAAAGAATTAGCCAAGTGCTTCTCTAAAAGGAGGGTGAGCAGCAAGAATGTTGGCAGATGAAATCACAAATGCCCAATAAAATTTCATGACTGGAATCTTCTAAAACTAGAAAATTACCCTTTATTCATACACTTAGTGAATAAATTCAAATGTGTGAAAATTGTTTGAAAACAAGAGATGTCAGAGGGCAGAGGTTATCTTTAAGCCAACTTATTATAATTTCAGGCCCCAAGGTGGGTACATCATATACAAGGTAAAGTTCATATCTTTAAGAGACTAATAATCCAACAAGGAAGAAAAGGGTTTTAAGAAAATACAGTAGTACCCTAAGAAATATTGGGTACTATTTGGGGCAAGTCGAACTCACAGCAAATAAGTTGAAATTCTCTCTGGAGAAATGGGAAATTTTACAGAGAATGGAAATGCTTAGCTATGGCTTGGGTGCATCATCTGATACCTATCACAGAGACGTCTTAAAGAAGGGGGCAGCATAAACAATAGGGGTGAGAAAGACATGTTCAAGAGACACTTATGAATGGCTCAAAGTAACTGGAGCACTGGGTTCATAGGACAAATAAGAGAAATGAGACTTTAAAAGAAAGCACTGATCTTAAAGAGTCTAGTAGCTATTATTATTTATTTATAGGTAATCCAGGAGAGGATGAGTATTCAGTGAAAAAGTTCTCTTTTTTAAAATTTCTGTTTACTTATACATTTTAATTGCAAAATAATAATTGTATATATTTAGGATTCAGTGTGGTATTTTGATCTATGTATATGTTGTTAGATGGGTCATCCAAGTTGATAAACATAGTTATCACTTCATGAACTTATTTTTTGTACAAGAATGTTAAAATTTTATCCTTTTAGAATTTGAAATACATGCTACATTATTATTAACTATGGTCACTATGCATTGTAATTAATACTAAAATTCATTCAGTTTAACTGAAACTTTGTAGACTTTGATTGACATCTATCCCTTCCTTACCTCTCCATCCATTCCTCCACCTTAGGTTTTCTGGAGAAGGCCAGAGGTGAACTGCTTATGTTAGTAAGGTTTAGGGGTGTTAAGGTCATATTATTTTCCAAATATTAGGAGATAGTATGCAATTCATATGATAATCCTAAGCATTTGAGCCATTAATTTCAATACCACAATTCCTATTCACTAACATTCACATGGCTTAAGGATAAGAACTTACCAGCACCTAGTAGATTAGTTGTTAGACTGCTTCTTTGAGCAACCAACTCCTCAATGTATTATTTTGATAGTAAAAATAGAAGAATTATTTATTTTTTTTAATATCAGAACAGATAAAGTGAAGCAATCTAATTATCATCTATTTGAATTTTAATACAGGTAAGGAGAAGAATATTCTGACTACTAAAATTGATCTTTTAAATTCTTTCAAAATTTAAAAATTCCCTTTGTGCTTGATGTAACAATTTAAGACAGTAAGTGATTATATCACAACTTCTTCTGGCCTGAATCACCTCTTTATGAGAATAGTCCTTCTTTAAGATAACATTCATTACCTCTTTGATATTGCTACAATCAATCTGCTTTTCTTGCAAAAATGTCTCTGATCTGATGTTTTATATATATATTGTCTTTTTACTCAAGGATCCACTATACTTGACTTATGTGTTCTTCTTCTCCATTATTCTCTCACTCTTCTTCTTCCTCTTCTTTCTTGTTTCCCTCCTCATCCTCTTATTCTTCTATGCTTCTTCCTCTGTGTCTTCTGCCTTCTCCATTTTTTCCAGGACAATTTAAATATATTAAGTACTTTGTCAATATATTAAACTCAGGTGTATCTTTGGATAACCTGGAACCAGTAGTCTTGAGGACAAGGGCATTGAAAGAAAAATGGTATGAAAGATATGATAGATGGGAATAAATTTGTCTCTTTTATTTGACTAATATTTGAAACTCTACTCAGATAGAGGTATTGGAAATAGAATATAGATAATGAATAGAATCTGCACTTTATGAGCAAACAGAAGAACCAAAGCAAATGGTTAGAGTACACATGGGTCAGACTTAGAGACCATGTCAAGTTCTACCTATCTCTCTTGTAATATGCTGAATTTCTATATGGAGACAAAGAAATTTCTCAAGAACCCAAACATGGAGTCTACATAGGTTCTAAATCTGCTTATGTTGAACTAAGGGCAATAAGAGACTGTGAATAGCAGACTTGGAACATTGTTAGGTACCTAGAAGGAAGACTGTCCTTCAAAGCATAGATGAGACAACAGGTCAGAAGAGGCCTGAGAGATTCTTCTTCCACGTATTGTGCTCAATGATATTTTAAAGGTGGAAGCAAACTGGCCACGTCAATCCAGTATCTCTCCCATCTTAGTTCATGTCAAATTGATGCAACAATGCTCATAGATTTCTTACCTCCTCTATTTTAGATTCTCACTATGCATTCTTATTTAGAAGATAACTAATAGGTCAAGCAACATATTTTAACCCAGGTTTTAACTTATTAATTTTTGGGTTTTAAGGAAATGTAGAATTTGATGAGTTTTTCACTTACAAACTATAGTTGTAACAGAATTCCATCTTGAAGACAGGTGGTCATCTATCTCACGATGTTTGCATTTCCTTGTTCTTATAATGGTTTTTATATTTCAGGGTGAGCTCATTTGAAAGTACCTGCTGTGCTTTTTCCATCCAAGTTTGCATGTACTCTATTCTCCTCTCAATAGTCACATCTTTAGAAGTCACTTAACTTCCATGGAAGACCGTTAATTTTTATATCTTAGCTTGCTTATGAAATTCAAATCTTTGAAATGAACATGATACACTTCATGACAGATTCTGAGTGTTAGCATCATGATTTAAAGTCCCACCAACATCTGTTTCCTTTCACCAACAATGACAAGGATTTGTCTCTTCTCATCTCACAGCCCCGACCTCTGCTCCCAAGGACTTGACAGTCATTACTCGCGAAGGGAAGTCTCGTGCCGTCGTTGTGAGCTGGCAGCCTCCCTTGGAAGCCAATGGGAAAATTACTGGTAAGCTCCCAGCTTTGTTTCCCATTTTTGTCCTGCCTTGGCCTATTGGTTGCTTATCTCACCTGCTATTCTTACCTTTTGTCTGTTAGTTTCTGTCTCAGGAGAAACTAACCCTCCCTGATCCTCTCTGATTGCCTCTTCTTGCCCACACTGATGGAGGAATCCACATTTCCTTTGAGTTGCTTTGTGTAAGATGTGTATTTCAGTTAGGATAGGCTTTTTTGTTTTTCGTTCTATGCAGCATTAATTCGACCTTCTTAGGGAGTGCCTTGACGAAAAAGAAGCTGGTTGTTTGGTAATTATGAAATACAAAAGATGCCTAACGACCCTGTATTTTTGTGTAGTACACATGAACAAGGTTTGTCTGGGGATTTTCAATTTCTTGCTTAGCTTTTAGCTTCTTACTTAGATCATAAGGTTCAGAAAATACTTAATATTTTCTGACAGAAATTGAACAGGATGGATATTTCACAGTGACAGATTTTATTTTTCCAAATATTGCTGATAACATCAATGCCTAATTACAGCATCCATTAGAAGCCTGTAATGTTAATTTAGGTTGAAAAATATAATGGAGTTCTATCAGAGATTTTGCATTTAAATGATCACTTTAGGCTTTTAATAGGTGTCTCCATAGCATATAATTATTATGAAAAATATTGTATATCCCAAAATGTGCACATTATAGTCCAATTAACTTGAACCATCCAGTTAGGAACGTGTTTGAGTTGTTCCTGTTTCTTATTTTTTTGCATGCAAGAGATAGATAGCAGTACTATAAATTAACAAAGTGATTCAGACTCTATATGATACCAAGATAAACAAGGAAATTGAAGTTTCAGATGTTGCCCTTATTTTAGGTGAGTTACATTCTGAATTTTGCAAAATGAAAAGATAATGTGAAAATTCCAAATGTGATTGAAATTTAAGTTAAGATTTGTTTTCTCTAGGAAATTGCTCTTAGTGAAATAGGAAACAGAATTTTCTTTTGATCTGACAAATATGAAAAAAGAAGAGAAGCATAAAATCTCCCCAAATCTTTTATGTTCAATTGTCAGTATGCCAGGCCTTTTAAAACTGAGGCTGGCTCATTTCAATTTTCTTTATTCTCCCTTCTCACTGTTGCAATCTCTTTTCATTGGTTTTGTTTCAGTACTTCTATAGCTTTTGATTTATTTATATTTTATTTCATTATAAAAATTATTTATAAGCATATTGTAAATCAATGCATAATAAGTTTAAGAAGAAAAATAGCATAGAAATTGTCTAAGTAAAAACAAGGTCTAATGGAAAATATATTTTTAGTAAGGGATAAGTGATATTCCACACTCCTTTAATCTCCAGTCATACTTAAATAAATCTCTCCAAATAATCAATATAAACAATAGAATATCTTTTCACCTCTGAAAGAAAGCATAATTTTCCTTTTCTGAGGAGGATGGCAGAATAGAAGTGTGGCTTATATTAAGAAGCTCAAATTAATCTAAGCAATGAAATTTTAGTTGTCAAATTATTCAGTACATGTATAAGAAACCTTGTCCACATACTTTAGAGAGTCCTTTTCAATAATTCTTACTAATCAAAATCTATCCTTTTACAGTGGAAAAGTAGAATTCTGGAAGGCAATAATTTTTGCCTGTAAAAGCCTGGCTCATTTATTAGAATAAAGTTATGACTGTCAAGTTGAGATTTTTTTTTCACCAAGGAGAAAACACTAAGAACCCTTGAGAGAACTTCTGTTCAATGCAGATTTTGATTCTTTCTTTCATATTACTTCCACAAAATAAGGTAATAAAATGTTCAATGCACCAGGCCACAGGTCTCAAGTGTGCCTAGAATGTATGTGCTTCCACATTACATTTGTCTTGGATTATTTTCCTAAATCCTTCAAGAAAACAACAGTACAGCATGGTGGTCCAAGCTCCTAATGCTTGGATAAGTCATTCAATCTCCCTGAAGTTCTCTTTCTTACTGTGAAATAAGGATAGAAATTGCAGCTATCTCATAGAATTTTTACAGTAATAAAGTACTGAGAAAAGGGGGTAGGGTAGGTAAGAAAGAGTAACAAAGGCATGTAATATGCATCTATGAACATTAACATAATGAATTTCCTTTATGCAATTAATATATGCCAATTAAAAGGAGTTTTTTAAATCCACCAAATAAACAAAATCCCAAGTGTAAAAGGAGGAAATTCAGATAATTTCAGAGCCTAAATTCTCTGATCATATGCTAGCAATTTAGGAATTTGAACTCACCTTTTCAGAAAATCATTGCTCAAAATACATTATGCATTTATAATATGGTTGGCATCCTGCTAGATATTTTAGTATTATAAGTGATTGAATATTCCTATTATTTCACTTTGAAATGAAGAGATTAAGTTTTGAGGATTAAACAGCTCATCCAAAGTCAAATAATCAAGAATTGGCAGAGCTAGGATTAAAAACAGGTCCATATATTGTTTTGCTCCAACTTTAGGATTCTACTCACTTAAATTCATGACTTTCAACTGAACTTTGATTTAATTCATTTGAGGAGGGACTGAGCATAGTATTCCTTAAAATTTCCCAAGTGCTTTTCATGTACAGCCAGAGTTGTGAAACACCGCTTTCAATAAATGCTGTACCCAGCACTGCCTAAATCTGGGACTCTCAGAGAGTGTTCCTATGCAATCCCATAGCTAAGGCTATTCTTTTTCTGTATCATTTATAACCCTGGTCTAGTTTCTCCTCCCCATGAAATTCTCTCTCTTGACTTACAAAATCATCAACCCATTTTTCTTCTTATTTGCACAGTCCTGTGACCTGTTCCTTAAGTGCTGCTTTCCAGAATGCAGGACATTTTCTTCCCTTTATTAATTTCTCTGGAGAAATGTCTGTACTAGAATTTGGGCATCAGTGACTACTTATTTGGATATCTGAAATCTGTATCTCCATCAAAAAAATTTGTAAACTCTCAAATCCAACTTCATATTATACATTTCCCTGCCCATTGTCACCTCTCTAATCACCCCTCTCCCATCTTTTTCTTTTGGGTTTTTCTTTTCTACAAATTCACCACAACTAGTCAAATATCACATTCTTAAGTCCTATAAAAGGTTGTAATGTCAATAAAGATTTTGACCCATCTGGGCACTCACATTGGAATCAAATTTATATGAATGTTCTTACTCCCATTTTTTCAAAAGCCTCTGCAGTTTATTCAGTTGCAGAACTTGGGAACAAGAAATCATCATGGCTTCTTCTTCCTCATCCCCTTTCCATAAAATCATAAGAGAAAATCTTCTAGCTTTTAGTAACTGGCTAGAAGATGCATTGATAAATATTTGTTGAATATGTTAATCACTAAGTTGCTATTAAATATATTATTTCTCTTCGGTTGATCCAGCATTGACTTTCTTCATCACTGCAGCATTTCTCTGACTAGCAATGTGACGATGTAACAAATGAGATTTTCTCATTTAATAATAAAAAATTGTGTAATGTTTTGCAAAAATAAATAAATAAATAAAAATAAATATATTATTTCTGTTTGAATTGAGCCTGAAGTTCCAGCTCTGCTAAGTTGGCTACTTCCTTAAGGTTTATTATGAAATAAGTAATGATAATAATAGCTACAGCATTTAATAAGTAGTTATATGTACAGGATAATATAATATAAACACCAATATTGCATTAAGTTCTTCAAAATGTTGTTAGCAACCTAGTCTCAGAGGAGAAAATTGAAATACACTTAGATTAAGTAAAGTGATTCAAGATACACAGCCAGTAAATGGTAGACTTGAAATCAAGTCTTCCTGAATCATAGGCTGCAACTTTTGAGCACAGACAAGGAGGAAATGGGTTCTTTCCTTATCCACACACTTGCATTCACAATTACCACAGTCACTTCTTTCAAGATCAAAGCCCTTAGCTGGCACCAGTGTCGCACACCTGTAATCCTAGCTACTTGGAAGGGGGAAGCAGAGATCATGAGGACTGCAGGTCAAGTCCATCCTGGGCAAATAGTTCACGAGATCCTGCAGCAATACGAGCTGGTGTAGTGGCTCAAGTGGTAGAGCACTTGCCTAGGAGGCATGAAGCCCTGAGGTCAAATACCAGTAAAAAAAAAAAAAGATTTAAACCCTTGTTAAAGATTAAAAGGCTTCAGTGGGTTGACTGCTTCTTGATAGGGACTCTGTTACATAGCTTGGTCTTCCCAGTAACTACCAGTCTACCTGATCCATGGAAGGGAATCACTAATGAATGTGAAAAAGAATGGGAAAGGACAGGAAAGAAGGTTGCTTCTAAAGTCATAACTGTATATTTGTATAAGTAGAATCAAAATGATTGATGTATGATGTTATATTTTACATATATTAGACAAGTGTGATTCCAAAATGTGAGTGTATTACCGGGTTTGCAATACCAGAAGATCTTAACGAAGTATGATGGCAAATAATACCCTATTGTTCAGGTAATAGTGGTAGAATAAGAGGCATAAATGAGGTAGAAAAAGGAAAAGAAAGGGATTGAGAAAGAGACACAGGTAAGTATAAAGTGAAAAGAACAGAGAAATATAAAGGTGTATGAAGGTATTAATAAAACAATGCCTTTGTTTTAACCTGCATGGTTATGGGGAAATCCAGAAGATAAAACTTCAATGGTAGGTTTAATATCTTCCAAATACATCAAAATTGCATACTGAAATGAAATTCTATGCTTTTTCTAAGGCCATTTTTAGTATTTAATGATATAATCTATTGCTTTTCTCTAGTTCACCTCTCAAATTAAAAAAAAAAAGTGTGGGCTTCCCCAGAAAAATTAGGAAACTGCTCAAACAACAATTTGGCATTTTCTAAATCTGATGCTCACACATTCAACTTTTTTTTTCAAGACTATTGTCTCTTTATCACTTAATCGTTTTTACATTTACTCACATGGTGTACATTGTTTGTGTCACCTACTCCCTTCCGCACCCCCCCACCCCATCCCCACCTGCTTCCAGGCAGAACCTGTTCTGACCTCATGTTCTCTGATTTTGTTGAAGAGAAAGCATAGGAGATAATAAGACATATCAATTTTGCTACTTTGAGATAAAGATAGCTAATACAGAGAGATTCCTAGCATTGCTTCCATGCACTTGTGAATTGCAACCCACATTGGTTCATCTCTACTAGACCTCTTCAGTACTTCCTGGTTCCCTTCCCATAGTGGCCTCTGCCAATTTAAGATTACTTTGTTAGTCCTCTACAGTGGGCACATCAACCTCATTCAAGTTTTAGGTTTCCTTTCCTTTCCCTGTTTCTCCAGTGCACATTCTGCACTTAGTGTGTGACCCATTTCCAATAATATTACTGTATTTGTTTTGGGTCTGTTATCTGCATATGAGGGAGAACATGTGATTTTTTGGCTTTCTGAGCCTGGCTAACTTCACTTATGATGATGTTCTCTAGTTTTATCCATTTACCTGTGAATGACAAAAATTTCATTCTTCTTTGTGGCTGAGTAAATTTCCACTGTGTATAAATACCACATATTCTTGATGCATTCATTGGTTGTGGGACATCTTTGCTGTTTTCATAGTTTGGTTATTGTAAATAGTGATGCAATGAACATGAGTGTGCAGGTGCTTTTGCAATAACTTGAGTTGCATTAATATATCCCTAAAAGTGGTATTGCTGGATCATATGGCAGATCTGTGTTTACTTTTTTAAGCAGCCTCCATATTGTTTTCCAAAGTGGTTGTACTAGCTTTCATTCCCACCAGCAGTGTATGAGGGTTCCTTCCTCCACCTCTCCCCTGCCACATCCTGCCCAACGTATGTTGGTGGTGGTGTTCTTGATGCTAGTCATTCTAACAGGACTAAGGTGGAATCTTAGTGCGGTTTTGATTTGCGTTTCCTTTTTGGCCAGGGATGGTGAACATTTTTTCATGTGCTTTTTGGTCATCTGGATTTCTTCCTTTGAAAAATTTCTGTTTAGTTCAGTTGCCCATTTTATTGGTTTATTGATTTTTGGGGAGTTTAGTTTTTTAAGCTTCCTGGTTATCAGTCCTTTGTCTGAATTATAGCCAGGAAATATTTTCTGTCACACATTCAAATTTAACTATTTAATTCCATCCTTCAATTTTTAAATGTGTAATTTTTACATAGATAAGATCCCAGTGAAGCCAAATGTTTTGTTCTCATTTGATAAATGCAGAAAATCAGGCATAAGCCTCGCTTAGCCTAGATGGGAACACAATTCTCCAAGCTTTCTGCTTCATCATGCACTTACAACAGCCAAGGAAAACTTGAACAATTTCATTAAGTGTCATGAATGTAAAACTTACATACTTACAAGCTAAAGGACTTCATTTAGTTAGTGAATTTCAGTACCTATTATGTGAAGACTACTTTATTAGATTTTTCTGGGGAATAAAAATATAATATAAGACATGTCTCCTGAACTATAAGAATGTTTTTATCCTTTTGAAGAGATAAGACATGCACATAATAAAAACTGGAAGAAATTGCCTTCTTTTCAATAGATATGGTTCTTTAAGGATAAGAATGGAGAAAAATCTGGACCAAAGAATATGAAGATAATTTATTGATATCAAAGATGGATACTGGGTTATAAATGAATGGATATCCCTGGAAACAACTTCTTTATCCAATGAAATTTTGCAATCACTCATCCAATGATATTTCAGCATATCTTTTGAATTATAGCCTTCCAATCTTAATATTTAATAGAAGCAAGAGTCTTACAACATTCTTAAGTTTTTAGTATTCTTTATATTGGCAAGTCTTTTACCTTTTCTTGAGCTCTCAGCATCTATAGACATTCATGTTTTTTAGGACATTCATATTTGCAGGATTGACATTGCAATAAATGCCAATAAGTATACAAATCCTGCATAATGACTAAAGACAATGATTCTTGACAGAAATAATCTGGGATACAGATTGCTTTGTTATTCTTAGTCTATTTTACTAGGTATTTGCTGTGTACCAATATTCCTACAAATTTAACAGCTTAACACATATTTGTTACCACAGTTTCTGTGTGTCTAGAATCTAAGCACAATTTAGCTAAATATTATGATTTTATGTTTCATACAAGGCTACAAATCAAGATTTTGGTCTTGCCGAAGTCTTACTTTTGGTTAGACTTGGAAAATATTTGCTTCTAAACTTAAGTGGTTGTCAGCTGGATTCCTTACTGGCTGTTGGCCAGAAACTACCCTCACTTCTTGCTACATGGTCTCCATTTGGCAGTTTTTCAAAGCCAAAACAGGAGAGAATCTATAAAGTCTGATAGCATTAGATAAGTCATAATCTTAACTAACGGTATGAGACATTCTATCACATTCACTGTACCTCATTGGTTAAAAGCAAGATTTAGAATTTTCCTAAACTCAGACTGAAAAGATTATACATGAATACCAATGAGTAGGAGTAATTGGGGGTCAGCAATGACTGCTCACCATAAGTATCCAACAAAAAGCCCTGTCTTGAAATCTAAGTGTTTTTTAATAGAATTTTTACCCACCCTTCAAGCTATTCTTAAGGATTAGGCAGATATAGGAAACATCAAACTAGGGGAGGGGTGAAAGCCAATGCAAAATAGATACACGTTTTCAGCTTTGGTCCTATTTTAAGAAAAATGGGCTTCTGAATATTGGGTTTTCTAACATTGCTTAATCCAACACTAACACAAGGAAAAATCCAGTCCAGAGTCCAGAATGCACCCCCTAAACTCATGTATAATTCTTTTAAGCACTATTGGCTGAAATGATGAACAATATAAATGCATACGTCCTCTTGTACTTCATAAAAGTATGATGTTTACAGAAAGGAAAGCTCTTGATTGACGGAGGTTCATAGGACATATTTAGCTTAAAAGGGACCTTAAGGGGTGGGTGCAATGTGGTTAAAGAAAGTACAGAAAGGTAGAATGGTCTGTGAAAGAAAAGTAAAGATGACGATATGGTGAACAGTCTTCTCATAGTGATGATTTGTACTGTGCTTATTTTGGAAGGGAGACAAATCTCAGATAATTATGACATAATCATGGCAAAAATCTGTCAGAAAAGGTTCACAGTCCAGATGGGAGCAAGAAGATAGAGTATGTGACTCAAAGAAAGACAAGTAATTTTAAGAAAATGATTTTCAAAGAATGTATAAAATACATAAGAATGGACCTAGGGTAATTTTTCATCTATGTGATGTACATATCATTGCAGAATTTTGGCAGAAATGATCAGCACCATATTCACGTAGCAACAGCACCCATAATGAGCCCCTTTACAATTTCATTTGACAGTATAATATAAAAAATTATTAATTACATTCAATAAGAGCTTCCTCCACATAAATTGGCCAAGTCTGGAGTCAGAATATGAATATTTTATAAGGATACCCGGATTTGTTTGGGTACATATTAGACCAACTACACTATTAGCATTCAAGTAACACATTCCCTAACAGAGAACAAATGCCATCAAATGACAGGTTATTAATATTTGAGATACTAACTAGATCACATATAGTTATCCAGTTTTATTTATTTCCTTTGCTGGGCTGGAAGATGGGAAATAGTGTTAGATTTTTTTTTTTTGGATGATGATAGAGGATATGATTCCAGCCTTTTACCAACTAGTTTGGGTTACCTTCAGCTTCATCATCTGTGAAGAGAAAGCAACAGGGTCCCTGCCAAATTTACCAAGTTATTACAGTAGTAAAATATGATCATTTATTTTTATAACACTTTAAACATGTACAACATTTTATACTTCCCAATGTATTTTAATTTTTTAAACACAAGCTAAATAAACATTACTTATTTTCATTATTGGATTGCAGTGAGAATTATATAGAGTTGTTATCTTTGTTTCACATTTTTCATCATGATTATATATTAGAGCAAACAAATGATCAGAATTTATAGGTAGCAGAAACCATGCATTTTTAAATGTAACAGATATTTTTATTTTTAATGGCCTATTTAATTTTCTGATTCTGTACATGGAAGCAATTATTTATCCTTCTTTGCAGCATTAAAAATTGCTTGCAAAACTGAATACTGTAGTTTACAGATTATAGACATCTAGTAATTATTTAAAAATTTTATTCAGAAACATGACTGTTTGCAAGTAGAACTACAGCATGTACTCCATACATTATGCAAAGTTGCATTTGTCTATTTTTTACAGCTTACATCTTGTTTTACACCTTGGACAAGAACATACCAATTGATGACTGGATTATGGAAACAATTAGTGGTGATCGGCTTACCCATCAAATCATGGATCTCAACCTTGACACCATGTATTACTTTCGAATTCAAGCACGAAATTCAAAAGGAGTGGGACCCCTTTCTGATCCCATCCTCTTCAGGACTCTGAAAGGTTTGAAGCATTTCTTATTATGCCTTCCTTTTTCAGTGGAATTGCTATAAAGTAGCTTTGTGTTGGAAACTGCCCTAGATCATTTCTGTGGCAACATAGCTTCCTGGACATTCAAAATCATCTAAAAAGTACCTTTTATGCTCAAAACCAACATGTCAAAGAAAAATCTATTGCATTATCACATTTTCTACCATCAGCACAAGGCAAACATATTTAACTTGACTTTTTTTATTTACAATCCTTTTGGAATTTTACATTGGCTCCATGTATATTGGTTTTATTCAAAATATAATAAAACCCTTTGACCTTTCATGTAAAGGAATAAACATTTAAATGCATTGAATTATGTGAATTATTGCCAACTTTAAATATTTTCTTGGAATTATTAAAGGAAATATGGCTGCTGCAAGACTGAAAATTTCAAACAAAATTAATATGTTTAAGAACCAGAGCAGAAGCAATGAAAAAATTTTCAATATGATTACAAGAAGAAAAGTTCACATGCTTTTAAGAATATAAATAGCTACTCAGTAAAATAGTTACATATCCATACAGAAAAACACTACAATCCAAGAATAGTGATTACATATGAAAAGTATTTAATTTTCATAACAGCAATTACTGTTTCAGAGCACATTAATAATTTCTATATGACAAATGGTTTCAAGAGCTTCTGCCATTTAATAATGGAAAATAATTTGAATGTTCCATAACTGATATTTAAAGATACACATATTTAAGGCATGATGTACATAGCTTCAAAAGACAGCTTGGCATCTAAATCTGTGACAAAATAATGCCTATATATCTTGCAGAAAACTTGATAATAAATGATGGAAAACAAACTGAAATACTGGAAATGCATGGATGATCGACATTCCCACGCATTTGTTAGACATACTAAAATAAGAGTCCTAGAATATCTGTATTACTGTATTTCTCAGCTCTCCTCATAAATACCCTAACAAAGAGTGGACTTTTGAATTCTCATGAGTAAGCTATTCAAATCCTGAGTTTTGGTAGCAGATTTTCTGAAAGTTTGCCAAGAATACACAAACAAGCGTTCAGCCTAAGCCTGCATGGCAGTTCTTAATGACAGAGTAGAAATTTTTAGAGAGGCAGGGAATACATGAGCTAATCTTTGTCCAGGTTTTCAGGACTTCATGTCTAAATCAGGTTTCACTGAAATGAGCAATCAAAAGGCAGCCAGTTACTCATTTTGTGAGAGCATAAAATATAACCAGATCCTGTTTTGCAAATGTTTCAGCTTTATCTGTAGAAGAGTGCCAAATTAATTTCATGCTCACAATGTAGGCAAACTAAGAGAGCCTGAGGAGAGCTTCAGACAATTTAATGTATCCAAATGTTTTAAACAGTAGACTGATGAGTTAGCACAGGACACACTGCCCCGGCGCCATCAATAACCACCCAGTATGTTTAAATGAACTCAGTATTTCACTTGGTACTGTTCACTGTTTACCCTGAGTTCTCTAAAATAATCTGTAAAATAATTTTCTTGTATTTTCAATACAAGATGTATTTCTAATTCCCTGATTTGTTTTTTAAATATTGTCTTTCCTAAATATGTCATTCTCAATAATAGATTCCTAAACAAATATTTCTCATTTGGAAAAAGAAGTTTTTCATGTCTTGAGTGCATTTTAAATTGCCCCAAAATAGTGATATTGTTCATCTTTATTAATAATTGACATTGTACACACATGCACTGAGCATGTCAGTTTCAATGACAAATGTTCGCAGACCAATAAATTACTTATCATAAACAGACTTAAAACCTCCAATGGATGAAATCTATACCTAAGACATAAAATCATTTTATTGCTGTCTGATTTAAGATTTTCAGTTCCCATAGTGGTTTCAAAACATAAGGGCTCTGTTCTTTGGAATGTAACCTTGTTTGACAAAGAGAAAGGCTTAGATGTTTTCCTGAAACACAAGAAACTAGCAGTAGTCTACTGGGTAATGGACAAATGATTCATTACAAGTCATGCCTCGAGCAGGTGTCCACAAGCCTCATTCTTTTTTTTATTTAGTATTTGCAAAAATGAAGGATTTTATACTTGAAACTGGAGTTTTATCTTTTTAATATGAGCAACCAACCAGAGAAATACAGGACACTAAATCACAGTAGTCATTGGTTAATTAAATGGACATTTATAATCAGATAGGAGTTATATTACTCTATACTTAAATACATGTATATCTGTGATTTAGCTAATTCTGTCTTTGGAATGTTAATTAAAAGAGTTTTCGAGTTTATTCTCTGACCACATAAAACTCTGCAAATACCCTCTCACACCCCCTCCCCACATCTTTCCTAGGCTTCCATTAGGATACCCACACACCACACACTGTTAGAACAATGGAAACTGTACATCTGGTTCTTGTCTATGTGTGTTCCTTCCTATGTTTGCGTGTCTGTGTTGGTCTGTGAAGTAATAGGGAAGAAGGATATTCCCAATGCAGTGGACAACAGAAAATTCCAACAGAGAGAGGGAGTCATTTCCTATACACAAAAGACCAATGCGTTCAGCAATAAATGGTGACTAGGGTATGGTATATTCTCTGGATAGCCTTAATTCCTATTTTTAAATGTTTCTCTTTTATTCCCATCCAGAAATAACACTCAATGAAAGCTTTGTACCAGAACAGGAAAGAAAGGTTTAATGTTCAAACTATTTTGTGACAAAAGGCATGAATTTTTGACATGACATTAATAAATAAAAATTCAAGGCACAAATCACACAAGACTTTTAAGCCATTATTAGTATTTAATAAAGGAAATTATTAGAAACCATTTGGTCCCTATTGGGAAATACTCTTCAGTAAATATCATTTTTCAAAATATGGAAAATTTATCAAGTTATATTCATCTAGCTTCACAAATCCAGAAGATATTACATATATTTATTTTCACTTGCTAAAAGTATCTTAAGCCACAGATACTGCATAGAATATGATCAATGATAAAGGAAGAAATAAAGAATGAAGATGAGATTCAGTTGGTTTTCTTTTTTTTACTTCATTTCCAACAGTTCTCCACTAAATATGAGATGTTGATTTGGATAGTGACAGGAGTGTGTACTGCTCTAGCTACCAATCCACTACTCTTCACAGATTGTGTGGTATTTATGACTATAAAATATTCAACCTCCTTCTTTCTATAAACCTGATGTGTTGATTCTGACAACACAGTGTCCTTCCTCAAAAACTACTTAATGATTTGCTTTGAAAACTTCATTATTTTCCTAGACTACATATAATTCAATTGTCTATCAAAAGCACCTGTCACCAACCCCTTAACACCATAATAAAAAGTATTTTGAGAAATCATTAGTCTTCAGTGTGAGAGAAAAATCAATGCAAAAATTAGATTCTAATGATTAGATTATAAAAGATTGCACTAGAAAGTGTAGTGAATTTTTAAACAATTGTTAAATTTTGAGAATATACAAAGACATTTAGGGCTAGTGGAGTGGCTCAGGTGGTAGAGCACCTATATGAGGCCCTGAATTCAAACCCTAGTACATCCGAAAAGAAAAAATTTATAAATATCAATCCATGCATAGAGGACAAGATTCTAAACACTAAACCAGAATGGAGCCTCAAGATAAATAAACTCTGTAGATCTACCATTCAGTTTCCTTTAGATAACAATGCCATATTGTACACTTAAAATTTACTAAAAAGGTAGATCTTATATTTTATTCTTATAAAGAGAATTATAATAATAAAAGATGTGCAAGGAAACTTTGGGAGGTGGTACATATGTCTACAACAGTGATAATGGTGGATTTCATGGATGTATACTTATCCCCAAACTCATAAAGTTATGTACATTAAATATGCATAACTTTTTTAGCAATCATATCTTAACAAAATGTTTTCTCTAAAACACAAATAGCATCTTATTTTATAATCATTCTTTTTCATACACCATGTTTACAAAGATTAGTTCAGAATAGAATGTCTACTGCATATTAATATAACTTTTCATAGATTATCTCTATATATTATTTTTAAATAAAGGAAATTGTGTTGATCTCTGGTTTAGAAATCTATCCCATCCTGTGATAAATATAATATCTTTTAATCTGAGCAGGAATGTTTGTTAACTACAGCCTTATTTAAATATTTTGATTCTGTGCATTCTTATTTCTGTTCCTATGTTTAGAAAATAAAGGATCACCATCTGTATGACATTGGACTTTAAGTTATTCTTCAAACAATGTTTATAAATTTGCTATAAAACATAGAGAACTGATTATGTTATACATTACTGCTGTGATATTTTACTGTATAATTTTCAATAAAACATTAAAAAAAATCAAACCAACAAGCATAGAATCTTACCTGTAAAGTTCAAGTGCAATTAAGGGAGTTATGTACACTCAGAACACTCAACTGAATACAGTCAAGTTGGGTGAAATAATTCTATTTGACAGAGGCTTACAGAGATCTGCACTGACCAAAATGCCATATCACAGTTTTTAGCCATTCAATAATACTAAAAATTTTCCCTTTAAACATTTTCATTTGGTTAATGAAAAATCCAATTTTTTAATATTAGTAATACTTTAAATTTTAAAAAAAATCTTTTTTTTGATAGGTGGACTTTATTTTAGCATACATTTAAATCTATAACTCAACCTGGTAATATACTTTTTAGGTGCCAGGATTTTTGTCTTGATTAGCTGGCAATTTTTACATCAAGCTTTAGTATGTTCCCAAATAGTAAATTGAGAATCAGAACTAATTTTAGTATGAAAGAGGTTTTACACACATTAGAGGCATATGTGAAAGTATATTTTAAGATGTGATTGTATAAAATTGACTTTTGGTGAATGCAATCCAGTAGCAGTTCTATATTTTTTGATAAGCACTCATAAGTCACCAGAAGTTGTGAACAAGTTAAGGGTTATCTTCACAAGACTAAAGATTTATCAAGTGATTACGGTTATTCTACACTGATGATTTTCAATTACTTTCTCCTATATATCTAGGAATTGACTAAGTTCTATCTAAAAAATTGCATATAAGAAGTAGCTCTCTGTACTTACTTAAAATATCTGGGTGGTAATCACTTGGTAAGTGCATCCTGTTTATTTTACTATTAATTCTAGTTTTAATTAAACTTACAATATACTCTTCTGAGCTTAGGATTAGAAGGATTTCACAAATAATATAGTAAAGTATATTTACACAGAAAAACATGATTTTGAATTTTTCCCTCTATTTATATAATAGAAATAATCATATATAACTTTGGATCTTTCTTCATTTCACTTCAGTAGGGCATTGACCTTGGTATGAAAATGTGCTAACAAAACTGTTGATTTGATATGTCAGCTTTCTTGTTAAGAACTGTCTAAGTCTGATAACATTATTTCTCTTCTCCCACAGTGGAACACCCTGACAAAATGGCTAATGATCAAGGTATGGTGGCTCAGTCTGTCATTTTTCTCTCCTTAGATCAATCCTATGTGTTGGAATTGTCAGTCATTGCTTTGCATTCCTCTTTTCACCTGGGCCATACACCTGATGGTGCATGATCAGTGGAGTGATGATTAATCTTGTTAATGAAGTTCTGCTTGGCTGAGGCTCCGGTCTGATAGGGAAGATGTAAATTTTCTTGAGAGGAAATTGTTTTGTCTCTGTTCTGAAGGACCAATTAAAATGTCAAGCTTCTTTGTATGAAATAAATTTTTAGTCTCTGTCTGCACTTCTGAATAATTCACATTAAGTATAATTAAGCTCAGCATAATTTTCAAGCTGCTCCTGCCCCCTTTCATGAGCTACGGATTAAAGTTCTGTAGCACTACATAAATCATTTCCTCTGCAATGAGTTTATTTTAATAAATAAACACAAAATTGGTCAACTTTTTTAGGTCAATATCATTGCTAATTTGAAGCTAGGAAGCTATCATTCTATGAACCAGACCCTGCTCTGACTAGAGGATTTTCCCTTCCTTTCATGGTATTACTAAAAGCTGATTTGTGTAGAGAAACAAAGATGGTTTTACACAAAGGAAAATGGAGATAAATATGAGTTATTCTTCAATTCAAAGTTAGATAAGAATTTGCTACTAACATGATTTGTAGGCTGATTGATAAAGTACTATCTTTGCACTAAAAATGGTTAATAGAATTCTTACAAAGGACAAGAAGACTTAATGAGTTTCATTTTTTAAGGATGTTATATACTTTTAAGGAAGAAATTGGAAATACTAGTAACTTGTTGTAGACGCGGTTGTCCATATTGCTATTTCAGAGTTGCCAGTGTATCTCCTGCTTTGGACAAGTATATACTGTTAGCACAACTGACCCATAAACACCAGGACTCATAAGGCACTACATGGTTAGATTAGAGAAAAACATTTTGATATGAGTACTTTATAACTTTTGACAAATATGAAACATCTGGGTTTAGCTGTCACTAACATCAGAAGGCTGCCTATATTAATAGTATTTTCTTCAATGACATCATGTCCAGCTTTGGTCCTGGGTCCCTATCCTGCTACTTTTTAATAGGACATGGCTGGAAGTTTACATGTTGAGTAGTAAAAATGATAGACTGCATAGAAATGTCTATCCCGGGTTAAGATTTCCATTACTCTAGCTGTTCCTGTTTGCTTCCATAGAAACTGTTCTTATCAGATCAATACCTACCAAAAGGTAATATTTGTAAATGATATTGATGATGAGCAATTATCACTAAAGATACATTTCCTTAGGTAAATTAAATATCAGGGCTGACCAAATCCAAAGGTGGAATAATTAATTAGTAGAAGCCCTTTCATTATCTCAGTTATAAAATAGTTTAAATGACCTCTCAGAACCTTCTTTGCTAAAGAGACATTGGAATATCCAAAAACAGATAACTACTAACTTTTGAAATTTTATTTGGAAGAACTAGTTATATAGGGAAAAATGAAAACAATAATAAAAATTTGAAGAGTAACCGAACTGTTTGAAAGTTTATATAACTTCTCAATAAATGAATTCCAATTCTTTCTGGATAATTACTTGTTTTGTTATAATTTTTCAGTTACCTTTTTATTTAATCTTCTTGATGCAGGAGATTGAACACAGGGCTCATACTCTACCACTGAGTTACAAACCCAGTTTAATAATATTAGCTATCAAATATGAATATTTTAAATTTAATATTTTATAAAAGACAAAATATTCCATCTGCTGGCCATATTCTGGTCTTACTCTGATTGTCACATCTTCAGTGGAATCAGGTCAGTTTTCAAAAACAAAAGGAATTCTCAAGAATTAGTGACTGTGGCTAAAATGATTAATATATTTAGGCAATTGTGGTTTTCCTCCACCTACTATTGCTTAGAAAAATTCTGTCACATATTATTCTACTTTGTGCACAGCTGGTGTACAGTTGGTCAAATTGGTAATCTCTAAATTATAAATTAAACTCAAGTCACTTGTACTATTGAGAAGGACTGATGACATATAATTTAGTGGTTATAAGTAAAGTCTCCAAATTCCTGCAAAGAAAGCATATAAAATTTGTCAGACACCAAATTCTGTTATAAACAAAGTCAGTCTTCTGAGTTGATGGCTAAGTGCTTCAGATTAAAGATTTCCCTAATAGTGGTGAAAATTATGTTAGAAGACTATTCTGAATGCGCCCATGCTCAGCAAAAAGCAAATCAGTTGAATATGTTTTATCCTACTCACTGTTAGACCTATGTGTCCCTTTCCATGGAGAAATGATGCCACTGTTACATTAGTGACACCAGCTGAACATCTCCTGAGAAAAATTCCCTCTGAGAGAAAATTTGGTACCTTGAGTCAGAGATGAACCCTAAATAAAGAAGCAAGAGGTTGAATTTGACTTATATGTGAGATTGTGCCTTCAAATGTTCTTGTCATAATTAGTTTTCTTGGAACCTAAGATTTATAATAAAGAACATAAATATGAAGAGGTTATATTGGAAACAGTTTTGATTTGGGGAAATTATTTTCTTCTGGGTAATAGTAATAGTAGTATGAAAATTATAGACAATTAGTGTAAACTTTTAATCTTTGGGTGTAAATTGATCATATCTAGCATTTTCTTAACTTTCTAATCTTAACCTATTCTATAATCCCCCTGTTTTGTACTCCTCTTCTGTTTTGTTCAGTGTCCTAATTATTTCTGGAAACTTCCAGGCACAAGTGGCCAGTGTATTTGAAAGTAACTGTGAGATTTCAGTGACTAACCACAGATTTTTGGAGGGTCGATGGGGAAGGAAAACACACAGGCTATGTGAAGTAGGTGTAGAAGGTACAGAAGAGCAGTACTTCACATTTTATCCCTGTTCTCATTTCCATATTTTGATTAAAACTCTTTCAATTTGCCTGTATCTGCATGGATCTGGGTGGGGATGTGTAATGGTAAAATGAATCCCTATGAAGTTCTTACTGTCAGTCACTCTTCTAAGAGCTTGACTGATTCATTGAATCCTCATAGTACTGAAACACATGCTGTTACTCGGTCCATTTGAGTGATGACGAAGCTGAAGTCCAGAGAGTGTAAATGGCTTGCCTATAGAAGCACAGCTAGTGAGTAGCAAGACCATGATTCACACCCAGAAACCTTCTTCCAGAGGCCCTGTCCTTAACCCCGCAAGTGTGTTCATCATGTGTTTGTTACATAAGTACATAGAAATCACACATGGCATCTATCCATAGAGTTTCTAAATCTAAAGTTTTATGTACTGATAGTTTTCTAATATGGACCACCTCTTCCCCATATCTGTGAATGCTCTAAAGAACAAACAAAACAAATGGCCAATATCTGAGATCATCTGATTAGCAGGAAGTCACAGCATTGAGTATATTGTCCCAGAAACACAAGGACTGTGTTAATCCTACTGTATTAGGAGGCTTGGGCTGTCAGTACAGAATCCCAAGTATTGGATAGATTAAATAACAAAAGTTTGTTTTCTTAGATTTCAGCTGAAAGCCCCCCATCAAGGGTCAGCAGTGTGGTGAGTGATGAGTTCAGCAGAGTAATGAGTACTATTTTTGCTTGCTGATGGCCACTGTGTCTTCACATGGTAGAAAGAGAGCAGCTCTCTGGTGTCTCCTCTTAAAAGTACACTAATGTTATTGAATCAAGGGGCTATACTTAAGACTTCTCTCCACCTTGTTTCTATAAAGAACCTAAAACCAAATAGAGTCACCTTGCTGAATTTGGGGGGATGGGGCAAAATTCATCCTATAGTATTCACATTCAAATGGAGCATTGTTCATTCCCTCCTTTAGAAGTTATCTTCCCAATTTTTCAAAGAAACAGAAAGTAAAGGTTTTTGCCAAAGTCATATAAGTAGCTTTGGACAGAGTTAGAACCTGAAATGTTTCGTTCTAACTCCTCGGAACTGTAGTCTTTCCACTGTAGAATGTAGCCATACTTATAAAAACTGGATTTTTGTTATTGCAAAAGTAGATTAAACCTTTTGGAGCTTCTCACAGAAGCATTTTAGAAAATCCCCTTGTTTGGGAGGTTGCAATGAATGTTAGTTTTAACTATAAAATATGACCACTTATCCAAAGTGATTATTAGATCGAACTTTTAATCCTAAGGGATTTTTTTTCCTCTTTAAATTCTGGGTAACGCCGAAATATTGTTCTCCAACTTGAGGTGTCTTTGTATGAAAATTGGTATTCTTAATATGAGCAACTGTTTATGATTTTATGTGTGATTTCTATGCTGACCATTGTGGCAATAGAGTAGGTCCTATGGCAATGGTAGATTGCCTGAAAGAGGGCAAGAATCTTTGTGAAATGCTTTATGTTATTATTGAGATGAATTATAAAGAAAATGCTCACTTCTAGCACTTTCAAGTCTCTTTAATTCTCCATGACCTGACATAGAGATTACCTGAAACACTGGACCTGGAGAAGAGGCATACATTCATAGGCCAATTTATAGATCCAGGTAACAAAGACTTATGTGAACTTCTCTCTTGAGAAGGAAGGGAAATTAGTCTTCTCCGAACCGTAATAATGGTACATAATGCTCTAGCTTTGCCATAAGCAGTCGCTCAGTGTGTGCTCTAAATGTATCAAAATGGAGTAGGATCCCTTACATGCTAGCCCAGTCCTGCCAATGGAACCTATCATGTAGCTGTGAGCATGAGAAATAACTTCTCCCAGCATTCTCACCTGTAAAGTGGGTTAGCCCATATTATTTTTTTGGTGTCTTTAGAGTGCTAAGATTCTCAAGCTTTAGGATTGGTACTAGAATAAAAAACAACAACAACAACAAAAAAAAACAGGCATATCACCTTTACACAATGTAACAACTCATGTTAGTGGTTTTTCCACTATGCATCAACCACTTTTCTAAGCCCTGTGAGTGTACTACCCTAATTTTCCAAAAAATTTTACAGGTGGAGAAAATGAGATACAAAGGGGCTAAAACTTACTCTATCACAGTTTGTAAGTGGTTAGGCCCACATATTTTCCCAGGCACTGAATCTGAAGACCTTTATTCTTCCCCACAATATAATTTCTGGAAATGTAGTGAGTTCAGTGTTTTACTTTGTTATCAAGAAACTTAAATGGCATCACTGTAACTTGACCTCGTTTGAAGGACCTTACCTTTTCTTCACTAGAGTATTCAAGCCCAGTGCTCAACACTACACCTGCCATTTAATACCTCAGCAGTTTTAATCTCATGAATAAACAGAATGTTAATTGTTTCCAACTTCAAGGAAATAGAGTTTTCAAGGAAAACTAGTCAAGCTTGGAATTTTGTTAATGTAATCCAGACGTTGTAGGTTTTGGATTATGGCAGCCAGGCTGCTGCCTGAAAAAATTGAAACCTTAGTACCTTCTGATGGGAGCTGTTTAATTGAAAATTAAAGCCTCTTTCTACTCTGTTATTGTGTACAGTTTCAAATTGGTTTATTATTCAACTGCTTTCTGCAGCCTCTGCAAAAGCTTTTCTCACCTGTGCTTTATTCAGGACCAAAATTTGACAGTCCTAGAAATTAGGACTGGTGAAAGGTAAAGGCGGAAAATGAGTAATGTACTTTTAATAGAGTGTTAAGTGCCTATTGTGTTCCCAGAAAGCAGTCAAGTAGCTGCTTAAGTCAGTCGCTCAGGAGTTTTTATGTTTTAATAGGTAATTTTGAAAGAATGAAACATAGAAAGTATTCAAAGGAATTGATGTGATTCTTGTAGAATTTTCACCTCAGAGTTCTGAGTTCTAAGGTAGACATTGCAGTTTATAGGCCCTCAAGTAATGTTTCATGAACAAGTTCTTGTAAGACCCACTGGATTGCTGGACATCATTTTCTTGCTATTGACATTAGCAAGTACAAGATCTTCCTGGCTTTATTTTTTTGCTCATTTCTGTCAGTTCTGGATTCTGAATGTCCAATTTTCTTCTTAAAACACAGATTGGTCCCTGATGGCTGCAGAATGAACCCCATTATCTGGCACCAAGACCATGACTATTGACCCCAAGTTCATGGCCAATGTATCCCAAAACATATGCCAAAGTGTAGTCACTAAAACCCACCAAGCACTCTGGAAAAATTGCATTTTTCATGACTCCATGCTGTAACTGGTACTATTCTCTCTGCCTTAGCAATACTTTTATTCCTTCTCAAATGATAGTCCTCATCCTCTATGTCCCCCTCCCACTGTACTATTTCCCAAGAGTCTTAGAAGCCATGAAAGACTCTGCCTTTTTCTCCAAGTTGTAGTCTGGCAAATGAGCTGACTCTTGGGAAAGTCTGGTTACGCAGGAAAGTACCCATATTTAGAGAAACAGGATGGTTTTTAGATTTTTTATAAATAAAACTGCACTAAAAATGATTTATGAGACCCACATGCAGGGCTTTATTTCAGAGGCATGAGAGTCAAGAGGGCATATGAGAAGACCCTAATGAGAAGAAAGAGCTCAGAAAGCACCATCATCCATCATACCATCATCAATTAAGTCATCTTTACTTTTTACTCTTGTAACAGTTGAATTGTTAATTGGAGTTCATTCTAAATTTATGCAAATAGTAATTATAGTAAGTACTAAATTTACATGGCTTTGGACATATGAAAGGTTGTGATATGGTGATGGGGCAATTGAGTAGTCTTATCAGTAGCCACAGAAAAGGGAGATGGACTAATTATAATGAGTCACATAAATCAGTGTTTATACACAATCCTCACTTAATATCTTTAAGAACAATTTTTTTAAAAAGATCTTTAAGAAGGAGCTTAGCAACTTTCCTGTAATCAAAATATATCATTGAGCCAACATAGTGGCATATACCTATAATCCTAGCACCTGGGAGGCTGAAGTACGAGGACTGAGAATCTGAGGCCATCCTGGACTACATAACAAAACCCTCTCTGAAGCAAACAAATAAATGAACAAAGAAAAAAGATATTATTGATATGTTCAGGTTCACTGGTCCCCTAAGTGTTCCTCAATATTTGCATTTTTTGTTTTTTCCACTCTTCTGTGAGATGTCAAGAACGTGAGAATGAAAAGTGATAAAATTCATGGAAGTAACTAAATAACTAATGAAATATATATAAATATATACATATACATATATATATACACATACATATATATATACATACATATATACATACATATATATATATATACATACATATATATATATACATACATATATATATACATATACATACATATGTTTGTGTTAAAGTTTCTTAGTAGCTGACATCCTTCATCATAATATGCAGGAATCCAGAATGGTCTGTAGAGCGCTGCTTTTACCTTGGTGTTTGTGAAAAAAAAATGCAATATTTGTAAACTTTTTTCCTACTTTAGAAGATTTCTCAGGCAACATGTCTTCACCTGTCATTTGTCAAGCTCTGCAAGAAACCACACATATTCCTTAGGCTGTCATCAGCCAGCATCAAGCTGAGATGCCAACCAAGAGCAGGAAGGAGGATGGGAGATTTGTTTCTCTAAATTGTTCACATGTAGGATGTCTAGATTGTCCATTTTACCCAGAAATATCCTGATTAATACCTCAAAATTTAGCATGCTCTTTTACTCTTAAAGTGACCTGACCTTTATAACTTTATGGTCACCCTATGTTCATGACCTTTGTGCATAAAATTCTAATCTGTTTTTAGTTTGCTTTCTAAGGATTATTAAAAAGTAAGTTTTCTTCTTAGCAAGAGTCTGCCTTGTTTATATTTAAAAACATACAGACAAAAAATGGAATTGCAATGTCTGCCCTTTATGGTTAAGAAAAAAAATAGAAAAAGGTATATTTGCTTTTCTTACACTGTAGGTGACTGAGTCATTTACAAAATAAATTCCTGTCCTGCAAATTATTGCTCTTTGACTTTCTGTAGGTGGTAAATATAACCAAAGGTTTTGAAGAAGGGAAAGGAACAAGGATTTATTGTGCACCAAGATTTAATATGGTGGGCACATTAGCTGCCTTACATATAGAGTAGTGACATTTTCATTCATTCAATTAACTTTCTTTTATGTTCATTTGAAAACAATGTACTGGACCATAGGATAGTATGAGGATAGCTCTTTAGCTCTTTTCCATTAATATATATTTCAAATCTCCTGGAATTGGTTATCATTTTGCTTCCAGGTTTTTGATACCCTGATGCCTTTGTTCAAAGTCAGCAGTATTATCAACCACATGATAAATTGATCTCTCACACACATTTTCCCACCTCTGACAAATCATCTGTTTTAAATATATCGCAATAAGATCTGTGTGTTGGCTAGTAAAACTGTATTCATGTGGCACTGGTGGATATTCTTTATCCTCTAGTGTACAAGACACAAAATCAATGAAATTTCCATCATTATCACCAGAATTATTCTCAGAAAACCAATTCTAAGATCAAGAAGATAGCCCCGTGCTCTGCATCCTTGCAAGGATGTATACTGAACATTTGTTAGGTGACCAATCTATCCATTTGATTCAGATTATAGGCCATATGTATTTCTCTGGGGATTGATAGTGTGGATGTCATTTGGGATGACCTTCTGGGTGCTTCTGTTATCCCCACTCGGAAAAGATGGATTAAAGAAAAGATGATAGCTACATCCAGTTTCTTCTGTGTCCTCTGCAGATTAACTTTTCTACTCTCTCCTCCCTGAATTTATAAAAATCCACAGAGGAAAACTAGACTGTAGCACTGAAATCCCAACTGAATTAATCTTTGCTAAGTGCTGAAAATTGTTTATCATGGGAAATATTCTCCATCTGTGCTGCAATTGAGGGTTTAAAATAAACATTGTTGTTTGATTTTATACACATGCCACAATAAAAACATAGAAACAATATTTTAAGTGACATATGAGAATAAGAACACACAGAATAACTTGTGAAAAAGTAAAAGCTTAAAATGGGCGCTCAATATGTCATACAGCGTCCTAATTGACGTAAGACACACATCTGACACTGAAATTTCATTATCTGTGTCACTGTGATCAACTCCAAGGAAGAGAACAATGAGCACACTTCCTAAAGAGACCATGTAACTTCTGCCCCTTTTTTCCCCCCTCTACCCAGAAAGTAAGTTGTAGGGAAGTCAAGGAATCCTCAGCCAAAATGGGTGAAGAGAAGGTTCCTGGTGAGATCTATTCATTAAATAAAACATAAAAGGTAATTCCTTAAATGATTTGTAGATCATAATATTTTCAAAGATCAAACAAAGGGTAGAAGCATGAAATTTTTGGTTAGGATGTACTTAACAAATGCCTAAGTAAAGTTTATTTAAGTGTATATAAACTGTTTTTTAATTGTTTATTCATTTATTCATATTTGTATTCATTGTTTGGGCCATCTCTCCCCCTTGCTCCCTATCCCTCTTCCCCTTTTCCCCATTGCCTTCACTTCCAGGCAGAGCCTGTTCTGCCCTCTTCTCCAATTTTGTTGAAGAGAAAACATAAGAGATAATAAGAAAGACAGTATTTTTGCTAACTTGAGATAAAGATAGCTATACAGAGAGATTCCTAGCATTGCTTCCATGCACATATGTATTACAACCTGAATTGGTTCATCTCTACCAGACCTCTTCACTACTTCCTAGTCCCCTTCCCATAGTGGCCTCTGTCAGTTTAAGATTACTCACTCCTCTACAGTGAGCACATCAAACGCTTTCAAGTTTATATTTCCTTCCCTTTCCTTATTCCTCCTGTATGCATTCTTCCCTTAGTGTGTGACCCATGTCCAGTAATTTTGCTGCATTTATAAATATATACAAAGTATTTTGAATAGCTAAAAATCATCCACCCGTTCCTTTTTATTTTTAAATCAGCCATAACCTCATTTCTTATATATATATATTTTTTTTTTTTCTGAAACTATCAGTTCCTAGTTTAAATTTGAGGTAAGAATAGAAAATATTTCCTTTAATTAAAGGAAAACTTCCTTTAATTATCAAAACTTCCTGGCAAAAATTTTTCATATAAAATTATCTGGGTGAAATCCTATCTAGTTAAGTAGTACATAAATCCTGCTCTAGAATCTTAAGTCTTTCTTCCATGTTCAACTTCTTTTAAAAAACATGGGTACATATTAATACAATATGGCATTCTTCTTTATGTTACTAGTTCATATAAATAGAAAAAAACTATCATTTTCAACTGTTTGGGTCTTACTGAGATTTATTTGGAAAAAAATACTGTATATGTTGAAATTTATTATTTCCAAAAAAGTGTATTAAAGCCAATGAATCAGTTAATTTATTTGAATTTTTAACTTTGAAAATTTTGTAAAGATTTTGTAAGTCAGGAATTTTAAAATTAGTTTGGAAACTCATGAGATATATTCTCTATCAGTGCTATATTACATTAATACCACTAAAATAATACATTAGCTTATTTGCAACTAGTTCTTTTTACAATACTAAGATAAATAAAAAATATTTTAACAAACCAAGTAGTGATTTGTAGTAAAAGATGGATTAAGTTGTATGAAAATTTTTAAAGTCAGAGTAAATTAAAAACCATCTCCAGTTTGCTACTACTAACTATGATTAGGGTTATTTAAGTTTTACCTACAATGAATCAACTCTGTCATGGCAGGATTCATAGCTAACACATCTTTTATATTTACCTATTCCCTGAGGATCTAGGACTATACTTTTCATATAGCAGGCATTTACTAAATGTTGAATGAATTATTATGAATTTAGTGTTCCTTTAATAAAATTAAGAGCTCTGGGAAAGGGCAATAGTTTACATCTTTGCATTAGCTGACTTTCTCTCTGACCATCTTCCAAATTCTAATTATTCTGTATTTTTCTACATTAGCACTTAATGAAATTAACCAAGTGCACACATTAAATATCATTTCATAGCAACAAGCCCTTAAAAACGTTTTGCTTGTCAGGCAGTATCATCCATATTCCATTCCTCTTTACTCTCCAGAGTCTCTTCATTTGGTAATTTTGTGGTACTTGCCTGACAATCACTTGTTGTCATTGTTGCTATTATTATTCCTTGCTTATTATTATCCCTAAAAGGAATCCTTCCTGGGCTAGAAACCTAGCACACAAAATTAAACTTGATTCCCATATCTTTAGATCAAGAGACCCCAGGTTCATACATACTCTAGAAATGTTTTTGTTTTTTTGTTCTTGCCGAACTGGTACAAGAAATCTAAAATATCGTAAATCCAATCTTACTTGTGATGCTATCACATTTTGCTTAAGTACTTTCTGTTGGGTTTGTTAAGAGTTACTTAATTTTCTATGTGCTATCAATCTAATTAAAAACAACAAAAAGTTAGCCCATGTCAACACACTTTATTCTATGGGTAAAATGTCGCAAGTGGTAAGCTACCCTCTTATTTAGAAGCATTTCCAGAGTTCCTTTATCTTACCCAGCACTCTAACCTATATGAAATTGGGTATTTTTCTATCTACTGAAATTTACAATGTAATCAGTAGCATGATTAAATCTAAAGGGTGCTATGTATATAGAGCTTTACGTCTAATATGTGGATATGCTTATGGGTTTGCTTTTACATCTTCCCACAAACTAGCAGAGAGAGTTGGAAACTTCATTAAAAAGACATTTGTCAAGATGTTGAAGGAAAAGGAAAACCCTTCACAGGCTATCTACCTAATTTCCAGCCAATACAGGATTACTCCCAGTAGGAAACCTTTATTGCTTTTACTGGCCTAAGTGATGAGGTTGTTAGCATCTCTTTTAGCTGACTGCTTTGCAATCTAGCTGCTTTCAGTTACTACAAAAGTCATCTTAATATTCACATAGAACTTCTGTCTCACTTCATTTCTTCCAACATTGATCTCACAGTGTCCCGTGGCAAAGCTTATCCTCCTCTCATGAAATTTCAAATGTGTCAGAATTACATAAACAAGGTATTTGGAAAAGGGTTCAACTTTGTCCATATTTAACTCAATCCCATATAGAAGGGGGGATACTCACACATATAGAAGCTTCCATCCTAACTTCTACTTCCTTATATGCCAATAGTCATTGGACCAATGGATTTTAAATGTGCCATTTTATGCAAAAGACATTTCTTTCACTGCTTGCTGGAAGCTTGATGTCCATCCTAACTTCAGCTTTGTTCTGACATCTTAAGAATTTTGGAAATTATGAATGGATAGTCAGTGAACAAAATTCTAAATTGTTTCTTCACAGTTCTTTTGCAAATAAAATGATGAGATCTTGGAAAAAACATTTGTAAGAGGAATGTTTGATATGCAGAAGGATGTCACAAGATCAGGACTTCAAAGTCATAAAGATGAAATAGACTGAAACCCATACACATGAGAAAGTAATCTTTGTTATTGTGGCTGACTGTCACAGTTACCTTCCTCTACATTATCTACTGAAAAGAAATATTTCAGAAACATACCTTTGAAGCAAATAAAATGGTGACTGAGCTACATTCTGATATCTGTTTGTATAGTTTCAACTCTCCAATGTATTTCTATAAGCAATCTACCTAAATACACTAAGGCTTAGAAGCTAATCAAAAAATTATAATTCTGTAAATGCATCAATGGAAAAGGGGGTTACTTATGGTCAAATGCCATTAATCAAATTTTGTATAATAGCATAATTATTTCTGGTTAATTTCTGACTATTATTTTAAATGATACATTCACAGTGGTTAAAAATCTACTAGAAGAAAGTGCTTCCTATAATATAATCCTGAAGGAGACTTCCTCCTTTTGCAGTGTATTTGCAAGAAATATTCAGACAATGCAGAGTGAGACTTTCTCCCTTCCTTGGCTCCCAAACTTGTGACAGAATTTTCACACACATGAAAAATAACATTTTCTCACAGGTTCAATGGTTATTAATATTATTAGACTTTCTCATAGATAGCCAGAATAGCCTTGTCCAGTTATTGAGTATTTTAGAATATTTTTTTTCTGTTAATTTTGTTCTGTTTGTGCTCCCATGGGCTATATTCACAAAAATTCTGACTTACTTTTCTAATACACAGGTCGTCATGGAGATGGAGGTTACTGGCCAGTTGATACTAATTTAATTGATAGAAGCACTCTCAATGGTAAGTATATAAATTATATTCTATTGGATTAGTTATACTAATTAAATTTTTCATTCTAAAGTATCTGATGCAAATTTTCTATTGACAAATACCAAGATCCCTGGATTTGGGGGTTTAGTGGGATAATACAAACATGAAGCTATTAAACAAATCAATAGTACATTCTACCAGGAAATGATGCCAATGACAGGTGACAGCTACATAAAGTAATATGAAAGTCCAAGCATAAAATATTTTATCAGTGACACAGGGCTGTTAAATAACTAGACTTTATTTAAACTGTTGTTGTGTAGTTTAATTATCTGTAAAACTGTAATTTTATCAGAAAGAGATGATATACTAAGGCTGATTGAACTAAAACAAATTCAGTTTTACAAATTAAAATTACTGGGACTTTAAATCTGTAGAGTACATTTTACTCTTTAAATTTTCTAGTATTTTATGGCTAGTTTTCCTTTGTGTTGTTAAGTTTAGACATTATTTTGCTTATTCTACTAAAGCTTGCTCAGATAGCTATTGGCTTTTTATGACTAGATAAAAGTAGCACCTGGGTCTTTGTGGAAAGAACATGTTGGTATGAGGAATGCATTCCAGGACCTTGTGCTCAGTTTTGATGAAACAGAATCTTTAGAACAATGAATTAATACCAAATTTCCAAGAGGCCAATTTATGTATAAAATTGTAGCTTAAAAAATGACTGTTTCTGTTGCTTGGTTTGATTTACTGAAAAAAATCAGACATTCAAAATGTAATGATGAACACTTGAGTAATCACCAAGATTAAGATACTAAATATTCAGGATTCAATTGAAATCGCTCTTATGTCTCTGAATTATCTCAGGCTTCTTTCCATTGTCATTTTTTCAGTCTGATATAACTCTTTTCCCAATTTAATGTTTACTACTTATGTATAAATATCTCTAAACAGTTTATTATTTTGCATGTTTATAAATTTATAGAAATATTGCCATATCATATGTACTCTACTGTAACTAACATTCATCTTAGTGTTTTTTAAGATTTATCCATGTGCTTATAAAGAGTTCTCATTCATTTATCTTTGCTGGTATTCATTTTCATGAACTAACACAATTATTTATTTAACCCTTCTAGTAGGTGTTAATGAAACATTTGATTACTAAACAGATAAACTTCTATTTGGATGTTCACTTATTTAAAAATCCAGATAGGAAGCCAAAATTATGATCTGAAAGCTGTTTGCTGAGTATGAAATTAAAATAAAGGGGTGAGCTGAGTAACTATTTCTTTTTGTAGGCTCTTCTAACTGAATGCATCCGTTTTCCCAAAGATAATATATATGTAGAGTAGACCAGATTCTTGAGCCAAATGGTTAGTGCCCTTCCACTCTCGCCAATGATTGACTCAGAAACATATTTTCACTTGTTGACTTTCCTTTTCAATTTGTCTGCCATACCTTTCTCTGCTATTAATGCCTTTTACCTAACCATAGACAAAAGCATTTTCTTACATTTAATTTTATCATATTTCATTCTTATAATCATAATAAATTACCTTATATTTGTCATTTATAAGCAACAGCAATTTCTTGTTCACAGTTCTGGAGGCTGGAAGTCCAAGATAAAGGTGCTAGCAGACTGGTTTATTTGGTGAGGGCTCATTCTTTGCTCCACAAACTGTGCCTTCTACCTTCCCATAGTGGAAAGGGCAACCAGGCTTCCACAGGCCTCTTTAATAAAAGTAGTAACCCCATTCCTGAAGGGTCTCCCCACCTCACATAATCAATACTTCTCCAAGTATTTTTTTTTTAAATCACCAAAGTAGAACTTATTTTCAATATATGAATTAGGGTGGGAGACGACAGACATTTAGAACATAGCAAGCTTCCTGAACATGCTTTCCAACCAAGATTATATCCAGGATGCTCTTTCTGGAATGTTCACAACTTTCTATTATCTCCTTCCTCACTTAAGTAACACTTGCTATAGCTAATGCCTACCTCTGGTAGTCTTTAATGTACAGAACAGGCAGAATGGGAGCTCACAGCATTAAGATAAGAGAGGGACAGGTGACAGAACAATGTCACGTTCCATAAAATAGATTTAGGTAATGAGAGTTTTATCTTATATCTCAACACCAAGCATACTGCATACATTAGAGGACTCACTCAAAAAACACTATTAAGTCTTCATTGAATGCAGGGTGTTTGTAAAGAGCAGTGGGCACACATGGAAAGACACATCATTGCAGGAGCAGTAAACCAAGAAAGGGAATTACTCAAGTAAACATGGCAGAGTATTACACTTTAGGAAAATAAAATATGGTAAGGAAACTACCAGGGATAGGCAGAAGGGTTTTAAAAAAGAAATTGATGCAATTTTGAGGGAAAACATAATTATAGTACTTTTTACCCTAAAGTAGAGAGGTTCTAGTTTTGGAGTCAATGTGGGGAACTAAAAGCTGCCTTCTTTAAAAATCATCCAGCAGTGCCAACTTTGAGATGCTATTTCTACAAGGAGTTTCAAATTGGAATCCTTCTCCAGTTAAAGGCATAACTACAGGAGAGTATTTTTTTCAAGGAATAGAGCACCACAAAATTAAAAAAGGAATCAGTATGAATAATGAGGAAAGAATAATTATCCCTCATTGCTTTCAACTACTACTATACAGTGGATATGAGTTTTAGTGGTGGAGCAGATGTAACCCACAGAGAGAGAAGTGTGTACTGTCAAACTTCATGCTGTAAACAATGCCAGTTTTAGACAGAATTGCCAGATTTAGCAACTGAAAAATATTGAATTATTTGTAATCGCCTATGAATCAGACAAGGAAAAAATTTGCAAAGGATCCCAACGTCAGTATGCACATGCATATCAATATATGTAACTTAAGCAATGAGAAATTACTCAACTTTGCCTGGGCTTCCTGTATTTTTAGATGCTAAATCTGGCAGTCTCAGTTTGGGATCAAGTTTATACATTTAGAGTTGACTATTTCAATTTGGCCTTCAAAATAAAATGAACCTTGGGTTACAAAGAATGCCCAGCTAAATTTGACGTGAACACATAAGTCAACAGACTTTCCTTTTCAAAGGAGATGAAAATAATAACAGTAATTGAGAGAAATGGTTGTCACTGTAGTTATTTTTTACCCCTTAGGAGTCCTAGTGAGTATAATTCCATAATTAAATTTGATTTGATAAACATTTTCTCACAGAAGAAGTTCCTAAAGATAAAATAAGCTAATGGCATCCAGTGGTTCAGGCTACTTTATGTAAATGATTGTCATTGTCCCCCCCAATTTTGACATCACTTCTTGATGCTTTAGGGATTTCATGTTAAGTGAGTAGAAGGAATAAAGCACCTGACTGGATTAAGAAGCTATTAGATTGGCTGATTACTGTGAATTGGTGATCTCAACATGATGGGGAAAAGGCAAATTTGACTTCTTTACTGTTCATCTACCAACAGATAAATGAGGCTGAATGTGTAATTTGACTGTAGTTCCAGCTACTACAAGAAAATTAGCAAAATTCTCTGAAAACTGAGCTTCCTAATTAAAATTCTGATGATGTCTTAAGCTTTCAGAAAGACATGTATTTTCCAATTAGATGTACAAGTAGTGAGTCCCCCACCAATGACAAAACTCCAACTGCAATTGAATATCACCCTTACAAAGTATGATGTATCAACAAAAACATCCTAAAGTTTGAGTTCTTAAAAGCATATACAATGGAATTTCATTCATCTTCCTTAGAATGACAGAATTAGAGATTTCCTGGTTCTCTTTATACTTTCTCAGTTCATTGTTTAAAGCATTATAATATAATAAAAGCTTATTGTCAGGATACACAGGACAACTGCAAATGAATTTAGACCCTACTAATTAATTACTTTCTTTATTAACATGCTATTCATTTAAAAATGCACAGAAGTGAGGTGGCATTGGAAGGTGACACAAACAATGCATACACATGTAAGTCAATGTAAAACTGGTAAAATAAAAGGAGAAAATAAAAAATAAAAATAAAAATGCACTTTTGGAATTCAAATAAAGAAAAATAAGATGTAGCTCATTTCTATTCTAGTAGTTGGTATCCCTTAATTAAATTGTAGAAACTGAAGAGGCTTCCTAAATATTTTCTGATGACAGGTAGAATCAAAGCTAACATTGATGTTCTGGTAGTATTTTACTTTTATGATGCATTCAGTTTTAGATTATGGTCAGCATTCTTAACACTGACAAATCTTCAACATCTGAAAATAAATTTTGCAGCTTATATTTATATGAATGACAACAATGATAAAAATTACTTGAAGTTTTTCCTGTTGAAAGGTATTGATTTCCTTTTGTTGATAGTACTGCCTATACATTACAAAATCAACTTAGAAAATTTTAAGGTTTACAAACTCTACTGAATACTATTTTCTTGAACTCAACTTTTTAAAACATAGTTAAGCTTGACATATTTTAACATGTTTTTGATACCTCATTATTAATCAAGCATCATATTTTACTCAAAATTGTGTTGGGTGATCTTTAAAACTTGACATACATAGTGCATGTAATATAAAAGCTCATGGTTGCCTTTTATGTTTGAAAAGCTGTTTTTTTTTCAGATTCAAAAACATTTAGCCAAAATAAACGTGTACATAGAGTCCTTTTCATGTTTCTGTGAAATAATTATTCTAAGGTTGGTAAAGTATTAGAGGACACTCAACAGTATACTTAGAAGACATCTTAATGCCATGGGAAGGCCCAGTAAGAAAGTTTCACAACTGTCCCCCAAATGGAAAGATAATTAGAGGTACTCCCACTTCTGGGACCCAGCATAGCGCTTGCAAGAGGTTGTGCTCACCTCTCACCCATGCAATATCTACCCCACAGAATTTTAAGGGATCCAAGCTAACCTCAAACCCCAGATTCTAGAACTGACTTTTTTAGGGATTTCTGCTGTATAATTAATTGAGTCATTTAAACTGTTTGGATTCCAATTTCATGTCTGAATGCAGATATTGCTGAAGTAAAGTAGGACTTCTTAATCTCAGCATTATTATACTTGGGAGATAGATACTTTGCTGAGGGTACTGCCCTGGGAGCTATAGGAAATTTATCAGCATCTCTGGCCTCCACACACTGCATGCCAGTAATTGTTCTCTTCTCCCATGTTGTAGCAACTCAAAATGTCTCTAACTGTTGACAAATTTCCATTTGTTATGGGAGTAAAATCTTCCCACTTGAATTCCACTGCACTTGACAACCATTCCCTAAATGACGTTCAAGAGACATTAATTTTATGATGAGTGTTAAGGAACAAAAGTTTTGGCATTGACACCTCATCATCAAGAAACTAGGTTAAGGATCCAAAATGGTGACCAGGACACAGACACGGATGGCATGAACTCCATGAATTAGGGGCTTTGCTGAGACGCTGGAGACAAACTTGGCTAAGGTAAAGAACCAGGGAGAGCTGAAACGTTGGCACCTTGAACCCCTAACCAGTGGAAGGCTTCTCCATGCCACAATTCACTGAAAGAACATGCCACCACAGTCCATCCACCGACCCGCCAGCCACTGCCATCTGCCCGCCAGCCCACCAGCTGCCAGCTTCAAACGTGTTTGGGAGACCTTCAGCAGACCAAACAGAATATTTTCCTTCTGGAGTCACACTTGGCAAAAAAAAACCAAAAAGAAAAAACAAAACTCTGAAACCCTGAACCCCTAGCCCATCTCCACATCACACTGAAAAAACAGGAGGGCTCCAGAACCACCAGATGCCGGCTCCAAACCTGCATTTGAGACACAGACAAACAGGACTGGATGTGAAAGAAGTAACACCAAACTATTAAGACTGAAATTCTACTGTTCCTGAACTGGGGATTTTTTTTTCTATTCTTTAAGTGTTGGTTTGTCTTGTTCACTGTTTGATTGTCCACCATCTCTCCCTGTTGATTTCTTTGATTCTCCATTATTTTTCTTTCTTTTTCTTTTTCTTTTTTCTCTTTCTTTCTTGGTTATGTTAGTTTTACTATTGTAAGTTAGCTAATACTAAATTACACATAGACAGTGACAGAAACAGTACCAAGTGGAATGATGAGAAGACAAAAAAGTGATAGAAACCATTCTCCCCCCAAAAATAAATTAGTACAGGATTCAGAGAGAAATGAAGAAAATGGATACCAAGATCCAGCTTCCAACAAAACAAAGATAAACTATACCAAGAAACCCAATGGAGCCCACAAGAACATCCTGAAAGAAAAAATCCTGCAAGTAATCAATGAGAATTTCATAGAGATGTTACTAGATACTGTCAACCATAATATACAAGAGGCCTCAAGAAGTTCCAACACAGCAAAAATAAAGAATATGAGGAAACAAAAAATCAAATAAATGAACTCATAAGAGTCCTAAATAAACACCAAACTGAAACTGAGAAACCATAAATGGAGAGATAAATGAATTAAGGATGAAAATTGACAATATTAAAGAGGAAGTGACCCATGATATGGAAAATCTCAAAAAAAAGAATGAAACAGAAATACAAAACAAAATGGAAGGCTACTCCAGCAGACTAGAACAAGCAGAAGACAGAATCTCAGAACTTGAAGAGAAATGGAAATTAAAGGAAAAACTGCAGAACTGTTAGTCAGAAACTCAAGACCTGAAAGGAATATGCAAGGACTCACCAACTCCATCAAAAGACCCAACCTGAGAATCATGGACATTGAGGAAGGAGAAGAGGTGCGAGCAAAAGGAATTCGTAATATATTCAACAAAATAATAACAGAAAATTTTCCAAATTTAGAGAAAACTATGACAATTCAGGTACAGGAAGCCTCCAGGACACCAAACAGACTGAACAAAATAGAACTACCCCATGATATATTATCATTAAAACAATCAGCACAGAGAATAGAGAAAGAATATTGAAGGCTATAAGAGAGAAAAAACAAATAACATACAAAGCTAAACCCATCAACATCACAGCAGATTTCTCAATGGAAACCATAAAAGCAAGAAGAGCATGGAATGAGGTCTTCCAGGCCTCATTCATGAAAATAATTTCAACCCTATGATACTCTACCCAGCAAAACTACCATTCAAAATAATGGAGCAATAAAAGTCTTCCATGATAAGCAGAAACTAAAACAATATATGACCACCAAGTCACCACTACAAAAGATTCTTCAAGGAATTGTGCACAAAGAAAGTGAAAGCAAACAAAACCATGAAAGAGCAGGCAGTACCAAACCACAGGAGAAGAAAAGGCAGAAAGTAGAGAGTAACATTGATTTAGCTGCACACAATCAAACCCTTAAACAACAAAGACAACTGAGTGACAGGAATCACCACATACCTACCGATACTAACACTGAATGTTACCAGACTTAACTCCCCTATCAAAAGACACCGCTTGGCAAACTGGACTAACAAGGAAGATCCAACAACCTGCTGCCTACAAGACACCCATCACATTGACAGAAACAAGCACTGGCTGAGAGTGAAAAGCTGGAAGAAGATTTACCAAGCCAATGGCCCCCAAAACAGGCAGGGGTAGCAATATTTATCTCTGACAAAGTAGATTTCAAACTTACATTGATCAAATGAGATAAAGAAGGATACTCCATACAATTGAAGGGGAAATACACCATAAGGAAATAACAATTATCAACCTATATGCACCCAACAACAATCCACCCAATTTCATCAAACATACTCTGAAGGACCTAAAAACATATATTGACTCCAACACAGTGGTACTGGGAGACTTTAACACCCCCCTATCACCAATAGATAGGTCATCCAAATAAAAATTCAATAAAGAAATTCTAGAACTAAATGACATCATAGATCAAATGGACCTAGCTGAAGTCTACAAAATATTTCATCCAACTTCTGCACAATATATATTCTTCTCAGCAGCTCATGGACCTTCTCCAAAATTGATCATATCTTAGGGCACAAAGCAAGCTTCAGCAAATATAAGAAAATAGAAATTACCATGCATTCTATCTGATCACAATGCATTAAACTAGAAATCAGTAACAAAAAAAACCAGTAAAAACAAATGCAAACAATTGGAGGCTGAACAACACATTGCTCAATGATCAATGGGTCATTGATGAAATAAAAGAGGAAATTAAAAGGTTCCTGGAAGTTAATGAAAATGAAAACACAACCTACCAGAACCTATGGGACACAGCAAAGGCAGTCCTAAGAGGAAAGTTTATAGCCATGAGTGCATATATTAAAAGGTCAAAAAGATCTCAAATTAATGACCTTATGCTACATCTCAAACTCCTAGAAAAACAAGAACAAGCAAATCCCAAAACAAGCAGAAGGAGAGAAATAATTAAAATAAGGGCTGGAGTCACTGAAATAGAAACAAAAATAAAACATACAAAGAATCAATGAAATAAAAAGCTGGTTCTTTGAAAAAATAAATAAGATTGATAGACCCATGGCAAACCTGACTAAAATGAGGAAAGAAAAATCCCAAATCATAAAAATCAGAAAGGCAAAAGTGGAGAGAACAACAAACACCATGGAAATCCAGGAAATCAACAAAGACTACTTTGAGAGCCTATATTCTAATAAATTTGAAAAATTTGAAGAAATGGAAAGATTTCTAGATACTTATGACCATCCAAAACTGAACCAAGAGGATATTAATCACCTGAATAGATCTATAACACAAAATGAAATTGAAGCAGCAATTAAGAGTCTCCCCAAAAAGAAAAGTCCAGGACCTGATGGATTCTCTGCTGAATTCTATCAGACCTTTAAAGAAGAACTGATACCAACACTCCTCAAACTGTTCCATGAAATAGAAAGGGAAGGAACACTGCCTAACTCATTTTATGAAGCCAATACACACTCTTCCCAAAACCAGACAAAGACACCTCCAAAAAGGAGAACTATAGGCCAATCTCCTTAATGAATATCAATGCAAAAATCCTCAATAAATTAATGGCAAATTGAATCCAACAGCACATCAGAAAGATCATCCACCATGACCAAGTCAGCTTCATCCCAGGGATGCAGGGGTGGTTCAACATACACGAATCTATAAATGTAATACAACACATTAGTAGAAGCAAAGACAAAAACCACTTGATCATACATGCAGAAAAAGCTTTTGACAAGATCCAACACCACTTCATGATAAAAGCTGTAAGAAAACTAGGAATTGAAGGAATGTACCTCAACATTATAAAGACTAGACATGACAAACCTACAGCCAACATAATACTCAGCAGTGAAAAACTGAAACCATTTTCCCTAAAATCAGGAATGGGACAATGGTGCCCACTATCTCCACTCCTATTCAACATAGTCCTGGAATTCCTAGCCAGAGCAATTAAGTAAGAAGAAGAAATAAAAGGAGTACAAGTAGGTAAAGAAGCTGTCAAAATATCTTTATTTGCAGACAACATGATCCTATACCTTAAAGTCCGAAAAAACTCTACCCAAAAACTCCTAGACAACAAAAACAACTACAGCAAGGTGGCAGGATACAAAATCAACTTACAAAAATCATTAGCTTTTCTATACACCAACAATAAACAATTCCATTTACAATAGCCTCAAAAAAACCCTCAAATACCTAGGAGTAAACTTAACAAAGGATGTGAATGACCTGTAAAAGGAGAACTACAAACCCCTGAAGAAGGAGATCGAGGAAGACTACAGAAGATGGAAAGATCTCCCATTATCATAGATTGGTAGAATCAACATAGTAAAAATGGCTATACTATCAAAAGCAATCTACATGTTTAATGCAATTCCCATCAAAATCCCAATGACTTTCATCACAGAGATTGAAAAAATCTACCCTAAAGTTCATTTGGAACCACAAGAGACCGCTAATAGCCAAGGCAATACTCAGCAAAAAGAACAGTGCTGGAGGTATCACAATACCCGACTTCAAACTATACTACAAAGCAATAGCAATAAAAACAGCATGGTACTGGCACAAAAACAGACATGAAGACCAGTGAAACAAAATAGAGGACCCGGATATGAATCCACACAACTATTTCCACCTATTTTTGACAAAGGAGCCAAAAATATACAATGGAGAAAAGACAGCCTCTTCAACAAATGCTGCTGGGAAAAGTGGTTATCTGTCTGCAAGAAACTGAAACTAGATCCATATCTATCACCCTGTACTACTACCAACACTCAAAATAGATCAAGGACTTTAGTATCAGGCCTGAAACTTGAAGTTCATACAGGAAGGAGCAGGAAACACTCTAGAAGTAGTGAAGGACTTCCTCAATAGAACCCCAGCAACCCAGCAACTAAGAGAAAGGATGGACAAATGGGACTTCATAAAATTAAAAAGCTTCTGCACAACAAAAGAAATGGTCTCTAAACTGAAGTGACCACCTACAGAGTGGGAGAAAATATTTGCCATCTATACATCAGACAAAGGGCTGATAACCAGAATATACAGGGACCTTAGAAACTAAACTTTACCAAAATCAATGAACCACTCCAGAGGAGTTTGATGTCCCCCACTCCAGAGGCACTAATAATACAGAAACCTTAGAGCAACAGAGGTCAACATGAGAAGGGGATCAGGAACCAGTGTAAACATCAGTTAGAGATAAATCAACATGGGTTGTAGCATATTTGTGCATGGAAGCAACGCTAAGAATCTCTCTGTATAGCTATCCTTACCCGAACTAGCAAAAACGCTTTGTCTTCCTTATTATGCTTATGTCTTCTCTTCAACAAAATTAGAGATAAGGGCAGAACAGGTTTTGCCTGGAAGCGAGGGTGGGTGGGGAAAGAGTGTGGGGACAGGGGTGGGGGGGTTTGGGGGAGAATTGACCCAAACAATATATGCACAGGTGAATAAATGAATAAAAAAAAAAGAAACCAGGTTATTTATCTTTTGTCAGTACATTCCCTTCTCCTTGAATAGTACTGGTCTTAGTTCTAAAAGAACTTTTGTGCTTATGCTTATGTTCTTGATTTTGGTGATCTCATATATTCCTGAGTCTTCAAATTCCATCTGTGTGCCAACTCCCAAATTTGTAGCTCTGATTCAGACCTTATAGCTGACTTTTAACGTGTATCATCAGCTTCCCACTCTAGTGTATTCCAGGCTAAAGACTTGCTCTTCCCGCTCTGATCCTTCACCTTCACCTTCATTGCATCTCAGAAGTAAGGACTCTGGTTGAGTTGGCTTCTCTCCAGTGTCCAGATTGTGTTTTGGGCCTTTTTTTTCAGACAACACTGTACAATCATCCATTTAGATGGTTGCATTCACTGCCTTCTCATCATCGTCCTCACCTTCCATATGGAGAACTTCAGTGTCCTCTTAGGTGGCCTCTCAGCTTCCACCACTAATCCTCTCCACTCAGTAGTCAAAGGGGTTTTCTTAAAACCAATCAACTCTATCACAGACTTGCTGAAAACCTTAAATAGTCCATGATTTCATTTTAGAAACTGAACGTGATTTACAGAGTTTCATATGATAGGTCCTGCTTCTTGTTTCTTCCATTTTCATGCCGTTCTTTTTTGTTCCCATTATTCCAGATACATAGCCTACTCTCTGTTCCCTTGTGAAGGAACAGGATGTAATAACATACTTGATGATTCAGCATATCTGCTACTTCCATAATGAGCACTTCCATGAGCCGCCACCAACAACCATATGTCCATATCCCATTATCTAGCTATATGAACCCATCTACATTCTTTTAGCACCACTTAAAATTGTAATTTATAATCATTTGAGTCATGTTTCATCTAACATCAGTCTTTACCAATAAGTGGTAAGTTGCATGATGTCAACAATTATGCCTCTTTTGACCAAAACTTATCTTCAGCATTTAACTGATTCTTCGACACACGTTTGTAGAGGAATTGCATACACTCTCTACCATCCTTAAAACAAGAAACTTTTTACAACTTAATCAACCAAAGAACTTTCTCCCCGTAGCATTGATGAATATACCTCATTTTAGGGAACATTAGGCTTCATTAACTGTGAGTCTCTTTAGGCTGATTGCCTATAGCATCCAATTTTAAGAAACAGTGCATTGAAATGCTCAAAGCCATAGGAATTTCTGTTCAAGTTAGAGTATGTGTAAAATTATTAAGACTTAGGTTGAGTTCGGACTATTCTAATAATAACAAAACTGTTATAAGAGAAGAATGCAGTTATGAAAAAGATAATGAGACCTCAACTAGTAAGTTTCATCAGGTCTTTCTTCCAAATTGAAACTGCCATTCTTATGTTCATTTTTTACCTGTGTATAGATGTTGTATAGTTGTTTGATCACAATCATGACTGCAAGGGGATCAGCTCCTCAAAATAGAAGCTGTAGCTTCCATATTCAACACCTGATTTGCTTTCTATGTAATGAAACACTCAGAGATGTGGTCTATCAGCAAACTTGCTGCAGTCTTTATGAGGGAAACATTTCATAATGAACATAAATATTTCTGAAAGGCCATTCTGTTTTAGAAAAAAATTAATTATTATTTTACTAAATAAACTTTACAATCTTCACTGACTTTAAACCCATTACATTACTAAATATATATATTTGCTTTTACTAAGTGGTCCAGTAAAAAAGATGAAACATTTTACTATGATCAAACATCATGAAAATAAAAACTGAATGGAGGGCTGATAGAGTGACTCCAGTGAGATAGCACCTGCCTAGCAAGCAAGCACAAGGCCCCAAGTTCAACACCCAAACCCAAACGGAATGCCGAGATTATGAAAAAAAAAATTGATTTCTCACCAAGTTTCAGGATGTACATGTGAGTCTTAGTTATTCAGGTAATGGGTGTGCACACGACTATACTAACACCAGGAACAGATACTATATTAATACATTATATTTCTTCTTTATATTGGGAAAAATCTCATAAGATGAAATACATTAAGCTACATCAGAATGTCTATTGAGGGCCAGCTCTGTGCCAGGGCCTGTGGTCAGTATATTCCATTACCTCATGGAATAATCACAGCACCCTGAAGGATTTGTGCAAGCCTTTGGGTTGCCCCATTGCAGCTTCCCCACCAAAGCCAGAAAGGTAGCAAATGTTCTTTACCTTTCTAGAGTCAGGCAGCCTCCCACACTCACAGCTCCCAACTACAGTCCTCCTGAATTGTGAGCTCTAAATTCTCTCCTAATTCAGATCAGTCTTTTCATGACTTGAGATAGAGTCAGTCCTCATTCTCTACAGATTACATATTTGTGAATTCACTTATGTGTATTTGAATGTATTGCAACCTGCATATCAAAACTCATGGTGCTTTTGTGCTCATTCATAGACATGAACAAAGTAACAAAAAATTTGAATTGTCGAAGGTTCATATAGCCAGGTCAGATGAAGCAAAGACTCTTCCTTCTTGCTTTAGCTATAAAATAAATGAGTGCGCTTTTTCTGGTATATTTAGTGCCATTTCTTTTTTATTTTGCAATTTTTTTCACTTTGGTAATTTTACTGTTTAAAATTGTCCTACAACATAATGCTGAAGTGCTCTCTGGTGTTTCTAAGCATATGAGGACTATGATGTCCTTTACAGAAAATACACATGTATTTAACTTTGTTCAGGTACATTTATAGTGCTGCTGCCTGCAAAACGAGTATTAGTGACTGAATGTTATACATTAAAGGGGTGTCTTTAAATAAAGCACAGATAATATAGGTTATATATTTATTGTTTGATAAAAATGTGATCAGAGGCTCACAAGAACTTAACCTGTTCTCTTGAAGTAAATGTATGAATTGCTTCAAGGAAATCTTATTTCTTTTATTTATAATAAGTTTTTTGATGAGTCCCTCATTCTTGGATTCAGGTTATATCAGCCATGCTTATTTTTCCAGTGATAATGAATCAATAATAATTTATCTAAGTTTGGGTAGCTTTGGGGTTTTTTTTGTTGTTGTTGCTGTTGTTATTTTGGTAATACTAGGATTTGAACTCAGGGCTTTGTATTTGCTAAGCAAGCACTCTACCACTTAAATCATGCCCACAGCCGTTTTTGCTTTAGTTATTTCTCAGATAAGAGTCTTGCACTTTTTTGCCTGGGTTGGCCTCGTACAGCAGTGCTCCTGAACTCTCTTTCCAGAGAAGCTGGGTTTCTAGGCATGAGCCACTGTGCCTAACCTGGAAATTACCTTTTCAAACAATTCATAATAACAAGTCAGAAGATATCATATTAATTTTGCAAGTATCCAACAAGAAGTAATAGCTCAATATTCACCAATTCAGTGTTTGTGGCAACTTTATAGAAAAACTACTGCAAGTAGCAAGAATTGGCCACATCTAAAAACAACATTGTACTCTACTTTTTTTTTTTTTTTTTTTGATGGTATTATGGTTTGAGCTCAAGACCTTGTTCTTGCTAGGCAGTTGTCTACCACTTGAGTCATGCCTCCATCCCTTTCTATTTTTAGTTATTTTGGAGATAGGGTCTCATGGTTTTGTCTGGACTGGACTGGGCCACAATCCTCCTATTAATGCTTCCTGCATAGCTGGGATAACAGATACATACCATCACATGCAACTCTTGGTTGAGAAGACGTCTTGCTAATTTTTTGTTCAGGCTGGCCTCAAACTATGATCCTCCTGATATCTGTCCCCTGTGTAACAGAGATTACAAAGTAGCCCTTGTACTTGATTTTCTTAATGTCACAATTGATGTCAGATATTATGGTTTGAGATTTGGAAATTGATAAAAGACCTCAAATACTAAGTTTTTAAATGATGGAAACTTTTATTTAAAGAATCATGAAGACCTGGCATCAAAGCTCTCTAATGGGAATCCTTATTGCAGCCTAACTCTCCAAGGAAAATGACATCAGTATAATCTCACTCTTGCTCAGCAGGATCCAGACTCATTATGTTCTCAGTTAAAATATGATAGCTTCTTGGGTAGAAAGATATTTGAATAATTCTGTCTTACTAGGTTTTAAAAAAATGTTCATAGGCGTGCTATTATGTGTAATTCATACTAAGTTTGTTAAACTGTTGAATTTAAATCATGCTAATAAAAACCATGAGACCCTGAAACATCTCTCTTGTAAGCTCTCACACAAAAGGTTAATTTATTCCAACCAATTAATTTATTAAGCACATAAAGGGCATATTAAGATAATACTACAAAATAACTTTTCAAATAATAAGTAAAGCTATGTTACAGAAAGTTCTGACCTTTCATTACTTGTCCTATTTCTTTGTAGTAAATATAAAAATCACTTCAAAGAAATCTTATTTCTTTCATTTATAATCAGAATCTTTTAACAGAAAACATTATTTAAAGACTTTGATGAGTTCCTCCCTCTGGGATTTAGGTTATATCAGACATGCTTATTATTTTTCCAGTAATAATGAATCAGTAATAATTTATCTAAATTTATGTAACTATTTTTTCATAAAAGTGATAATCTTAGGTAACTTGTCAAAAGACATTGTTTCAATTTTGCAAGCACTCAGTTATATTTATTTGTGGAAAAAAAGGTTAATTTGTCTTTTGCATTGAAGTAGAATCAAATAATATGTGACCTTTGTTTGGCTTCTTTTACTTAGCCTAAAATTTTCATGGTTCTTCCATATGTGGTATGCGTCCCTTTTGTAGCTGGATAATATTCCATTACAAGGATATACCACAGTAGTCAGCTCATGATTTTGTGTGGACATTTGTAGTTATTCATCTTGGTTGGAAATTTGTAGGTGTTTTCCTCTCACTTTTTATCACCTTTTCCCTGCTTCAGGAAAACATTTTTTTTTTTTTTTTGGCAGAACTAAGGTTTGAACTTAGGACTTTGCATTTGCTAGGCAGGTACTTTAAGAACTTTTTCCATTCTTTAAAGAGCTTACTAAACACTGGCAGTAACTTCTCCCTGATCTTAAATCCCATATGCTTGTGTTTTCTCAGAGCCACCCATTGGGCAGATGCACCCACCACATGGCAGTGTCACCCCTCAGAAGAACAGCAATCTACTGGTGATCATCGTAGTCACCATTGGCATCATCACAGTGCTGGTTGTGGTGATTGTGGCAGTGATTTGCACTCGGCGCTCTTCAGCCCAGCAGAGAAAGTAAGTCACACCCAACACCCAAGAGGAAGGCAATCACCATCTTCGAGAGTTGTACTCTTGGTAGTCTTTCTGTGTGCCTTTATAATTTGTCACCTGTTCCTTATCTCCTGACCCAAGCAAGTCTTGCTTTTTTGCCTTTTGTCCATTCTAAGCTTATAATTAAGTAATAGCTAAACTTGCAGATTGCACAATAGAATCCCTAAAGACCCACTTGCCTTTCTGTTTGCTTTTACTTCTCAGGGCCAGATTCTTCACTTCAAGACAGGGCAGAAGCTCTGTATATAACAACAGAGATTGGACTCCATGGTGTCTGTGCTTCAGGCTCTCTCTTCAATCCTACAGACAGTTGTGGAGTCTGCTTCTCTATGAGTACTTTATCACTTGTGACAGGGAGGCCTGTCGGCAGTTAATCAATGCTCACTGAATGGATAACAAAATATAGAATACCAAACTCAGTGTATTACAAATTGTGGAGTGCTCAGCTGAGAGGCAGTAGTGAAGAAAGAAAAGAGATTCCAGAGATTCGAAAGGGTTCATATTTCTTAGTTCTGGTTAATTGTCAGAAATTAAAATTGTTGAGATGTTAAAAAATATGTTCATATTATATAGCTACAAGTTCTAACACATGCACAAAATGTTGGATCAAAACACAAAGATTAGAATGAAAATAGGGTTTTAATGAAGTTACTTCCATTCCAAAAGCACTCAATTGTCAGCAAAATTGCCTTGTGTCCACCAATTCTGGGACTGAACCATAATATCCTAGTTATTCTCTGCCTCTTTTATTTCTTAGTCTTTTTTCAAATCTGGTTTGATATGTATTTTTCCACTGTTCTCCTTCACTGGGTAGAATATTTTTTTAGCCTTAAGCATAATGCTAGTTCTGAAAGCCTGAGGCATGGGCACAGAGGTAGCTGGTTTGACAACTATATTTACAGTCATTGCCAGACAAGGATTCTCCTGAAAGTACTTTTCTCTCTTCTCTTGCTATTAGCAGACTCTCTCTCTTCTACAAATCCTGTAACTCTATTTGTTGTTCTCTAGTGAATCACTCAGCACTCTGAAGTGAGGTGTTTAGAAACAGAAAAAAGTGTCACACAGGTAGAGGGGCAATTTTTAGATTTAGTTTATTTTTATGGCAGAACAAATTTTATATCCACCTACACTTATAGCATTGGATTATTTTGAAGCTGGTAATCACTTGCATGCTGGTTCATTGTGCCCAAATGAGAACCTGATGGAATGAGCTTACTGAGACCAGCCTCATGTGTAAGCATTCTGAAAAAAGATCACAGAGCTTCCTGAATGCTGAGCACTTGATAAGTCTCTAGGGGTAAAAGAACTAAATGAGTATGTGTTTTAGTTCATTTTCTGCTTCCATAAAGAGAATACCTGGGTGCTGAATAACTTATAAAGCAGAGAGGTTTATTTTACGCTCATAGTCTGGAAGTTCAAGAACATGACCCTGGGGTGATCTGTTTCTTGTGAGGACTTCCTGGCTGCTATACGCATGGCGAAAAAGCAGAATAACAAGTGGGCCTACAATGAAAAAAGAGGCAACAAGAGATGAGAGGTGGCCTTACCTTTGTTATAATGAATCCATCCTCATAAGCTCAAGAACTCATTCCTATAGTAAAAGCATTAATCATTTTTAAAGGCCCCAATACCTTTCAACACCTTACGCTGGAGATATGAGTTTCAGTGGAGACAAACCATGACAAACCATACCACTGACCAATCTCTTGGTCCAATGTTCCCAGAAAAGAGGTTGTGCAAATGGGATGGTAGAACATCAAGACCTTAGGTCTCTGAAGCAGATCTGAGAAAAATCACATAAAGGGAAGAAGAAGGAAGCACCAAAACCATGGTCATTCTACTTTGTAATGGTTTTCAAAACATCCACGCATTCACTAAGCTAAATCATTTAACTAAACCATCTGTAGTGGGTTTGTTTCTTGATGTTAGTTTTTTTCCCTTGTTATCATTATTGTGCCAAGAATGTTTGATGGTCAAATTGGCTGATAAACTAGATTATAAACGTGTTGTTTCTCTACAGAGAAAATGTCAGTCCTCTCAATATGTAAAAGTGAAATTTGAGGCCATCTTGAGAAAGTCTCAAATCATGGTAAATCCTATTCTAAGCAATTTAGTACAAGCTTTGCTGTATTATTTGAGAAGAACAAATGCTGAATCCTAAGTATAACTTGTTTTATGAATTAGGCAATGGATGAAAGAATAAATGACTCCACAAATGACTGAGAAAACAAAGAAAGTAAATTTCTAATTTAATTTGGTTTTTCCTCAGCCTACCCCCAAAACTCTTAAAATTTACTTGTATTTTCATGCTTGATTTTATATTTTTTTTCTACTGGCAGACCAATTGGTCTTCATCTTTCTGTGTTTTTTTTCATATGCTTAGCAGAAAGAAAGAGAAAAGATTTTCTTCAAGTTGCTTCTGAGTTTTAATTGAAATTTCTCTTGATTTCATTGAAGACTGCCCCAAACACCATCACAAATGAGGCCTTTGGAACAAATTGAGTAATGCAGATGAAAGCAAAATCAATTCCAATCTGAAGCAGAAATAAGATTTTTTACAGAGCTCTCAGAAAATGAGAGTTTACAGTAATTAATAAGGTGATGTAGGAAGCACATTCATGGCTTCTTTAATATCTCTTTGTCTAAAACTGCTAGTGAATGTAAATTTTTCCTTGAGATTGGTTGGGGACTTGAATTATTACACCAAGTGGATTGAAACATTCTTATGAAGTATTAGTAATACCTATTCAAGATAGCATATATGCATTTCACGCTAATTTATCATAGGTTTTTATTTATACATATGTTTAATGACATGCAAGAGCTGATGAGTCACAGTCTAGTGGCTAAGATTTCATTTTTGCCATAGAAAATACCTAACAAAAGTTAGTAACTAACTTTCCACTTCTGGTACTATTATATCTTTAATTAAACTAATTGTGTTACCTAAGGTAAGACCCTTAATCCCTGAGTGTCAATTTCTTCAACTATAATAAGAATTAGGACCAAGTCATCTGCTTTACCTTTGAAACACAGAAATCCCCCCCATGGAATAGTACGAAACTATAGTATCATAGGGTAGGGTAACATTTAGCTTTTAATCAACATAAAATAAAACTTTACACTTATTTTTAATATTTATTCATTAAAATTTGTAATTCAAAGAGAATCCCCTTATCCATTTTTATTAGTAAGATTATGGTAGAACATCATAATACCGAATGATTATATTGTATGAAAGCTTAAATTGATGGGTGTTTTCCTGTGCTTTTTAAAAATAATAACTTTTTCCTGGCAAACATATAGATCACATGTTCTGTTAGGTTAGAATCTAGATGTAGATACTAAAAACAAAATATTTGACATTGAATATGTCCTAGAAATCCAAAACACATGGTTATCTATCTGAGTAAATGAAATGTAAGTTTCCCTTGATAGATTCACTTTTTGGTTGAGCCTTCTGGTTGATTTGACATGTGCATGGCAAGTTTTAAATATTAACATATATTCATATCTTAACAAAAATAATTATTTTCAATACTGATGCTGAAGATCAAGTGTTTAAACTCTCAAGTAAAACACACTGCATTTTAACTTCTGTAGGTGACTGACTGATTTTCAGCTTTTTAACATTTCAACCGTGTTTCAGTATTCACCTCACATGGATTTTAGCTGGCAAATTCTTAGGACTTTAATATATCTTAATTACATCTCAGAAAGTACAGATATAGTTGAGTGACAAGAATTTGCCCTAGATTTCTAATAAAAGTTGTTTTATTTTATTTTTATTAGCCATTGATATAATGCAATGACTAATATAGAGGGGAATGAGGGGAAGATATTTATGCTTAATCATTTCTTTACACCTTCACGTCGACTCCTCGTCTCCTGAAGCCTTCCCCAAACACTAGTGGGGATGAGTGCTCCTGCCTTACACGCCATCAGATCTTGAGCACGTCTTTGACCACTGAAATTAATACAGAACTGTTTATTTGTCTGCCTCTTGTGCACAACTTGAGCAAAGGATGCTTAAACATATAGTGGGGACTAAATGATATCTTACAATGAGGCAAAAACAACTGTGAGTTGACAGTAATAGTTTAACTTCAAATGGACACAGACTTGAATAAAATGAAAATGCAGCACAGGTTGCATATAACCTATTCACACCCCCAACTGATAGAAAGGGAAAAGAAACTCCTCTTAAAATACTAGGTTAAGTGCAAAGTAAGCAGGAGATAAACGATAAAGAACTGGTAAAGAACTTATAAAATCAACAACGGAAAAATCTTTTGTATTTGAGTGACATAATCATTATTTGTTTAGAATGTGAAAATCTTCTTTGTGTTAATTCTTTAGCTGCAAATATTTCTGCAATTTCCCACACATTTGTGGGTATTATTCAAAATGTTTCTGTTGGAGGCAAGCCTCTCCTGACTTGGACCCTCTATTTTTTCAGCCTTACTACCTGCCATGTATCTAACTCTAATGATGTGAATGTTCTCAGGAACCATTCTATTTTTCATTCATTTGTTAAGCACCTTGTATCTCACTCATCTTCATATTTGTAGTGCTTAGCACATTTCTTGACACATAGTCAATATCCAATAAATGTTCACTGAATAAACAAATGAATAAATACTATAAAACAATGGATAATGTTGGAGAAGGGAAGAGAGCAGATTGTTCCCGGGTTGCTGTAGGAATGGGATTACCACAGAGGGAGCAGCTGAGCAACTCAATAAGACACCTGGCATCCAATGGCAAGATAAGTGATAAGAAAGAGAGATGAGGAAATGATTTAACTAATCTAAGATTTCATTAGCGGTTAGGAAGCCATGCTGTAATAGAGAAGATGAGGGGAACCTGAAAAATAAGAAGTTTGTAAGTAAATAGGACTACAAAGGCATTCTGGGCAAAAGTTCAACAAACAATCAAAGCAAAGCAATCTGAACACCAATGCTCAACCATGCCATGAGAGCTTTGCCATGATAATAGAAAGCAAAAGGAGAGAGCATTGAAGAATTCTGTGCTTTTCCTTTGTTCAAGAATACATGGTGAAAGATGAGACAATCCAATTTTAACATTGTTTGTTTTGAAACAGAAAGATCACTGGTACTGTGGAAAAACATGTATTTGGTATTACAAAGGGTTAAACATGATGGATATTCTTTGTCTGATAGAAATACTAGCCTTAAAATAAAAATAAATGAATGAACAGCATTTTTCAAACTTGAGGTGCATTAGAGTTCCCCCAAAAGGCTGTTAAAGCACAGATGGCTGCCCACCACCTCCCAAGTTCCTGAGTCAGTTGTTCTGAGGAAGGATCTGAGAGCATGCATTCCTACCAATGACCCTGGTCCATGGACTCTGCTTTGAGAACCATTGTACTGGGAGTATCTGCTTAAACACTTTAAAGATTCCAGTGGTGAAACAGAAGAACTGAGTGCTACAATGAGAAGCAGTCATTTTGTAAAAGAACCAACAGATGGGCAGAAGGTCAGGGTGCCAGCTGTTCCTGTAGGTTTTAAGAAAAATACCACAGAATTTAGAGATGAGCACTTGTTAGTTTTATTGCACACCTGCTGTCATGGGGGGTGGGAGGGTGGAGTGGGAACCTCTCCAAGGCCAAAGAGTTCTCTTTTGAATAAAGTTGATAAGAAACAAAAATACTTGAGTGGTTATTGATAAAATATATATCAAAAGGAAACAAAATAGTCTGTTTAGAGATCTTGAACATCTTTGCTGACAATAAGCTGGCAGTGTGAGAAGTCTTAGTAGAGGTCTTGGACTAATTAAAATCCATCAGAAAAGTGCTTATGAATTTTATCAGGAATGATAATTTCTTCCCAGATGAGTTCATAAAACGCAATCCACAAAGAGGTTCTGCATCAGTTCAGGTTTAGAACTCTTTTTAAAAATAGAAAATGCCTGGAATGCTTGACCCCGGAGTGATGGGGACTTGGCAAATGAATGAATGAACAAAGCATGCATGTAAACATGTGTAACCCAGAGTTCATAATTTATTACTGGTCTCAAAAATGTTTTGACATTGTTCCCATGGGCTATTTAAATATTGAGTAATCATGAGGAATCTGACTGTGCTTTCCTGGATATGGGAACTGATATTTTTCTGTATACTGTCACATAGATGTGGGGATTAAGTTATTTAGTGTTTTGGTCTGGTAGAAGGAGAGACAGACAACTAGGTGAAGCCTACAAATTTGAGAATGACATTAAATTCTTCTCCCAATATTAGCCAGGGTAGACTACAAAAATAGCTTGGGCAAATCGCAGATCAGCTGAAGAGGGCAGGTGAATTACAAAGAAATGAATTCAGAGAATGGTGCTTAGTAGAGTTATTATCTTAAACACAGGAAAATTATCTAGGAGTCATTATTCTCCATTGTCTGCAGACAGTGTGGAGCTGCTGGCAGGGTATCAGGAAAATACAGGTAGTCGTTGGGAAAATATTAGAGTAGCAAACACACATTATGTCTTTACAAAATAGGTGTTAAGACTAGAGTTCATGTCTCCTGTCTCATCAGCATGCTTCAAGAAAGACAGAAAAGAATGTCAGGAAAATTCAACAAATCATACCACCAAATATTTATTAATTGGCAAATATTTACAAAACTTCTTATTCAATACTTGGGAGGGCAAAGCCACTCCCAATGACTTTGCACAGGTTATAAAACGGTTTTCACTGAGAGTAGCTTGTTTGAGCCATTTAGCAACAATGCAAAGCAATTATCTTAATAAGCTGCTTATTAGAAATGAGGAAAGTGGGAAAGAGATGCTTCTCTGGTGCTGTCAAAAGTAGATTTTAACTGTTTGCATTCTGCCTTCTAAGAGGCATGATGATTTTTAATGAGCTAGAAGTCACAAGTGGAGACTAAACAAATATAAAATTGTATTAGCAGGGTCAAAATGTGTTTCTGAAAAAGGCTAAATGATAGATACAGTTTAGGATTTCCAGGCCATATAGTCTCCATCACAAGTATTCAGTTCTGCCACTACAGCGCAAAACAAGAGCTTGGATTTATCTCAATGAAACTTTATTTACAAAGACAGGCTTGGGCAGCTTTTGTCTGCAAGCCACAGTTTTGTGACCCCTTGCTGTAGAGAATGACTGGCCTCAGAGAGCATTTAAATCGCACTAGCCCAAAGATGAGACTATCACTGAAAAAAAATGAATTTAGGTTGCTAAATCCTTGTTGAGGCAAATAAGAGACATTTGAAACACATTTCCAGAGGACGGGTCTTTCTCTTCTCTTTTCAAAGGAGTCTCATTGTGTTTGAATTCAAACACTCAGTGACTCCAAGGCAAAAGTGTTTTATTTGCCTAAGAATGTCCTCAGGTGGCCTTTTGTTTTCAAATAACAAGAGTCCCAGTTGCACATTAAGTTATACAGCTGAAGTATAGACTTTCTTCTAAGCCCCAATCTTAGCTGCTGGCACAAATTCTGGCCTTTTTATTTCTATCTGCCCTTTCAAAGAAACTCCTTCATTTATCTGCTAAACAGATGTTGCAGTCAAGTACCTTATGCCTACCTCCAAAGATTGGCATATGGCTCCATCTAGCCCGTTGTCACCTGTGCATGAATCTCCAGCCGGCAAAGCTGGAGTAAGGAGCTTTCTGGCAGACAGCCTAAGCCCTGGGGATACAGCACCACATCTCCCATAATGTGGTGAGAATCTAGGGGAGAAGAGGAAAGGAAGCCAAGACAAGTCTGCCAATTTTGGGGTTTCACAGGATTCCTCCTGGGAGTCCTTTTGTTTCCTTCCCTGCTTCCAACTTGAATTGACTGAAGAAAAAGAGGAAGCACCGTTGGAAAGAGGCACTCACATTTGCCTTCTAACTTTGTTCCATAGAAAACGGGCCACCCACAGTGTGGGCAAAAGGAAAGGCAGCCAGAAGGACCTCCGACCCCCTGATCTTTGGATCCATCATGAAGAAATGGAAATGAAAAATATTGAGAAGCCATCAGGCACTGATTCTGCAGGAAGGGACTCCCCCATCCAAAGTTGCCAAGACCTCACACCAGTCAGCCACAGCCAGTCAGAAACCCAACTGGGGAGCAAAAGCACCTCCCATTCAGGTAATTATCTTCTCATTTGTGTCAGGAAAAGAATGCCATTCTGAACCCCAGATGGGAATTTTCTGCTCCTTTTTTTGATAGAGGTATCTTCACCAATTTTCATGCTATTTGGGGTCACTTATCAATAATTAAAATAATCTGATATAAATTTGGTTCATGAACCAATGATACCTCTATGTTCTCCATCATCCTGTAGCCTACATTTTATAATTTTAAAAATTCTTGAAAGTATTAGAGGGTGAGAAGTAATATACCTAGAATATGTTGAAGGAAGAAACATAAATGATATGATTGTTTTTTCTTAAATCTTGAACAGAAATTTTGTCAAGGCAATAAAGTTTGAAGCTATTCATATAGTTTTATGATCCCAGTATACATAGATAACTAAAAGTGGATTCTAAATTTGCTATCCATCTCTGTGTTAAAGAAACATGTCAGATCAGGGGAACTTGAAGTATGAAAAGTAAAATACTCTGTTATTTTGACCTTCATTACCATAGAGATCAACTCTCCTCGCCAAATGATTTTAATCACATTATATGATCACTAGTTTGATAGGCCTGTTTAAAAGCTGTTGGTATACCAAGGAGTGTGAAGGGAAAAGCTCATTTTTTTTCAATGAATTAGTGCAGAACAACCACTGATTTACCTGGAAACACTAAGAAATCTACAAAGTGATAAGACAGTTCTCGTTCTGTGGGTCATCATTATTATCTAAATGCTTTTGAGAAGTAGAATACTATATCAACTACTCTTCAAAAATCCCTTGGTCTTTTCATGTCGTGATTATAGGATGAGTAGCCAGTGTTTTTAAATTAAATTAAATATTTTTGTCATTTGAATATACAAATGGTTTACTGGGCTGTCTCATCTCAGAACTGCATAAACAAGGATTTCAATTATTGACTTTCAACCATGAATTAAAAATTGTTTTCTAGCATTTAAATGATATCTCAAGCATATTCCCTAATTTTTTGTCACTTTTAGTAATTAAAGGACAGTATAGTCCTACTGAAAACTGTAATCTAAAATTTAAATGAAAGATTCTCCTTCCTCATGGCTGGCTAGACTTTTTGTTATGCGGTCTGAAGTTTAAATAGTCTTAAAATCTTCTAGAACCTTTGAACAGAGTGGACTGGTGGAGCTGGGGGTAAAGGATGGAACAAAATCTGTTTTTGAAATACCTTTACACCCTTTTCACCACATCTTAGTTAGCCTTCCATCACTGTGGCCAAATATCTGAGATAATTGACCTCCAAAGAGTAAAGATTTATTTTGGCTCACAGTTTCAGAGCTTTCAGTCAATGGTAGTTGGCCTTGTTGCTTGGAGCTGTGGCAGCACAGTACATCATGGCAGGGACATGTGGCAGAGGAGGCCTGTTCACCTCATGGTGGTCAGGAGGCAAAGCGAGAGAAACAAAAAGGGGCTGAGACACAAAATCCCCTCTAAGGGCACACCCCAATGACCAAACTTCTTTCCACTAGGCTCCACCTCCTAAAGGTCCTACCACACTCCAATAAAGCCACAGGCTGGTGACCAAGCCTTTAACACATGAGCCTTTGGGCAACATTTGAGATCCAAACTATAGCTTCTCACCTCTTCCTGGGTATATGAGGGAAGAAGGAGGTCATGAAGAGGGGAAGAGGAAGGAGCAATAGAACTCTTGAATGTTCTTCCTGCTTTTCTGGACCCATGTACTGTTCCTGAGTAGAATCCAAATTCTGATTTTTTTCTGAAGCACAAGTATGAAATCTTTTTTGTCACCCTCTCTTTTGTACTTTTAATGGGTTTCATCGTGACTTTTATATACATGTATATATAATATACTTTGATCCTATTCATCTCTTAACCTCTCTTGCCTCCCACAGATCCCCTTCCTTTTCCCAAATAGTCCCCTTTCTACTTTTATATTCTTTTTTTTCTCTTTTTAAATCTAGGTACAGCATGTAAGACAAAATATGCAATACTTTTCTTTCTGCATCTAGCTTATTTTGCTTGACATGATGCTCTTCAGTTCCATCCACTTCCCTGCAACTGACATAATTCCATTTTTCTTTATGATTAAGTAATACTCCATTGTGTATATATCCCACATTTTCTCTATCCATTCATCTGTTGATGGACACCCAGGCTGATTTCATGGCTTGGCTATTGCTAGTAATGCTGCAGTAAACACGGATGTGCAGTTATATGTATTGCTGACTTAGATTCCTTTGGATATATATCCAGTAGTGGTGTAGCTGGATTTTATGGTAGTTCTAGTTTTAGTTTTTTCAGGGACTTCCATACTAATTTCTATAATGACTGCATTAATTTATAATTCCACCAACAGTATATGAGGGTTTCTTTTTCCTCCCATCCTCACCAACATTTGTTTTTGTTTTCTTTTTTTTTTTAATTCTCCCTCACCTGTTAAAATGTTTGGGGGCCTTGTTTACTTTTGTTTTGCTTTGTTTGATGGAACTGGCATTTGAACTGAGGGCTTTGTGTATACTAAGCAGGTGCTCTATTGCTTAAACAATGCCTCCACTCCTGTTTTCTTAATAATAGCAATTCTGACTGGGATGAGATGTAACCTCAATATAGTTTTGATAATAATTCTTAAGATATTCCAATTTCAGATTTTAAATTATACTACAAAGCTATAATAAAAAAACACTGTGGTACTGGCACAAAACAAACATGTGGACTAATAGAAGACCTAGAAATAAGTCCACATAGCTACAGCCACCTGACAAAGGTGACAAAAAGATATGTTGAATAAAAGAGTCTTTTCAACAAACGGTATTGGGAAAATAGGCATCCAAATGTGGAAGACTGAAGCTAGATCACTATCTTTCACCCTGTAAGAAAATAACAATTCAAAACAGATCAAAGACCTTAATTTAAGACCTGATCATTTGAAACTACTGTAGGAAATCACAGAAAAAATACTTGAAGATAGGAATAAGCAAAATCTTTCTGCATAGGGATCTAGTAGCTCATAGCAACAATTGACAAATAAGATTGCATGAAACAAAAAGCTGCTACAAAGCAAGTAAACAACTACCAGAGTGAAAAGACAACCTACAGAATGGGACCTGTAGGATTCCTTCTTTGCATAATTCCAGGCTTGGAGATATCAGATCAGGGATTTCTCACACTCTTACCAGGCTCAACTCTCCCTGTCAAGCTCATGGGTCCTCTGGTGGGTCACAGTACTTGACTGAGTGCCAGCAACATAACCAAGACTAACCAGCTTTCCACTGGAAGTCCCTATACACTTGCCAGGCCTAATGGTAAGAGATTTTATTCTTTACCACTGGCATCTCTGGGCCTTGCTTTCTTCAGTTGTCTTTTCCTCTGTTTAAATAGATACAAGGTAGACCAGTCAGCCTGCTGCCTGAAAAGGCTTCCCTGGGCAGAATGAAAGGAAAACAAATATCTTTTTCAGGAACTTTAGCAGGTGATTTGTCTCACAACCTTATTCTTTATTGGACCCCAAAAAGGGGAGAGTACCTCTGTCACCCTTTTGAAAGAGCTTGCCACTCCACCCTCAGAAGGTTTGGCTAATTACTTCTAGGACACCATCTTTTTGCCTTTTCCCTTTATCTTTTGCATACTGAGATGACATTTGGAACAGTCAGATTAGTTTTAATGTCTCTCAATAAATACTGAGAGGTTTTAAACCAAACAATGGTTATTTTCTTTAGAATGCCAGAATACTTTGCATTCATCCTCAATTTGAGAACCTAGCTACCTACTATGTAATAACAAGAAAAGTCACCCTCAACCCTGAAAGTTATACTTTGCATCACATCAAGTGTTTCTGTGTTCTTCTGATTAAAAGAACAAAGCTCAACATCAATAAATGACATTACCAGAAATTACTGATGGGATTTCAGAATAGGCAATAACTGTATAAAAAGGATTACTCTCTGTTAAGTTCTGTGGTTCGTATTTTCATAGTTATCTTATTTAATCCTCACAATGTACTTTGAAATAGTGGTTATCATCCTCCTTATAAAATAAATGATGCAATGGAAAATAAGATCAAGAAACACCCTAAATTTACAAGTTATTATTAGCTAGCTAGGACTGAAAAATACTTCTGATTCCACCATGTTTTAGTTGCCCAATTTCAACTAATTTATGTACTATTTTTATAGAAGTTGTCTTCTTTTCTGTAAAGTATCAATTGATTTATAATATTTAGGCTTCAGCTATGGAAAAGAGAATTGAATTGAGCAATAGCTGAACTAACATAAAGTAACTTTTTCAAATAAGTTATTTACTTTTCCCCCTTTCTTCTATCCTTCTTCTATCTTCCAAGTATCCTGCTGCTTAAATGAAAACTTACTTCTTAGCCACCAAAGTAGCTAAGAACATGACAAAAGTCATCTCTTTATAAGACATCTTTTCTAATACATATAGTAGGTTCCAAAATTATTTGCTTCACTTGAAAATTTATAACAGAGAAAAGTAAGAGTTCAAGTCTATTTCATTTCCATGACTTATAAGTAGAATTTGTTTTCTGGAAATGAAATCCTAATATAATTCCACTACAGAAATAAACACATGGTTGGGTGCAGTTGTTCAATCTGTAATCCCAGCTACATTGGAAGTAAAGATAAAAAGATCACACTTCTAGGTCAGTCTGAGCAAAACAGTTAGTGAAATTCTGTCTCAAAAGAACAAGCCAGGTGTGATGATACTTACCTACAATCTCAATTATGTGAGAAGCAGGAGTAGGACCAAGGCCAGTTCTAGACAAAAGGCATGAGACCCTATCTGAAAAATAACTAAAACAAAAAGGGCTGGAAACATAGCTCAAAGGGATAGAATGCTTAGCGCAGGCCATGAGTTCAATCCCCACTACTGCCAAAACAAAACAAAACAAAAACCCCACAGGGTTGGTTTCCTCCTTCATTTGTGAACCATGACCAAGTAAACTGTAACATTATAAAATTTGGTGATATTCAACTTTAAGAAAAAGATGATGATAAGTTTAATGTGTATAATACCTTTGAAAAGCCTGCATATCTAACAGTGACCAATCTGATTGAATACTTAAGTGTTCATTACTTATTTTGAATTATCCATAGATTTACTAAGTATTTTGCTTAAATTTCTCAGCCCTGTTTGGACCAATAGTAAATAACATCAGAGACTCCCTTTAAGAGACAAACAAGGAATCATTATGGTTTTCTTTGGTTTTGATAAACAGCACACAAAAGTCTGCATGTTGGAGGTTGATCTTCAGCCTATGGTGCTTTAGGAAGGTGGTGGAACATTTAGGAGGTGCAGCCTGGGGGGAGGTCTTTAGGTCATTGAAAGCATACCCTTGAAAGGGATTTTTGGACTCCAGGTCCCTCCAAACTCTCTTTTGCTTCCAATTTCTGAGCAAGTGGTTTTGCTTTACCACATACTTCTACTGTGATGTTCTACCTCTTCATAGACCCAAAGCAAGAGGGCCAAGCAACCATGGACTAAAACCTCTAAAATTATGAGATAAAATAAACTTTTTCTCTTTACATGTTGATTATCTCAGGTATTTCTTATAGTGACAAGAGTCTGGCACACTGCCAAAAAATAATATGCTTCAAAAATAGTAACAGAAAAATAATTCTGGTCAAGTTTTCAATGGACTTTCAAGTTTTCATAATTCCAAACAATCCATTCCTAGAAGAAAAAAGTAATAGCAAAATCAGAAGCAGACACACAGAGACCCAACACTGTCAAATGGCTTGAGAGAAAATTGTCACCAGTACCATAGTTTAATCTAGAATGTTTTTCTCTCTTTCTTCCTACTTTCCTTCCTTCCTTCCTTCCTTCCTTCCTTCCTTCCTTCCTTCCTTTCTTCCTTTCTTCCTTCCTTCTTTCCTTTCTTCCTTCCTTCCTTTCCTCCTTCCTTTCTTCCTTCCTGTCTCACTCATTCTCTCTCGGTTTCTTCTTCATTATTGTTTCGGAGAACTGCATCAGATAGCATTCTAATGTTTGCTTCTACTGTCAAACATAATTTTAAATACTGAACAGAATAAATGACTATTATATTTAACTCACTTTTACACTTTCTGTTGTTTACTCTTTGTTCTTAATTTTCCACAGCTCGTTTTTATTATTTCCTGTTTAGAGGCAATCACTTAGCCATTCTTTGACAATTGATCTGCCAGAAACAAATTTTCTTCCTTTTCTTTTAACAGAAAATGACTTGATTTCACCTTCATTCTTTTTTTTTTCTTTTATTCATATGTGCATACAATGTTTGGGTCATTTCTCCCCCTTTCCCCTGCCTCCCTCCCTCACTCCCCGCCCCCCAGCCCTCATCTTCACTCTTGAAGTATACTTAAGCTGGATGTTGTCTACTTATTTCTAAGCTGATGGTTGTCTTTCAGCCCTTGAAAACTGTCAGTAATTTCTGGGCTCCATAATTCCTGATGAGAAACCCGCTGTCCATCAAATTGTTCCACCACCATATATAGTTCGCTTCCTTAACAATACTTTTAAATTTTTGTTGTGTTGTCTTTTGTTTTCAGAAGTTTGTCTTTGATGTGGCTGGCATGGATGTTGTTGGTTGGATCGTGCTTGAAATTTAGTGAATTTCTTGATTCTATATAATGATTGATTTGCTCCCAGTTTTCAGGAATTTTCAGCCCTTATTGCTTTAAATACTTTCAGTCTCATACTCTTTTTCTCTTTTACTGACTTTTTGGATATGAAATTTTCCACCGAAAAAGAGAATTTATTTTTCTATTCTTCCCCAAGTTAATTTTTTTAAGTTGCCACTTTAAAATCTAAATCTTTTAAATGCTCCAAGAATTATTTTTAATTTTAACATTTATTGTAATTTCATTTGAAAATAATGCATGCATCTTTTTTTTTAAAAAACGTACAAAAAGTTGTGAAAAATAATACCCAAAAGTGTAAAAGCTGGATTGGCCTTTCCCTATCCCAAATTCCTAATCCCTTGCATACAAGGAAAGTAATGTTAAACACTTTATGTGTGACTTTATTGCACATGTGTTAGTCATGTATGTACGTGTGCACACATATGTACACACACAGACACATATGCACAAATGTGAATGTGCTCAACATGCTTTTCTATGTGTGTTATGCAGATGAGTACGCAGAGTTCAATTTTTTTCCTTAAAGTGTACTGTTACTAGCTTTTCAAATCCATGTCTCATTCTTTTTATTTTAGTCATGCTTTGTTATGGCATTTTATGGATTCACATTAAATTTATGTGCCCATCTTTATCTTTAAAGAATGTAGTTTATTTCTTGTGGGTGTTTTTGCAATAAGGTTGAATGTTTTTGAGCCCAAATTATTAGTTGCATAATGTTTTAAAAATTAAATCAGTGGGATGTTATTTAACTATTATGTTACTGGCTTACTTATTGATAAATACAGATATTCATGTTATTTTTCAGGAGATTACAAAATAGTATGTATGGTATAATGTTATTTTTGATAAATAATATATCTTCTTTCACACACACACATACATACATACATAAGCAAAAATTATAAGCATGAAAATATAAATCAATTCTGTATATTCTGGGTAATGAAATCATGATTAATTTTATTAAGGTTTGTTCAATGAAAATGTACTTTGGAAGAAAAGAGATACTCTCCATTTAAAAGCATCTGTGAGACAAAAAAAGCCATTTGGGTACCTGGCTAGAAATCATGTAAGCGTTTCACTTTTGAAGAAGGCATGTTTCTTAAGAATATATACATATATATTTTTAGGGCAAGACACTGAAGAAGCCGGGAGCTCCATGTCCACTCTAGAGAGATCGTTGGCTGCACGCCGGGCCACGCGGGCCAAGCTCTTGATTCCCATGGAGGCCCCGCCCAGCAATCCTGGTGCGTAAAACTTGGTCCCTCTATGAAAAAAGGAAATTCTTTTCATCTGCAGCTTCTCTGTAAAATGTGAAATTATCAGAACCAGTTAGAATTCTCTCTGAACTTCCAAGGCAAAAAAAAAAGAATGACTAGGACCATGTTATTTATAATGACAATCATAATTTGTAGTGTATAATTATATTTTTGTAAAATTTAATAGTCTGTTAGCAAATAGATGGATACGTATTTCTGAAATTATTTCTAAAAATATGAATTTATGTAAAAAAATGTGAATTTATGTAAAAAAACCAAAATGTACATCAATATTATTGATATAATTCTAATAACATTATTATAACATTATCTACTATATATTTTTGATATAATTCTAGTAATTTATAAGAATGAAGTACAAATTGACAAAAATTATAGTTTGAAATATAAAATTATAAAAATTATAAACAATAATTTATAAAAATCCTAATAATACATAATAATAATTTTAAGACTTTTTAATAGGTCCAGTTTTCATACTGAAATAATATAGCTCCCTTGAAGCAAAGGTTGTCAAACTTTCACTATTACCCCCTCCTCGTGGAAGGTTTCTGTCTCCCTCCCACATTCACAGAAGATATTAGCATCTGGGGATCACTTCCTTTCCAATTATCTCTATGATCAATCTTGGTAATTACACTATTCATGCAGATAATCCATCTGATACCCTGAGCTGTTAGTTCCTTTATATTACCTACAATGATATTGGCTCTTTCCTACATCAGTTCATCAATTCCATGTCATACCAAACCAAATCAAAGTGTCAGTTTCTATCATGCTTCTTTCTATCACCCTATTATTAGTTTTCTGTTCGCTTATGTTATTGCCCCCTTGGCAACATTTCTTCAGTCCCTTAGGACCTCCAATTCATTATCTCTGCCATTGTCCCTCTCTAACCTATATCCTTCATGCCCCCATTTCCCTCCAGACTCACCTTAGAATCTATTGTCATTTATTATCTTCTGTTTCATCTCCCTCGGTCCTCCTTCTTCATCTTATTCATATAACCAAAAAAAGTCAACCATCATTAAATTACACACTCTGCTGATTCTTAGAGTGTGTCATAACAGATAAATATGTCTGAAGAAAAATACCTAGCCTACCTACTGGGTATATATGAGCACTTTCAATTCTCTGTCAGTTCATTGTTTCTTTTTATGAGAGGCATGTCATATTTGTTCTGACTTTTCACATATCACTACTTCCACCCTTTTGCCATGCTTAACTAATGATCTTTTTTCTTATCTCACTAAGAGAGAAGTATTCGGAAAATGGTATTCTTATTTTTGCATCAAATCTGGTTGACCTGTCTGTGGTCCCACTTGGGAACTCATTTGGGATTATCCTTTTTTCTTTTCTACATCATCAGTTTCTTTCCTCACTTATCACTCCAGTACGCACATAAGCATCCCTATTCACTCCTAACTCCTGTCTTAAAACACACTTCCCTTTCAATGCTTCAAAAGGTAGGTATGTATACATATTTTACAATAGCATCACAAATGATCACATCTTCACATGTTTATCTGTATTCGGTATCATTTTTCATACATACTTTTTCTAACCATGTAACAATGCAACTTTTAGTCTATTCAAGTACAATTCAACCTCCAAGTTGCTGCTTCCCAGTACTAAGATGTGTACCCACCCTTTGATAGGTTTTTTTTAAAACTTGTATTTCAGGGAGAAGAAAACTCATAAAAATCCCACTTACTAGTACATTAAATGACTGACTACAGTAAGGCTATGGGTGTGTGTTAAACTTTGTCTGTTGATTCTGCGTGTGATTCATTGGTTCCAGCACATCCAAGTAATATATCATACATGTATAAAGAAAAATCTTAGTGAACTTTAAAATAAGAGATGGTTTCCATGGCATTTTTCCAACTAACAGAAAAGTCTACGATGAACAAATAACATTGCAGAATTTAAAAATAAAAAAGAGACCATTTTTCCCTCCAATCAAAGCTCCATTTTCTCCCTTTTACTAAAGAACTTTTAAAGTTTTGTCTATACTAATTCTCTCATCTTTTTAAAATTTACTTTGATAAGATTTTCCCAGTGGCTCTCCATTGAAACCGTAGTTGTTAAGGTTATCAATATTCCCACATTGTTAAATAAAACGGTCAAGTCTCAGGCTTGTCTCTCTCTTTCTTTTTTTAATTTTTTTTCTTTTTTTGGTGGCTAGGCAGGTGTTCTATCACTGAACCAATTCTACCACCTCTTAGGCTTGTCTCTTGTCTTATCTATACTAGCATCTTAGATAATGTCATCAAGTATCAATAGCCTTATTGCTATCTGAATGCTGATGAATCCCAAACTATCTCCAGCCTCATCTATTCCCAGAATCCACATCACCTTCCTATCAACCATCAACTCAGCTTCTCCAAATGACTTTCTAGTAGACGTGTCACTATGCTCACAACAGTAACCTTACTTTTCCATAATTCCTTCTCCCCACCTCCATCATTGTGCAGTTTTCCCCATTTCAAGAAATGGTGCCATTCTTCATACATTCACTCTGACCAGAAACCATAGTTTTGTGCTTTTTTGTTCAGATTTCCTTACATTCTGAATTCAATTTTTTCACCAAATCCTGTAATTCCTGGTTTCAAAATGTGATTCAGATTATTTGACCATTCCTTCTAATCTTTACTTCTCTTCCCTGTTCCTTTCGTTTTGTTTGCACTGTTTTGTTTTGTTGAGACTATGTCCCCACTCTGTAGCCCAGGCTGGCTTCAAACTCTGAATTCTCCTTCCTCAGTTTCTCAACACTGGGATTATAGACACATCCAGCACCCGTTTATACTTCTTCGCCATTGTCCAAGCCCCACCATCTATTACACATTTCTGGACTATGCCATACACTGATAATTAGCTTCTACTTTAGTTTTAGTTCTTCTAGTCAGTTAGCCATGCAGAAGCCCTTTAATGTGTCTGAGAGTTCTGTCACTCCTCATCACATGTAGACCACATTCTGCAAGGAACTGATGATCCAGTCTCTGTGTTTACCCTCCATCTACCTGCTAATAGACCTGATTGTAAACTATTGCAGCCTGATTGTAAACCTCCTCTCTTTTCCTTGGATAGCACATCCTAGCTCAGACACTACACTTTTTCTTTTTGCCTGGAATCCCTTTGTGTAGATATTAACATGTTTTTGTTAATCTTTTCATCTATAAGCATGTCTTCCCTGACTATTGAGTAACAAAGCATCAATGGTCACTTCTGCCCTCTTTATTCTGCTTCATTTTTCTTCATTAATGGCTATGGCTATCTTACTTGCATTTTTGTGCTTATTTATTTTTGCTTTCCATATTTTGACATCTCCTTAAGAGCAAGCATTTTCCTGGAATTGATCACTTAATACCCAGAACAGGACCTACCACATGGTAGACATTCAGTCAAATGAATGAACAAATAGTTATTAGATTCCAATTTCTATGTATGATATCTCCAATGTACTTCAGTTCATCTTCTCTGAATTTATAAATACAATAGCATTCATGGCTTGTTCAGTGAATGCCAACACTTCAATTTATGCAGTAAATACTAGTATTATATCTGATATACTGATGAGAGAACTGAAGGATGGAGAGATTAAGCCCCTAGTTTATAGTCACAGAGCTGGTAAGTGGCAGAGCCAGTCAGATTCAGAAGTCTGTTTTCAGAATTCTGTGCTCTTCATCACTATTTTCCCAGCTGTAATACTCTGTGAAGTTACTGTCTTTTACCTTTCATACCTTTCACTATAAGAAATATGGTACTGTTCACTTTGCTCCCTCTTCTTTTTTTTTTTTTTTTTTTGCTTCGAGTTCTTTCTCCTGTAACTGAGGTCTTTCTGAGCCAATCTTTTATTGCTTTCTTCTCAAAAATCCCTGTGCTTTAGAATCTTTGTGGTAATTTTTCCGTCCCATATGTTTCATCCAACAAGGTACTACATCCCACTGATTTTTCTTTCACAACAGCTTTTGAATTCCTGACTACCCTATAGTCTTATTTTTTCGCTTCTTTTTGACCTCTCACCTAATTCTCAAGACATCTCCATAACTAGTTTCTACGTCTCTAGCATCTTTCAGATTCTTACATATCTTGTTTGTAAGATCACATCCTAAAACAAGTTAAGCATAGCATTTCACTCTGTAAAATTTTCCAATAACTCATATTGTGTACTGAGAGAAAAACTATTGACAAACAAATCACTGCAGACTCCTCAGTTTATCAGATTGGGACCTAGTTTCTTATAGCTAGATGTCCATCCGTGGTTTACCAAAGCAGACAAATTATCAGTCCACAAATGAGTATTGTTCTTCATTGTTTTCCCTCTGCACACTTCTTTTCTAGTAGAATGAATCAATAAGGAGCTTAGCCTTACAAAGTTTTATGCATTTTTTCAGACACCACAGAAGATATTGAAGCTTGACAAATTATATTCTAATTACTCCATCTAGAAGTGATAAGTCCCTTTTTCATATCTGAATGACAATGTTTATACTATTTTGTGGCATTTATTACTCATGCTACCCCTTTATTTGCTTAAATAGTCAAGTTGAAAACTTCCCTCCTCTAACAAGTTGTGAATTACTTCATGATAGGGAGCTAATGTAGCCAATTCATCTTCATGTTCACACACTGTATTGCTCAATATCTAGCACAAAATTGGTGCTTGCTAAATATTTGTCAAATGCATGAAGGAAGAAGTAAATATATTATAAGAATGCCTCACTTGTGTTTATAGCACATCGGTTTTGAGGTTTTTAAAAATTTTTTTGCAGTGTTGAGTATTGAACCCAGGGCCTTGCACATGCTAAGCAAGCACTCTACTACTACTTGAGCACTCAACCACCACACATGGTTATTACCATGACCAGATACACTGTTGTATACTCATGTAATGGAATAACATGCAGTTATAAAAATAAACTAGCAGGTACCAGTGGCTCATGCCTGTAATCTTAGCTAGTAGGAAGACTGAGATCAGAAGGATCATGATTCAAAGCCAATGCCAGGCAAATAGTTTGCAAGACCCTATCTCAAAAATACTCATCACAAAAAAGGATTGGTGGAGTAAGTCAAGTGGTAGAGTGCCTGCCTATAAATTGTGAGGCCCTGGGTTCCATCCCTAGCACTGTCAAATTAAATAAATTAAAAACAGACAAACCACTGTGAAATAATATGAAGAATATCACAGATATAATGTTGCATAACCGAGAACTAATAGATCTGTGTGGTTCAATTTACATAAAGTTTGAAGATAAACAAAATGATCAATGGTGTTAGAATGCAAAGGACAGTTACTTTCAATGGGAGCTGATTAGTGACTGCTTTCAATAAAGTTCTGTATCTTCCTCTAGGTGAGGGATACCAAGCATTTCACTTTGGAAAAATCACTAAGCACTACCCTTAGAATATTCTCAATTTTCTATACATATATCATACTTCAACAGAAGTGAAGAAACAATAGGATTGATGTCTATTAAAATAATGTTTTCACATTGCATTTTTCTTATCTGCAATTACTGCACTGTTAAAACAATCCAACAAAAGAAAATTACTTCAGCCTATAACTACAGTTGATTTCCAAGTAAACTCTTCAGCTTCCCAAAAAACAAAATAATCTCTTTGCTTCTTATGTGATTGACAGGGTCTTACCTAACCTTACGAAGTTAAAAAATTTAGATCTGTATCTTGGAAGAATTATGATTCCATCTGACTAATAAATAAATTTAGCAATGCCCCCATTTGGAATTATTCTCAAATAAAACCAGAGCATAATTCAGATTTGTGTCATAAATATAAAGATATTATATGTTGCATTTAAGAATAATTATATTTATAAGATTATGACTCTCTCCTTTGACATTCCTGATCATCCTTTATCAAATGCTAATTACCAGATTAAACATAGCTATCTAAAGTTGAGTTTTGGTTTTTAAAAACCCATAGGGAAAATGTGTTTAATTTTATGGGAGGGCAGAAATCTGTTTACTTGTCAAAAATTATAATTCTTTTTTTTCTTTATTCATTGATTCATATGTATATGCATTGTTTGGGCCATTTCTCCCCCCTGCCTCCCTACCTCCTCCCTTTCCCCCCATCCTCCTTCACTTCCAGGCCTTTTCTCCAATTTTGTTGAAGAATAGACCTAAACAATAGTAAGAAAGACATAGAATTTTTGCTAGTTTGAGATAAGGATAGCTATACAGAGAGATTCCTAGCATTGCTTGCATGCACAAGTGTATTTCAACCTGAATCGATTCATCTCTACCTGACCTCTTCACTATTTCCTGGTCACCTTCCCATATTGACCTCTTCCCCTTTAAGTTTACTGTATTAGCTTCTCTGCAGTGAGGACATCAAAAGTTATAATTCTTGTTAGAAAATAATATGTGGCATGTGCTCTAACCCCAAATTTACTTCCCAGAGAAGTCAGCTGATGCGTATGAGAATGTGTGCCAGCTGACAGCACAGGTGGCTGAACATGCCAGACATGTGGACACCCAGTATAGTGTTTCTCTTATAAACAGTGAAATGGGGTGACTATTTACAATGGCCACAGTAGTATTTTAAGTGATATTTCTAACTAGAATAAAATTACCCACCCCTCAATTAGAAGCTTTGCTTATAATTTTCCTGACATTTTAAAGGATTTATGGGGGTTACTTGCTGGCTTTCCCAGCAACCAAATCCTAAGACGCAGATAGGAAGACAAGAGGTTTGTGTTTTCTAGAACAATACCTGTGAGGGTGGAGGGATGTGGGATTGGGGTGAGGTAGAAATTGAACTTTGATGAAGTTTAATGGAGGTCTCAGCTGATCTGGGATTATACTTCAGAGTTGTGCCAAATGAGGCAAGGGTGGGGCTGGCCTTCTGATCCTGACTCAGGTAATCTTTGCAGCAGGCTACACTCAGGAAGTGGAGGATATGACCTTGGGTAAGCAGCTTCTTTTGGTTGAGAACAATTCTTTGTTTTTTTCTTTCTTTTTTTTTTAATCCCCCATTTCTGGGGTTTAAACAGGGCCTGTGCAAACGCTCTCCCATTTAAACTATGCTCCCAGCCCTTTGTTTTCCTATTTGTTTTTGAAACCAGGTCATGCATTACCTTTGCCCAGGCTGATTTTGAACTCATATTCCTCCTGCCTCTTCCACTTCCTGAGTAGCAGGAACTACAGACAGATGCTGACATTCTCTGCTTACTGAGAGCAATTCATGGAAAGAGACTTACTTACATTACATCTCTAGAATTTTATTACAATGGAACATAACTATCTGTGTTGCTATTTCCAACACATTTTCTTCTGTAGGATTCTGGGGTAGAGGAAGGAAATAGGAGCTAAAAAGGGCATATTGAACCAAAAGATCTGTAAGATTACTGGAGCAATAAAACTCTAATAATTTTAATATAAAAGAGTTTGTTGCACAGAATCCTCTTGAATTTCATTTCTTCTTTTTTCTCTTTCCCTGTAAATATTTGAGAGAAAACCATAATGTTAAATCAGTCCTTAAAGGAAAAAGAAGTTCATAAATGTAGCCTGAAAATTCTAGTAAAAAGACCAAAGCAAAAGAAGTCCTACAGTTTTGTTTTATAGCAGCCTTAGAGTTACTTACTGATTGTGAGAATCTCTGTGAGAGGTTCCTTTCCATTCCCACCGTATACTTTAGGCACTTGACTTCAGAACACAAAGAGTGAGTTGGAGAAACTGTAAAGAAGTGAAATAAAGCTACGTGAATAAAATCAGATTTAAAAACCAATTCTGTTACCCTTAGGGGCTGGTCTAGAAGATCTGTCTCTACAAAAATGGGCCTTGAGAGGTTCTGACCCATAAGGGGATGATCCTAGCCTCTGGGATGCTAAACCCCAAGTCAGAATTCTTGTCTGGTCCTTGGGTACATTATGTGAGAAGCCAGAAACTGCAGACTCCTTCCAGCCCAACAACTACTGGGATTAGGTATTCATTCCATCCCTTCCTGCAGCCCTGTGGCTCCCACAACTAACCAAAGATGCCTTCTTAGGAGCAAGAAATGCAAACAAGTGCTCTAGAAACACCAACGACAACACACACATTTTCACTATGCAGAACTGTGGGAGCAGGGACAAGGAGCAAAGAGTACAAAGCCCATTTCCGCTTGCATTATTCTAACAGATGATCTAACTACCTGTTTAACCACAGCACTATTAAGATTAGGTTAGATCCCTTGAGTCTTGATTGACATGGTTTTTTTTTTCCTCCTTGTATGACAATTACTTCAGGGAACAGTACTTTTCATGTACCTCTACAATCCTTCTTGTATGCATCATGCAGTATTATTCTACAATGCAACAGCTTTATATAAGAATGGACTTATGAATGGGAGTGAAAGCACAGTTTGCTTCTTGGGAACTCTATAGTCAAATGACTTTTAAAATAAAATTGAATGGTAACTCTATTGGTAGTTAGTGTAGGATTGTGCTGACCCAGTTGAGATGTGGCTTTCTGAGCTGGGTGTAGCTCAGTGGAAGGGCACTTGCAGAGCAGGTGTAAGTGCCTGGGTTCCATCCTCAACACAGAAAAACCAAATAAATTAGATAAAGATTTATGCTCAAAAAGGTGCCTGTATGTGGTATGGAATCATGATTTTATTCTTTTATTTGGTTAGCAAATGTTAATTATACAAAGTAATGGGTTTCTTTATGGCATTTCCATACACACATATCATATAATGTACTTTGATTATGTTCATCCCTCTCTAGAATCATAATTTTGAGGATTTTGCAAGAAAATGGCTTGTTTCTCAAACATACAGGAATTAATCAAAATGGAATCTGACAAAGTGCTGATGAAAGATGATGAAATATAAAAAGAATACAAAGTTAGCATTTAAAAAAAGCTTGTCTAGAACAATGTAGAAAACATAGATTACTTTCTTTTCCAGATTTATATCACCAATTTTGATTTCAATCTCTAATGTCTTAGAGATTTCAAAACAAAATATAGTTTTTTATTCTAGATGTTTCTCATCTGAGTTAAGGTTTCTTGAGGGGTCTAGGGTGACTAAATGAATAAGACTTCAAGATCATGAAGAAACTATGACTCTGTAAGACTTTTGAGACTAGAAGGAAAAGTTCTTCCCCAACAGGAAGAGAAAAACTGGAACTATGAACTTAAAACAAAATCCAGATTCAAATTTTTATTTTGCTGCTTATGTACTCATTTATCTAAGTCTAGCTGACCTACTTTTAATGTGTTTTGTACACAGTTCACAAGATGAGGTATGACAATCACCTCCCACAACCTTTTTACCTTCTACAGACCACCCGAACTGAAGCCTTTTCATAGCTCATATGGCTGTGAAGTCCACAAATTTGAAATATTTATGATAACATGGGTGTTTATTTTGATACCGTAAGTACCAGAGTGAATATAAGACTGTTAGGAAGATAAACTCTGAACTGGGACTCCTGGATTCCTTTGAGATTAACTTAAGGCATCACACGGTTCTAAACAGACTACGTGAATGAGTCAGTGTCTTGGGAAAGGCATCTTCACTCTGGTACTGCCTGAATCTGGCCTTTTTAGTATTTATAAATAATACAATTTCCTTGTCTCCTCATTTATTAATCCTGCCGCATTTAGCAGACATGCTGGAAACCTGCAAGTTAGTATGAATAACCAATATTTATGGAGCTCTAACTTCACACGCCATACTTGTTACATGTCTCTGTGGATGACATCTTTACTCTTCTCAGCCACACAACAAAGATGGTACGATTATCCTCTCCACTTCACAGCTAAGGAGACTGGGAGATAGCGACCTTGAACATGTGCTCAAGTCAATGTATACTTATGCATTATTGCATAATAAATTATCCCAAAATGTAGCTATATAAAATAGTAATAATTTATTTCTCAACAGGTTCTAAGGATCAGATAGACAGTCAGGAACGGTTTAGATAGGTGATTTTGCTCAGAACCATGCTGTTTCATGAGGTCCCTCATAGACTTTTGGACTGAGGGCCCCAGTGCTTCACTACGTGGGCCTTTCCACAGGCCTGGCAGGATTGTTATCAGCAGTCATTGTTCTCAGAAGATCTTGGTCCTTGAGCTCCAAGTGGAAGAATCCAAGCAGAACACGTGGAGGGGATGAGGTAAAATATCTTTATTGAGGGTACAGGAGTCACCGGTTCTGCCTGGTGAAGGTAGGGAAGAAGAAGGGATGGGGTCTCTTGGTAGGTCATTTTTATACCACCTTGGAGGTGGAGAGACAATACATCATCACCTGGCTCCTCTCACCTGTGGGCTGGGAGAGGAGCCCTTGAGCCAAGAGGGGGAGCAGTCCTAGAGTATCCCTAACCTAGCCTTCCTCAAACTCCCCTTTAGGGGGAATGTTCCAAAAATTCTTTTTTGGTGTTTCTGAAGTGGGACAGTTCATCTTCGATAGCTGCTTCAATGTGACAAGGGGCTGTAGACCCTACCTATCAAGAATATTACCCCTTTCCTATCACTGTCCCAGGGGACTTGAACAGTGATGTTCGTTGTCTGAATCTTTGTCCAGCCCGATCAAGATTGCTCATAGTCATCTCTTCCACTTCCAGAAGTTGATGGCCCTGTCATATTATGGTTTGGATTTTAAAGGCTTTTATCCTGGAAGAGATATATAAGTTTTAGAAGGCATGACCTGAACATAAATAATGATAGGCGCATCAGAAGGGGCCTACCATGTGTGGCAAGAAGGATAAAGTAATTTTGAAAAGTGACAGAGCATCTTATGGTTTCTTTGCCTACAGATGTTTATATCTATAGCTATTTTAGCTCTGAGATGGTACTCCATATGCACTGTTATTTTAGTGTGCAGTTAAGGGGTGATTACATCAGGGGCCAGGTGTACCAGGGGCAGTCAGTCCAATCAGAGAGTAAACATCAATGAATCAGTTCTGTACAGAAAGAAGACTCAAGTGCCCCTAGGCAGAAGTTAGATACCATTGAAAGTTATATTGCCTTTGCTTAAATAGAAGCCCTTGGCCAAAGACGTGAGTCTGCATTTTGCCAAAGGCCTAGAAAGCTTAAATATGAAAGCACACACATAAGAGCCCCCTTTTTAAAATCTCTCAGCTTTGGTTACTTTTAGAAGTCTGGCATAATTGATCTGGATCTGGGAAAGTCCCCTCATTTACGCAGTCCTTTTGAAATGTTTTGGGTGGCTGAACACCACTTGTTTTTCTAAGAAGTTAGGGGACACTGACCACTTAGGAATCACATCCTCTTAAACTATTTCTCTGAACAGTCATCTCTGAAGATGTTGCCAATTTGGCAGTTTTGTCCCTCAGTGCAGAAGTGGCTTCTCCCAGAAAGTCCAGAAAGTCAGATTCTGTCCCACGGATGAGTGTAATTAACACAATGGACAGCTCAGAAGTCAGTGCCAATGCAATCTTTTTGGCTAAATTGAGCAATAAGGAGATTTATTTTTAAAATTGCTCTTAGGATGGGTCTAATTAAATATAATTGCTTGTCCCATAGGGGATGTACTGACACATTTAAATTGTTGTAAATTGTTAGCAGGCAACAGTTATAAAAATTTTACAAGAAAAATACAAAACAATCGCAATACTTAAGAATATCTGTCCTGGTTGATAGATAAGCACTTGTCAGAGTCATTTTTCATGGGCTTGCCTGTAAATGTTTTTGAAGGATCAGAACTGTAATGACAAAACTTAAAGTAACTATTGTTAATTACAATTTAAACCTTGAATTTTTATTAGGAAAAGTAACAAGTTAGTTACTTGTTACTTATCAGTACTGTACTTTTATCAGTACTGACAAATAAAAACCCTAAATTTCCAATGGTTAGGGGAAGGCAGTGTTAGTAATTTTGGATAGCCCCTGTTTTGATGCTCAGTTGTATATTATTTAGTCAATGTCAAATTAATGAATGTTTATCTGACAAACAGATGTCTGTCCTAAATGGAAGAAATGTTTAGCATTTGTCATAAAGAGCAGAAATGGTAAAGACCTTATTAGATAGAATAAAAGAACTATAGGTATTTACATGTATACATTTTTAACTCTGTAAATGATTTTATAACATTTAGATACAAGGCACTAGCAGTATTGGAACCATTTAAAATAATTTTTACTTAGTTTAAACTCAGTTTTTTGTGTTATCAGAAAAATACCTTAAGGCTTTGACAGGATGTAAAGAGTAGTAAATAACTTTAAATGGGCTATACAGAGAGGTAGTTATCTTATTTTTGGTTAGTAGGATCAAAACATCTCCCAGTATTTAAGAATACAGCCAAGTGAATATGTTGACTTCCCCTGTGCTGGTTGGAGGAAAGAGAGAGAGGAAAGGGAAGAGGGAAAATTTATTCACCCCTCCAACCTACACAAGTCCTCCTGAATGGAATTCCTTATGTTGGCTAGTGGAGAGTAAGAGAGAGGAAAAGTAAGGGAGGAAAGTTGCTCTTTCAGAGAGAGAAAAATGAGAACTTTTGAGATCTGCAAAGTAACTTTCTTACACCTTTTGAAAGCGTCAACACAGGTCCCTCCAACCTGTTTCTGTCAGATGTCTTTGGAGCAAGCAAGAGGCAGGGTCCCCTGTCCTCTAAGTCAAGCATTCTTCTAATGACCTGTCTCTTCCACCCCGGCACAAGGGTTTTTAGATGGGAAGCTGATCCTAAATATTGACCCAACTATTAAAAAATCAGAGCTATTATGTACTAGGCAAAGAAACTGGTCCTAAAACATGTAAAATGAAAAGATAACAATATGTAGGAAGACAGTCTGTTGAGTGTTAAAAGGAAACATCTTCATATGAACTGTTGTAACCAGTGCAAAATTAACTATTAAATCTAAATTGCACCAAAGTAAGCTTGGCCAATACAAACCCATTGCTTGTGGTCAGTTTTCATATGAGGCCATGGGGTTGTAGTCAGCTTATAAAGTAAGAAAAATCAGAGAACATGTATATCTTTTTAATAATAAACCAATTAAAAGCATAAAGTCAGGGGACCCAATAACTGAGAGCCATGGCTTAGATGTTGTTAAGAAATTAGTCCTCGACTGCTGATGTCAACTAACGGCATGACTCGGGACCCATAGCAGGGTTGTTGTTGACCAGCATGTAGCCCCTACAGCCCAGAAATAACAGGCTCTGTTATTGGGAGTTAATGATGCTTATAATTTAGTGTTTGGGGATTAATTACCATTTTGTAGACTTTTAAAAATGTATGGTTCTGCTATCACATGTGGAGGGTGATCTTTTGTTTGATTTTGGTAAAATTTTATACCAGCCTATTGCACCAAAAGATCTTAATAGTTATTTTGATGAAATAGAAACTCATTTTTTTAATACACATTAGTACCTTAAATTTTGGAAAACTCTTAGGCAAACATTAAACTATAACCAACTCAATGATACATACAAACTTATAAGCTTTAAGACCTTAATTTGTATTTTGAAACAATCTTTGTAAAAGCCCAAATTTAGATAACAATGCTTTTAATAAAACTCTTAGCAACTTTATACCTTAAAAGATTTAGAAAGAAAATTTAATTAAACCATCTTTTGATAATAGCAACTTATAAGAACACATGGGTCAATAAACCTAATTATAAAAGAGTTAAAGGCAAATTATACTCATGATAGAATGAAACAAATTGAGAGTATTGTCCATATATTTTTTTTTTAGTCCTAAAGCAGAGAATAGTTAGGACTGGTTGGGATTAAAACTTTAGATAACTTTTGACACAGTTGTACACATTAACTTTGTAAAAGTAGGTTAAGAACCATACTAAAGACATGTACACACACATGTGCACACATACACGTTATGACCTAGGCATGTCAAAGAATATAAACACACATAATGAGCTCAAAAAACTAAGAATTAAGTGGCCACAATTGGTAGGAGACAAAGACATAGACAGAAACACACACACAACGACACACAAAGCAGTCACATTAACTTAGAGTGCACTCTTATTAAACAAACCATTTTTGTTATTATCTTTAGATTAGTCAGCTAGTTTTTTAAGTAAACATCTCTAATTTAAATGTTCTACCCTTTGTCCAATACTTAATAGACCAATGCAATAAAAACAACATGTATAGAAACTACATTAATATAGAGAATTTTAACCACAAGTTAGTTGTAATTTCCTACAGGAGGCAAGATGGCATCACCTATCCCTAGGAAGTAGCAAGATAACACTGAACACATGGTGGCCTCATCATGATGGCAGCATTTCTTGTGACCACATGCTCTCTCCAAAGGGTCTCTCAAATGGAACACAAAGACATGTTACATGCAACATACAGGCTCAAAACAGCAATTTGTTATAGGAGTAAAAGACATCTCCTCCTGAGAGGCAAGTGTCCATATGAGTTAGGCATCCTAATGTAAAGACCAAATTGAAGCAAGCGCAGGTGGGAATTAAAAGGTTTTTTAGCCTCCTTGGATGTGACATCACTTGATAGTTTGGGAGAATTAATCATAGGTTGAAGAACTTTTTCTCTTTGAATATAATGTCCTGTCTTTTAGTTTTAGAAGCTTATCTAAATTTAGGATTATGAGGGGTAGGGCAAATGACAGTAAACCTTTAAGCTTTGAGGGTCTATGTCATTGTCCAGTTTGCTCCAGGTGTTTATAATTAGATCCTGGATTTCCTCATAAAGGGTCTTTGTTATTACCTAGAAAGCCAAGAATGCAAACCCTGTAGAACCCACTCATTTATAGAACTACAGTTTGAAAGTACCTTAAACAAGTTTAGAATCTGAGATTCTACATTGAGCTATAGAGAGCAAAGTTTTATTAATTTTAAAACAAATAATTATTAAAAATAAAACCTCTAATTAAATTGGCTATTTAAAATACCCACACATAAGGACCCATTTTTTTTTTTAACGTCTTGGCTATAAGTAAGCCTAATTTTATCAGAAGAGAACAGTTAAAGTTAGCATGTTTCTGAATGTTTTTTTATATAGTATTCTAGAATAATAATTATAATGGACAGCATTAATTAGCAATATATTTTAGCATAAAAAGATGACATTTTATTAGTAGAATGAATTTCCTTTAGAATATTTAAATTTTGCCTTTACAGTAAATAAATTTTAAGTAAGTTATAATTTTTTTATTATAGATACACTTCATGGGTGACCAAGGTTAAATCCTTAATTAAATGGCACTGTTTGTAATTTCAGAAAACATATTTAAGATTATTTAAATACATGTAACATTTAAGGACAGCAACAATTAACATTGGTTAACAGAGATGGGGCAGTAAGGCTCCACTCCACCTTCAGTTTGTTCCCTGACATGTGCAATCTACTGCAGTTCCATGCTCCCCAGGGGTGACTGCAAGGGGCACACAAGTCTCCCAACCACAGATAGCAGTTTATTTGCTCCCTGTCCACGCAGCTCCCTCTCTTATTTCTAGCAGCAGCCATACTTTCCCAGGGCAGGTGTCAATTAGCCCCTCTGGAACCAGTATTTTTGTTCTTTTTAAAAAAACCTGTCCACAGATGGGCTGACTGAGGTGTGCCTCCCATTTTTTGTTTTAAAACAGCCAGTTAAGAGAAGAGAGAGAAGAAGAGAAGGATAGAAAGAAGAAGGGGGTGGACAAACCCAACCCGAATGTCGGGGGCATATCTAATTGTTCCAGGCCACGGAGGGGAGTTAAACACCTTGGAGTATGAGCTCCCGGGGTAGCGCAGCGAAGGAGAGGACTGGAGCGGATTAAGAGTTAGGGAAGGTAAGGTTAGGGAGAGGGCAGCTAGCTTTAGTGTGGTCCATCTCTTGGGGCAGGACCAAGGAACTGGGACATGAACCTTGTGTCTTGGGGTCTCACAGGAGCTCGTGAGTCCTGCGTTGCATCCTGCCAATCAGGGTGCCTGCAGTCTGTCTGCACTGGGGCTCCAGAGCATTAGGTGAACCAAGTTACCACCCAAGCTGTGAGTGGTGTTTGGTTCAAAAACATCAGGTGGTGAGGCATGGGACCAGAGACAGAGAAAGATGGCTGGAAATAAAAAGGACGAGCAAAAATAGCATACTGGGATCGCACCCCTGGGTTGCTCCTGGCTGGCATCGCCACACATGTTTTCAGCAATAGTTGTTCTCAGAAGTCCTTGGTCCTTGTGCTCCAAATGGAAAAATTGAAGCAGCAAACCTGGATGGGTGAGATAGAATAGTTTTACTGTGGGAAGGGGAGTCACCCATTCTGCCAGATGAGAGAAGGGAAGAAGAAGGGCCAGAGTCTCTTGGTACACAGCTTTTACACCACCTTGAACTTGGAGTTGAGGAGACAATACATGATCACCTGGCTCCTCTCACTTGTGGGATAAGGCGAGGAGCCCTTAAGCCAAGACAGGGAGCAGTTCCAGCTATCCCTAACCTAGCCTGCCTCAGTATTTCCTCAAGAAACAATACCTGGCTTCCCCAAAAGTGTGTAAGGAGAGACAAACAGACAGAGATAGAGAGAGAGGCAGAGAAAAAGTAATCTTTTTAAATCTAGTCTTGGAACTGAAGGACCATTTGTTTTCCATATTCTACTAGTCACCAGAACAGCCCTAGTAAATTGTGCAAAGGAACCCCATTGGGAAACAACCTGAATCTGAATCTTAGGTACTGCCTGTGACACTTACCCACTGGCAGGTGACAGAAATAGGTAATGGTTCTAGGCTGTTTGCGTTGAGCACATGGGCTTTTCACCCCATGTTAACTACAGAACACATATTTGTGAATGCTAGTACTAAAAAGGGGTCCTTCATTGAGTTTGTGGATACTAACACCAGTTTTTCTTAGTGCCAGGCAATGCCTGCTCGTATTACAGCTCTTTTAGTTCCATAGCAGGCTGCTGCAGTACTTTCTCACCTTCAGTCCTTGTCTTGTGAACTCCATGAATGAAATCCGTCGACAATGAAGAGTGAGTGTGAGAGTGTAGAACTTACTAAAACAAGTGAGAAGAAAAGAAACAGGACTCTCTTCAGGTGAGAAGAGTTCCAGATAGGTTTGCCTGACAAAGTGGCTGAGTCAAGATGTTTCCCAACCTTCATGATAATTAGACATGTGGAACGCAAACATGCCCATTGATGGTACCTGTAACATTCTGATTGCTTGTGCCATTTTGTCCCTTGGGGTTTGAAATTTATCCAATCTAGACCATGGCCTCAAATTCATCACCGCCCTCTACTAAAGGTCACAGGGAAGTCCTGTCAACTTCCTTGTATTGTTGACAGCTCAAGTTACAATGGAATTTTCCAGAGACACATTTGTCCTAGTTGTACTTCCTATTTCCAACCACCTGGCTAGCCTGCCTGTTCAATTCTTGTGGTTACATTGTCAAAGAACACCTGAAAATATGGAGAAGATATGAATATTTATCAAGGGCAATAGAAACTAAATTTCCAAATATTCCAGATTATACATAGGTCATTGTAGAAAAGATAAGTTAAACTGAAGTAGAATGAGAAATCATTTCACTTAAACTCTTTTCACTTCAACATATCATTTTCTTTATTATTATATTTGTCCCCTTCTCTTCCTCTACAAATCTCTCAATCTTGTCAAGTATCATATTGACAAATTCCTAGGGAGGATTTTAGTTCTTAAAATTTGTAGCATTTAAAAAAAAAAAAAGTCCTCACTTTAGATTTCCTGTAGGTTCCATTTAGTGCTAACATTTTAAAGACTGTTGTAAAAGTTTTCAAATACCACAGTGCCCTGTTCAGGGAGCTAGGTAATTTGGTAAGGGAATTTCTACTTGAAAAAATCTTTGTATATCAGTGTCAGACATAAATTCAATTGTCAGCAAGATGTGTCAGAAGAGATTTCTTGTCATATTTGGCCACAAAGCAGAGATTTATTGAAAACACTTGCTGCTGCCTCTGAGTTGTTTTGCATAAACATGGTAGTTCAGTGAATGCTTGAAATTGTGGTGTGCATGTGTGTGTGTGTGCACATGTATGTGGGGGGGAGGGCCTCATGCATATTTTCTGGCTCTCAAAAATGATATCTAAGAGGAAAATACCAAAACATATTTCAATACATAGTGCTCTATCCAACTTATTATCAGATTATTATTTTTTCAACAACGGTGCTATAAGTAAATACCAATTTTTCACCCCTGCAGAAATGAATAATGGATCAAAATGTCCCAAAGCCAAGCTTTGGAATCCTGTTCTATGTCAGGAATAAGACAATGAGCATTTTCTGAGATTTGGAAACACAATAGATTTAATCTTCTTCAAAGAACTTTCATTATTTACAATCCCTTTGTACTCAGGTCAGTAGCAAAGTGTGAAAACATTGGCAAATAAAATTTCTGTCTTCAGAAATGGAAGACATGGAAATGGAATATAAAGTCAATTCTTATACTCACGCACAGAGTCAGCACAAGATTACAGCTTACAGATTTTGTAGCTTGCCAAATTCTTTTGTTTCTCCATCCAAATTTATTTGGCTCTGTACCAGAAGATACTTATAAAACTCTTTTTATAAATGTAGTGTGAAACATTGGTGCATAATATTATTGCTTATGTTACAATATCATAGTAATATTGGTAAGGAAATATCCATAATTTGTGGGGTGGGTGTCATCTATATCTAAGAGAGATCATCACTGTCATAGTTATTGATGAGTAGAAATTGTCAATACAGGTAACACATTGCTACCTGGCTATCAGACTTAATGGTTATACACTGGTGTTGTTTAGATCAATAAAATGGGTAACAAAAATAACTAAACTGACTGCCTCAGAGACTGGGAGTTTGAATTATAAAACGTAGCAGATTTTATGCTATTGTATGGATCTTATACCAATATGTTCAAGCCTATTGTTATCATCATTGTTACTGTCATTATTATACGTAGAGTAACTATACACCCAGGACACTATATAATACATCAAATCACTTTAATGTCTTCGGTGAGTTAAAATGTATTTCCAAATAGTACTTCTAGAAAATCCTTCTTATTAACTGACTGGAAAAATGAGGTATCTCTTGCACTGTACTGTGAGAAACACAAAGACAACAAAATTACAACCTTTTTCTTTAAGTAATTTATAATCACTTTGGCTTCTGTCTGCCTCTGATATCTAATTCTTTAAAATATCTCTTTATCATTTTAAAACATCCTTTCTTGGAGATGTTTTATATCCATAAATTACTCTTTATAGAATGTCTTTAATCAAGCATTGTGTCATTCATGATTCTCAAATTTTCATTTATGTCTTCCCTAAAATAGTTTAGAAAAACCTATGTATCTCCTTGCACATTTTGACTTTAATGTTTGAAACAGTTTGTTGTAAGTGAAATTTCTGTGAGAGATAAAACTAGCCCAATACACCAGTCCTTTAAATAAATCCTAAAGCATAAAATTATCATAGTGATTTGGTACTCACCATCATATCTTTACAGAATTCATGAGATGCTCCTCTTTAATAAAGGTGTTTGTCACTCAGTTTTCTCCTTGAACTAGTGTCAACAATTCTCTTTTCCCACAGAGAAATGTACAAACATTATCGATTTTTATGATCATCTTTCTTATTTGCAGCATACATATTTGTAAATGGAAATTTATTTTATGTTTTTGTTTCCCAATTATCTTTAACATTTCATTTTTTCTCTGAGTTAACATTACAATTAATGTGTCTTCACAGTTATATATAAAACTAATATTTTCTTGGAATTTTATCACTTAATCACAAGAATGGAGATTTTCCACTTATTAGTTCTACATGCCTGTGTATGAATACTACTTATTGCAAAAATTGCATTCTGATGTTCTTTTATTGATCTAAACACTAAAGAACCTTGTTTGCATATATGCATGAGTGAATATTGTAACAATGAGATTTTTATAGCAATCATCACATGAGTTTAAGTCCTCCCAAATTGTATGTCTGAGGCATTCTGTGAACTCTCACACTGTTATATTTAGTAATATTTCTACTCACCACTAGATGAGGTCTTCCTTCATTTAACTGAAAGTAAAAGTTTTAGAAATCTCCTGATTTTACAAAGGAATTTGTTACTCATTCAAGTTATCTACTTCTGTATTTTCTAGAAGGTACATCAATAAAAGCTATCCCAAGACTTATCAGGTAATTATAAAATACACCATCATTTTTCTTCTTAGAGGTACAAAAGTGCAATTAAATTTGTATCTGAAATTATGAAGTGCTTAATAAAATGAGGAATATGATTTATTAAAATATAATTTTTCCTTTGATAAATGTGCATATATAGGCATGTTGAACTTTAGTGATTGGCATTTTTTAAGTATAACTAAATAAAAATATATAAAGGAAATAACTTTAATTTTACTACCAAAACTAATCTTTCCAGCAGCTGGCTTAAATTTCATGTTTTGATAATAAGAGATGGAGAATACTAAGCATTTTATAAGTAATGTAAAAGTGAAAATTAACTACATTGGAATAAATATTTCATAATGTAATTGGATATGTGGTGAATGATGGAACTGAACATAACTGTCTAAACCTGGAAGGCATTACATATGGTTTTATCTATGGGTTTCAACCAATGCAACTAAAAAATGGTGGTATTCCTAGAGAGTATTCAGTTACACTTAAAATAATGTGTCACTTGCCTGCATTGCTTTGCACATTTGAAGGATTTTCTATTTAAAAATCAGCCCCAGGTATGAGTATTGACACTATAACTTGTCTATGTCTTGCCAGACTGTGTCTCGACAGCAGTACACTCATTTACAGAATAAGTGAAAAATTCTCAACACTTCCCATGCCCATTCATGAACTAACTAGCATTTCTGATTCTGTGTTTATCCTTAGAAGAAAGAATAAAACAATTGTTTTTAAAGACCAAAATCATAAGATAGGTCTATGGTAATGTGATTAAATCATTTCTTTAGAAACGTGAAGTTTTAAACTTCAGGGTACTATTCCATTGTCAGATGCTTAAGGAGTGGGATGGATGTCTTTGCTAAAGTAAAAAAGAAGTTTGTGGGCAAAGGTAAGGGAAATTTTATGATGCTGTGAAGGCATTTTCTCTTATGATTGTTAGGTGAATGTATAGGATCCCACACTTACCCCCCAAAATTTAACATCTTTGTTTTGCAGCTGTTGTGAGTGCTATCCCTGTGCCAACCCTAGAAAGTGCCCAGTACCCTGGAATCCTTCCGTCTCCCACCTGTGGATACCCCCACCCGCAGTTCACTCTCCGGCCTGTACCATTCCCAACACTGTCAGTGGACCGAGGTTTTGGAGCAGGAAGAAGTCAGTGTAATGTATTTTCCTTTCTTTTGAATAAGAAAAAAAGTAAATAATAGCAAGGTGTCTTGTCAAATATGTAGCATTTTGACCTTCTTCACCTTTGTAAAGATTGATTTACCTATAACCTTGGTACTAGAATTTTCCCTTCTGACATAGTTGTCTTTTGAGTCCCAGCTCACATATTTAAAAGACTCCACAACACACTCCACTGACAAAAATGGAATATGGTGGTCAACTGTGCCATAAAACAATAATGTGCTAGGTGCTTGAAAGAATATGTCTTGTTTGCTGGGAAGTTAATAGCCAAATGATATCTTCCAACATATTCTTATTTATCATCTTTAGCTAAATTGATTCCAAATGAACCCATACTCAATGAATCTGTTGCCTTTCTTTAATCATTTGAGCAATTAAGCAATACTTTTTCACCATTTAACTGTCGGAGAAAAGAGTAGTGTTTAATCTACCAGAAAGACAGCAGGAATGGAGGGACATTCTTAAGCAGCTATGTACACCCTAGTGATTTCTCCTGTGCCTTTAGATACTTTTTTTTATTTGAGCACAGCATTTTTTAGTCGATTTTATGGCTTTCATCTCTTAGTTAAGAACAGGTGACTCAGCAGCTTGTGTGAGAGAGGATGTTTTGTAATAGATATCATGGTAACAGCAATAAAATAAACGTGTGAAATAAGCTGTATTTTTTCCAACTCAACAGAGGCAGCTCTAAGAAATCATAAATCGTTGAGATGTAGCAAGGTTAGAATTAAAAGACATCAAAAATCTGCCAGGGGAGTATTAGATTCATTTTCCTTTTTCTCACTACGCATATCTACAGAATAGAGTTGTGTGCAGAAACTCAAAAGAAAATAGACCCCAAGCCATATTGAAGGGAATTAAATAAGAAACATCTGAAAAGTCAAACAACCAAAAAATTTCCAAATTTCAAAACAGCTAGACTTATTATTCCAATCAGAAATTCAGAGTCCACAGTCCTTTCTTCACGCCCACAGAGAAGTTTGCAGTTTTAGTTTCGTACTTTCCTCACTGGGTCATTATTTACTACATTCTTTTTATTTGATCTATATTCTATGATTTTAAAGGGACAGTGAAGAAGAATGTATAGAATAGCCTTTCTCTGGTCCAAGGTTTACTACTTTTTTATTAGTAATTACTTACTTTTATGCATTTCCCACTTCTTTTCTCTTTTTGAAGCCACGGTCCCCTTCTGAAAATGCATTCACTGAAAACAACAGCCCATTTATGCCTTCTATTTTTCTCTTGAGCTGGTATAGCATGTGAAACACTCTCTTATGGGATCATGGGGAAAATGATTATAAAGTTCAATAAAAAGAAATAAGCTGATATAAATTTAAGTTTGTCTATGTCTGGGTTTACTCTCATGTACAATTCTGGTACATGATTTTGATAGTGGGGCATATACAGTATATACATGAGGGTATACACGAAATCTTTGTACCTTCTACTCAATCTTAACCTAACATGACTGAAAATGCAACCTAATTAACTAAAACATTTAGTCTATTTACTAAATTCTTTGTTTTGATAATTTCTTAAAAGTGAGGACTATTAAATAATTCTGTAACTGCTATAAAATAAAATATAAATACAAAATATGTCATAGAACTATTATATAATGTTACATAAATAAAACACTCTTTAAAAAGTGTTCATTAATTTTTGACTTCATCTAAAATCACCAGGCAAGATCTTATATCACCTGACCAAGATCTTATAGATTTTTTAAAATACGTATATCCATTAATTCAACAAGTATTTTTGAACAAAGTCATGCAATGCAAAAGAATACAATCTAATCTAATATTGTTTCAAACAATTGCTTCAGAAAGAAATAAAAAAGGATAAGCACCCTCTTTTCTAAGAAACAAAGTATTCTCTAAATCACTGTCAGTAACAGTTAACTTTCAACCACTTGGTATTGGATTCTAAATGCCCTGGAGAGCATTAAACATCCCTGCTCTCTCTCAAGCAGAAAACATTTCATGACTCTGGGGGGAGATGTCTTATTAGTCACCTTGAGAAACAGAGAAAGACACACTTAGAAAAAGTTGGATTCTCCAAGTATGGAGACTCTCCTTCTTCCAAAGTTATCTGAATGATTCTGTTTCTAAAGGATAAATCACTGAAGCCTTCCCTCAAAGACCAGTTGCTTTCTAAAGTCACAAATAAAGCTGAATCTCTCCCCAACTGTACAAAAGGGGAAGATGCAGTAGGTATATTCCTACTGCACACATTTGCTACCCATCAAGAGAGATTTATACAATTATGATAGGCAAACATTTTGTTTTCTACTGAGTGACTGAAGCTCTGAACTTTGTCTCAGTAAACTAGTGAGCTGTCCCTGGGGGACAGTGAACAACACTGTACTTTGAAAACCTCCAAAATAGATAGTCTTGGGACCTCATTTCCACAAATCATTACAAAACTAGTCTCCCCATTTCCTCATCTTTGAAAAAAGTACATAGTAGAGAAGTTTAAGTGATTTTCACCAAACCTTTCAGTTGGCATTGTCTTAATTGGTAGAAAGACTTGTCAAATTTGTCCGTGCTATCTTTCTGATTCAGTTCTCCTCCAAACCAGAAATCAACTAATAAATGGAATTTGGCCTACATAAAATCAAGAGTGCGATGGAGTTCATGGATTATTCTTAAGGATCTTTTCAAAAACCCAACCAGTGAGGAACTGCGATTGCTCAGAAATATTGCATAGCGCTGCTCTTCTGAGCTTAACAAGTCAGTAGGGTCCTAGAAGTATTCATGTAAAGGCTTTGCTTAGAGTTATAGGCACACTATATGCATATCAAATATTGCAGCTTTTAGATAGATAAAAAATTCTCATTTCCATTTTTGTAATATTTTTGCCTGTTATACTGTAGCAATCATGTATGTGTATTGACTTTAATTATTATAAAGTGCCTTGAGATTTGACTCTGCTGTATAATTGTATGCTATTTGTACAATGAATTCCGACTGTTTAATCATTTGAAAATGAGTATATTGCCAACACTTATTTGATTCTTATTCTGTACTCTGAATTGCAGAGAGGCTGGACTTTGTGGGCAAAGAGTTTTCCTTTGCTTTCAGAGCTCTCCACACAGCTAAATGTCATGTCACTGAGCCAGCTTGTTTCACATAGGTGTCCTAGAGCTGGCAACTGAGCTGGCCAAATGGGCTCATCTGAAATGACAGCATTAATCTGGTGGAGCAGTTGCTATTATATTTATTTAAGGCTTTGCACTTCCTTAAATGTCAGCCAGTTCTGAAAGGCATTTATTTTGCTCCATTTAAAATATAAGAATTATAAATTATCTATGAAAACTCTTGTTCATTGCATTCACTTTGAATGAACACACCCAGTCCCTTGAATTGGAATCCATTCAGTTCCAAGGATGGCCCTCCCACTCCCTCACAAGGTTTTAGGCACTTTGTTTTTCATAGTGGGTGGTGCTAAGGATGGATTTCACCAAGGAGTGTGTCCATCTAGTTAGTATCACATCATGGTGATCCAGTGGGCATCATGGTGAAAGTCTGGAAATGCAGAACTGGGCACGAAGAAAAGAAAATTTAGAGAAGCCTATGAGAAGCAATACAAACAAAGAGAATAAGACTGGGCATGGCCAAAGTAACTTGAGTGAAAACCTCAGAATTCATCTGTTCCTGTAACGTGAAATTTTTCTCAAAATAAGAGGCTAAATTTCAAAAGACTAAAAAATGGAAATAAATTTGATTAAACTCACGATCACAATATTTTACCAAAACCCCTTTTCACTTCAAAGACACAGAAGAAATAGGAAAAGAAAAACAAAAGGAAGGAAAGAATAAAGAAAGAAAAGCAGGACATTACAAATGTATCATTGTTCCTTTAATGCGAAGATACTTTTAAAATATTGTCTGGATTAATTTCAATTCATCTTTAATTTTAAAAACATACTTAAAGCACACTTCTAAGGAAAATTGTGAAACTTCTCTACCTGGACACTTATTTTTAGCATAATATAAGCCCATTAATAAGAACCAGCCCATTGGAAATCAAAAGGGATCACAGAGATGCAGCTTTAGAAATCTCATTTGTAAGAGTCACAATTCAAAGAGGAACAGAGAAAACGTCAGTCAATTAGAAGCCAAGGCATCTCCCCCAATGAGGTTGTAAATCCCTTGTGAAGAATAATTATCTCTGTCCCAAGGATGATCTCTAGTGACCTTCCTGAAAGAACCTGGTTTTCCCTCCTAAACAATTTCTGCAATCTAATACTAAAAATATCCTTTGGGACCTGTGGTTTGAAAGAGTTGCAGACAAAGAGACACATTAAAGTCGACCTTCTTACAAGAACAAAGAGTGAGTGTAGGATTCATCCATCACTCTTAGACCATTGGCACAAAAATGCCCATGTTGGGAATTGACCAAATCATCAAGTTTTTATTTGGAAAATTAGCCTTTGGTTATTTTCTCCTTTAGAGTATATTTGAGTCTAAAGTAAAACCTGTTTAATTTTGTCTCTAAAACTGCACTCTCAACTATCTCACCAGAAAACTGAATGCAAACACAAAAATGTTCCTCCGCTTGTAACATAACATCTACCTGGAGAGTTCTCACGAGTTTGTTGTCTTAATTACATTTCCCTTGGTTGAAGAAATTGTTTATGAAATCTCTATTTTTTGGCTCTGATTGCAATATGGCTATATCCTGCCCTTGGCCAGCCCTAAATCTTCCCTCCTCTGTCTTTGAAGGGGGTCAGCCTGGAGGCTGCTCTATGACCCTATCGAGCTCTGACCCCTTCTGAATAAGGAAGAATGAGTACCAATACCCTCTGAAAGCACTTTTCACTTCTGCATACCTTTCATATAATGTTTTGATTTTTTTTGTATCTTTCATCTCTCCTACCTTTGGCATTATAAGATTTCCTCTCTATCTTCTCTGCCCTTTGCTGACCTTATCAAGCCCCCTAGAGAGTTGTCTCAAAATTATCTTCCAAACTCATTATCTGAAAATATTTCCTGGTTAAAAACTCTCTTTCAAAAGACAGATATTATCTTCTTGTCTGCCTTTTTTTTTTCAATTTGCCCAACAAAACTTTCTTAAGAAATAAATCATCAGAAATACTCCTATACAGTTAACACTTATACCTCCTAGGCAGCTCTTTTCATTTGTAATTTAACCTGAACCTGCAGACTTTAAATATGAATGAATAGTTGAGTTGAATCTGTGTCCTTAGCAAGAGAAATTACCTTGAAAATATTTTAGTTTTACAGGACTGTGCTCTCTAGAGAAAAGACACATTTCCATATACAAAGCTGTCCAAATGTCCATGGGCTGTCACAAATGACTATGTGAAGCCTCTTCAACTATAGCAATCCGCCTGAAAATTACAAGGTTTGTTACCAAAGAGGAAAAAGCATAATTTTGCATTCAGGCAACTTGCTCCAGCGGAGTCATCTCTCATATAACTTTTAGCTAGATGTGCTTCTATTTTGTTATGGGAGATAATGATAGTGGTTATTATTTGTATCATTTTATTAGCAATGCCTCTGAGCACCCTGTAACACTGATTTGTTTGACAGTTGACATGGCATGTTTAAATCACAAGAAAATTGGCATATTGGCTGGTAGATAATAATGCAGCTGTAACCGGGTTCGGTACATTGAATTTCACTGACATCGCTACTTATGAAAGGAGAAATAACTCTTTTTTCTCGCTTCATCACTTACAATTACAGGGCCCAGACAGTTCAGGCAATATAGTCAGTGCTGAATATACTTTACTACTCTTCCTGAAAAATAGATCCCTGTCCTCGTGGACCTATTCCTTCTGCTTAAAGGGGAAGTGATAACCGTATTCCATAAATATATGATGGTAGAATAATAAAAACATTCATAACTGAGAAGAGATTGGCCAGATCCTGATGTGTCTCTCTGATTGGCTAAGGAGAAAGGGAAAAGACACTTTGTCTGGAATAATAACTGGATGTCTTGTCTTCAATTGTAGCAGTGAGTGAAGGACCAACCACCCAGCAGCCGCCCATGTTGCCCCCAGCTCAGCCCGAGCATCCCAGCAGTGAGGAGGCACCAAGCAGAACCATCCCCACGGCCTGTGTCCGACCAACTCATCCACTCCGCAGCTTTGCTAACCCTTTGCTACCTCCACCAATGAGTGCAATAGAACCGAAAGTCCCTTACACACCGCTTTTGTCTCAGTCAGGTAAAGTACTTGATGGCTCCCATTTTAAATTATTATTGTCAGGAATATCTCTACTTGAATGCATGAGGGTGTCTGAGAAGCCCTGGATATAATACGTGTTTTCAGTGTGGATTACCTGCCTGATATGCTCATGTTTGTTACTGATATTTGTAGTGCAATTCTTAATTATCTGCTTTATAAGTGACTGGCCTGCTGTAGGTATTTCTTATTCATTTGGAAGTTGTCCATGAATCCTGGATGTCAGTTCATCATTTTAAATGTACGTTGTAGTTAAACTCATTAGATAATACTTGAAGCATTCCTGATTCCTTGACTTTTCATTCTGCATGTGGGTCCTAAATTCTGGAGCTAGACTCCAACACTAAAGAAAAATGTACAAAAATCAACAAAACCACTTCATAGAGAAATGCACTTAATCTCATATTTTGTCATATCCCAGGGATTCTTATTTATTTTGAAGTACTAGGACCAGAAATGAGGGTAATCACAGCACCAGGGTCTAATATTCTAATTTTAGAAATGAAGAAGCCAACATTTAGATAAATAGGAAGAAATAAATCTATGATACCTTGCAGGAAAATTAGATGGCAGGAATGAGAACCAAAACCTTGGATTCCCAGTGCAGTAATATTTTTATTACTTCAGCTGATATCAGTTAGGACTCAGCTCAACTTCGTCTTTTTAGAGTTGGAGAAAGACAGGAAGGGAGACAGAGGCAAAGAGCAAAAAGAACAGAGAGGAGGAAGAGGAAGTGGTTCAGAAAATGCAATATATAGATATCTAATTATGTATATATAATGATATAATAATGTATATAATGATAACTCAATAAATAGATAACTAGGTATATCCATATAAAAATATGTGGTGCTTAAAATTATTTGGACCATTAAAATAATTACAAACAGCCCCACTATATCAGGCATAAGGTAATAAAATTCAGTAATTTTAAGTAACCAGGCAAGTGGAGCAGGTACATCTAGATTGTACAAATATATGTGGGTAATTTTCTGCTATTTCAAGTCCACACCTATAGCAATTCTGCCACTGTATTACTACATAAACCTCACAACAACTGTAAAATATAGAAAAATAAAATTTCCTATGAACTATGAATATTAATTATATTGAGAATATCTCTTGCTTCTGGCCTCACATTAGCTGATTTGTTTACATCTTATCTGAAGTTCTTAACCTTTACCTGGTTTTTGGAATGGATACTCAGCTACCAACCTCTAGGAAGTAGGGTGGAGCTCAAAGACATGCAGGTTTCCTTTGCTTGAAATGCAAGCTGCTTGATGGTCTTCCTTGAAGCAGGCTTAGCACAGGTGGTGGGTACATTGCATGGCCTATGGCAAGGCTGCACAGTATGGTGGAAATGGGTTGTGGAAATCACAGGAAATTAAGAAGAGGGAGGGGAATAGGACTGGAACCCCACAATCCCCTTTGAGGGTATTTCCACAATGACCTAAAGACCTCCAACTAGGCTCCACCTCCCAATAGCTCTACTTTAACACATGGGCCCTTAGGGAACATTCAACATCTAAACCATAGCAGAAGAAAATCTTTAAGTAACTGTTTTACAGAGCAAAGTGATATTATGAATGCTATTTTAAAAGAAAGGTTTTATCAAGGCATTGATGTTTAGTTTGGAATACAAGACTTGGAAGTCAACCTATGGTAGCAAAATAACCAAAAAGTATTTTAATTTTAGAATAAACATGTATGATAGACAAAACAGAGAGGTAGCAATTTTTCCTACATGTGTTACTTTTTTCTATTTAAAATAATACTAAATCTGCCTTAAACAAAATCTTATACAATGTGGATTACATATGTCCTTAAGGAAGGAAAGCAGTGACTCTGTTAGCTCTGTACTTATTCCATCAAATACAAGCATATACTAAAGAGCCATTCTCTGATCAAATGTCAGATGGGCAAAATACCATTTTCTTTTATTTCCATTGTACAGTTATGAGCCTTCTTTTGTTTGACTATTGCTCTTGTTATTATTTTAACTCTTTTTCATAAGCCATCTCCACATTCATATTTTCCAATACCTCTGGCTTGAAATCTTGATTTGATTTTTTTCACAGTTCCCCTTTAAATGCTGCCCCCATACACACACTCAACATGAAGCATATTCTACCATTACTTTGGAATTCTTAAATGCCTTTCCCTTTTTTGTCTCTTCTTCATTGTCTTCCTGTGATTCCTGTGCATTTTATAATGCCTTACCTTGTGATTTTCAAATAAGTCTGTCTGCATTGCTCCTGTCACATGGTAAATAGCATGCTTTTAAAAAGGGTTGGTGTTTACTTATTCTAATAGAAAAAGAAAATTAGTAGACTGACAAATGTATTATTGGTGACATTAACTACATGCTTCTTAGCCTAAGAGATGAACTACTTAGAGCCCTCAACAAATTTTAATTCTAAGAAAATCATTACTTTAGTCAAACTGATTGATGAAGTAAAGTCATTCTCTTGTCAGCTTAAAAAAGAAAATACCTCAAATAATTTTACTGTGGATTTCACAATAAAGAAGTGTGTAATTAGTAATGAATTTATCTTTACTTACTGCAAGTAATTGCTTTAGAATATGGTAATGTGAGGCATTCCTCTAATTTTTATAGATCATGCTAAATGAGAGGCTCTTTCCAATTTGAAAGCTTTGAGATTAGGATCAATGAAGAAGTTCTTTCCTCATTCAAATTCCTGTGTGTGGTTTTTCATGGCAGCATTAAGGGTCCTTGCCTCAGTTTGCCTCCCACTGAGGTACACAGAGCTGTGTTTGCAGCAACTTTATATATGAGGCATGGGGCAGCATGTATTATGCAGTTACAATCTCCCTGGGATTGCAGAGCATTTTGAAGTATTGCTATAGTAGGTGGTAATTAGAAAGTCATTCTGTTGTCATAATGACTAAAATTCTGTCTACCTGCAAACACAGATTCATTCCTTCATTTTTTTTTCCTTCCACCTGCTGAGTTGGAAATTTTCGCTTACTATCCTCCAAGGTATTTATGGTGTTTCTTAGAATTTCTTCATCATCTCATGATAAAATGGTTCTTTTTCTTAATGCTTCATCTTTGGATGTGTGAATAACTGTGTGGTCTTTACACATTTCACAAAGCAATCACTGTGCTTTGCAAATCACAGACATAATATAAGTGATTTGGCAAAGTCCTCTTTCGGGTTAAATAGAAACTGACGGAGTGTTGGGCTTATTGCATTATAGATCCAAAATAAATTATACAAAGGGCCAAGGACTGTGTATGTGTGTGGTTTGTGTGTGTGTGTATGTGTGTGTGTGTGTATGTGTGTGTGTGTGTGTGTTTTCACTAGTGAAAATTCCTCTTAGCTGTGAAATGATCAGCTGCACTTTAAATGAACTTGGATCAGGAAGCTATTTGTCTTCCAAAGCTGTAGTTTTATAGGGAAAGAAAACGTGACCACTTAAATAGTGACTTTTAAATTGTAGCACTCATTTATAACATTAACCTCCCAGAACTCTTGCATCTTTGTAAAACTGAATAAGTGCTATATTGTACTCCAGTCTCACATTACATTTCTGCACATAAATATTTACAAAAGCAAATACCCAGAGCATTCTGATCTTTTCAGTCTTCGAGGGATCAATAAGTCAGTAGACATGACAAGACCAAAACTCACTTCATTATACTGAGAAATTGAGTTTGATTTTCCCCCTGCAAATTGTAGCATGTGCTTCAATTTGTCTGAACATTGAGGACAAAGTGTAGGTGTAGGTGGCTGACAGTGGACAGAAAAGGTGGGTGATTTATATTTTATGGCTGGTTGGGAAATCATGTATTCCTGCTGTAACTTTATCTTTTTGGCAGGACTTATTTCAGTAAATAGGCTACCACACAAGCCTGCCAATAAATTACTAAAATGCATTAATACAATTGCTTCCCCTGAGCCGCTCATGGACCCCATTGGGAATGTCCATCAATGATACCACATACGTGTTCCATTCTGCTAAAATCAGGTACAGGCAGAGGTCATGGGAGATCAAACATCCTTTAGCAAGTGACACAGACAATCATTTTTAAGGCCAGTCAGAGCAGATAAATCATGACACAGCTAAGTAGGCGAGATGTGTTGGTTTGGTGTTATTGGAAACAATACTTTCAATCAATTCTACAGTAGAAAATTACACATCTTATTACACAAATTTCATCTCATGTGGAAGCTCATCTGTTGCCTTCTTACAGGGATCTCTTTGAAATTTTCCTGTCCCACTTGTAACAGATTTTTAATGGATGAAATTTGATTTGACTTAGTCTGATCATCCTAAATGATCTTTTGGTAAAATGTAATTGAGAGATTTGCTTAGATATTGTTACAATTTGCTGTTCTGAAACTTACTAATTTCCTCTAGTATGGTATTCTGGCCTTTAAATAGGAAAGAGCTATGTTAACTAACTCTCAAAGAGGGAAACAATTGCTAGAGGAGACTTTATGAGTGATCCAAATGGTTGATGCTTCATTTTTAGATGATAAACCTGAGACTTGAAAAGGTTAACTTGCCCAAGGTTAACAATTGAGCTAACAGGCTTAAAAAATTAGAGAAATATAACATTAAAGAGGAACAATTTTATTTTGCTTTTTAGTTTTATGTACTTATTCTTAGATTGGCTTTTAGTTCCCCTACAAAGGGTCTTCTAGTCTGAGCCTAAATATTAGATACCTGAAAGAAAGAATTGTAGCAGGTAGGTTGAGTCATTTAGTTTTGATGTCAATATTTTATTCCTTTATATTGGCATTAGATGGAAGAAAGAAGTTAGAGCAAGAAGACCCAATAGCCAGAGAACTCTGGAATAGCTGCCATCTGTCTTAAACTCACCTGTCCAACGTGTCTGTTATCTCTCTACAATAAGGCAGGAAGCCAAGAGCTGACATCTGCTGTTTTCAGCACCACTGATGGCCAGGGCTTTGGAGTCCAACAAAGAAAATGCAGATGAGCAGAAGGAAGTATAAAATAAAAATAAAAGTTAAGGCACACAGGACTATTACTCACATTGTGAATTAGAGAATGTGACAACAGCTTGAGGGGAGCTATAAATGAACAGCTAATGTTTTCAAAATTGCAAAAAGGTGTTTGGGAGAGGGGACCATGGTTGGGTCAAAATTTGAATCTTTCAATCAAAGGTTTACCCAATTAAAAAATAAGAGAAAATATTTCATCACGAATTATTAGATCATCTATAAACTTATAGTTAACTATCAATTTTATATAATTAAACCCTAAAGTTAAAATATGAATTTGTCTTCCAATCATAAGAGAAAATTAAAAAATCTACTTTGAGAACTTTGTGAGTTAATATAGGATATAAAACATGTAAGTTAGGAAGAATGTCCTTGGATTTTACTAAAGCATGGGTAGCCTTCTGAGTGGCAGAGAATAGTAATGGAGAAGATGAGCAGTAGTTGTTCCTTTCACATTTCTGATGAACTTGATAGGTCACATGGTTAGTCACTACTATATAACTTTTATTGTTACTTACAAAACATCTTGGAAATCTAAGTGGTTTTTTAATCAGCTTAGATGAAATGAATAAGGTTACCTCTTTACATTTTATCACCTCTTCTAGTTCATAAAGGACAGTTCTGAGTAAACTCATGTCTACTTTATAAGCAACTGTGTTTTCCATTAGTGATACAGAGAGAGATAGAATACCTTGTAGTTCTTCCAGGATCCTGTGGTATTGTTCTTGGAAAATTCATTCATCCACTACAAGTAATGGACACTCACATGCTTCTTGAGTTGGCCAGAATAAAATAAGGAAGGTAAGAGCCAGATTCTGGATATAGGTCTTCAATTTCAATTCTGATGATGATTTTAGGTGCTATAAAGTAACTTTAATGGAAAGATTAGGTATTGATGATAAAGATAGGTAAGATGCAATGATTTCCAAATTCATGACTACTTAATCATAAAATGCTAATCTGACTTACAAATTACATCTTATGTTAATGCTCAATTGAAATGCATAAAGTAAAAAAGAAAATTTGAAGCCACAACCCTTTGAGATTCTATTCATAAATTTACCTTCATGAAAATCAGTAGTCTTGCAGTGGTATCTGTACAGTAAAATGGAGAACAGTAGCATCTGCTATATTTGTAAAAAAAGTAAGTGCCAGTCAATGGGTGTTGGTATTTCTGAGGGCTAGCCTCCCTGTCATGCCAACTAAGAAACTGATTTTTCTTTTCTGAATCTGTGAAATCAGACGGTCTGCTTTAAAGAGGCATGGAACATACGAAATTCTACAGTCTTAACTATTACAGAAATAAATGTGATCAGTCTCCCTGGATTCTTTTATTTTTCTTTGCTTTGTGAAAGAATAAGGAAACGGTTTTAGTTTGAATAAAGATTTGGAACCTCAAATGAGCATTTCACGTTTTCTAAGTTCTTGGTAAGGTTCTTTGTAGTCCATGAATTAGTGCCAAGTTCCATGCTTTGTTTGGGAGGACAGACAAAAGGCTGAAGCAAACCACATGTGATCGCATAAACCTCTATATTAATAGCCTATAGAAAATACGCTGTGAAAAATCTAACAGACTGAAAACAAACAAAAATTCTGTGATATTGGAATAAACTGAGAGTTTAACCATTGATAAACTATGAAGGTAGAGTCTGTAATATCTTAAAAACTATGAAAAAGCATAGACAGCTCGTACTTCTGAAAGTTTGTAACTTTTATCTTACTGGCAGGGACTTGCAGAGAAGGTCCATACCACATTAAATATCTTGTGTTTCTGAACGTTGACTTTCATCTTAGGGTTGCAGGAGGAGGACTGAAGTTCTTATTGCCAGAATCTCTTTATTACCAGAATGCCAAAGCTTTCAGAGGAGAATGTCTTTATCTTTTGTAGCTAAAGGGATTCCAACATTTTTTTTACGAATAACAGTGATAAGTAAGCCCAACTGATTTCAAAATGAGAAGCATATTACAACATAATTGCATGTGTAGGCTTATAGGAATAATAGGATTGAAATGATTGCTCTTTTAAATGTCTTTTCCAAATTGCCTTTCTTAAATATCCTTTCACATTTCCTATTCTTTTACCCAGTAAATTGTATGGACCTTTCTATTTCTGTGGTCACCAGAGTATGATTTTCTAAGAGTCTGCATTTTTCAAACCACAATAATGTGTTAACCTAGTATGCTAGCTTAAATGTTAGGTCTACTTAGTGCTGCATTTAACATTGTAGTTGTTTGATTTCCCTTTGCTTACTCTCTAGAGTGGTGCCTCAGTTAGTAGAAACAGGTTGCTTTGTGCACAAAAGTCTGCACTGACATCTGCCTCAGCGTAAGACTAAAGGCAGGGTGGTGAGGCCACTTGAAATGAGAAGAGTAGTGATCTAGTCTTCTAGGCCTCTTCTCTGGCTGGTGCAAAATACAACTGAAAATACTGACTAGAGGATACTATTGAAACTCCCAGTGCCCCTACTGATTAGCTGGATTACCCCTGCATATGTCATTTAACCTCCCTGTACTTTAATTTTCTACAAATGTAAGTGGGAAAATGAAATCCAATCTGGAAGGAGTTTCTTGCATGATTTTAAGGAATCCAAGCATGTAATCATGAATTATACTTATTATTAGTACTCAATCCAGAAGTTTGTGATTTGATGTAATCTGGAGACAATATATCCTCATAAATTGGCCAATTAAAGCATCCAGTGCCTTACATAAGAAGTACTGGGATCATGTGGAAGGGGTTTAAAAGTGCATTTAATGGCTTGCTGGTAGTGAAACAAGATTTAACTCAATGCTGTATTTCATGACAAGTAAATGCAAGAGATTATGGCACTAAATGAACTGCACCCTACCTGGAAGACAGATTCATGAACAGAGCCACTCAGACCAACAGCTCAGATCTGTCTGAATGTAGTTCCCTGATTCCAGAGACAACTGTGGCCTCAAACAGGAGTTGCTCTCAAACCGCAAATGCATCAACAGCCAGGAAGCTGACCTCCTACCACCTCCTTTAAATGACCCCAGTGGCCACATCGATAACAATGAGTCTCAAATTTATATGTCTGGAAATCACTTGCAAATCTTATTAAGATACATGTTCCAATTTGTGGATCTGGAGTAGAGTCCAAGATTCTGAATTTCTGAAAATACTCTAGATGATATGGAGGCTTCCTCTCTGCAGGTCACATGTTGAAGCAGTATTAGAGCAAATTCTGTGCTCTTAACCTGTAGTTCATGGAAAAACTTGTGAGTTTGGCTAACTCACTTGAAATTAAATTCACATTTCTCTCTCTATATGTCTGTATGTGTGTGTGTGTACCCATACTCTCACTGCTGCACATACTATGTAACATTACAGTTTCAAATTGCTAATTTTCTTTAACATGTTGAAAACCACTTAGCATGACTTTTAGTCATCACATTCTATTTAGTCTCAGTGATGGACTATCATCACCACAGTTGCTTTTGTTGTTGTTTTGTTTTTCAAGACTAGGCCAAAAACTCTTGTAACTGAGGCAGTCTTCCAGAATCTGAGGCCAAAATCTGAGCATTTTTGCCCTTTCTCAGATGATATTCTGCACCATTTAATGAATCATTTTCATAGAAACATCTGAGGTCTTTACTCACATTTTTTCAATACCTGGTCTGATGAAGGCATTGATTAGATTGATTGTGTTCAAGAGGTCCCACTTACAAAACTCTATTTACCTCTTATTTTTTGTTACCTAAATGAAGATAGATAAGATTAACAACTCTCTGTGGCATGTTTTCTCCAAAACATGAGCTCCTGTGGGGAACTGGGATGTGTTAGTTGTCATTTCTGGGATTTGTCATAACCTTTCCTAAGCACCCTACAGTCCAATGGCACAGTGGAGAGCACCACTTACAGAGACTGAATGATTTACACACACATTTCACCAAACAATGATTCCACAAGCAATGAAATTTTTAATTCAGCCAGTTGCACAACAGGGTGAATAGCATATGCAATCTGTAAAATTTTTTTTTTCTGGTGGTAGTGAATGTAAGTGAACCTATAAACAGTGGTAATATAAATCATAGCAAATGGAAAGCAATTAAAAGGAATGTTTATTTCAGCAGTCAGGAAGTTAAATTATATTGTATAATTTCTGAAAGATATTATCATAAATCATTACTAGATATAAAATGTCTAAGGGATAAATAAGTATTCAAAGAGGCTGAAGATGAAGAGGATTGAGGAAAAAAGAAAGTGCTTAAGGAAAAAGAATTTGTTCTTCTAATAAATGTTTGAGCAATTAAAGTCTATTTGGTTTAATTCTTTCCTTCCTTGCTTCCCTTCATTCCTTCCTTCCTTTCTTCCTTCTTTCCTTCCTTCCATCCCTTTCTTTTTTCCTTCTTCTGTCACTCTACCCAGTCCCCATTAAAAATGCTTTTTTTCTGGTTCAGAGCTTCTTAATTTAAATAGCAGCAGGTACTATCCAAGAAGAATCTACAAATAGTATTTGAGTATTTGAATTTTATGAATTCCAGATGAAGAGAAAAATAATAGAACACTGGAATTACAACTAACAAAAGTGCCTAAAAATGAATTTTCCTAAGTCTCTTAATGTTCTCAATGTCAGAGAATTTTCTGCCAAGGGCTCTCATTGAATTCCTGGGCTCAGTGAATTACTCATTATCCAATTTCTGGAAGCTGACTTGGAGCCCTTGCTAATCAAAGGCGATGCCCATTACTCAGTGTCCCTACCATTCTGTCCTTCTCCAACTCCTGGGCATTATCTTCCAGATGTCACACAATTGGCACCTTCTATAATTCTTTCCTGACTCAGACTTCAGATTTTATTGTATATCATATGATCCTAAAGAAATATTTCATACTTATATGACTTATGTTTTAAGATCACGGCAAATACAATTTTTCAATATTCTTTGATATGACAACAAAGGCTAATCTGGGCTGGACTCCATAAGATATTCAAGAAAAAATGCAAACATTGTTACTGATAATCACTGTTACTAAGTACCTAACTATAAATTTGCTATCTTATTTAATCTTCACAAAAACACAAAGAAAATTTTATTTTTCTGAATGAACTCATTAGAAAACTTTGGATCATAAAAAATCTTAACAGATATATTCAATGTCATATTATATTTAAATGTCAGGGCAAGGGTTTGAACCAATGAATTTCTAAAGCCAAAATCTACTTTTCTGAAGCACTGTATTATAATGCATATACATAAAGGGTTAATGATTATGTGAATACTAACACCACAACTGATAACATTGTCTATATTTTGACACCCCCATTAACATGTAAAACTGCAAACGCCTTTTTCTAAGGGCATTCTCATGTTATCTCTAGAATTTGTATAATAACCCAGGACACAATACTCCAGCTGTTGCATTTTGGAATGAAACAAACAAAAAACCCAAAACTTTACTTCATTTTTCACATTATATTATTTATACTTTCATTGGTTTTTATTTTGTCACATTTTTATTTTTGATTTTCTTTCTAATTACATATGATAGTATATCCATTTGCAGAAAGTTTTATTTCTTATTGGAAGACTAAAGTAAACATGTGTACAGATGTCAAAAACCCAAAGATAAAATGAGCTTATTTCTAAACCTAGCACAAAGATAGCCAACAGCCTATTTGTCAGAACTATCTTCCAGTCATTTTATAGATATGAAATATCCAGAAACTCCATGCAGAGAAACATGTTCAGTATTGAAGAGCTTATGAAACATTGCATGGAAACATATTCTCCTCATAAATAATTTCCCATATGTATATTTGAAGAAATTTTCTCATTGGCTCAGTACAATAAGAAGTAGTTGGAATTTTTCATTGACATTTATTCCACTGCAAATACAGAAAGATGAAATCTTAATTAACTAGCATCTTTAGCGAATGGACAGTTGTAGGGAAATTATGTTTCAGGTAGCTTCACGTAACATAGAAACCCTTTTACAGGAGATGAATGTTTATTAGCTGATAATTCTATGTTAGCTGTAAAAACTGAGAAGTATAACACTTTTCACATGCCATGTTGCTAAATTCCATAACATCTCAGTAGAGTAGGTCTTGTCATTTTATGTGAGTTGAACCTAAAGTAATCACAAGATCATAAGCTGGAAAAAGACAGAGTATGGTGAGTGAAAATGTGACTGTTACTAAGGAGGATTAAAAAATAAACCAATATTGAGATAGGTGTCTAATGAAGGTTCAGGGAAATGAAAATGGAAGAAAGGAGATAGCTGCAAGACTTTTCTTTCAAAGTAATGAGTTAATAACCTGATATGAAGAGTAAGGAACAGGATGAGGTCCGAGGTGACTCTGTGGTCTTAATCCTGTGTCTTCCAGCACGCATAAATGGTGAAATGAGTGGAGATGTAACTCTTCAAAATGAATGGGAAAGCTGGAGAGAGAGGGAAGCACAGGGAGCATCCAAGTGAAATAGTATATGTGATCATGTTTAGCACTCAGGAGAGAGAGCACAACTGAAATAGTAGTTTGGGGAATTATCCTTGAGAGTGAGAGTTGCAGTATACACTAGATATAATAAGATGACAACTTTTAGGAAAGAACTTAAAGGAAAAAACAAAGTTTCAAAACTGATTTATGTTTCTATACTGATTTATATTCAAAACTGATTTATATTTATAAATCTATATTTTTGTGAGAGAGTAAAAAGAGGTCGTACATATAGAAAAATAGTTAATTTAACTTTCCAGAAGCCAAAAAGAAGGAGTATTTATTTCAACGATGAGGCCATTATATATACCATAGTTGCTTCATTCAGTGATGCCATGATTTTGTCTCCCAAAGTTTTATTACACATAAGTGCTCAGAGAAATGTGCAGTGAACTCCCATATACACACCTCCGTGATTACACTGAGAATATAAGTATAGGTCATCCCTGAAAGTACAGCAGCAAAATACAGGAAGGAAGTCAGTCAATGAAGGAAAAGGCAAAAATCCTCATGTCAGTTGTGTTCCTCAATGATCCAAATGTTCTTTGGGGTGATGATGGTGATAACATTTAGCTCTTACAGTTTAAAATATTTCCAAAATATGTAACCACATCTCAATGACTAAAAAGTTTTCTTGGAGTAATTAAGGTATTCTTCTATCATTTTTTCACTGTATTTATTTTATTTTATTTTATTTTTCTTCTATCTTGAAAATATTATTCATGTTGTGCTTTGGATACTCTGAGAAGTACACATACAAACATTGAAAGCAATTGAGTTGAATTGGAAAGGTACTGGACGTTGTATGTCGGACCATATTCACGGTATCCATCACTCTGTGTGTGGTCAGGGGAGTGGGTGTGGGTGTGTTTTTGCACACACATCTGTATGCTTTGAGGACTTCAAGTAAAGAACAAAACCGGGTTAAAATCAATTATTCCAGGACATTAAGAAATCTGGTTCTGGGGCATCAAGATTTTACTATAAAATCAGAGTCCTCCATGGCAATCCACAGGTCTTGAAAAAGGAATATATTTTCAGTATTCAAAAAAAACTTGAGTTTTGAAGTAAAAAATTATTTTCTTAGACTTTCATATGAAATGTTTATCAGAAATGTAATCAACTATCTACTGATGTGGATGAAGTTGTGGGAGAGTCAAGTATAGGTTTCTACATTGTTTCGCCATTTTTTAAATATTTTCATTAAATATTTTGGAAACTATGCAACTTCATTTTCTCAGAGGTTTTACCACTAGGAATATTAGCAAAAATAAGATAACAAAAGAGGAGTATTATACTTATTTTTCAAGAAGAATATAACAATTTTCAGACTAGAAACATAAATTAGAGCATTGTAGCGCTAATTAATGAACTCAAACTTCTTTCTTGTTCCAAATAAGAAAGTAAAAGAAACAAATCAGAGAATTGATTTGGGTAAAGTAGAGATAATTTCCTTTTATAACAAACTTTCTAAAATTGACCTGGAACACTTATGAAATTAACTGAGGAACCTCTAGACTCTGAAATTCTATAGGAAAAACACAGGAAATCAAAGTAGACCTCTTAAAATAAGTAATAGATATAATGTGGATTGAACATCCTCAAACTTGTGAAGGTATGCCAATAAAACAAGTAAGTGTTTCATTTTGAGTATATACATGTTTTACTTGTTGACTATTTTGTTAATTTCTGATCTGGTAACCTGAGAAAAAGCTCAAAGAGAGGGGGAGATTTAGAGCTGCTCACATGAATCTATTTCCCAAACTCTTCAATGATTTCCCTGGTCCTTTTCTTATTCTGTGAAATGGCTAAGAAGAAAAATTGCTAGTTCATAGTCTCTGAAGCATCTTCTGATTATTGCTGCTTTTGTCTGTTCAGTCTTGTTGCCAGGAATAGATTCCTACAAAGTACTATGGAAAGCCCTGCTCTGTGTGAGGTAGGCACTGAGTAGGTCCTAAGGACAAAAAGACATATTAGGTAATTTTTTTGTCCTTAGAGCTTGTTATCCATCTTTTCCTTAGTCATTATTTCCCAACATAAACTTTATATGCTGGCTATTTAATGAGCCTAGCTCCCTTTATATCTCCTGTAAAGATCTCCATTACCCATTATAAAATGCAAAATAAACACCACTCCTGAATATAGGGTTTTCACAAATTCAAAGTCAATTGGGACAATACTTAAACTCATGTTTCCAACACAATTATTCACTTTCTTTCTTCAAGTATTTCTGCAATTACTATTAATTTACTTCTGATGTTTCCAATGAATTAAAAACTTAGATTCTAATTTTTAAGTGTATGAAGGTAAAACAGCTCAAATAGATCAAACTAAGAAAGTATATGTTTTTTACTTGAAGTCAATAGATCTTACTATTACTACAGGGGAGGAATTAAATTATTTATTAGATTATTAGTTTGTTATTCACCCAGTAGGTACATGCCTTGTAGACTAGGGGAAAAGAAGCCGGAAAAATATTAGCATCATATTTAAGAGATGTTTTAAGAAGAAAAAGTATCCCTCACGTGGATGCAATGGTGGCAGAAAACCCGTTTGTCTCTCATATCATCCTTTCATCATTTATCTTTCAAAATGTAAATAAACCCAAGAAAAGTGATAAGCAATTAACAGTTTTTCACTGTTTACATTTAGATCATTTTTCTATCGCAGAGGAGAACACAGGGTTACATCTGTTCTTGGTTTCCCATATTGAGTATGTGGAAAAACACATTCAATGAGGACAGTGTGTGGCAGGAAAGAGGATAAAGGCTGCCAAAAGAGGAAAGATATTTCAAGAAGGCTTTTACCCTAAACTTTTCAAACTAAGTCCAGTTCTCAAATTCTATGTTTTTTGTTCTTTCCCAAGTCTTTAGAAGTTTTCACTTCTGTGATGCAGTGATGTTATACCTGCATTGATTCACCAAGAAAGAGAAGAGGGGATTGAGGATACAGCTCAGTGGCAGAGCACTTGGCTGGGTTTGATTCCCAGCACACACACACCCCAAAATTGAAGGGAACAAGGATCTGTTGTTTTACCCCTATTCTTCCCTCTACCTTTTCCTGGTCACCATGCCACACTGTATCTCCTGTCTTCTCTCCACTTGTCTCACTCTCATTTTCTCCTTTCTTCTCCAGCACTAAATTTACCTTATCTACTTCACTCTGTTCTCAATCAAAGCTTACTTTGTTGATTTTTAAATTTGACTGGCTATTATATTCTTTGAATTTTGATTTTCCTGTTTCTAAGACAGAAACTATAAAGTATGTTCAAAGAGTCTATATTAAAGAACATAGAAGACAATGTGGGAGAAGATATTTTATTGTAGCTTACAAAAATCTATAGGAGGAAGAGCGAGTACCTAAGTTTTACCTCTTCTCTCTCTGGAGGCAAGGTGCCAATAACCAAATTGGAATCAAAGATTCCAGAGAATCATGGCCCTCTGGAACAACTCGTTAGGAGCAGCTGGGAGGTCTCTTCCTCCCTCCTGAATCTTTGGGACTACCAGCTGTGAACTGGAACAGAAAGTAGAGACTTGACTTGTTCCACTAGAGTTCAGCTTGCCTTGTTTGCTGAATAAATGCAACCTTCACAAAGTTAAAGGCCAGAAAATTTGGAGTTTTCTACATCAACCACATGCAGATTTCAAGAACTTCAGTAGTAACTATGAGCACATTAATCTTACCCTCCCACTTTTCATAGAGAGTTGTCCCAATGAATGCCACATTATTTGTGAGACAGAGCAGCCTCTCTTTTATACCTGGAAATGTAGAAAAAGATAGACAAACAAGTCCCCAGTGCCACTTTTTACATCTTTGAGAGGAAATAAGAAAGTTAGAAAAAGAAAACAAAGTTTTTCCTCCCAGAACTGTCAGTTGGATGCTTATCACCCTAAAATCACAATACATACTTATGTTCATTGTAGACCGAAATGCCTAAAGTTTGATGACAAAACTTACATGTTTGAAAGTCAGTCCACTTAGGAGGAATGCCTGGGGCTGTTGGATATAGGTAAATGTTTCTACTCTCCCTATTCTCAACATTGTATAACCGTAAAAATGTAAGGAATATTACACAAAGCTTCCCATACATATCTTGTGTTTCTCTCATAGCCTCAAAAGGTCCTTGCATGTGACAAGTTTAATGACTATATGCATCCCCATATTTCCTCAGAAAACCAAGTACAGACTTAATTACTTAATTATAAAAGTATATAAGAACAGTATGGTTCACATAGAAACTAGACTGTGAGAAGCCATTTCCTTTATCTGGCATTACAGAATGGGTGAGAGGCAAAGTAGAGCACAAACCAAGACTTCTGTACATTTTAATTTTATCCTTAAAGGCGAGGCAGTGAAAAATAAAGTAGGATGTAGGGAAGTAGGCCAGAATATAAAAGTTAATACTGAAAATCAAAACCATGATATACACTGGCCTTTGATCTGACTGAAGTGCATCTGTTCACTGCATTCCCACTTCCACCTATTCTGATGTTTCTCACTGGAAAACAAACAACAACAAAAAAAAGCATTGTACTTTGGAGAAACTTCTGCAGGGAAATGCTAGCAAGCATTTGCACCTGGAAGTCATACATTATATACCTAATGAGCAAATGAAATGTTTAATAACTGTACTGTGAAAATAAAGCTTAGAACAGTAAATTCCTGCTGAGGCTGCTCATCTACCCCGATACATACTGCTGGCCCATCTCAGAACTCCAGCATCATTTATATTTCCTCCTTAGTGGGTCCTGCTGAGAAGATAACATTAAAACCAAAGTGATGCTCACTTAATTAGTTGTACATCCGTGTAAAAGCATTTACTAAGCTCATCTACTTCCAGTGTTCATCAAAGGTCACCTGAAGCACTTCTCCAAATGCACCCCAGGCATAGAGAATTCTGCAGTAGTTTCAGTTGAAGTATTTGTACATTCAAATTTTTCAATTAACCATGCATGAATCATTTAAACTCAGAAATTTAATAGAGGCCATTTTAGTTAAGCTATCCATTGTTAGTTTGAAATAAAAAAGACCAAAACAAAATCAATACCTTTTAATAACAGTATTATAAAAAAAGGAACATCTTTTTCTTGAAAGCACTAGTTTAGAACCCAACTATTGCCATTTATAAATTAACCATTCATTTGCAGAGACTTTTAAATTTATTTTTATCAGTGTGTTAACCAATTCTTTCTAAATCTTAGGAAGAGACAAGAAGTGCATATATAATGTTGAGTATGGGTAGAACCATTATATTCTCCTTCTTTGTATCATTTTTATGGCTAATATCTTAAAGATACACTTATTTAACCTCTATAGATATGTAGAAATCAGTATCTAAAGAAATTAAGCTATTGGGCCAAGACCATTGCTGTGCTGTGGATATTGTCACCAAGAGCCCCATGTTTTAAAGGCTTTGTTGTGGCACTTGGGATGTCATGGAACCTTCAAGAATTATGGCCTAGTCAGAGTGCCTTTGAAGGGGATCTTGGGACCCTGGCCCCTTACTGTCTATGTCTCTGCTTCCTGGCCACCATGCAGTGAGCATTTTCTTCTGCCATACTCTTCTATCATGATGTGCTGCCTCACCAAAGGTCCAAAAGCAATGGAGTCAAGTGACTACAGACTGAAACCATGAGCCAAAATAAAACATTCTTCCAAGCTGATTTATCTCGGGTATTTGTTATTGTAATAGAAAGCTGACTAACTCAGTTACAAAAATGACATTAGACAGTGTCTCCCATGTCCTAAGCTCAGATTCTTCGTTAATATTTGGATATTTATTTAAGTCCTTATTCAATGCTTGAAATTCATTATATAGATCACACATATTTTACTGTCAAGGGAAAAAAATGCAGGAAGTCAAGTCTTTCTCTGTGAAGATCAATTTGATGTTCAGGGTTAGGAACCCTCACTCTTAAAACCTGACAGCAAAGGGATGAGACTGTTCTAATTTCTCAGAGCCTCAGTATCCCTTCTAGTCTCACTTGCTTTCACTCTGTGGTTTGCTGACTTCCCCTCTCAAAGTGAGGTAGGTTTTCTTGATCACTTCTGAGAGTCATTCCCTGTATAGGGAAAGATATCACAGGATTTTGACTGTCAAGTTAAGATTATATTAAACTAACATCTTTGAGTTATTAAAGAGATTCTTTTGATTTTTTTGTCTTTCTTTTTATTTTTCTCTGAGACCTTGCTCTAATAAAACTTATTGAAATTGTTCATGCTTAGACCATAACTATGAAGCCTTTCCTATAGGCTATAATTTAGATCTACCAATATAACAGGAAAATCTGTAAAGAATGGTGCCAATTCTTGAAATTAATGAATGTGAATTGCAGCTCTCTTTCAGTGTAACAAATTCTCTGGGGCATAGAGAGGTTATCATGACTTATGGTAATCCATCAAGGAGAAGGAGCACAGCAATAATGGGTGAGGACAAGCCTGGTGGCACACACCTGTAACACTTGCTATACAGAAGGCAGAACTAGGAGGATCTCAGCCCCAGACAGGCCCCATGCAAAAGCGCAAAACTAAAGCAAAAAGGGCCTTGGGTCGTGGCTCAAGTGATAGAGAACTTGCCTAACAAGCACAAGACACTAAGTTCAAACCACAGTACTGCTAAAAAAAAAAAAAATGGATAAGGCCAGGTATACAAAAACAAAGTTATCTTTCAGGCCGGCTTCTGAAAGCCATGTAGGAGAAAATCAGATAGTATCTAAAGAAGTATAGCAAAGCCCCATCTTCAATTAAAATCTAGGAATGTTCAATATGGAGAAATGGACTCAGGGTAAATCATCTCCGAACAGTAGCAGTCCATCAGCAGTTGAGAGGCAGCGAGGTGATTCTCAACATCTTCCTCAGTTTAGATTATGCTCCCAGACCTCACTCACTAATCCAAACACCAGGTGACTGCATTGCTTTCTCGCTTGAACATAGCATGTGCCATGAGACTGACGATTTCATATAAAGATACTTGTTTGATTTGAATGATGTAGAAGATGCATTGAGAATTTAGTCCTTTGGAATGACAGCTAACTGGTAAGATATCAGCTACAAGGCAAAGGATTCAAGTCATAAGTCAAAACCCTTACAAATGTAGGGATGCATCATCTATGTTTTGCTAATGTGTTTCTTTAGATCAAATCTATTAAAATATTTTCAGTTAAAAAAATGTAGGGATGCAGATGAGAAAATCAAGACAGAAACCCATCATACACAGTGAGCTAAATTTAAGTACATGAAAAAAGGAGAAAGGACAGCTTGGGAAGCTTATAGGAGACCCATGTTTTCAGAGACCAGGTTTAAAATATTTGAGGTTCACAGTAGAAAATGCTGAATCTATGAAAATACAAATAGATCACAGGGGCAGATTTAACACACACCCAAGAGAATGGTGTCGGCTTCCAACCATGGGATAATTTCATGGAAATGTTTGTTTTAAAACGTTCTTTAAAGCAACTGAGGCCAATAGGAAAAGGGGACCAGGAACTAGAGAAAAGGTTAGATCAAAAAGAATTAACCTAGAAGGTAACACCCACGCACAGGAAATCAATGTGAGTCAATGCCCTGTATAGCTATCCTTATCTCAACCAGCAAAACCCCTTGTTCCTTCCTATTATTGCTTATACTCTCTCTACAACAAAATTAGAGATAAGGGCAAAATAGTTTCTGCGGGGTATTGAGGGGGGGAGCGGGAGGGGGTGGAGTGGGTGGTAAGGGAGGGGGTGGGGGCAGGGGGGAGAAATGAACCAAGCCTTGTATGCACATATGAATAATAAAAGAAAAATGAAAAAAAAAAATAAAAATAAAACGTTCTTTATTCTTTAGTAAGGAGTAATTTTAAAACCAAAGTTGTGTAACTAGCTGTTAATAAGTTTCTCCTGGGAAATTTCCCTTACACTTTTCTTCAACTCGCTTTTCAGGAAAAGACAAGAAAAAAACATTTAAGGCCATCAGGTACACCAATCAAATCCTGCTGTTAATGGACTCTGGGAGATTGCTGAAATTCTTTGCCTCTACTAGAATTTTATTGAAATTAATTCTGACTTGGTATTTTGGTCTCCAGACACCTTGGTGTTCTCTTCAAGAAAATAAAGGGGAAGGGGAAGGTTGAGGTACCCTTGAGGTTCCAATGTTCCGAATGTCTGTGATGCTGTGAATATTACTTGAGAAAAGGAAGTCACTTGAGATTTACATACACAGTGTGGTCTTTCAGCCACAATAATGTGTTCCATACTCTTTGTAAATCTCACAGTGTCTTGTACATTGTTCAACACTCAGTACATTCTGAATGAATAATTATTGCCTCTCCACTAGAGAAAGTCAATATCATAGTGATCTTTTTAATGAGATTGAATTAAGGTGCTCTTTAAGCATACCTGCGTCATATTGTAATAACATGAGTAAGGCAAATGCAGTATTTTCCCAAGTGGTAGAGATTCTGGGTAGGAAATAATTATAGGAATATAATTCTACAATAACTATAGGCCATATCTAAGAATTTGATTTCTCTACATGTAAAACTGCCAAAATTTGTGTAAGAAAATAAACATTAGGTATTATATACATAAGTCTGGTAAATTCTTTAAGAACATTTATTCATATATGTTTCCTAGAAACAAAAAAAGCATTAGCCCTGCTTCAATTTTATCTTTAATAATCTATCCCAATGCCATTTACTTTCTCTTGTAGATACATTTATTTTTTCTTTATAAACACCTGTTAGAGAGAACTGATTTTCACTATGTGTTTGACACACTGCATGTGTCTGGTTAAACTTTTCAGAAGTAGTTAACGTCCTTAAATTTTTCTAAACCTTCAAAATTAAAAATAAATCAAGAGATTTAATCATCAAGGGCTCCTAGGTCAAACATAGATAAATATTTAAAACTATATAGAGAAAAGAGTTATTTGTTGAAATGCAGCTGCTCTGTTAATCTTAGGGAGGTATAAGGAGCAGCTTTTGTGACAATAAAGCTAAATTCAGGTCTAACCAGAGCTCAGTAAGCCTTCTAGATGGATAAACAAATACAATTCAGGCAATGTAACTTCAAATAGGGGTTCAATAGATAACACTCTCAAGGTTCAACAGTGCTCTGTTTTGAATGTTTAAGTTTTGTGAATTCTTTTTTAATCTTTGTGCCTTACTTAAATAATATTAAAGTATCATTGTGAATTATACACACTGGAGCATGTGGAAGACCATTTGGTAGCTTGGCTCTGCCAGGGTTTTTGATGCCTTATTTTATAATTAAGATGGCACAAGTAGCACCATATTTACAATGAGAGGCTGGAGAAAAAATGATAGAGATACATGTGATACACAAATGGTTTTTCCATGTCCAGTGAAGACCAGTTGACATGACAGTCTCTGTATGAATGAAGGTTTCTCTGTTGTTCAATGAGAGAATATTGGTGATGGAGAAAACTGAAAATAAATGACAAATCCAAAATGATTGTGACATTCACTACCAAATTCATACAGCAATTTTATTTTAGTCCACCAATCTCCTTCATCATATTAAGTTACTGTTATTCAAATTATACTATTTTATAGAGATTTTCCATTTAACTTTAAACATGTTTTATTTTTCTAACATAGCATAAGAACTACAACTTATGAAGTTTATGACAAACTTTATGTTTATATTTTTAAATATCATTGCGATAAAAATAGTTTAAGACAATGTTGGGGTTTATTAAAGTTTTGTTTGTCCCTTTAAATTACAACTCAGGTATGAGAGTTGATGATATAACAAATGGTTTCAACTTTCACATTAAATACACTTTGAATCAGACTTCATGTTCATTACATGTCTTTCTGGAAATGCTCGTTTGGATGAGTTAGATCCACACATTAGCCTTGAAAACTTCATTTGCTCAGTGGAGTTCGACACAACAGTGCAACCCTTTACCTTTCTGTCCTTTTCTAAATGTGTGAACTTGGTGCATTACTTAATTTTTCTCCATTTTCATATCCTCATGTGTGAACTGGGAATAATAATACTTACTATGTTAATTATTAAATATCAACATTAACCCTGTTTGAACAAGTTACTAAATATCAGTCCCTTTAAATACATAATCTCATTTAATGGTCACAAATTATCAATCTCACTTTACTGATGAAAAAACGGGCAAGATAGGTTTGGTTAATCGAGATGGCACAAGTCCTATGTAGATGATCTTCTTGGATCTGACTGCAAGATAAACTGATTGACTATACATTTCCAAATTCTTCAATCCAATTGCAGACTTTTGATCCCTGAAGTTTAAGAGTGAAAAACCATAAATATGATGGAGCTACATGTTAGGTCATGGCAGAGGAAAAGGTGTTTATGTTAGGATTTTGCAACTACAATAACTTAGCATCTGGCAAATTATTGATTTATTAGATTATTTGCATTATTTCCCAATAAGCAATGGACCTCTATTTCTTTGCTATAGGTGCATTAACCTCTGCATTTTACTACCCAGAATTCTATTTTCCAAATTGTATACAAAAATGGGGAGGGGAAGAATGTAGTACCTCTTAGGATCATTAAAACTAATGTGTCATTATTGGTGATTGAAGAGAACTGAGGCAAACTTCTTTTCATGACTAAACTCTGATATGTTTTCTGCTAATTTCTTGGTTACCATTGCCGAGTGTCAAAACTCCCTAGTTATATGAGGTGCTGATTCAACAAGGCTTTATCAAGTTTTATTTTAGGCTATGGGAACAAAGTTGTAGTGCTGCTATAAGCTAAGCAGGATTTACAAAGCAAATGTTTACAATGGCCCTTGTTTATAGTAGACAGAAATGTCATGTAACAGAGACTTAGCAATTCCTCACAGGTTCTCAGGTCAACCATGAAGGACTTTGTTTTACTGTAATATCTAATATTCATTTGCCAACCAGAGTAAATAGCTCTTCTACGTGCACAGATCTTCATTGGCTTTATTGCATAATTTAAGAGGTTGTTATTTAGGTGGTTTTGAGTAGGGCTTTCTGGTCCAAAGTGGAGCATGCCAGCAAATGAGCTTTCCTGACACTCTCTCTGTAGGGTGTGATGAACAGTCCAGAGCTCCCAAGCAACTTTCACAGCATGATCTGGAACACAGTTGAAATTCATATGATTAGTGGAGTTTCATTGGGAGAGCCCTAATCACAACCTGTCTTCCATTCAGTAGAAATAAAATGAACCAATTCATTGTTAGACTTAATCTTTACATTACAGAATAAACAATAACCTAAAATTGGTTTATGTGCTTTAGAGATTGTTCTTTGGAGTGTTTCATGTATTACTTTCATCACTCTGTGTTTTCTATTCCAGGGCCTACTCTTCCTAAGACTCATGTTAAAACAGCCTCTCTTGGGTTGGCTGGAAAAGCAAGATCCCCATTGCTTCCTGTGTCTGTGCCAACAGCCCCTGAAGTGTCTGAGGAGAGTCACAAACCAACAGAGGATCCAGCCAGTGTAAGGGCATCCTTCAAATTCATGCTGCATCAAGAGCTGTGCAATACATCTAAACCAGTTAGTTCTCACTATAACCCCAAACAGCTGTCCTTATTGTTGCTTGCCTGCACTTGAAAGTGAAGAGAAAAAAACTGAATGAAAAAAATTATATCAGGGTTTTAGTTAAATAAGTAAAATTATTAATACTAAAGGCAAGTCTTAGAAATACATGCAGATCAACTGCAGATGTGTGGGTTTCATTATATAAGAAGGGAAAAAGTTCTGTTCTAAGGAAATAAACTAAAAATTCAATTAGAAAACTCAGAGGGAAAATCAGTAAGAATAGAAAAAAATCAAAATTTTGAGAAAAAAACCATTTCAACTAAAAATGTACTATAAAGAAGAATCAAAAATATGTTGCTTAAAGGCAATTATTTGGAAAACATCATGTTTCTGAATAGCTTTCAGGAGAAAACATTTTTTAAAAGGCTAAAGAATTAACATATCAGAGGGAAGGGGAAAATATGAAAAAAACAGGGAAAATTCTATTTTGTTATTACATTTGGATCTTTTTCAACCATGGATTGTGAAATGAGAATTGATCTGCCCCTTTCAAAAAGCTTCTGTTTTCTTCATGCATGAATAGAGATTTACACAAAGTTTTCAAATATTTTCATGACAAATACATTGTACCAGTATCAAAGAATAAACAGATCACACAAAATCAGTGCTTTGTGTGTGAGTCATGCAACTACCACTTCCATTCATAAAATTATATTTTCTTTTGAAATCTGGTTGTCAGGAAGAAAAAATCATTACATTTCAGTGATGAATAATATTTTCTCATGACTTTATTTTTTTAGCACTACAAACAGTAAAGTATTTTTACCACGTAGAAACCAAGAAAGTTGATATGTGTATATGTGGGTGAAAGTTTGGCAGAAGGATGTTATATAATTAACATACTTTTTTAGACAATCAAATTTAAAAGAACATAATGCTTTTTTGTAGGAATATAGTCCTTTATTTCAATATTTGTTTACTCCCAAGGTTTATGGCCATATGTCAAATTATGTCAACCTCATAAATTTATATAATGTTTTTCTTCTCATGAGGGATGATGTCAGGTCATCCAGCAAAAGATACAATATTAAAAACAGTAAGAAATACATACTAAAGAAAATATAGAAATGGGGCACATAGTCTAGATTAGCAATATCCTATAGAAATATAATGTGGACACATGCATAATTTAAATTTTCTAGGAGCCACAATAAAAGGTGTAAAAAAAGTTGAAATTTATTTTAATAATCCTTTTAACTAGCCCAGTGTTTCCAAAATATTATTGTCATGTAATAAATACAAAAATTGTCCGTATGATAATTTCCTTTATAATTTTTTGCTAAGCATTCAAAATATGATGTGTAGTTTATATGTAAAACACATTTTAATTTGGAATAGTCACATTTCAAGAAACTAGTAGCTACTATATTGCTCTATTGTATAATGAAACCTAGTTAATTCAAGGAAAAGAAACCAAAAAGCTAAAAAAAAATTTTTTTTAAATGTAATCACCTCATTCCAACTTCTTGCCTTATATATTATGTACATACATATACATACATATATATGTGCATATATATTACAGGCTGTTACATATATAGACATGCATATATATGAGCCTATATATGTAGCTCTGTGAACATGGTACCAAAAAATGTATCTTGGTTAAACAGAATAGAAATCATGGCTCAGGCTTTTTTATTTTAATTATCAAATCAGTCAAATGGATGAGCCAAGAATAATCAGGAAGACTATGTCTATATTAAGCAAACAAACTATTGATCAAGAAAGGGGGGAAAGAAGCCTATATTTATTGAATACTTGTCACTGGACAGCAGATTTGTTGTGTGCTTTTAATTACTCACTTAGGCAAACTTGTTATTCCCATTTGACAAATAAAGAGACTAACTCAAAAAGAGAAAGCATATAAAACAACTGGAATTTGAGCCCACAGGGATTACTGAGCCAAAATCCCTGTGTTTGTAACCTGGGAATCTGTGATAACTAAGAATTCTATTACTTATTAAACGGCATGTTTTAGTTGTTTGGGTTGTTTTTCTTGAATCAGCTAGCTCTCACCATACAATACAGCAGTAGATTGCCACATGTAGATATTGGTTTCTTGAAATGTTACTTTTCCAAATTAAAATGTGTTTTACATACAAAATACATATCAGATTCTGAATGCTCAGCATAAAACTAGAATGAAAATTTATAGTGAATGAGAGCCAGACAGAGCGTATTCACTAAAATTTCTGCAGTTCAACCTCTTCTTTTATCCACTGTTCAAGTCCTGCTGGAGGAGGCCCTTCACACCTATACACAATGCTAACTCTGATATGAGGCATGAACTTTCTTTCCATACACAAACTAAAGCCATAATCCCCAGGCTTCTCACCATTCCAGGCAAAGGCCTTCATGCCCCACACAAAACATACACCTAAGCCGTGTTATAAAGGAAAAAAAACTTGGTTATGTAAATTCTACTTATGTCCTGATGAAAAGTTACCAAAAAGGAAAAAAGAGATAATGTATTGAATACACACCACATGCCAGACCCCATGACAGGCATAAAACATAACATAGGATGCTCAGGATGGCCTATGAAATAGATACCATTATCATAATTTTGGAGATGAAAAAAACAATGCATCAGAGAAATTCAAATTTGCCAACACAACAAAGCTTGTGGATGGTAGAACTTGATTCAAAGTAGGATATTTTTTGCAGTGAAACTTTTTCCTTATTTTAGGGATGACATCCAGGAAACAGAATACAATTATTCACCACACCCTTCTTTTCTTATCAGCTTCCTCATTCAGTTAATACACTCTGAGGACAACCCTGGTAACTGGCCTCTGTGTCAGACTTGAAAATACTGAGTGACCCAAGTAGCTATGGCCCCTGCCTTCACAAACGGAATGTATCAAAATTTACTAATTCTGCTCTCATTCCGTCTATAGGTGTATGAACAGGATGATTTGAGTGAACAAATGGCAAGTCTGGAAGGGCTAATGAAGCAACTTAATGCCATCACAGGCTCGGCCTTTTGATACCTACTGCCGAATTGTGGAGGTGAATTTTCTGGGAATTTTGCAGCATACCAATTACCCATAAACAGCACACCTGTGTCCAAGGACTCTAACTGGTATACAGGACCACTCAGTCAAGGAAGGTCTGAAGCAGTTCAGAAGGAATAAGCATCCGTTCCTTTGTAGGCATCAAGAATTGTACAATGATGACTATGAGGTCCCTAAACAAAAGCAATGATGCATCTTTCTGCTAAGTCAAAGTTGAAGCTGCTAGAACAGTCCTGGGTCTTTGTCCCTCAGTGACCAACTGTCATAACGAATGGCTATGTTTTCTTTCATCAAGGCCTGTCTTGTATGTGTAGGTCTAGTCTTACAAAATGCAAGTGCATTATTTAAGCCTGTACCATACCATGGTGAATCAGTGCAAGCTCACTATTTTGTTTTCAACTTTAAAGTACAAAGCACCCATGGAAATTCTCTCACTCCATAGCACCAAAGGATTGGATATTTTCCTGACAGCACAAAAAGTAAATAAGCAAACAAAAGGCAGTGAATGCTTATGTTTGTAACTCAGTCATTCATCTTGCACAACTGACAGATATTAACAAGTGACTGTAAAATTCACCCATTTTAGCAAGTATTTGTAAATCCACCCTTGGTAAACATTTATGCCTAGCATATAGGAACATAAAAATCTGCAATTGGTGGCATTCTGCCAGCAGCAGCACATTTCCAGAAAGAAGATACAATATGCAATCTCTCAGACACACGGTAATTATGTGCTTGTAATAGGGCGCTTTTCTATTTGAGTGGCTTTTGCCATACCACACTGTGATGACATGTCAAAGCTTCACCAAGGAATCTTCTTTAGGAGTTTGGCCAGGAGAGTTCCCCCCACCCCTCTGTCCCATCCCTCCCTGACTTCTCCTTGGCAACTAGCCTTGGGTAAAATGTTGAGCTCCACACATCCTATGGCCTCCCAGTACTGTCCCCTATATCACCCTGTGGAAATGATAGACTTCCTGAGAGCAGGCCATGAGGAGGGACCCTCCTCCTCATGGGTCAAGGGACCCTGCTCTTGAGTGATGCCTGTACCATCTTCACTGTGTTATTTCAGGCATCACTGATACATATTGACCACCAGACTCTATTACCAAGGGTACCTTTCACACCATGCCTATGTCAGAGTCAGGGAGGAACAGAGGGACAGTTGTGACTTGACATCTGACACATCATAACTCCAGTGGATATTTTTCAAAGCAGTGTCTTAAACTGTGGGTTAACATTTTAAACTTCTATTGCCATGTTATCTGTACCTTGGAACTAGCTGAAATTAAGAACATGTTATGTGCACCCTTTCAGTTTCTGAATTTTCAGCATGCATTTGGAGTTAATCCCTGTTTATGCAGCTGAGTTGCCAAAAGGGAGCTAGTTTGCATATTTATCAGTTAGGTGACTTGAAAACCCAATGAAAGAGTTTTAGCTGAATTATTCCTTTCAGCTCTGCCTTTGATTTCAAGCTTGAGTAGGTCATAATTTTAAAAGAGCATGGAAAGGATAGATCTTTACAACCTAATAGCTCTTTTTATTAGGTGGGTAATTATATATGAATCCCTGAATGAAATATTTTGAGCAAAATGGCACTGTAACAGAAGTAATAATTCAGATTATTTTTTTACAGTTTTATGTCGGGAAGGAAATCTGATGTCAAAGAGAGAGCTGGTTCAAATGGTTCATTAGAAAGTTCGGTCCATTTATGAAATTGTTCCTTCGACGAGAGTGCTTGTTCGATTTACTAAGATTTTCTGGAAGTCCTTTTGAAGAGCTATGTAATGTTATTTGATGGGACACAATATTCTTGTGCAGTATATGGGTACTTAGGTAGACAAATCTTCACTGACCTGAAATAGGGCATTTCCTAACACAATACTGAATCCTTAGAAATAACCCATTGCTTCAGTAGACAAAATGTTTATAAAATTAGCCTAACCTCCTCAAGGTTCTAGAAAAGCCTCTCCTTTGTAATATTCCCAAACAGATAACATTTTTTGAGGGTCATTGCAAGTGCTCACTTTGGAATTAGCTACAAATCTCAGATTCTATGGAATGAGTTGCAATATCAGTCTGTCTTCTACCATGAAGTTGGACAGTCAAAAGAATTAGTATTGTTACAAATTCTAGACCCCTAGTCAAAGTCAGTAGTTTGGGGAAGTGGAATCTTTTTAAAATCCATTAAAATATATGTTTCCTGTTTTCAGCAGGAGTTACATCTCTGCCACATGCTCTTGAAAGTTTCTTCATTAAACAAATACAATGATTTATTTTAGTAGTTGGCAATGCTAAGAAGTCTTACTGCCATGCCTTGAATATAGAATAGAATCCATTTTAATACCCTCAGGAAACTCCAGTGCCATTTACCTGGTGATTTTAATATGCAATTAGTTCACCATGACTTCTGGATAATTCTTGCTCCCTAATCCCTGAAATGATTCACATGTGTACAATGAACCTGCTCAAGTTTTCAGGTAACTTTTTAATTTCCCGGTCCCCTGATCTCTTGACAAGAAAGAATCTGTGAATATGATGAGGTAGCTTCTGTTTTGCTCCTTCTGAGTCTAGTTCATGACATGGCAGGCTCTTTAAGCTCATAAATCTCTAACTCCCACAGGGCAGAGCTTGACAGCCTACCAGCACTCTGTCACCAGGAGTCATTTCTCCCTGGGAAAGAAGAGAATCAAACTTGACAGGGCATGCTCAGACCTACCCACATTGTGCTGGACTGCCAGCAAGAACCTTCTCTTGAAAAGTTTGGTATTTTTCTTTGTATTCTGATAACAAAGATATTTTCATTCCTATAGCAATTTCTACATTTGTTCAACTCACAAAAATGTAGATAGCTCAAATGTGTGCAAAATATTCGTATGATACTCTGGCCAAAAGTTAAATGTTTTCTTAATGATTCACATTTAATAAGGAATTGGTCATGCTTTCCCCTTTGTTCAACAGACTTTTATTTAAATAATATGGCTGTACATTTGGGTATTCTAAAATGCCTACTCAGCTGAAAAATCTGAACAGAATAGCAAGACAGTGATATAAGTGGATTTATTAAGGCTTTCTTTCAGAGATAAACTATAACATTACTTTTTTTTTCAGAATAAGAATTGTTGAAAATAAGGTGTATGCTCAGTCCCATTGGTCACCAGCTATAAAAGGAGAGTCATCTAACATTAGAGTGGTGTTTCAAACAACATTCTAAAACAAAATTCTGCCACTCATTGGCTTTCTTATTAAAGAATCTCTTAACCACTGGTCTTTCTGGAAGCTATCAGTTTGTGTTTGAGGATGGTTGCTGAAACTTACCCACCCCATAGATCCTTCTATTGATGTCGCTTGAATATATATCTCTAGGTAGCCTCCAAATGGAATAGAGTACCTTATACACAGTATCTAAACTATAATTCAAACAAAGGACTATCTGAAGAAGATATCTCATCATGTTAGATAAAATTGTGTCCCCAACCAGAGGTCTTATGGTTTGGGAATGTTCATTTCCAGCATTGAGAAAAAGGAAAATGGAAAATTTTCCAAGTCTTAGGGGTGTTTTAAGAAAACAATCTCATGCAATCTTTAAAATAGATGTGAAGCAGAGTTGCTTTTCCTTCCTTCCTTCGTGTAAGCACAGGCTTCCCTGAAAACCAGAGCTTAGTATCCTGGCCTGCTTATCACCCCCTATACAAAACACAGCCTAGAATATTACAGAAATTCAGAAGCAATCACATGCTCAGATGTATACTTTCTCTCTTTTTCAAATCACATTGAAGCAACACTTCACTCGTAATTTGTATTTATCTAGTGACTTTCAAAATTATTTTAATATTATACAGAAATACTTTCTACTTGAGTCCAGTGTTATAAAGCAAATTGAATACTTTGGGAAAAAGTGGTTTGTATGATATTCCATCTTATTAAATAATGTACATACCAATGCCTCAGTATACCTTGCAATCCAAACGCCTGACTCCAAAAAGATTGATTCTAAAGAAATGCTAGTATTTTCTGGTCAGCGAGGTTGAATAGGAGACCAGAAACCATGCCTAAATCAGCCAATGTGTATTACTTCTGAGTTGGTCTCTATTGCCACTATTGGATAACACTCACTTGGCAGACTTCCAGCTGCACTCTCTGAAGGATTTGTTCTCTTACTCTCAGTAGAGAGCCTCTGTACGTTGTCATCCTCTGATTTTTTTTTATTGGTAGGAGAGCAACAGCAAAATTCTACAAGACGTCAACACAAAGGCATGGGCCAAGGGATTTCACTGTGTGCTGAATGTGTATTTTCAGATGCAAGAAAGGAATGTTGGAGAGGAGGAAAAATGCTGTTTTTTATTATTGTAGGGTAAACCTGACAGTTCTAAACTTTGTGAATTGTCAGCTTGTTTGGGGGAAGGGTGGGTGGGTATGGGGTATACTTTTTATAAGTAATATTTAATTTATTATTTAGAGTGGCTTCTTTTTTGGATAATTTATGATAAAAAGGGAGATCTGGTTGGTATCTAAGTACGGCTGTTAAAGCTGCAGTGTTCCATATCTCAGAGGGACCATGTTGGAAATGAATTGTCCATTGCTGAGTATGAGGAAATGTCTAGTCCAGGCAAAGCCTTCACTGAAGTTCCATCATCAATGCCTCCTCCCTTTCTAGGGCTGTTCCAAGAAGATAACATCAAACCTAAACTAATGTGGATAGCATTTTTAAAATGAGTGCTAGTTATTTTGTCAAAGGGCTTTGCAATTCAAGATAATTGTTAGTGTGATAGTGGTAAGTTTATATGGTAGAAATGGGTATACTACAGCTTTAACTAGCCTTAGTGGAAAAAAGAAATTTTTTGTTGTTACAAAATACCTTTAGTAAAAAGGTATCTTGAGCTTACAAAGAGTTTCTTTCAATTGTCAGATTCTAGCATTGTTAACCAAATTAGACTAGTGATTGCAATATTTAAGTGTAAATCTTGTTCTATGAGAAAGGAAACTTGCTTACAGTTTAAAACAATGACTGTTTCTACACATGATCTTGTATACTACTACACAAGGAAAAAGGGGTTTTGTAATCACTGTAGAACAGTCTCATATTCATTTTTTATAGAAATGTTATTCCAATGGTGCATTTTTTGTTTAATAAATAAAGTTTTGATACAAAATTTTTCTTTGTGTTATTTATAGCAAATGGAAGATACTATACTTACCTAACTAACACTAACCACAGCTGGTCTGTTCTTATCCTCAGGATACGTTTTGCCTTTTATTAATATCCAAAGTAGAAGATGTCACTGCTCTGTCATATCTTCTCAAATCCTTATTTCATTTTCTGCTCATTCCCAGTATATACTTTCAATCCCAGTAGTCGATACACATGTTGGGTTTTTTGTTTGTATATTTGTTTTATGGGAGAGCTACCTCAGGTTGCCAGAGCTTTATTTGCATGTTTACACAGGAGAACTGCAAATGTCTGAATCTACCTTACCAATAGCAGCAATAGTCCATCCCCTTTGCTACTGATGGAGACAACTCTTAGAAAAAAATTCAATTTATCTCCAGAGTTCTCCTATAGGACTAAGCCAGTCAATATTTTTAGAGGTGCTGCTTCACAATTTTGCACCCATGAGAATGCGGTCTTGCCTTGGTCACCTCACTCCCCTCTCCTTCTTGCTTCCTTCCTCTAATGGTTTCAACAGTGAGCACTTTATAACAAATCATTTTCCACACACATCTTCATCTCAGGGTTTGTCTTTGGAAAATTCATCCAAGACAAGATACTTTTTAGATCCCATTTTAACACACCAATACTCAATCAATGAAATATTCTCTCCATCCTTCAGATATTTCATAGTGTCCACAGAAGAACTTGGGTACCTATATGTTTTCGGCAATCTATAACTATTAGTACTGAAAGATTAAGTTGGAAGTGTAATATATTTTAAGTCACATATTAACAAAAATTATTAACACTTTTGGGTAGGCAAAGACCTGTTCAGTAAGTTCTTGTTTCAAGAGTCATATAGCACTTCTCATTTATTTCAACCTATTATAATTCTATCGACAAAAAATGTCTTTAAAGATATCCAAGAATGTAGAGAAACTGGAAGCCTTATTCATTAATGGTGGGAAATGTCAACTGGTGTGATATACCAGTTATATTCCATATGTGGAAAATAATATGGCATTTGCTAAAAGAGTAAGCAATATTACTATATGATCTTGTAATTCCACTTCTGAGTATATACCCAAAAGACTTGAAGGCAGATGGTTGGACAACCATGTTCATAGGAGCAATATTTACAATAACCAAAAAAGGTAGAAACAACACATATGTCCATAGACAGAATACTGGATAAGCAAAACATTGTATGTTCATTCAACAGAATTTTATTTAGCATTTTAAAAAACAAGAGAATTGCTTCTCAGCCTTTTAGCTAACATCAGGTATTAAAAACTTAAGCAAAAGTTCTCATATGCTATAACATGGTTGAACCTTGAAGATGTTATGCTTAGTTAAATAAGCCAGTCACAAAGAACAAATACTATATGATTCCACATACATGAGTTATATAGAGTGGTCAAAGTAAAATGGTGGTTGCCAGGGGCTGTAGGTGGGAGGCATGGGGTAGTAAATGTTTAATAGGTACAGAGTTTTGGTTTTTGGAAGATGAAAAAATTCTGAAGATGGATAGTAGTGATGGTAACACAAAAATGTAAATGTAATTAATGCTACTGTGCTGTACACCTTTAAATGTTTAAAATGGTAAAATTTTATGTTATATATATTTTACCACAATTTAAAAAATCTCCAAACAAGGGCTTTTCAAGGGTCACCTTTTAAAACACTAATATTAATTGTAAGACTACTGCAATATAAATATATAACAAGAAATATAGGAAAGGAGATTGATGTGCTATAAATAAAGGCAAATACAAGTCATACTATATATTATCTAGTACTTCTGTACTCAGTTTATCTACTCACATCTTACGGAAGAATGTTTTGCTGTCACAAGGTTAGCAGAAATGATTATTCCATGGAGAATTGAATATTTGGAGAAAAATTAAATGAATTTCTGGTATTTGAGAAGGAAAGTTAGAGGGTAGACTACTCTCTCTCCTGCAGATATATTTATGGAAAGGATTTTGGAGTTGTCTTAGAATAAAATACTCTCTCTAATACTCTTGGTGCTCTCAGGATAGTCGAATATATTAATATGAATGTAGGTGGAAATCAGAGCGATCTACCAGAACTAGATACCAAAAAGATTGGCCCTGCCGCTATTTACCAAAATGTTCTTTTCTGATAACTCATCTATTTCATTCATGTTCATGTGTTTTAAAGGTGTATTTATTATTCTTTAAACTTTTCCCAGACTCCCTTCCTGCCAGTTTTCTTTCTCATTTTTTCCATACATTAGTTTTTTCTCCAAAGATACTTGGTATACTTTCAGGTCAGCTACCTCATGACTGGTTCTACTTTGTGTAAAGTTAAATCTGTCTTTTACAACTAAAAATACTATTGTACTTCTCAATTTTCTTACAATTCTTCCTTTCCTTACCTACCTCGTTCATTTCATCATTGACTTTTTAAAAAATTATTGTACTGGGTGTACATTGTGACATTACAAAAGTTCATGAAATGTATTGTGGTTGAATTCACCCCCTCCATCATTCTCTTTTAGCCCTCTTCTCCATTCCTGGAATAGTTTCAGCAGCTCTCATTTTTCCATTTACATAAAAGTACACATAATATTTCCACCACATTCACCACTATTAATCCCTCTTTTTATTTGTTCATTTTATTTATTTATTTGTCCATTCACTTGTTTGCGACAGGATCTCACCATGTAGTCCAGGCTACCTGGAGATCGCAAGCCTCCTGTTTTGGCCTCCCGTGTTCTAGGATTAGAGATGTGTGCCGCCACGCCTTGTTTTTTAATTTTATTTAATTGTTTCATGGAGTTGATATTTCTTCATCAGTATAAAAAATGCCAAGTAGCTTTCAATAGCAGAAACTTCTAGACTTAAAAAAGAAAACAAAACAATTTGTCCTTTAAGCCTGCTAGGTCTCACAACTTAAGCCTACTAGTCTTTAGTTCAAAAGAATTTTTAATATATTCATTTATTCTCCAACGAAGGGAGAGCTATGTAGATCAGTGTGAGTCAGCCTCTATTCAATTGTATTGTTCTTAGCCCCAGTTTTTTGCTACGCCCTGTGCTGTGTGACTCTCTTCCACTCACAGCCAGATAACCAGATACTTAAGCCCAGATCCCAGCAATGTTTCCAGTGTCTCCCTGGCTTTCATCCAGTGTTAACTCCAATGATTCTGCTGAGTAGATAGAAGGATCTCCCCCTCTCTCACTGGCTTTCCAATTCCCAAGTATGTGAGAAGCAGTAGAACTCAAAAACACACAAAAGCCACATCTTTTCCTTTCTCTTTCTCTACCTACAATAATGAAAATTATGAGAGCTGTACCCAAGGTCGTTGGTTCCCTTCTTACTCTTCCTGCATAGCACTGTTCTGACAGTTTATAGTAACCACATGAATGTAGTGGAGAGAGCAATGAGTAGGAAAAGTAATTGCTGAGTGCCTGATGATTTTTTTTTTTTTTTTGCTCTTCACATATCTAGTCTTTTTTTATTTTTTTTTATTTTTCTTTTATTATTCATATGTGCATACAAGGCTTGGTTCATTTCTCCCCCCTGCCCCCACCCCCTCCCTTACCACCCACTCCGCCCCCCCTCCACCCCCTCAATACCCAGCAGAAACTATTTTGCCCTTATTTCTAATTTTGTTGTAGAGAGAGTATAAGCAATAATAGGAAGGAACAAGGGTTTTTGCTGGTTGAGATAAGGATAGCTATACAGGTGCCTGATGATTTTTAAGGAAACCTAGATTTGTGGTTGGTAAAAAAATTGAACTTTTTTTTTTTAACTTTTCAACTTTTAAACAGAAGATTACTGGCAATATGGCAGGGATGGTCTACCCATTATTCTTTTCTTAAAGTTTCCTTGGCCTTACAGCTAGTGAAATAGCAACAACAAAATCCTTTCTGAATTCTGCAGTGTGCATGCTTTATAGCCATGATTTCTTCTTTTTTCCCTTTTATTATCTTTATTTTTGTGTTTTTTTAAATCCAAAAATTTCAATGGCAAATTGGGACGGGTAATATCAGAGGCAACTTTATAGAAGTCAATGTAATTGTTGAATTCTAGATATATTTGAAAGCACCTAAGTTTTATCCTATTTTTTGTTTACCTAAGTCCAAGCTATTTTTATTAATTCTTTTTCATATTGTTGTATTCTTTTATTTTCATATGTAACTAATCTCCCTCACTCTCCCTAACTTTAGAAATTCATAATTTAATTCAATAAATACTAAACCAATTATTCCTAAAATAATCCAAATGTTCTCATTAGCAGTTCAAAAGATTTCATTAAATAAATAACAGAAGTAATTTCTCTAAGGTTCCTTTCAGGTTTTAATTAACATTCTTCTTTATAAATTAATGACATTCCTTTAATTTCCCTGTCTTTGCTAATATCTATTCTGACTCTTTATGTAAGTTTGACAAACTACCAGTTAGTAGAACAATTTTTCACCTTCTCAATATTTCTTAAGGATTTAATTTTTGTACTGTTCCCAGAGCTACATTTCTTTTCTTTTTATTCAAATTAATATTGTTCTTTGGTGTGGAGCTCTCTTAACAATAGTAGCATTTCAATTTTGTTGATGTGACTTATTTGTCATAAATTATTCCTGTTTCTTTCCAAATAGGATGTTTCAAAAAATTAAATATAACATTACTTCACAGGGATGTTTTGAGCTTAACTTGAAATCAGACAATGTGTATTAGGCCTTAGTACCCTTTGTTCAATTTCTGGTTCTCAGTAAAAGCCTTAATGAATTCTATTTCTGCTTTTTCTGTCTCTGCATTCAATATTTCCCTTGATGTTTGTGAATATTTTCATATATTTTTAAAAACACAGATGGGGATTTAGTAAAATTGTGGACTAGGTTTGACTTTAATTTTATATATATAATATTCAGCCCACATGCATATTAAAAAAGTAGATTTGAAGAGAATGAATTATAATAATATATTTTTGTCTTTTCAAAATATACCTAACCAGTATTTATTTAGTGCTTTTATTCATATATAAGGCACAATGCTAAAGGTATCAATGGTCTAAAGTGTAAACAATCACATCTTATCCATTTATACACAACACACATGTATGTGTATACATGACTACACTTCAAATGAGAATCAGATACTCTTAGACAGGTAAAATGTTCAAATTGGAGTCCATAAAATCCTCCTAGGGAGGGTAGTATTTGGGAAGGTCATTAAATAATAAATAAGGCTAAAATCTTTACAGATGGAATTTAGATAAAAAAGTTACATGAGCAAAAGTATATAAGTGCTAGAATTTACAGGACATATTTTGTAACTAGTAAGTATTTCATAGTGTTTTTGCAGTGTATTGTTTGCAGGAAGTAATAGGAAGTCTATTTGTAAAATCAAGGGAGGTTTGTAATGATTTAAAATATTTAATTCTTCTGGTAATAAGGAACTATTTTTATATCTTTTTTTTTATTGTGCTGGGTGGGGTACATTGTAGCATTTACACAGGTTCTTACAATGTATCAAATATATTATACTTGAATTCACCCCCTCCACTACTCTCTTTCATCCCCCCTTCCTTGATTCCTGGAACAGTTTCAACAGGTGCCATTTTCCCATTTACATATATGTGTATACATTGTTTGTACCATACTCATCTTACTATCCCTTTCCCTGCCACCTCCCACAGGTGCCAAACCCCCTCCTGTACAGAACCTGTTCTGGCCTCCTGTTCTCCAATTTTGTAGAAGAAAAAACAGAAAAGAGAAAAAGAGAAACATGGCATTTTTGCTATTTTGAGTAATAAGGAACTATTAAATGTGAAAATTTTATTTTTTAATTCACAAATTTCTGTGGTTTATTTACTATGAACCAATGACTAGCTGATACTGAAAAAGCAGCAGTTGTCAACATGAATGTGATCCCTGCCCTCATGGAGTCTGTAATTTACTTGTTGAGACAAATTACCAATGATCAGGACAGTACAATAATTGTCATCATAATGAGTGCTATAATTTAAGATTGTGATATAAAATGTTGTGCCTTTGAGATTATTTATCATTATCAATGGAGGCTATAACTACTTAATTTAGATCAGAAAAGACTTCTTTCTCTGAGTGACATCTAACTGAAACCAGAGAATACAAAGGAATCATCCATGTAAATACTGGAAACATAGAACATTTCAGAGGAAAGAAAAGGCATGTCTAGGTTAGGAAAAAGCTTGATTTATCAAAAGAATAAACAGTTAGCACAACTGCACTTCATTGAGCAAGCACGAAACTAGGGAGCAAGAATTAAGCTAGATTATGCTGTACCTCACAAATGCTGTTTATATCACAAAAGAAATGGGAGCCATTTAAGGGCACTAAGAAAAAGAGAGTTGAGATCTAATTTATGTATATCAAGGTAAAAAATTATACATGTGACCTCAGATATGCATAATTTTGTGGTGCTCTTTATGAAATATGATTACCCTTACTTGACTCATGATTCCCAATTCTTCTTGAGTGGTAAGGTGAATCTGTGCCAAGTTTTGTGTCTTAGATACTCAGGATATTTTTTTTCTTAGCAAAGTAGGGTCTCATCATCTCCCTCACTGATTTAGCCACATCTCAGTTCTTTCTAGCGTGATTAAATCTCTTATGTTTCACCACCTGGTCCCCAACTAGGTTGTCTACTTCTATTTAAGGGTTGCTTTTCCCTTGTCCATGAAAATCCTATGGCACATCCAATGAGTCGCACTTCAACCTTCCACACTCCATGTTAGAATAATCAGGCTCCTCACTTATTCTATGCATGTGCTACTGTTCACACACTCTTTGCCCAGCACACATAAGTCACCATTTTCCTCTGAAGCAATAGGTTGTTCCTCTGAAGTTCCTTACCAAGAATTCTACAACACAATGATCTACACTTTTGTCTTCCTTCTCTACCTGCCTAGAGTTTATATTGTCCCTGGCCTACCTCCTTATGGCCTCACAAGGATGCCAGGACCCCCAGAACTGACCTCTTAATACTTTTTTTTCTCCAGGAATACTTCTTCCTTTTAATATAACTCTTCTTGTCCAACAAGAAACTCTCACACCCTTTTCAGATCTGAATTCTTCTTGTATCACATCCTAGAAAAATTCACTGTGTGCACATTATCATCAGTATCTCATTCCCATGAGGCATTGAAGCTATTGATTAAATGGTTATGATGTCACAGGACATCAAGATCTAAAGATAATAGAAGTTTCATTAACTTAATATTTACAAAACTGCACTCAATATTAATTGTATGTATGTTGGCATATATATGTATTAAATATAAATGTGGTTATTTTGTATAGAATGAATCAAGGGGCAAAATATGTGAAAAGAGCGCTATGAGAAGTATTTTACAGCCAATGCAATGATGGTAAAGAGATGGAAATGAAGTGGGTACATTTAAAATAAGTTTTGGAAATAGAAACAAACATGGATTGGACAGAAGAGAGCTTCTGGTGAACAGTCTTTAAGTTAGTAGTAGTATGTCCAGTGATGTAGCAGTCTGGGAGTAAAGAAGGATTGGATATTTATGGGAGAAAAGGTAACTCTTAAAGATATCCAAAAGTAGGTGTTAAAATGAAGTTGAGTATTTGAATCTACACCACATAAGAAGTGTTGCATTGGAGATATGTTTAGAAAATACCAGCTTATAGATGGCACCTAAAGTCAGAAATTTTTGAGAGACAGAGAGAGAGAGAGAGAGAAAGAAAGAGGAAGAGAGAGAAGGAGCAGGAGTGAGAGAGAGACTGAAGTCTGAGAGAGTCTAGTGGATAGCTATGAGATAGAGAGGGAGCAACCTGATAAGCAAGCTTAGAAAGCATGCTCAATTACAGAGAAAAACAAAATAAAACCAAAAACAAGAGTTTTTTACAGTAGGAAAAAATATTGGTATTGCAGAGCAAGAGTGAAGAAGGAAAAGAAGGGATAATTCAGCAATAGTTAAAAGATGGTAAGATTATGAATAAACAAACAAAAAATAACACATACTAAATTTGTCTATATGAAGACTGCTGATAGCATAGTCATACCCACTGGTATTCCTAGGACAGTCCCAGTTTACGCAACAGGTCCAAGTGTAGCTAGTACAGTGCAGAGTAGTGATTAGTTAGCATCTACTTTCACTTTCCAAGGTGTCCTCCTCGAAATGATAATTTATATGGTCATGCTGGCTACTGGTAACCAAAGAAAGAGAAGTTTCAGTAGCACTGCAAATAGAAGCCCCATAAGAATGGATCAAAAATGGACCATATTTCTCTTTGGAGAAGATATACTATGAAGAAGAGTAGAAAAACATAGAAGTAAATAAAAGTATAAGCGGATCTTAGGTGTTTTTAAAATAAATTCTAAATTTGCCCACAGTGATATTTTTTGTGACCAAGGCAATCTCCAAGTCAAATTCACCTATGCCTTAGAATCTCAGAGTGAATAACAATGTGATTTAAGGAAAATATCTTTAGGCTAGGTATAATCACCAAACATGCCAGGTAGTGTTGCATGAGCATGAAGGCTGCCATATTTTGAAGCAGGAAATGCAACCCTCCAGATCCTCCTCCAAGAGATTGCTCAACACCCTCATTAAAAAGGACAGAGAAGCAGAGGCCTAATGTCATAGGCTGAATAATGGCATCCAAAGATATCTAATTGTAATCCCTGCAGCCTGCACATTTTACCTTACATGGAATGGGGAAGAGCTTTGGGTATTGTAGGATTAAATTAAGAATTATGACATGATGAGATTACCTTGGGTTAATTCAATGAACCCTAATCATGACAACAAATGTTGTTATAAGAGAGAAGCAGAGAAGGTAAAGTAAAATGGCAGATTAGAAGTATCCTCCATTTTAACTCCATAATTAAGAAGACTTAGGGTACAAGGGAGAGGCTAAATACTATTGCCTGCTGATCACCCAGAAACAGACCACAAAGCACTTGGCTGACATAATACTCAGCTTCCATGACCTGCCTCACAGTTACGTGTGGTGAACGCCAGGGGGGTCTGAGAGCCCTGAGCCCAGGTCCCCTCAAATCATGTGACTTCCTCAGCCCTTTCCACCCCCATGAGAACTGCTGGACAGAATCTGAAAGCACTAAGACCAGGAGGAAGAGTAACTAGGTCCCTCAGTTATCTCCCTGCCAGTGCAGAACTTAGTGTTCTGTTTGCCACTACTCTCTGACACATTTAGGGGATACCCCTAGAGTTGGATATCTGGGTACACAAACTGGGAGGCTTGTGGAGCAAGTAGAAATCTGCCCTGCCCTGCCTACAGACTGTAAAGTTCCCAGCTGCCAGCAGGGGATCCAGAACACAAATGGAAGATTCTATAAAGAAAGCAACTAAGTAACATTGGGTACATAAAGGTTGATAATGGTCATTTCCTTTTGATGTATTATCCCTTTTATTAGTATGATGTGACCTTCTATGTGTCATTTGACCAATGTAAGTTTGAAGTCTACTTTGATATAAGTATTGCTCCGCTTGCTTGTTTTAGGGGGCCATTAGCTTGGTAAATCTTCTTCCAGCCTTTCACCCTAAGCCAGTGTTTATTTCTGTCAATAAGGTGGGTCTCTTGTAACCAACAGATTGTCAGATCTTCCTTTTTAATCCAGTTTACCAAATGGTGTCTTTTGATGGGGGAAGTGAATCCATTTAGTTGTCTTTGCTGTTTAAAGATTTGAGTGTGTGCAGCTGAATCAATGCTACTGTCTAATAACTTGTCTTTTCTTCTCCTTCAGTTTAACACTTTCCATCCTCCCATGATTTTGTTTGCTTTCATCTTCTGTGTGAAGAATTCCTTGTTGTAGAATCTTCCCTAATGGTGGCTTGGTGGTCATATAATGTTTTATTTTCTGTTTATCGTGGAAGACTTTTATTCTTCTGTCAATTTTGAATGATAGTTTTGCTAGATAGAGAATCCTAGGGCTGAAATTATTTTCATTCAATGCCCGGAATACCTCACTCCATGCCCTTTCTTTTAAGAATTCTGTTGAGAAATCTGCTGATATTTTGATGGGTTTACCTTTATACATTAGTTTTTTTCTATCTTACAGGCTTCAATATTCTTTCTCTGTTCTCTGTGCTAGTTGTTTTAATAATAATATGCTATGGAGAGGTTCTATTTTGGTCAAGTCTGTTTGGTGTGCTGGATGCTTCCTGTACCTGAATGGGCAAATCTTTCTCCTTGTTTTGGAAATTTTCTGTTATTTTATTGAATATATTATGTATCCCTTTGGCTTAGCCCTCTTCTCCTTCAGTGCCCAAGATTCTCAGGTTTGGTCTTTTGATGAAGTGGCTGAGTTCTTGCATATTCCTTTCATAGCTCTAAAGTTGTTTGACTAATATTTCTTCTATTTTTTTCTTTAATTTCTATTTTGTCTTTGAGTGCTGCAATTCTGTTCTCCACTTGTTCTAGTCTGCTATTGTGACCTTCCACTGTGGTTTTGTTAGACTAAAAGGACCTTTTGTTTCCAGGATTTCTGTTTGATTCTTTTTTCTTAGGTTTTCCATATCTTTGTTCAACTCCTCTTTTATATTTTGTGTTGTCTTCTTTATTTCATATATCTGTCTTTTTATAGTGTCCTTTGTTTCACTTGGGTGTTTGTTGAAGTCCTCTCTGAGTTCATTTAGTTGTTTCTGTGTCTTCTCAAGTTTTTTTATTTGTGGTGTCTTGAAATTTCTTGAGTGCATCTTGTACTTTCTGGTTAACTGTGTCTAGTATCTTCTCCGACTTACTCAGTATTTTTTTCCATGATATCCTCTTTCAGGGACTTTTTGTGTGTGTGTGTGTGGGCCTCACTGGGCTTATTAGTGACATTTATCATTGTTTTGTTGGGTTCAGGAACTGGGTATCCATTTTCTTCATTTCCCGTTAAGTCCTCCATTAAATTGTTCTTTTCAGCAGTGTAATTTCCTTCCCTTCATCTTCTCTCCTCACTCTAATTGGTGCTATGCAACTATGTTCTCATGGACTAGTTGGTGGTTTTAATTGCTTGTTTTCTTTCCCATGATTTAGTTTTTGCATTGTGACTAACTTAGTTGTTAGCTAGGTTGATGTGTTTTTTCTGTCCCTGGCCTGAAGGTACAAATTAGCAATATCAAATTCACAGGTTCAATGCCAGATCAGTTGCTTACCTATTATATATAAAACCCGTTGGTGATAATATCTATAAACAGTGGGAGTTGGGGAGGTTAATGACTGTTTAGCTAGAGAAAGGAACTTGGGTAATTGGTAAAGGTGGTACTAAAAGGGATGTTGGAATGGGGGGCAGAGTAGAGGAAGAGTTATGGGGGTTACTGGGTTTTGTGGCCCTTGTGTGCCTTTGGAGGTATTTCTACTGTTGTAGTGGATGGTGCTTGTGTCATGGATTGCAAGTGGCTGGGAGTATATACGGTTGGTGCAGTAAGCTTTTCAGCAGGTGGTAAGTGTGAAGGAGGGAGGGGTAGTATGGTGACAGATTGGGGAAGTTTGGAGGGGGAGGCAAAGACAGGGGAGAGAGTGGATGAGAAGGGGCAGAAAGAGAAGTTGGGAGGGAGATCAATGGATTGTAGAACAAGAAAAGGAGGGAAAGTGAAGGTGGTAAAAATAGGGATAAGAAAATAGTGGTGGTAAAGTTAGTAATATGAAAAAAAAAAACAGATACAGCTCAGTAAAAGCACTGGACTTACTCCTTTGGCGTCCAATCCTGGTGTTGGCACTTGGTATTCTGGGCTTTGTCGGGAAGGGCGTTGTCCTTGCTGTCAGACAGCTTGGGGTGGAGAAGGCTGGAGGATTTTGATTATTTTCTCCCAATTTCCTTGGTCTTATGGGCTGTCTGTTGCAAGCAGGAGCCCTGAACTAGTCTCATCACATAACTGGCTTGTGATCAGTATTTGGTTCAGACTTAAAAGCACATATATACCCCAACACAGTGGTAGTGGAAGACTTTAATACCCCTCTGTCACTAATAGATATGTAATGCAGACAAAAAATCCACAAAGAAATCCTAGATCTAAATGACACCATAGATCAAGTAGACCCAACTGATGTCTACAGAAAATTTCATCCAGCAACAACATAATATACATTCTTCTCAGCAGCCCATGGAACTTTCAAAATAGACCAAATCTCAGGTCACAAAGCAAGCCTCAACAAATATAAGAAAATTGGAATAACCCCCTGCATTCTATCTGATCACAATGCAATAAAACTAGAACTCAAAAACAAAAGCAGCAGCAGAAAATATGCAAACAACTGGAGGCAGAACAACACATTGCTCAAGGATCAGTGGGTCATAGAAGAAATAAGAGAGGAAATCATAAAGTTTCCTTTTTTTATCATGAAAAACACTGTTTTTCATGATAAAAGCCCTAGGGAAAATAGGAATAGAAGGAATGTACCTCAACATTAAAAAGGCTATATATGACAAACTTGTAGCCAACATCATACTTAATGGGGAAAAACTAAAACCATTTTCCCTAAAGTCAAGAGCAAGACAAGGGTGCCCATCTCCCTCTTCTAATTCAACATAGTCCCAGAATTCCTAACTAAAGCAAGAAGAAGAACTAAAAGGAATACAAATAGTTAAAGAAGCAGTCAAACTATCCTTATTTGCAGATGATATGCTCTTATACCACAAGGACCCTGAAACCTCCACCCCAAAACTCTTAGACACTATAAACAGTGTCAACAAAGTAGCAGGATACAAAATCAGCTTAGAAAAAGCAGTGGCCTTTCTATACACCAACAATGAACTGATTGAGAAAGAATATAGGAAAAAAATTCCATTTACAATAGACTCAAAAACAATCAAATACCTAGGAATAAATTTAAGAAAGGATGTAAATGACTCTACAAGGAGAACTACAAACTATTACAGAAAGAAATTGAAGAAGACTGCAGAAGGTGGAAAGATCTCCCATGCTCATGGATTGACAGAATCAACATAGTAAAATGGCTTTACTACCAAAAGCAATCTACATGTTCAATGCAATTCCCATAAAAATACCAATGACTTTCATCACAGAAACTGAAAAATCTACCCTAAGTTCATCTGGAGACACAAAAGCCTGAGAATAGCCAAGGCTATACTGAGCAAAAAGAGCAATGCTGGACGTATCACAATACCTGGCTTCAAACTATACTACAGAGTCATATCTATAAAAACAGGATGGTACTGGCACAAAAACAGATGTGAAGACCAATGGAACAGATTAGGGGACCAGGATATGAATCCAAGCAGCTATGCCCACCTAATTTTTGACAAAGATAGTCTCTTCAACAATTGTTGCTGGAAAAAGTGGTTATCTGCCTGCAGAAAACTGAAACTAGATCCATGCCTATCACCCTGTAGTGGTATCAACCCAAAATGGATTAAGGACCTTCATATCAGACCTGAAACCTTGCAGTTAATACAGGAAAGATCAGGGAATACACTGGAAGCAATAGGCATAGGCAAGGACTTCCTCTGCAGAACTCAAGTGGCTCAGCACCTAAAAGAAAAGATAGACAAATGGGACTACATGTGTGAAATTAAAAAGGCTCTGCACAACAAAAGAAATGGTCTCTAAATTGAAGAGACCACCCAAAGAAAGGGAGAAACTCTTTAGTAGCTATATGTCAGACAAAGGACTAATAGCCAGAATATACAGGGAGCTCAAAACACTAAACTCTTCCAAATCAATGAACCAATAAAGAATTGAGCAGCTGAACTAAACAGAACTTTTTCAAAGGCAGAAGTACAAATGGCCAAAAAACACGAAAAAATGCTCATCATCCCTGGCCATAAAGGAAATGCAAATCAAAACCACACTAAGATTCCACTTCAGTCCTGTTAGAATTGCTACAAATGTTGGCGAGGATGCAAGGGAAAAAGGAACCCTTATACACTGCTGGGAAGAATGTACACTAGTACAACCACTATGGAAAACAATATGGAGGCTTCTTAAAAAACCAAAAATATATCTGCCATATGATCCATCAATACCACTTCTAGGGATATACCCAAAGGAATGTGACTCAGGTTGCTACAACGGCACCTGCATACCCATATTTATAGCAGCACTATTCACAATAGCCAAGTTATGGAAACAGCCAACATCCCCCACTACCAATGAATGGATTAAGAAAATGTGATATTTATACACAATGGAATTTTATTCAACCACAAAGAAGAATGAAATTTTGTCATTTGCAGGAAAATGGATGGAACTGGAGAACATCATCTTAAGCAAATTTAGTCAGGCACAGAAGGCCAAAAATTACATGTTCTCCCTCATATACAGAATATAGACCTAAAACAAATGCAGTAATGTTTTGGACATGGCTCACACACTAAGGGGAGACTGCACACTGGAGGGATAGGAAAAGGGAAGTAAACCAGAAGCTTGAATGTGGTTGATGTGCTCACTGTAGAGGAGCAAATAAAAGTAATCTTAAACTGGCAGAGGCCACTGTGGGAAGGAGATGACCAAGTAGTGAAGAGGTCTGGTAGAGATGAACCAATTTGGGTTGTAATACACATGTACATTGAAACAACACAAAGAATCTTCCTGTCTAGCTATCTACATCTCAAAATAGCAAAAACACTATGTTTTTCTTTTTATTCTAAATGTTTTTTCTTCAACAAAATTGGAGAACAAGAAAGCAGGCTGGAGGGGCGATGAAGAGGTGTCCCAAATAATGTATACACATGTAAGTAAATATAAAAATGATAAAATAAAATAAAAGAATTCTTCAAGGACAAAAAATAAAAGAAAGCAGGTCAGAAGCAGACTACTGACCCTTCTAAAAGAGACTCCAACTAGTTGGGAAAATTGGATATTCACATGTGGAAGACAAAAACTATCCTTTCACCCTGCCAAAAATCAATTCAAAATGGGTCAAGATGTTAATGCAAGACCTGAAATTTTTAAACTGCTATGGGAAAACCTATGAATATACAGGCATAAGTAATGACTTTCTGAATAGGACGCCTAATACTCAAGAAATAAGAGCATGAATTGTGCATAAATACCACTTTTTCTTGATCCATTCGTCAGTAGTGGGGCATCTTGGCTGTTTCCATAACTTGGCTATTGTGAATAGTGCTGCAATAAACATGGATGTGCAGGTGCCTCTGGAGTAACCTGCGTCGCATTCCTTTGTTTACTCAGCCATGAAGAAAAATGAAATTTTATCATTTGCAAGTAAATGGATGGAACTGGAGAACATCATTCTGAGCGAGGTTAGCCAGACTCAAAAAACCAAAAATCAAATGTTCTCCCTCATATGTGGTCTTTAGATCTAGGGCAAATATAGCAATGTTGTAGGACTTGGGTTACATGACAAGGGGAAAACATATACAGGAGGTACGGTGTTACATAGAAAACCAAAAACATGAAAGCATTTGATGTCCCCACTCCAGAAGAATTAATACAGAAACCTTAAAGCTACAGAGGTCAACACGAGAAGGGGATCAGGAACCAGAGTAAAGATCAGTTAGAGATGAGTCAACCTGCGTTGTAACACATTTATACGTGAAAGCAATGCTAGGAATCTCTCTGTATAGCTGTCCTTATCTCAACTAGCAAAAATGCTATGTCTTTCTTATTATTTCTACTTTTTTCTACTTATTTCTACTTTTCAACGGAACTGGAGAAAAGCGCAGAACAGGTTCTGCCTGGAAGGGAGTGGGGGAGAGGGTGGGAGTGGGGCCAAGAGGGAGAAATGATCCAAACAATGTATGCACATGTGAATAAATGAATAATAATTTTAAAAAGAGCATGAATTGACAAATGGGATTGCACCAAATTAAAAAGCTTTGGCATAGCAAGGGAAACAAATACTAAAATCAAGAGACAAACTACAGAATGGTTATTTATCAGTTAAACAAATTGAAAACCTAATGAACAATCTAATTAATAAATGGACAAATGAATCGAACAGATAGTTCTCAAATAAAGAAGTACAAATGGCTAATAAACACTTGAATTGTTCAACATCCTTAGCTATAAAGGAAATGGTTTGAGACTCCATTCACCCCAATCAGAATGGCAAAAAACAAGAAAACATACAACAAATGCTTGCAAGGATGTGGGGAGAAAAGAACACTTGTACACTATTAGTGGTAATGTAAATTAGTCCAGTCACTACAGAAATCAGTATTGAGGTTCCTCAAGAAAGTAAAAATAATATTAACATATAACCCTTGTATACAACTCCTGGGTGTATAGCCAAAGGAATGTAATTCAGCATATAATACAGGTACTTGCACACCCATGTGTATAGCAGGACTATTCACAATACCTAAAATAGGTGCACATCAACCAATGAATGGATAAAGAAAATGTGGTATATTTACATAATGGAGGATTAATTCAGCCATGAAGAATGAAATTACGTCATTTGCAGGAAAATGAATGGAACTGGAGATCACTATGTTGAATGAAATAAGCTAGACTGAGAAAGACAAATTTTGCATGTTCTCTCTCATATGCAGAATCTATACCACTCTACACACCCAATAAAGAATGACCTGAGTGTAAAACAGGGACTGTTTTGGGGAAAGGGAAACCAGTGGGAGGAAGAAGGGCAAAAGGAGAAGGTGATGGGTGAGCTGAATAAGATGAAAGTACTTTATATGCATGTATGAAAATATAACATTGAAATATGTTAAAAATTGTTTTAAAAGTGGGGTCAGGCAATAAGAAATAGTAATAGATGGGGTGAATTTAATCAAAGTACATTATATGCATGTATGGAAATGAATTTGTATAGTTAATATATGCTAATAAGAAAATATACATTACAATGGCTTCTAGGGAAAAGAGAGAAAGGCAGAAGGAGATGTGACATAGTCACAGAAGAGAGGGTGGCAGAAGTGAGAGTTATGCAGTTATATGCTGAGGGACTAAGGACCACATTCTTCTCTGGAACCTCTGGAGGAAGTGTGGCCCTATTGAATATCCTGATTGCACCCCAGATTTCAGACTCTGGCTTCCAGAATTGTGGTATTTCCTAGTTCTGTTGTTTTAAAAATAATGAATACAATTTTAATAAAACAAGAATGTGTTATACCAACCACAGGAAACAACACACCAGGAATGAATACAGCTCAATTCACACAGGACCATTACATCTACAGTAAATGCAAATGTAGTGAAAGAAAAGACAAGAACCAAATCCAAACAGAAAGGATATGGAATCATTAATTCCAATGTTGTTGTACAAATAAGCTGGGGTGGGTGGTAGATGTCAGTCCTTGACTAGTGTCTAGAACATCAGTGCACAGTTGTGATGGGATTTGTTGTATGGGCCTTCCAGGTTTGGCAATTGAGAAGATTTTCCTGGGGAATGTAATGGGCATGCTAGTCATAAGAAGTAGCCTTTCAGTTACTAATCACTGGTCCTTGGTCAGATGGCCTAATTTCCCTTCTGTCCTGTTTTGCTTTCTTTTCATCTGTAACACAAGTGTAATAATATCTGGCTTGCCTACCTTACAGGTTTTTTATATGGCTACAACCAGATATCACATAGTATTTAAATGAGCTATTTTATTGCTAATAAAGCAATAATAATATTACTAATACATGTACTAGAAAACTGACCTACTCATCCTTCGAGATATCAAACACAATAGGAAGAAGGGTCTGTATGGAAATCCTATAAGCAGTTCCATTCCTGATGAGGGTGCTCAGCCCTTTCTAAGATTTCTGTGAATTTCCAAAGGGTTTACTGGAAACATCAGCTCAGAGTCTGGGCAGCCAGATTCTTTCTCATTAAAAGTAAACAAATGGAAAAAGAAACCTGTAATCAATAGACTTTACTAGATATTTGATTAAAGACTAAAAAATCCAAAAATAAACAGAGACTATGGAGGTTTTCTATTAATTGAACCAATGCAAGCATTTCTATTTAACAATACCCCAGCCACACATGGTAATATAGGCTTCTAATATCTGCTATCTACGGGGGAAAGGCAGGAAGATCATGACTATCAAAAGGTAATGAAACCCTATCTTAAAAACAAAATAATTTTTAAAAGGGCTGGGAGCCTTGCTAAATTGTAGAGCACTTGCCTAGACAGTTCAAGGCCCTGGGTTCAATCTCCTAATATTGCACAAAGGAAAGAAATAAATAAACTAGAGTCTGTTTGTAAGAAGGAAAATTCCAAAGATCCTGAAGCCATGTACCCCCTTAGGCAAGCTCTCATATACCTTTCTCTTTCCTGTCCCCTCATCTTGTCTCTTCTGTTCCAGTCTGTCATTCATTCTCTCAGAGAAGCATCACTGTGTCTTTTCTTGTTCAGACTATGGCTGATACCCAGAACTTTAAGTCCTCCCCTTCCAAACCCAGAATTTAATTAAGTCTCCTGCTTTCCAAAGACTGTTTCCTCTGTAGAAGCCATCGCTCACCAGCTGTTATAGTGTTTACCTTCTCTTCTCACATTGATCTAGCTAAATGAGAGGGAAGACCTCTATGCCAGACTTTAAACCAAGCAAGAGTATTCCTTCTTCCTATGAACTCTCTTGAATCAAATTAAAATATTCCTTATAGCCAAAGTTATGAAAAGTGATTCCTGTTAGACTAAATTTTTGGCATTCTCAGACACAGTTTGTATACTAAAGGCAAAGCTTCTCAATGAGACCTTACACATGAGGGTCAAACTGACTGACTTAATTGATTAATTGATTTTGTTGAACGAATAAATGAATAAATTTAGTGGTATTTGTTGTTACACCTTCCTGGAGAAATAAGGTACCATATAAAGTCCAGGACCAAATATTTAGTAACCAAACAATAAAGTAATGTATTAAGCAATATTGTATATAACCATTGTTGTACATTAGGTATTTTTAGTAGTTGATATATGACTACAGGTCCTCAACTGAGCTGTTTTATCAGTTTCATAAAAGCTAGACTTAATCAAATCAATAAAATAATAAACACTAATGAGATTAAATAATCAATATGTACAGCATACTGTGTTAAGAAACTTCATAAGTTATTTCATTTACCACATGAAACACTCCAATAGAGAAAAATTGTTATTTGTGAGTTTATTTATGAAAAAACTACAACTAGGGTCATTAGGTATCTTGCATATGTCACTAAGTTAGTAGAAAAAAGTCAAGCCTTGAATCTAATTCTCTCAGATCTAAAGTGTGTATGAGTGTGAGTGTGTGTGTATGTGTGTGTGTGTGTTCATCACCACATTGAATAACATTGAACTGCTAATCCTAAGAAATTCCCTAAGTGTTTCTGAACTTTCATGCTTATAAAAAAAATCTGAAAGTCTAAATGCCAAATCCTAGACCCTTATTCTAGATATATTGGTTCAGTTGATCTGGGGTAGGGTCTGAGAATCTAATTTTAACAAGTTCCCCAATGGATTTCTATTCTGACATCATGAATCAATAACAGCTCTGTCTGCAGCACTGCATGAAAAATCCAACTCCAAATCCTAACTCAAAATTTAACAAGAAACACCTAAACACCGTAGAACTAGTCTAATTTAGACACATCTTCATTCTCAAGGTCCACCTGAAGCTCCAAGGAGAAAACCTACTTCCCAAATAATGCAAGTAGTAGTTCCAGAACTGACATTCCTTGGTGCTAGATGGATAAATATGGATTATGAGTTCATCCTGACCCAGTCACTATTATTAAGTAGTTAGGATTTGTTCTTTCCTGATCCTTGCTCACCCACTCCTTTTCTGGAGCACAGGTTGTCAACAGTCCTAAAACCCAGGAGACAAAAAAGAGAAGGGGTGGGAGCTATGGATTCATTTCCAGAAAGAAACATAAGTGTATCCTGAGTATCAAAGTACACTAAGTTTCTCTAGGATAAAACTAGAAATTCAGATGAATAAACTGTCAGTTGTTTTAAGAAACTATCAAAATCAGATAGCTGAGAAGTTTTTCTTATAGATATTTGATTGCTCAAGCACTTCTTTCCAAACCTGTACACTCAGGCATTATTCCATAAACACTATTGGTATTATTTGTATCTTTTTATGCCTTAAATACATATATTTTATTATATTCTTGGATACTCTTATCTAATGCAGGAGGAGGAAACGAAAATTGCAAAGTCTCATCTTGCACAATTCTGTTACTTTAACCAAAATTTCAAGCAGCCCTCTATTTCTCATAAAGTTTACTAGATTCATGTTAAATTACAAAGGGAATTCATATCTTGAAGGCTTTGCCACAGTTTCAAGAAAGAATTGTTCACTAAATTAAGATGAAATAGTTTTATAGCCTCTTTGCAAGTCTCATTTAAAATTGGATATACTTCATCACTAAATATTTCCTAAAATAAAACTTTATAACCATCTGGATTCACTTCTTTCTTGCTGATATTTCTTGTACATAAATGGTTTCTTAATGACTCTTTTGATCTCAAAGGATATATTAGACTCCAAAATTATGTGTTTAGATAAGAACCTAAAAAAGAGCCAATTTGATTTCTGTAGCCTTTTTACCTATTATTGTGTTTCAAAATGTTAAATCTATCAAGGTATTTTTCTCACACTTAATCCTGAGAAAAATCACTCAGTCATCTCCTTTCTATTATTATGCAAATAACAATATGTATTATTATTATTGTATTCATCTTTTAAAAATGGCTAATTTCTCCATCTGTTCCTTGCTCTTCGATGCTGTTTGCACATAGGGAGGAACACCAGAGACTCAGAGGATATTAATTTTCACATATTAAGAAAAGCTAATTATCAAAGCTTTCTTTCAAGTCTTACAATGTCATCATATATAGAATAGGAACAAGTACTAGAGAAAAGGTTAGATAAAAAAGAATTAACCTAGAAGGTAACACACACACACAGGAAATCAATGTGAGTCAATGCCCTGTATAGCTATCCTTATATCAACCAGCAAAAACCCTTGTTCCTTCCTATTATTGCTTATACTCTCTCTACAACAAAATTAGAGATAAGGGCAAAATAGTTTCTGCTGGGTATTGGAGGGGGGGAGAGGGAGTGGGCGGAGTGGGTTGTAAGGGAGGGAGTGGGGGCAGGGGGGAGAAATGAACCAAGCCTTGTATGCACATATGAATAATAAAAGAAAAATGAAAAAAAAAACAAAAACAAAATAAAACAAAGTGTTTTGAAACTCAAGGTATCTCCTATATGATAATATCTAATCTTAATCCCTTCTATAAATTTTTATATAAATATTTAATTAAGTGTAGATAGATGTTATTTAAAGAATAATAACTAAGACTACACTACAAATGTAAAGTATCCACAGACCTGCAGATACCCTTGTTACATAGTTTTCCTTCCTTTCAACCTTATAATGCTATTTTAATGTTAATAGTAGATGAAGGAGTGAAGTAGGAAGACTATTTCACACAATTACTTTGAACACATATGAACCTTAGAATTTAAGTTACTATAATTAGGGCCCCTGAACACCAGTTTCTTTATGTATAAAAGTTGAAAATGGAACCCATTTACCATCTACTTTTGAGCCTTGGATCTATGAAAGAGCTCATGGCATAGAATATCCACTCTACACATGCTTCCTAAACACCATTCAGATTTTGTTCCTTCTGTAAGTGACAAATAGTGCACCTTAGAGCAGAATTATGCAGAAGGAAATTTTATTCATTATATTTATAAAGGCAAGAAAATAAAAATAACCTCTGGTATTCAAATGTTAGATTGAAAAGATAAAATGGAAAAAAAATGGAAGTAGTGTTGAGCACATTTAGACTTATTTTCTAGAATGCCTAAAGAGATTTAATTTGACCTCTAAGGTCTCTAGCAGTCTATTGGGATTTCTTTTGCTTTCAAGAAATCACAGTGAAACTTGATCAGTGATATTGAATTTATTGTTCATATACTCAAACTTCAATAGCATTAGAAAGCATGTATTCCAATCAGGCTCACTACTATGAGAAGTGCTCCTCAGACTAACTGTTCTGATGACTGGAACATGCCTGAAGCTAGTGTTATAGTGAACCCTTTGGACTTTGCACCAGCTCCAGTTGATCCAACCCCTAGAAAGGGTTCTAAATCATTCAATTTGCATCCTTACCTGGACCCAGCACTGAGACCAGATGCACAGAGTTGGCTAATCTGTGGGAATGATGTGACCACATCTGTGGCAAGGTAAGAGCCCTGTCCTTGACAGTTGTAATCAGGGCAGCCTAGTTGGAGTGGGGTAAAGTATGGGATAAGGAAGGAGAAGGAGAGAGGAGTGTGGATGAAGGAATAGGAATGTGCCCTATTATATTGTCTTTCTAGAAGAAAGTGTTCTTGAGCATGAAACAATCGACACTGTTTACACCAACATTCTCTATCTTAAAGTCTAATTTGTATCCTAAAGACATATAAATAAAATTTTAATGTAAATGATAAAAACACTAAAATATATTCATATGTATGGAACAAAGCATATAATATAAAGACTACAAGAAACATGCTCTACTTAGAGCTTTTCCCACATCATCTAACTGACTAAAGAACTGTAAACACTCACAGAATTTTTTCTTGGATAGTCCCATTTGTTTTTCTAGCAAACTACCCTGTTGTAAGTATTGTCAATTCCCAGTGCTATGGTTTGGTTGAATATTCCCCCAGAGGTCTATGTGCTAAAGACTTGGTCCAGAAGGTAGTACTATTAAGAAGTGATAGTACTTTTGAGAAGTGAGGCTAAACAAGAGGTTCATAGGTCTTCTTGAAGGGCATTATGGGTCTTGGTCTCCTGATCTATTTCTTCTTCCTGACTCCTTATATAAACAATCTGTTCCATAACATACTCCTGTCATGATGTGCCATCCTTGCCAGAGGCCTAAGATAATGTCTTATCTTGGACTGAAAGCTTCAGAATTTTGGAAAAATAAAAAATTTTTTCTTTTTCAGTTAATTGCCTCAGGTATTTTGTTAGAGTAACACAAAGTTGATTTAGTTCATTCAAAAGTAGCATACTCTGTCAAGAAAAATGCAAATGTATTGATACTCTCTCTGTCCTTGTATTCTTCTTCAATATTTGAATAATCAATGCCAGTAGAAGAAGTTTGATCTCAGTAATTTCCAATCATTGTGTATAGGTTACCCCCTAAAAATGTCATACTCACTATTCCAACCCCATATGTAGTTTCTTATGTTAGTATAACCTGGGGAACTCAGAAATTATTTATCAATTTTCTATTCCTTGCTTTGGGATTTCTTGTTCATTTTGATACATATACTACTGTAAATACTGGGTTTGAGTCTAGACTTACTCAAACTGGACTTTGCAGAGAACATTAAATGTAAGGTGAGAACTACAACAGTGGAAAATGTCAGAATGCAAAATATTGAGACTGTGTTTAGATGCAGCTTAATGGAAAAGCATAATAATAGGCATGGAATAGCCTGATTTCTATACTCTTAATCCTTTGAAATTGTTTTTATGAAAGGTGAGCACTTGAAAATACCTATTAATTTATTTAAAAAGCATTTGCTATGCTTTTAAGGTGAGCATCACCTATGCAACATGTGAACAAAGCTTGGTTACCCTCACCAGGGTTTTAGTGCTATTATAATCTTAACAATAATAGTAGTAGTAGCAATAGACACATCAGAGCAATAAACTTGAATCCCAAATGGTTCATTCACTACCTTTGCCAAGTCATTTGTCCCACCTCTCTTCCCCACAAAATGCAGCCACTAGACCTTGCTAACCTCATAGGTTTATTGCAAAAAACTCTTAAAAATGCAAAATAATGTTTAAGTTGTAAAATGCTGTGCACATTGTTATAACGTATGTGATTGTTATTATATGGTCAATAAACCACTTTATACTTCTGAAGTATTTACTTTTTCTTCCCATCTTCTGTGCAGTGCTTAGAGATAGAAAAATCTATCTTTTATTTCTGATTTAAGCAAGGGAAAGCAATTAAAGTTGCTTCAGCATCCTCATAGGAGCTGACTAATTCAGAGCTTTATTGGCCCTCTCTTATACCATCACATGAATAACTAGCATTATGGGACTCAAACAACTGTGCTCTGGACTTGTGCCTTCTGTTAAGTGGACATGTGCCAAATTACTCAGGCAGAACTTGTCTATGAGGTCATGTAGAAGGTATGGAGAGGGACAGGGCTCAGTCAGTGCCAGGAAGCAGAGCATGAAACCAGAGGGCTCTACTGAATTCACCATGAACAGTTGATATGCCCTTACTTGACCTTTTCTCAGCTGTGTTTCCCTCCTGCCCCAAGCTCAGAAAAAGGCTATGAAGCTTCTCAATGACTCTACGTGTGTACAGTGAGCTGGGATGTTATCAGTAGTCTGTTGGGCTCTAGTCAGAGTGGCCAGTCACAAGCAGTAAACAGATATATTTGAACCAAATGAACTATTGTACTTTCAGTAACTCTGTGGTTATTATTAAACAAGATTTTTGTTAGTAACTAAGTTCAGGTCATTGATCTTAATTAGGCAATGTATTTAGCAATTCAAAAACCCAAATATGATTTGGAAAATTATAGTAAGAATAGTCATTATGCTTTTTAAAAATAAAGACTGCCTGATTATGGAATTGGTAAGTGTGTATGGTGGTATCTAGAATTCTGGGTATTTATCTTAAAAATAGCCATTGGATTTCCAAGAGTATTAATGGATTCAAAACAGTAGGATTTTTTCCCCTTAATCAAATTTGATGAGGTATATTACTCTAATGGGTTAAATTAGAGTCCAAAACCCATGTCACCAAAAATTTACCTCTACCCAGAGACTAAGAATGTGACCTGATCTGGAAATGCCTTTGCAGTCACTTTCAAGGTAAAATGAGACAGGCCCTGATCAAATGGCTGGTGTCCATATAAGAAGACAAATATGGCAGAAATATTTTGAACACATGTATGCAAATGGAAAAATGAAACCTGTGGAAACTATCCCAAGAATGAGGGGAGAGGTGGTAAAGGAGACTGTTGGAGGGGGTGAATTCAACTATGACAAATTGTAAGAAAATTTTTAAATGTTGCAATATACCCCCAGTACAATAATAAAAAAGTATTAAAAAATAAGATTAAAATTTGGACATAGACACAGACAGAGAAAGGCCATCTGAAGAAAGAGGCAGACTAGAGTTACCTGTCACAATTCAAAGAATAGCAAAAGCTAGAAAAATTCAAGGAAGGACACTTACTCAGAGCCTCAAAAGGAACAGGATCCAGCTGACGCCTTTATTTAAGACTTCCAACCTCCAGACTTTTGAGATAATAGATTTTGTTGTGTTAAGTCACCAGTTTGTGGTGCTTGTTATAACCGAACTAGGAAATCAATATAATTGCATGAAATAAAATGTGTATCTGTAGTAGAATGTTTTTTGACAAATAGATCTACCCTGTAATCACCACCACAATCAAGATATAAATATTTTTAGAATGAAGATGGCGACTGAGACACAGACACGGACTGCATGAGCTCCATGAATCAGGGACCTTGATGAGACCCTGGAGACATGCTTGGCTGAGGTAAAGCACAAGGGAGAGTCGAAACTTCAGCACCCTGAATCCCTAAGGTTGTGGAAGGCTTCTCCACACCACAATTTACTGAAAGAACAGCCAGGCTGCTGCCCTCCAGGCCTCTGCCCCACAAGCCCACCAGCCAGCCACAAACCAGCCTGCCAGGCCACAGCCCCATTGGGCCCCCACAATGGAGCCCACCAGGCCTCTCCTCCACAGGCCCACCAGACTGCCACTTTGCCCCCCTTCCATGCCACATGTCCACCAGCCAGGGTATGGCCCAGCCAGACAGCTGCCCACCACCCTGCCAGGCTTCTGTCCCACAGCCACTCTAGGCCATTGCCCCACAAACCCACCAGGTCACTACTCCACCAGAACTCTGCCCCACAGACCCACCAGGCTGCTGCCCATTGACCCACCAGTCAATCACCCCACCAGACCACCATCACTGTGGTGATGGGCCCATGCCCACCACAGGAAGGCTCGAACACCACCAGACGCCAGCTCCAAACCTGCCTAGGAGACACAGACAAACAGGGCTGGATGCTAAAGGAGTAACGCCAGAACAACTAAGACAGTAATTCTATGTTCCGAAACTGGTGATTTTTGTTTTCCCTTTCTTCAAGAGTTTGGCTGTCTTGTTCACTGATTGTTTGATCATCCACCATCTCTCCCTGTTCATTTCTTTGGGTCTCCATTTTTTTTCCATTTATTTTGTTTTGTTCTCTGTCTTTATCTTTTCCTTTTTTCTCCTTCTTTCTTGGTTTTGTTAGTTTTAATATTGTAACAAAACTAGTACTAAATTACACATAATCCAGGGACAGAAATGTTACCAAGTGGAATGATGGGAAGATGAAAAAGGGATGAAAACCATTCTCCCTCCCAAAATAAATTAGTACAGGATTCAGAGGGAAATGAAGAAAATGGATACCCAGATCCAAATTCCAACAAAACAAAACTAAACTACACCAAGGAACCCAACAAGGCCACAAGAACACACTGAAAGAAGTAATTCTACAAGTAATCAATGAGAATTTCATAGAGATGTTACTAGACATGGTCAACCAAAACATAAAGGAGGCACTCAAGAAAGTCCAAGACAACAAAAATAAAGAGTATGATAAAACACAAAAACAAATAAATGAAATCATAGGAGCCCAAAATAAACACCAAAAAGAAACAGAGAACACCATAAATAGAAAGATAAATGAATCAAGGATGAAAATTGAAAATATTAAGGAGGAAGTTACCCATGATATGCAAAACCTCAGAAAAATAATGAAACAGAAATAAAAAGAAAATGGAAAGCCTTTCCAGCAGAAAAGGACAAAGAGAAGACAGAATATCAGAACTTGAAGATGAAATGGTAATAAAAGGAAAAACTGAAGAACTATTAGTCAAACAACTCAAGACCTGTGAAAAGAATGTGCAAGAACTCACTGACTCCATCAAAAGACCAAACCTGAGAATCATAAGCATTGAAGAAGGAGAAGAGGTGCAAGCAAAAGGAATGCATAATATATTCAACAAAATAATAACAGAAAAATTCCCAAACCTAGAGGCTATGCCCATTCAGGTACAGGAAGCCTCCAGGACACCAAACAGACCTGACCAAAATAGAACTACCCCATGACACATCATTAAAACAACAAGTAAAGAGACTAGAGAAAGAATATTGAAGGCTATAAGAGAGAAAAAACAAATAATATACAAAGGTAAACCCATCAAAATCAAAGCAAACTTCTCAACAGAAACATCAAAAGAGAGAAGAGCATGGAGTGAGGTCTTCCGGACACTGAATGAAAATAACTTCAATCCTAGGTTACTCAACCCAGCAAAACTATCATTCAAAATAGATGGAGCAATAAAAGTCTTCCATAATAAGCAGAAACTAAAATAACATATTCCCACCAAGCCACCACTACAAAAGATTCTCCAAGGAATTCTTCACACAGAAAGTGAAAGCAAATAAAACCATGAGAGGACAGGCAGTACCAAACCACAGGAGAAGAAAAGTCAAGAAAGTAGAAACTAACATTGATTCAGCTGTATACAATCAAACCTTTAAACAACAAAGACAACTAAATGACAGGAATCACCACATATCTATCAATACTAACACTGAATGTTAACAGACTTAATTCCCCCATCAAAAGACACTGACTGGCAAACTAGCTTGAAAAGAAAGATCCAACAAACTGCTGCCTATAAGAGATCTATATCATCAACAGAAATAAGCACTGGCTGAGAGTGAAAGACTGGAAGAAGAGTTACCAAGCCAATGGCCCCAGAAAACAGTCAGGGGTAGCAATACTTCTCTTGGACAAAGTAGACTTAAAACTACATTGATCAAATGAGATAAAGAAGGACACTCCATACTAATAAAAGGGTAAATACAACAAAAGGAAATAACAATTATCAACCTATATGCACCTAAGGTCAATGCACCCGAACTCATTAAACATACTCTGAAGGACCTAAAAACACATATAGATTCCAACACAGTGGTAGTGGGAGAATTTAATACTACCCTATGACCAATAGACAGGTCGTCCAAACCAAAAAATTGATAAAGAAATTCTAGAACTAAATCACACCATAGATCAAATGGACCTAGCTGATGTCCACAGAATATTTCATCCAACTTCTGCACAATATACATTCTTCTCAGCAGCTCATGAAACCTTCTCTAAAACTGATCATATCTTAGGGTACAAAGTAAGCCTCAGCAAGTATAAGAAAATAGAAATAATCCCATGCATTCTATCTGACCACAATACATTAAAACTAGAAATCAACAACAATAACAGTGGTAAAAAACTTGCAAACAATTGGAAGCTGAACAATACATTGCTCAATGATCAATGGGTCATTGATGAAATAAAAGAGGAAATTTAAAGGTTCCTGGAAGTTAATGAAAATGAAAACACAACCTACCAGAGCCTATGGGACACAGGAAAGGCAGACTGAGAGGAAAGTTTATAGCCATGAGTGCATGTATTAAAAGGTCAGAAAGATTTCAAATAAATGACCTAATGCTACATCTCAATCTCCTACAAGAACAAGAACAAACAAATACCAAAACAAGCAAATGGAGAGAAATAATTAAGATAAGGGCTAAAATCACTGAAATAGAAACAAAAAAAAAACCAAAACATACAAAAAAATCAATGAAACAAAGAGCTGGTTCTTTGAAAAAATAAATAAGATTGACAGACCACTGGCAAACCTGATTAAAATGAGGACAGAAAAAATCCAAATCAGTAAAATCAGAAATGCAAAAGGGGAGATAACAAACACCATGGATCCAGGAAATCATCAGAGACTATTTTGAGAATCTATATTCTAATAAATTTGAAAATTTTGAAGAAATGGACAGATTTCTAGATACTTACAACCATCCAAAACTGAACCAAGAGGATATTAATCACCTGAAAAGATCTATAACACAAAATGAAATTGAAACATCAATTAAGAGTCACCTAAAAAAGAAAAGTCCAGGACCCTGATGGATTCACTGCTGAATTCTATCAGATGTTTAAAGAACTAATACCAACCCTCCTTAAACTGTTCCATGAAATAGAAAGGGAAGGAATACTGCCTAACTTATTTTATGAAGCCAATATTACACTCATCCCAAAACCAGACAAAGACACCTCCAAAAAGGAGAACTATAGGCTAATCTCCTTATGAATATGAATGCAAAAATCCTCAATAAAATAATGGCAAACTGAATCCAACAACACATCAGAAAGATCATCTACCATGACCAAGTCGGCTTTATCCCAAGGATGCAGGGGTGGTTCAACATATGCAAATCTATAAATGTAATACAGCACATTAATAGAAGCAAAGACAAAAACCACTTGATCATCTCAATAGATATAGAAAAAGCCTTTGACAAGATCAAACACCACTTCATAATAAAAGCTCTAAGAAAACTAGGAGTAGAAGGAATGTACCTCAACATTGTAAAGGCTATATGTGACAAATCTATAGCCAACATTATAGTCAACATCATACTCAACAGTGAAAAACTGAAACCATTTCCCCTAAAATCAGGAGCAAGACAAGGGTGGCCACTATCCCCACTCTTATTCAATATAGTACTGGAATTCCTAGCCAGAGCAATTAGGCAAGAAGAAGAAAGAAAAGGAATACAAATAGGTAAAGAAAATGCCAAAATATCCCTGTTTGCAGATGATATGATTCTATACCTTAAAGACCCAAAAAACTCTACCCAAAAACTCCTAGATGAATTGACTTGGGTTGTAACACATTTGTACATGAAAGCAATAGTAGGAATTTCTCTGTATAGCTATCCTTAACTCAACTAGCAAAAACACTTTGTCTTTCTTATTATGCTTACATCTTCTCTTCAACAAAATTAGAGTTAAGGGCAGAACAGTTTCTGCCTGGAAGCGAGGGAGACTGGGGGGAAGAAGATGGGGGCGGGTGCAAGGGGGAGAAATGAGCCAAACAATGTATGCACATGTGAATAAATGAATAATAATAAAAAAAGAAAAGATGCAAATATTTGTAAATGTAAAGATTTCCTCTTGGCCCCTTCACAGTCTTCACCCTTCCAGAACCCAAACACACACCCATTCTAGAAAGAGTTAGGTCCCTTCTAGAATTTCTTATATATGGAGTCATATGTATTTTTTGTTTCTACCCTTTTCATTCTGCATAATGATTTTTAGATGCATCCTTGTGAGTCTTACTGGTTTGTTTCTTTGTATTGCTAAGTGGTATTAGTATCTATAAAAATATCACAATTGTTTTACAGTAGTCCCCTCTAATCTGAGGATTTAGTTATTTGTCTGAAAATATTAAATGGAAAACTCAAGAAAGAGAGCGAGAGAACATTCATGTAACTCTTATTTTGGAATATTGTTATATCGTACTTTTAATTGTTCTTAATCTCTTACCTTTAATTTATCATTACCTATAAATTAAACCTTACCATAAGCATGTATATAAAGGTAAAAACAGCAGATATAGTATTTAGCACTGTTTGCAGTTTCAAGCGTCCACTGAGGGGCTTGAAACATAGTCCCCATGGAGAAGGGGGAGCTACTATATGTACCCACTGATGGACTTTTTAAGTTCTTTTTGGTATGGGCTATTATGAGTAAAAATGCTATAAATTTATGTGTGGACATATGGTCTCATTTCTCTTAAAAAACTACTTAAGAATATAGGATTGTATGATGGATGTGGTTTGTATATGTATGCCTAGTCTTATAAATTGCCAAACTGCTTCCTAAAGTGCGTATAGTATTCTATATTTCCAACAGCAATTTATAGAAGTTCTAGTTGTTTTATATCCTTGTCAATACTCCATGTCCTCAATCTCTTCAATTTCAGTCATTCTAGGTGAAATGGTAGTTTTAATTTTCATTTGTTGGTTCATGAATGTTTCATATTATATTTGTATATCTTCTTTTATGGGGGTCTTGATTGACCAGGCTTTTACTGATTAATTAAATTTGGTCATTTGTGTTCTTTTTATTGAGTTATCAAAAGTTTTTTTTTAAACAAATAAATTCTGAATTTAAGTATTCTGCCCTATATTTGCAGTACAATAATTTTTTCCATTCTGTGACTTTGCATTTCACATCTCATTTGTGTTTTAAAGAACATATTTTAAAAGCTTTGACAAGTTTAATTTATCAGTGATTTCCATTATTGTTGATGCATTTTATGCCCTAAGACACTTTTTTCTTTCTCAAAGCCACAATTTTCACTGATGTTTACTTCTAGAAGCTTTATAGTTTTAGCTTCTAGGTTTATTTTACCCTTCACATAATTTTTATGGATTATATTATTATGGTTAAGCTTCACTTTTTCCTATAGAGATATCCAATTCTTACAGTATCATTTGTTAAGCAGATATTCTTTTCTCATTGACTGACATTAGTACCTTTTGCTGAAAATCAATTAATCACATATGTGTTGTGTCTGAACTCTGTCCTGTTTCAGAGACCAAGATATCTTTTTTCTTTAAATATAATTATTTTCAAAAATGACTACCTAAAAATTGCTTATCAATTTTACAAATATGTAACAATCACCTTATGTTCAAACCAATAAACCAGACTTAGTGTAGGTAATAAACTTAATTAAGATGACCTCAAAAACTGAATACTTTTAGAACAGGGTTCAACATTCATCTACGGAGATGATAACATATATTATAAGGAGAGGAAAGATGGGTTCATGGTCCCCTGAAGTTCTTTTTTTCTAAATTCTGGTATTATGTATGCCTATGTGTCTTTTATTAAAGTCTCAACAAAGTAGGGGGACCTCTCCCCAAAAGAACAGCTACTCCAGTAGACATGTGAAACCAAAAAAGGGAAAAAAGACAATGTTACTGCCACATCTCACATGATACATAGTGCTGGATTAGTATCAAAATTATGAATATAGACAGAAAACCAGTCAGCTCAGGTGATGCCTCCAAGAAAAATCAATTCAATGACTAAAATGTTTTTGCTCTTTGATAGACTTCATTCAAAATTCAAATCTGATTTTGACAATAACTATATAACTGAAGGTTTTAGTCAATGTACACACTCATTTACTTTCTCTATGGGTCATGACAAGTATTTTCCGTCAGCTAATCTTCCTTTAACAGATTTCTGAAACATAAAAGGGAATCAGCCTAAACTTTGATGCCAAACACAAATCTGCAATACAGATCCTTAAAAGATGTGGAGAGAAAATTAGCAGTAACAAGTTCAACACTAGTACTTAGAAAATGAGGTTGAGATACTCAGTGACAATAGCAGTCAGCAAAGCCCAGAGAAGCTACAGCATATGACAGCAACTGCTATCTCGTTGTAGTGCAGCTCTGCATACAAGTACTGGTTTGGAAAGGAAAAGAGAGAAGTTTAGTCTGTCAAAGAAAATTAATTTAGAATTCTGTAGCTATTCTGCCTCTAAGCTCACATGACATTAAAGATCTGGTTAAAATTTTTTCCTCTGTTTTCTTCATGAGGTCCCTCTTCTGCTTCCTGCCAACTTACATTAAGCATTCCTGTCAACTCTGTATTTTCCTGCTTGTTAAGATGGGTTACTTGCTATCACCTTCTTATCTTAAAATGACTTTCATCTGTTCACAGTATATGGCATCTATGTGATTTTGGGGTATGCTTGGCATAAAGAAGGCTCCAAACCATGGCACTATAACTGAGAAATCCTTATTTAACTATGGATGGATTCCCAGAGATTAGAAAGGGCATAGAACATGTCTTCTGGAAACAAATGTTACCTAGTTTATGACATGTTCTCTCACTACTTTTCTTCTCTTCTAATAATGCCTCTATTTCTGTCTCTTACTTCCCTTCTACCAAGTTACTAGATGTGAACCTGTTTTGAAGTGGCAAGAGAATGGGATTTGGAAATACACTATGAAAGTTTGGGCTGAAATTAGAGGGTTCTTATCCAGCAATTCAACTGTTAAACAATGCTAATGAAAACTTTCAAGATGTACTTCAGTTGCCACACTTTGAACCTTCCACATGTTTCATGGGTCTTGTTTGCATGAGATGAATGACAATACTCAAGGATAATAAGCATGGATTGGATTGTGATGTCTAATGGCCCCATAGTTCTTGGGGCCATTAGAACCAGAAATGCAGGTATCACTATGAAAAATTAATCAAAATATCTAGCGACTGTTTTATCTCTGCCTGAGCTTCTGAATAAGATTTTTGTGAGAGACCACCAGTCCCAGTGGGTCACACCTATAATCCCAGCTATGCAAATGGAGATAGGAGGATCTGTGGTTGGGGCCAGCTAAAGCAAAACGTTAGTAAGACCCTGTCTCGAAAAGCAAGTTTGTCATGGTGGTGCATTCTATAATTCCAGTCAGCTACAGAGGAGGCAGAGGTAGGAGAATGATGGCCCCAGGCAACAAGAGCAATACCCTACCTAGAAAAAGAAAGAAAACATGTTTTTTGGAAGAGAAAAAATAAACATGAGTTAAGCGTTTTATATAAATAGAAAAAAACTTCACTGATGAGGACCACTTGCAGGTAACAATCATAATTAGTATGAAACTAAAGTAGCTACATAATATTTTTAAAGAGCTCAGGTTAATGACTTTAAGTAAAAATAGAAACTTGAAGAAGGTTAATAAATCATTACCAAGCAGAATTCTTTGATCATTGGCCTTAATGAATAGATAATAAGTAGATCTCTTTCAAAGGAACAGAGCAATTATTTGTATGTTAATGGTCCTTCTAAGGTGCTTTAAATCAGCCATTCCTACAAAATAGACTAAACATTTGCCCTACAAACTTAATTGTACAATTAATTTGCATAGATATCATTCGATTCTAAATGCATGCGTAGTGCAAAAGCAAATTTTATTTGATTTAAATGAAATCCTCCATTCCATCACCCAATCATTTCAGATCTTAAAACAGAGAGGTTCACTGTGAAGCTATTTTTGATATTTCCCCATAAATTGAATGAATAGTTTGTAAACATAGTTGTCTATCTGAAAAAGATGACTTCTTAAGATTTCATGCTTTGAAAATCACTGTTCTCTTGGAATCTATATTGTTTGTATTGTCAAAAACAAATCAGGTTAGTAAATGAGGTTATAGGGAAGAATTTGTACTTAGAAACATATAGATCCCAGCTGAAATACCAGCTCAAATACAAGGCATTTGATTTTAAGGCAAGTATTTAACTTCCTTAAGACTTAGTTTCCTCATCTATAAAATGAGAAAAAAAACTGTACATGGTGATAATTAAAGTATTAGAAGAAATTAAGTATAAAACTCCTAGCACAGTGTGTGACAAATAATATGCAATAAATGGTAGCCAACACTTTTCTGCAATTGTTGGCTTTCTAGTTGCATTATGGAAAGAGAAGAATGAGAAGACACCAAAAATAAATGAAACAGAAATCTGGTGTGTCTTCTAGCCATGCAGAGGCACTGGCATTTTTCGCATGCAAAACAAATGAATATTCTAAACAAAGAAATAAATGACACACAAAGTGAACAGATTCGTCAAGCCATCAATGTGAATAAATATGAAAATATAAATGTTACAATATCTCAGTTTTATGCTTAAAGTATTAGAAAAATAATGCATACAGGAAATAGCTGATAAGCTACAGAGTGACCAGACTTGAACAGTCTCCAGTATGTCAGATTCCAGAAGATAGCAACAAGCACTAGCTAGTTGTCATTTTTATTTGCTGACCTGATTTACTCAAAAAATTCACATCATTTGGCTACATGAATGTCTGAGACAGATAGAGTTTATTATCACCAGGGAGGAATGTCATCTTTTTGTATATAAAGTATAATATCCCCTCTTGACCAATAAAACACTAACCCATGATAAATTTATTGGAAAGCTACCATTTTAAATTCAGACTAGTGCCTAGCACATGCTATTTATCATGAGTTAGTTTACTCTCCTATCGTATCTCACTGTGTTTAAATGTGATATAATAGAAAATGCTTTCATCGATACCTGCTGACATCCTCCAATAAAATTTCCGAGATCTCTGAAACATTAAGAGAAAAGTGGCAATTTAGAATTCATTCTCAGGTTTGCATCTGAATCATCATTTAGAGATAATATTGGTGAAATAGGACATTTGTGCAGGAAAACAGTCACCTGCTATTAGATTAATACTGAGATAAAAAGAGAATTTTTTTCAAACCCAACAAGATAAAAAGAGGTTTATTTTCCAAGGGCAGATTATGCATCTTTGAGAATGTTTTCTTCACCACCCACACTTCATATGTTTTTTTCATAAAATCCATGGATAGCAAAGTTAAAATGTATCTCTTTGACTTGATCTATGAAAATTGGGACGATTGATTCATGGAGCAGTTAATCAAATTTGGTTCATTTCTAAGGAGTATGAGGTACAGCTAAGATTCACTTTGTGGATGGGCTACTTCTAGACATCTGTAATGAGTGTTTTGTTGTTGGTGGTGGTGGTGGGTGTGTATGAAGGGGTGTGTGGAGGATGTTTAACTGACTAGGATACAATCTCAATCATTCAATCAAGCACTAATCTAGCTATTTCTATAAAAACATTTTGTAGATATGATTAAAGTCTACAATCAGCTGACTTTGAGTAAGGGTAGGCCTGATACAATCAGTTGAACACTTAAAAGTAGAGCTGGCGCTTTCCTGAAGAGGTAGAATTTATGTTTGTGGACAGAAACTTTAGTCTGTGCCCCAAATTCTAGCCTGCATTTTATGATATTTGGAACATGCAGGTTTCAATCTTCCATGGCCAGACCCCACAATCACGTACCCTGATTCTTTGCATTATGTCTCCTAATATATATCTCTGACTGATCCTGCATCTCTGATTGAATCCTGACTGATATGGCATCATTTTTGAAAACCAACATTTAAAAACCTAACTTAAAGCTGATCTAGATATTTAATATTGCATTGCATGAGGCCTGCAATTTATACAACACTCATTTAACATATACTTAAAGAAAGTCTTAAAAATGATTGATTAGCTACATCTGTTGAATATTTAAGTGTATGAAATAGAGTATTCTCAAATTTAGTATACTAATACATTTCTCTAAATATTGGAAAATATGATTTTCAAAGATTGGTGAAACCTTTTTTGTTACTAAAATTATGTCACTTTCAAGGGATATCAGCATGATATACAAGCCTAAATTCCATATTGTAGTATCCATTTGATTTTACTGAAATACCAACATTTGATCTCAGATTTCATTTTTTGGTGCTCTTTGGTGGCATGAGTGGGGCAGTTAAAGTGTGGAGTATAGTTAAAACTGGAAAATAAGAAAAAAATTCTCAGCTGAGGTACAGACATTAGCATGCAAACATTTAGGCAGAGTCACTTCCAATATGCCCAAATCATTCCAATTTCTTTACGTTATATGCCAAAAAGGTAAGAGTAATCATTAAATAACAAAATTGGGTGTGATTTTTAAAACAAATGCTAAATTACTATTACTGATATCTTTTTTAACTGTAGCAAGACAAATCCCTACAGGAATAGAATCTTTTAGACTCAGGCCTCTATATCTGCAGGTTCATAATTTGTAGATTTCACCAAACAGATTAAAAATTTAAAAAAAAACAGAGTTGTGTCTGTACTAAACACATACAAACATTTTCTCCTCTCATTTCCGTGCTGGAGATGTAGCTCAGCCATAAAGCATTTCCTAGCATGCCCAAGGCCCCCCCAACACTATGAAGAAGACCAAACAAAAAAGTATCATTATTTGCTAAAAATTACAGTATGATAATTTACATAGCAATTACATTATTTCAAATAAGTAATCTAGAATGATTTAAAGCACACCAGAGCATCAGTATAGGTTATATGCAAATTTTATATAATGCACTTGACAATCCCTGGGTTTTGGTGTTTGTGGGACCGGCATCTGTCTGACAAACCTATATATTTCCATAATAAACTCATCACTGGATCCAGATCATCACTCTAATACTGATAACATATGTCTATGTAGACAGGTTTGTTTTTCTTCACATGTATAATTTTCACCTTCCCTGTGAAATTTTGCAAACAGACTTTTTCACTGTTTTTTTTTTTTTCTTTCTTTTTTATGGTACTGGGGCTTGAATTTAGGGCCTACATCTTGGGCCACTCCACCAAACCCTCTTTGTGATAGGATTTTCCAAGATAGGGTCTCACAAACTATTTGTCTGAGCTGGCTTCAAGCCATGATCCTCCTGACCTCTGCCTCCTGAGTAGGTACGATTGCACACATGAGCCATTGGCACCCAGCACTTTCTGTCATTTTTATAATTTAAGTCTTGAGAACTTATCCAATTTGAGTTTTATACCTGCAGGTCCTTGAAAGTTAGCAAATGTTCATAACCTTAAAGGAGTTTAACAAAACCAGAATGAGCATTGTAGTCTTGAGCAAATAGTAATAGGGAAAAAAATTTAAGGGGAATATGCCAATTTCCTTCTTTCCTTGAGTACATTTTGTTAAGGCATTCATTAGCCCTAAATTCTGAAGCAAAGTATAATGACCAGAAACAGCACCAGATTTCTCTGGTGCTGTTTCTTCTATCAAGGATAATAGTATGTCAATTCAAAAATAAGGCATATTTTTTGGTGTTGAAATTCCATTAGGAAATTAAGGCATATTTACTTTTAATAAGTAATTTTAATTTCCTTATATGAAACTTAAAATTAAAGTAAATTAAAATTCATTACAGAGACCAGGGCTTAGCCAATTTTGTTGAAATTCATAGGGGATATAATAGAAGAGAATTTCTTAGGCTAATATGTACCTCCATTGAGAAATATTGGGTTACAGCAAATGAAACAACCTCAACTATCTTAAACAAAAAAGATTTCATTTTAAGAATATTCAATTGTATCCTGGTCACATGATCTTTCATCTTAAGATACAAAAAGACTCTAACCAGGATTTCTAAACCCCAATTCTAAATTGCCAGCTCACCTTAGCCAGACTCTGTCACTATCTCAGCCCACCTCAAGCTCTAGTGTTGCACAGAAAAGATAAGGCCACTCCCACCCCTCTCCTACTTCCCCCCAACACAACAAGCCTATGGCACAGGATTTTCCAAGGTAAGAGTAGTTTTCAGAGAAGGAAATAAGAGGTAGGGAGGCAGCCCAAGAAGTCTCTACCATATCTCTCTCTATTATGGGAAGTATAAATAAATCATAATCCCTGAATTTGGGAAATCATATCTTGATTTCCTGAGAAAGTTTTAATCTACTCCCCTGTTCCAGTGTAAACAAAAACAGTGAGTATTTTCACTCACCAAGTTATGTACATTTGGATTGTAAGCATAAATGTAGCAAGTGTTTGCCAAAATTAAATTCTATTTTTTTATATTTCAAGGTGGCATTGGTGATAGAGTGGCCAAGTAGACTGATGTGAGACTCATGATGACTTCTCATTGTAGTGATATTTAAATTCATGACTAAGTACATAAAGGGATGAATTTTGTATTACTGACTTGAAAAATCAGCAAAACTGCCATAAACAACAATAGAAAGAAATGAGAGTAACAGAAATAAGGGATTTCAGAGGGATGGATCCAAGCTAGCAAAATGGTGAACAAAATGTGCTGCAAGAGAATCTGATGATGCCATAATCCTTGTCCTTTCTGAGCCTAACACTTCTTGCCCAGGCTCTCAGAGGCAGTGTTCAAGCAGCAGCTAAAAAACATGTGACTGGGGGAGGATTCCAAGATGGTGACTACTGGGAGGAAGCAGAAAGCATGCTCCCTAAAGTAAACTCTTGGAGAGATGCTGGAAATACACCTGGCAGGAAAAACCACCAAGAAGAGGCAAAACTCTGACACCTCCACACCCCCAGCCCACGCATAGCAACCCCACACCATGTTAAATGGAGAAACCAGGAGAGCACCTGCACTGCCAGATGCCAGCTCGTAACCTGTTTGGGAGATCACCAGGTGAGCAAATAAGCAGCATGCAGTACTCCCTGGGACAAATCAGCATAGCCCCCTGGACAGACTGACACCCATCCAGGGAAAAAAGAAAAAAAAACAAACAAAATAAATAATAAACAAGCAGCTGAAAAAAAAAAAGACACATAGCTAGGAGCGTGGGGCACCCTGAACTCCGAGAGTGGGAGAGGGGCACTCCCTCACACAAACTATAAATATACAAGCCAGCTGGAGATGGGTGTGGTGCCACCTCCCCCAGTATGTTTGGAGAGGAGAAGGAATCCAACAGCAGCTAAAGTGTGGCACACTCCACCAGAGAGTGGGGAAGGGGCACATCCCCATGTGAACTCTAAATAAAAAAGGACTGCAATTGCAACAGGTGGGTAGGGCTGTATACTGGAACAAACAAAAGAGGCATATGCCCAAGAGAACTCTCAATAAACAAAGCCTGTGGGGCTAGGTAAGTGTAAAGCTCACTCCTGAGATCTGCAATAAATAAAGCCTGCAGCAGCAGATGGCTGACAGTAGGTGGCAGGTGAGACACAGCCTCAGATAGGCATTCACAAAGCTGTCTCCAGATTCCTTTTTTTTTCCTTTGATGAGACTGAAACTGTATTGCATTTGAACTTGGGATTTCTTTTTTTCCCCTTTGATGAGACAATGACAGAACTACTACTCAGACACCAACAGCAGGACTGGATGCTGAAGGACTAACACCAAAACTATTAAGACTGAAACTTTACTGCATTTGATCTTGGGAAATTTTTTTTTATCCTCTTTCTGACTCTCTAATGCCTGTTTAGCTCACTGTTGATTAGTATACTATCTCTCCCTTCGTCTCTGTTTTTTGTTTCATTTTGTTTTGTTTTTTTCCCTTTTTCTTTACCTTCTTTGTGTTCCCTCTCCTCTCACCCTTCCATTCTAGATATCATCATTGTTACTATTACAAGCTAGACAACACTGAATTACACACAGTACAGAGACAATAAGAGTAGCAAGTGGAATGATGGGAAGATGGAAAATAGAGGGAAACCATTTTCCCCCCAATAATAAATTAGTACAGGAGCCAGAGGGAAATGAAGAAAACAGATGCCCAGATCTAGACTCCAACAAAAGGAAGATAAACTATGCAAAATAACCCAAGGAAACCCACAAGAACATTCTGAAAGAAGAAATCCTGCAAGTAATCAATGAGAATTTTACAGAGATGATACTGGATAGGGGCAACCAAAACGTACAGGAGACACTCAAGAAATTCCAAGACAACAAAAATAGAGAATTTGAGAAAGCACAAGAACAAATAAAAGAAACTATAGAAGCACTGTATAAACACCAAAGTGAAACAAAGAACATGATAAATAAAGAGATAAATGAAATCAGGACAAAAATAGACAATATTAAAGAGGAAGTGACTCAGGATATGGAAAACCGCAGAAAAAAGAACCAAACAGAAATGCAAACCAAAATGGAAGGCCAATCCAGCAGTCTAGAACAAGCAGAAGACAAAATCTCAGAACTCAAAGATGAATGGTAATTAAAGGAAAAACCAAAGAACTGTTAGTTAAACAACACAAGACCTGTGAAAAGAAAATGCAGGAAATCACTGACTCCATCAAAAGACCACACCTGAGAATCATGGGCATTGAAGAAGGAGAAGAGGTGCAAGCAAAGGGACTGCGTAATATATTCAACAAAATAATAACAGAAAATTTCCCAAATCTAGAGAAAACTATGCCCATACAGGTACAGGAAGCCTCCAGAACACCAAACAGACCTGACCAAAATAGAACTACCCCATGACATATTATCATTAAAACAACAAGTACAGAGACTAGAGAAAGAATATTGAAGGCTGTAAGAGAGAAAAAACAAATAGCATAAAAAGGTAAACCCATCAGAATCACAGCAGACTTCTCAACAGAAACATTAAAAGCAAGAAGAGCATGGGGTGAGGTCTTCTGGGCACTGAATGAAAATAACTTCAACCCTAGGATACTCTACCCAGCAAAACTGTCATCAAAATTATAGAGCAATAAAAGTCTTCCATGATAAGCAGAAACTAAAACAATATATGACCACAAAGCCACCACTACAAAAGATTCTTCAAGGGATTCTACACACAGAAAGTGAAACCCAACATAACCATGAAAGGGTAGGAAGTACCAAAAAACAGGAAAAGAAAAAGCAAGAAATTAGAGAGTAACATTGATTCAGGTACACACAATCAAACCCTGAAACAACTAAGACAATTAAATGACAGGAATCACCACATACACCTATCAATACTAACACTTAATGTTAATGGACTTAACTCCCCCACAAAAGACACTGTTTGACAAACTGAACTGAAAAGGAAATCCAACAATTTGATGCCTACAGGAGACCCATCTCACTGACAGAAATAAACATAGGCTTAGGATGAAAGGATGGAAGATGATTTACCAAGCCAATGGCCCCCCAAAACAGGCAGGAATAGCAATACTTATCTCAGACAAAGTAGTCTTCGAACCTACTTTGATCAAACGAGATAAAGAAGGGCATTCCATACTAATAAAAGGGGAAATACACCAAAAGGAAATAACAATTATCAACCTAAACGCACCGAATGTCAACGCACCCAATTTCATCAAACATACTCTGAAGGACCTAAAAGCATATATTAACTCCAACACAGTGATCGGGGGAGATTTTAACACCCCAATATCATCAATAGATAGGTCATCCAAACAAAAAATCAATAAAGAAATCCTAGATCTAAAACATATAATAGATAAATGGACCTAGTTGATCTCTACAGAACATTTCATCCAACTTCTACACAATATACTTTTTTCTCAGCAGCCCACAAACCTTCTCTAAAACAGATCACATCCTAGGGCACAAAGCAAGCCTCAGCAAATATAAGAAAATAGAAATTATACCATGCATTCTATCTGATCACAATACATTAAAACTAGAACTCAACAACAAAAATAAAGACGAAAAACATGCAAATAGCTGGAAACTGAACAACTCATTGCTTAATGAACAATGGGTCATTTATGAAATAAAAGAGGAAATTAAAAGGTTCCTGGAAGTCAATGAAAATGAAAACACAACCTACCAGAACCTATGGGACTCAGCAAAGGCATTCCTGAGAAGAAAGTTTATAGCCATGAGTGCATATATTAAAAAGACTGAAAGATCCCAAATCAATGACCTAATGATACATCTCAAACTCCTAGAAAAACAAGAACAACCAAATCCCAAAACAATTAGAAGGAGAGAAATAATAAAAATAAGAGCTGAAATCAATGAAATAGAAACCAAAAAAACCATACAAAGAATTAATGAAACAAAAAGTTGGTTCTTTGAAAAAATAAACAAGATCAATAGACCCCTGGCAAACCTGACTAAAATGAGGAGAGAAAAAAACCCAAATTAGCAGAATCAGGAATGCAAAAGGGAAGATAACAACAAATACCACAGAAATCCAGGAAATCTTCAGAGACTACTTTGAGAACCTATATTCAAATAAATTTGAAAATCTTGAAGAAATGGACAGATATCTAGGTGCTTATGATCATCCAAAACTGAACCAACAGGATATTAATCACGAATAGATCTATAACACAAAATGAAATTGAAGCAGCAATCAAGAGTCTCCCCAAAAAGAAAAGTCCAGGACCTGATGGAATCTCTGCTGAATTCTACCAGACCTTTAAAGAAGAACTGATACCAACTCTCCTTAAACTGTTCCATGAAATAGAAAGGGAAAGAAAACTGCCTAACACATTTTATGAAGCCAGTATTACACTTATTCCAAAACCAGGCAAAGACACCTCCAAAAAAGGGAACTATAGGCCAATCTCCCTAATGAACATTGATGCAAAAATCCTCAATAAAATAATGGCAAACCAAATTTAACAACACATCAAAAAGGTTATTCACCAGGACCAAGTAGGCTTCATCCCAGGAATGCAGGTGTGGTTCAACATATGCAAATCAATAAACGTAATAAACCACATTAACAGAAGCAAAGACAAAAACCACTTGATCATCTCAATAGATGCAGAAAAAGCCTTTGATAAGATCCAACACCATTTCATGATAAAAGCTCTAAGAAAACTAGGATTGGAAGGAAAGTACCTCAATATTATAAAAGCTATACATGACAAACCTACAGCCAACATTATACTTAATGGTGAAAAAATGAAACCATTCCCTCTAAAATCAGGAATGAGACAAGGATGCTGACTATCTCCACTACTACTCAACATAGTACTGGAATTCCTACCCAGAGAAATTAGGCAAGAAGAGGGAATAAAAGGAATACAAATAGGTAAAGAAATGGTCAAAATATCCCTATTTGCAGATGATATGATCCAAAAAACTTAACACCCAAAAAACTCTACTCAAAAGCTCCTAGACACCATCAACAGCTATAGCAAGGTAGCAGGATATAAAATCAACATAGAAAAATCATTAGTATTTCTATACACTAATAATGAACAGAGAAAGAATATATGAAAACAATTCCATTTACAATAGCCTCAAAAAAAATCAAATACCTAGGTGTAAACTTAACAAAAGATGTGAAAGACCTCTACAAGGAAAACTAAACTTCTGAAGAAAGAGATTGAGGAAGACTATAGAAAGTGGAGAGATCTCCCATGCTCATGGATTGGTAGAATCAACATAGTAAAAATGTCTATACTCCCAAAAGCAAACTACATGTTTAATGCAATTCCTATCAAAATCCCAATGACATTCATCAAAGAGATTGAAAAATCTACTGTTAAAAAGGGATTGGACTTTGATCATATGATAAAGCGAGAGCACACAAGGGAGATATGAGAATAGGTAAGACACCTAAAAAACTAGATAGCATTTCTTGCCCTCAATGCAGAGAAACTAAAGCAGATACTTTAAAGCAACCTGAGGTCAATAGGAGAAGGGGACCAGGAACTAGAGAAAGGTTAGTTCAAGAAGAATTAACTTAGAAGGTAACACACACACACAGGAAAGCAATGTAAGTCAAATCCCTGTATAGCTATCCTTATCTCAACTAGCAAAAACACTTGGTCCTTCCTATTATTGCTTATACTCTCTCTTCAACAAAATTAGAGATAAGGGCAAAATAGCTTCTGCCAGGTAGCAAGGGTGTGGGGGCGAGAGGGAGACAGCGGGGGGGTAAGGGATGGGGTGGGGGAAGGGGTGAGAAATGTCCAAACATTGTATGCACATATAAATAAAATATATATGCATATATGTATATATATATATATATATATATAATTCTTTTTAAAAAAAGAAAAATCTACTGTTAAATTTATTCGGAAGACCACGAATAGCCAAGGCAATACCTCAGCAAAAGGAATCACAATACCTGACTTCAAATATATTACAAAGCAATAGCAATAAAAACAGCATTGTATGCACACAAAAACAGACATGAAGACCAGTGGAACAGAATAGAGGACCCTGATATGAAGCCACTCAACTATAACCAACTTATGTTTGACAAAGGTGCTAAAAATATACGATGGAGAAAAGACAACCTCTTCAACAAAAACTGGTGGGAAAACTGGTTAGCAGTCTGCAAAAAACTGAAACTAGATCCTTGTTTATCACCCTATGCCAGTATTTACTCATATCAGATCAAGGACCTTAATGTCAGACCCCAAACTCTAAAGCTGATACAGGAAAGAGTAGGAAGTACTCTGGAATTAATAGGTATAGGCAAGGACTTCCTCAATGGAACCCCACCAGCTCAGCAACTAAGAGATAGCATAGACAAATGGGACTACATAAAATTAAAAAGCTTCTGTAGGACAAAAGAAATGGTCTCTAAACTGAAGAGACCACCCACAGAGTGGGAGAAAATATTTGCCAGCTACATATCAGACAAAGGACTGATAACCAGAATATATAGGGAACTTAAAACACTAAATTCTCCCAAAACTAATGAACCAATAAAGAAATGGGCAAGTGAACTAAACAGAACTTTCTCAAAAGAAGAAATTCAAATGGCCAAAAAAACACATGAAAAAATGCTCACCATCTCTAGCAATAAAGGAAATGCAAATTAAAACCACACTAAGATTCTACCTCACCCCTGTTAGAATAGCTATCATCAGCAACACCACCAACAACATGTGTTGGAGAGGATGTGGGGAAAAAAGGAACTCTTCTATACTGCTGGTGGAAATGCAAACTAGTACAACCACTCTGGAAAAAAATTTGGAGGCTTCTTAAAAATATAAACATTGATCTACTATATGATCCACCAATACCCCTCTTGGGGATATGCCCAAAAGACTGTGACACAGGTTACTCCAGAGTCACTTGCACACTGATGTTTATTGCAGCACTATTCACATTAGGCAGTTATGGAAGTAGCTAAGATGCCCCACTACTGATGAATGGATTAAGAAAATGTGATATTTATACACAACAGAATACTACTCAGCCATGAAGAAGATTGAAATCTTATCATTTGCAGGTAAATGGATGTAACTGGAGAACATCTTCCTGAGCTAGGTTAGTCAAGCCCAGAAGACCAAAAACCATATGCTCTCTCTTATATGTGGACTTTAGATTAAGGGCAAACACAACAAGGGGACTGGATTTTGATCACATGATGAGGTGAGAGCACACAAGGGAGGTATGAGGATAGGCAAGAAAACCAAAAAAACCAAGAAAACATTTGATGTCCTTAATGCAAAGGAACTCATGCAGAAATTTTAAAGCGACAGAGGCCAATAGGAGAAGGGAACCAGGAACTAGAGAAAAGGTTAGTTCAAGAAGAATTAATTTAGAATGTAACACATATGTACAGGAAAGCAACGCGAGTCAACTCCTTGTATATCTATCCTTATCTCAACTAGCAAAAACCCTTGGTTCTTCCTATTATTGCTTACACTCTCTCTACAAAAAATTTAGAGATAAGGGCAAAATAGTGTCTGCCTGGTAGCAAGGGGATGGGGGAAAAGGGAGGGGTGGGGGTAAGGGGGAGACATGACCCGAACATTGTATGCACATATGAATAAAAGAAATTTTAAAAATGTGATTTGGAACTCTCTATCAAGTAGAGAAAAGTGTTTTAAATGCATTTACTTCATCTGATCCAATCTTTCTACAATGGTTTCTATAATGAGATTTTCTTATAAATTCATAGAGGTGAACAATTTCCCAATTGCACAAGACTCTTAGGAGTACTTTCTAGCATTTTCCTTAATTAGAGAACATTCTTTGCCACCAATTGAATTTCTCACATTGAGACGGTCAACTACTTCTTTTACCTAACTCAATCTTTCCCTAGAAAAGTACTAAGTCATCAGTACAAGGAACAAAATAACATTATTTAATAGTAAATGTTAAATGAGCAATTTGCCACAGTTTTTGTCCAATACAATACAAAAAAAAAAAGCTTGAAGAGGTTCACATTTCTCCACAAATGTGAAATAAAACAAATTATCAGTCCCCAGAGCCAGATGGTATTTCTATCATATGAAAAGCCAAATCCTAGTCAGGCTTATGCTTAAACTTGCTTTGCAAATAGAAACGAACTTTCAATAATTAAAGATAATGTATACATGAAACCATTCTGAGAAATAAACTGTACTGTTAAGTAAATTTAGACAGGAAACTCTGTGAAGACATTAGGACTAATTATTATAGCAGTACTGGGCTTTGAGAAGTCAAGGAACTAACCCTGTTCAATGGCTTTCTCCAAACTGCTTTAGAATAATCACTTTTTTCTCCTTTCCCTGCATTCTTACTCCAGCTTTTTTATGCCTTATTTAGCCTTCAGAGAAGAAAGCAAGAGGACCACACTTACACGGTCAGAAGCCATAGAACTATAGAGTCTTTTTTTTGTACAGTGGATGTGTATGAGAAAACTCCAAGAGCAGGAACATACTATCTTGGTGGGGAATCAATGTGTCAATCAAGACTCTTGGTTCCACATGATAGCAACGCACATTATACATAAAGATTACCAAAAAGAGAAAAAAACATATTTTAAGGTTATACATCATAAGATAAATTAGAGATATATTTTGCAACAAGAAGTCCTGTTACCTTGGAATCAACTGAAATCCAGGATTGAAAAGCTACTCTCAATGTCTGCTCTCTGGACAGATGAACCTCAGACTCTCCTATGGCAAACTGGCTCCCTTCACATGTTAGAGAATAAACCAGTTGACAGTCTCCAAACATGACTCCCCACCTATCTCCAGATGCTGATGACCTTCTTCCCAGGTACATCCCAGGAATCAGTTCTGCATAGTTCTATGTGTATCAGGTATTTGTCCTTGTATCATCAACTATAGCCTGTATGAGTATGACAACTGCTGTTCTGTCCAGTGTGGTACATTAGAGGTAGAAGATAATGCACAAGGGTTATTTTTTTTAAATGTACGTTTGGCCTTAGACAGTGCAGTACTGAGTAGGCACAACTATGCTAGTCTCTTTGACAGAGTACGCTGAAAAATTGGATTTGAAATACAAACAAAAGAGTTAGAAAATGAAGAAGGAAAAAAAGAACTTTACTTCCTGAGTGAAACATACAATAGAGTCTAATGTGTTCAGTCACTATGGCAATTGTCCCTGCAGGCCACCACCACTGGTCTGGAAAATAAGACAAGCATCTCTGGAGTCAATAGGATGGAAGACCTCATTAGCTTGGGGCTTCTCAAGGTTCTCCAGGCTATGGAGAGTGTCAAAAGCAAACACTTTGAGCAAAACCCAGCGCACAGATTCCTCAGTTGTTCCTACCAAATTCTTTCCCTGAGCAAATGAAAACACATAATTCTTGCCACAAAACATCAATAAGGAGAATGTAAATTAGGCACAAAGGATTATTTAGACATAAGAATTGATGCTGGCCTCTGTAGTTCCCAGTGCTGGAGCATGCAAATTGGAAGTCACCATTCAGGATCTCATCGTTACCCAGGCATTGCAGTCATCAACAGTTATTTGAAGGTTCTAGAATGAATTATCGCAGTTATCATTAATGTTGCCTGCTCCATCTGCACACACACACACACATACATGTATAGACACACACTACCTACTCCTTGGTAAACTGGATGTTTTGAATTGTTAATGGAATTTTAACCACTGTGGATAGTAAATAATGAATCCTTTTCCAATATTGAAGGATGAACCTGCTAATGGGGGATTCTTCATAGGTTAAAAGAAGGAATTATTTTGAAGAAGCCCAGAGGAATTCCAGGCTTCAAAGCTACATTTTTCACTCTGTAGATAATCATTAGGCCCTGTGAACAGAATTTTAACATCATAAGACACCAGGAGATAATGGGGACTTCTAATTTACTGAAGTCAGAATGTCTCAGATATTTTATGATATTACACTGCAGTTAATAAGGTGAAACAACAGATCACTTAATGAATTGTTAAGGTATGAACCCAAGTTAGCTAAGCATCCTTTATAACTGTAACTTGAGCTTTTCAGGGACCCCTGTGGAGTAGTAGAAAACATCTGAATCTTTCTTGGATATCTCAGAGTCATAGCTCAGGCAATAGGCATTTTGATATGAATATTCATTTTTGAACCCATAAAGAAATATTCCTGATTTGTCCCATCATGCAATTTGCTCCACATGTAAGTCATAGCACTTTCTCAGGCTGGCTTTTCTTGATCCAAAAGTATACTTTGCATATCCTTGTACACAGACACCCTGATCAGAAAGCCATGTCTACATAGCATCTGGTTATATGGTGACATCTGTGAGCTGCAGTCTTTTAGATTTCCTTTAGGACCCTTGGGATCATAAATACATCCTGTTGACATCGGGATTCTTTTAGGTGTTCTTTTTGCATCTCTTCTACAGGGAAGCAGGTAGATATGACAGTGAAATAGCTACATTTGTCTGCCTCTCATTCCTCAAAATCATGAGACTTCCCCTCTCAGTGTTTGGTGAAATTTTCTTTCTACTAATGAATTTGTCTAATGGTTGCAATGACAGAGCAATACCACCAGATGGCAAAAAACAAAAGTCACATGAATCTCAACAATAAATGGTTCAGGACTTCCTTTTGCCATTACAAACTTTGGTCTGGGATGGCCTAGGTGGGAGAGACCTTTTGACATTGTCTTGTCTGTGTGATTGTCTGACTTTTCTGTAAGCCATTCCAGGAATGTGTTCTCATTGCTCTCAAACAAGGTCCTTTTGTAGTTAAATGAATCAGTTTAAAGCATTCCTTAATATGAAATGATTTGAAAGGATGTAATGATACCATCTGGAGCATTGGTAAATGAGTTGAGTTAGTATTTGGAGGGCTCAAAAAGGCTAAATAAAATATAGAAAACTCCAACCTCTAGAATAGCATTACTTAAAATCTCTGGAAAAAATGGTTCCTCAAAAATTCCATTTCCATGTTCAGTCATTCTCTCACCTGAGCATTTGTCTTCATAACTCACTTAATCTGTTTACTATTTATGCTTCTCTCCTTTTCTCCTCAGTTAACTGGAGGCTTTGAAAAATAAATACCATTTAAAATTATTCATAAGAAACCTAGGACATGTAGCACCGATTCCATATCAGAAATATTAACTTACTCATATTTTATGCATATAATTGAATAGTAGAGGGTGGAAAAATGCTTCTGGAGTTCTGTGTGAGTCACATGTAATTTGAATCACAAACTAAGTAATATTACTATTGCTCAGGATTTTTATTTAATGTATTTTGTTTAAGCTTTAAAAGAACATTGTATTTGGTTAAAGTGGGATAATAAAAAGAGTATTCTGATATAAATCTCTTAATCATAAATTTTTTAAAGTAGATTTCCTTAACTTGGCAAGAGACAATTTCCAGTCTGGTTTATTCAGAGATGAGTAGTGATTTAGAAATGTGAGTTAATAAATCTGTTTTCATTATTTGAAAAAATGGAACAGAAACTGAACAGGTACCAAAAATAAACTTCTGTCAGATAACCTTTAAATTTTTTTCTGCTTTGGCATATAATTACATCACCTCAATTCAATGTGAAAAAAAAGATGATAATATTATGATAGCGAGCACTTATTAGCTGACAGACATGGTACTAAAATCCTTAATATTTTCAGTAATGCCAAGAACAGAGTGCTCTCATTTTATAGATGGAGTAACTGAGGCTTACAAGCCCTCTATTAAGTAACTTACATATAATTTTAATGCTCCAGTTCCTAACATTTAAGTCTTATTACTTGTAGGTATTTTAGGAAAAATGACTTGCTAGCTCCTTTATAATCCTATATGAATTTAAGTAGGTTTTATGATTTATTGAGTAAATACAGAATTTCAAAGTAGTCAAAAATTTCTGCCCATAAAATACATCAGAGTAAAATTTAAAACAGAATATTTAATTTGGAAAAGTTTGGAAACTAATATAGGAAGTGAGGACATACAGATCAATGAAGGCATATTGATTGGTAAAAGCTTTCTCAAATTCTCATAGGTTAAAATTAATATGGTTCTTTCTATTACCTTTTATGTTTTGTAAGAATGGAAAAATCATAGCCTCCAATATTAAGAGACACAAAAAGGTAAAATTCCAACTTATATTGTAAATATTACAGGGGAAATATTAGATTTTTTTTCTAATTTTATACACTTCTTTCTTTTTGAATATCATTTTTTCTTTTTCATTAGTGTACATTAACTGTACAAAATGATGAGTTTCATCATGACATTTTCATACATAACAATGTACTTTGGTCATATTCACCCTCTATTACTCTCTCTGAACTCCTTCCCTGTCCCTCTCCTGCTGGTCCATGTTCTCTTCCCAGATAATCCTCCTCTACTTCTATCTTTGTTTCTAAGCCAGATTCCTCATATGAGACAAAATATATGATATTTGTCTTTCTGAATCTGGCTCATTTTGCTCAACATCTCCATTTCCATACATTTTCTTAATAAGTACATAATTTCATTCTTCTGTATAACTGAATAATTCTCCATTGTGTATATAGCATATTCTCTTTGTCCATTGATCTGTTGATGGGTACCTTGGCTAATTCCTTATCCTGGCTATTGGGAATACTGCCATATTGAACACGGGTATGCAGGCATCTCTACTATATGCTGACTTTGATTCCCTTGGTTAAATACCCAGGAGTGGTATTTCTGGATCATATGGTAGTTTTAGTTTTAGTTTTTTGAAGAAGCTTCCCACTACAATTTTCTTAGTGTCTTGACTAGTTTACATTCCCACCCATCATGTACAAGGGTTGGATTTCCCCCAAAATATTCACAGGAATTTGTTGTTTGTTTTCTTGATGACAGCTGCACTGACTGGGGCAAGACGGAATTTAGTTTTGATTTTCATTTCCCTGATGGCTTTCTATCTTCTGGTGTCTTCTATTTCTTTCTTCAAGGTTTTATAGTTTTCATCTCCTTGATTAACTTATATCTAGAGACTTTATTGGTTATTGTAAATGGGATTGTTTTCCTGATCTCTTACTCTGCCTGCTCATTTTTGGCATAGAAAAATTACTAATTTTTGTATGTTGAGTTTACATACTGCTATGTTGCCAAAAGCGTTTGTCAGATCTGGGAGTGTTTTTTGGTGGCATTTTGGGAGTCTTTTAAGTATAGAAGCATATCATCTGCAAATAGGGATAACTTTATTTTTTCCTTCTCTATTTTAATCACTTTTATTTCTTTTTCATGTCTTATTGGTCTAACTAGATATTCCAGTACAACGCTGAGTAAGAGTGGGGAGAGTAGACACCCTTATCTTATTCCTGACTTTAGAGGAAATGGTGTCTTTTCCCATTTAGTATGATGTTGGCTACAGGTTTATCATATATAATTTTTATTATATTGAGGTACATTCTTTCCATTCCTAGCTTCTTGAGAGCTTTTATCATGAAAGGATGTTGAATTTTGTTGAAATTTATCAATTGAGATGATCGTGTGATTTCTGTCCTCAATTCTGTTCATGTGCTGTATTAAAGTTATTGATTTACATATGTGGAACCATACTTACATCCGTGGAATGAAACCAACTTTATCTTTTTATTATGCTATTGAATTAAGCTTAAAGTATTTTGAGGATTTTTGCTTCTATGTTCATTAAAAAGATTTGTCTATAATTCTCTCTCTCTCTCTTTTTGATATGTCTTTGCCGTTTTTGGAATGAGTGTAATATGGCTTCATTTGATGAGTTTGGACTGTTCCTTCCCCTTCTATTTCCTGGAAAAGTTTGAGGAGTATTGGTGTTAGTTCTTCTTTAAAGGTCTAGTAGAATTCAGCAGTGAATCCACTGGCTCCTGTGCTTTTCTTTGTTGGGAGACTATTATTGCTTCAACCTCATTGTTATAGATTTATTAAGTCATAGATTTATTTAAGTGGTCTATAAATTCTTGGCTTAATTTTGGTAGGTCAAATGCATCTATAAATTTATGTATTTCTTCTAGATTTTCCCATTTGTTTGAATATAGGTTTTCAAACTATCCTCATGATCCTTTAGATTTCATAAATGTTTGTAGCAGTAGCCCCCTTTTCATCTCTAATTTCATTAATTTGGGTCTTTTTTCTTCCTTTTTAGTCATATTGGCTAAGGATTTATCAATCTAATTTATCTTTTTAAAGAACCAACTTTTGTTTTATTCTTTGTATAGCTTTTTTGGTCTGTATTAGGATTTTGAGAATTTCTTCATGTATTTATTGCCCATTGTACTTCTTTGGAAAACTCTACTCTTCAATGCACTTTCCCACTTATTAATTTGGTTACTTATTCTTGTGTGTTTAACTGCTTTCAGTTCTGCCTATATTCTGGAAATTAATCTCTGTCAGATAAATAAATAGCTAGCAAAGATTTTCTCCCATTCTGTAAGCTGTCTCTTCATCTTGGCAATTGTTTTTTCTGCTGTGCAGAAGCTTTTTATTTTGATGCATTCCCACTTGTCAATTCTTGCTATTATTTCCCTATAATTTTCTGAGTTGTTGTACTCCTATGCAGAAAGTCCTTTCTTGGCACTTAGAGCTTCACATGCTTTCCTATATGTTTTTCTCTAGAAATTTCAAAGGTCCAGATCTTATATGAAGGTCTTTAATCCATTTTCAATTAACTTTTCTGCAGGATAAGAGATAAAGATATAATTTCAATGTTTTACATGTAGATATTCATTTTTCCTAGAACCATTTATTGAAGAGGATGGCTTTTCTCCTCTTCAAAACCTTGACCAAGGTTTTTTGGCACCTTGGTCAAGAATCAGATGAGTGTATCTGTGTGAGATTATGTCTAGGTCCTCTAGTCTATCCCATTGGTCTACATATCTGTTTTTGTGGCAGTGCCATGTTTTTATTACTATGTCTCTGTAGTATAATTTGAAGTCAGGTGTTGTGATGTCTCCAGTGTTGCTCCTTTTGCTCATGGTGGCTTCAGCTACTCAAGTTCTTTTCTGCTTTCATATAAATTTTAGTATTTTTTTCCCTCATTTCTGTGAATTCATTGGAATTTTGATGTAGAATTTATTGAATCTGCAGATCACTTTTAGGAGTATAGCCATTTTCACGATATTAAATTTACAGATCCATGAACTGGGACATCTTTCCATCTCATATTATTTTCTTCAGTTTCTTTCTTCTCTCTTTTATAGTTTTCAATTTAGATGTCTTTCACCTTCTGGGTGAGTTTTATTCCTAAATATATTTTTGAGCCTATTAAGAATGGGATTATTTTCCTGAAATTATTGCTCTATTATCTTTAAACTTACCTTGTTTCTGTGCAGAGGACTTCTACTTTTTTCTTTTAAGAAAAATGTTTGGTGGGGAGAGGCTGGCCCTTGCCTTGAAAGTTCAAGGTCCTGAGTTAAAGCCCCAGTGCCTCCAAAAGAAAAAAAAAAAAAAGCTCTCCCACTCCCCACACACACTAACTGTCCTTCAACCTATTAGGTTTCTGTAATTATACTATAATACTCCTAGGTTTTTGTCATTGGGGGGGTGTATTTTTTAGTTTTGATTGCTTTGATTTAAAACTCTCTAGATTTGTAATGATTCTTGAATCCGAAGTTTGGTGTCATCATGTCATTTTTGGAATATTTTATGTCTTTAAATGTTACTTTTCATTATTATCCTCATCTTCCATTCTCTAGATCATTTTTACTATATCATATGTCGCATATGCACTCTGAGTTATTGTCCCTCATTTTTCTCTTTCATCCTTTTCTTTAGCTGTATCTACATTCTTGTTAAATCTATTCTTTGAGTTATCAAAGTTAATTTATTTTTAAGTTCTATAATTTTATCATTTCTATAACTTCTAGTTCTCAGCATAAAATTACCAATATGTTTTTAATTTTCTGCCATGTATTTATTTTCTTGAACATATGTTAAAAGCGATTTGTTGTTATTCTTTTTTTTCCTGTAGGTCCTTTTCTATTGTCAGCTGTGTCTCTTGGTTTTATACAATCAGATTTTATTTCTTTCTATAGTGAAGGACATGTTACATATTAAAAACATCAGTGTAAGGTTTTTTTTTTTTTTTTGGTGGGACTGGGGTTTGAACTCAGGTCCTCACACTTGCTAGGCAGGTGCTCTACCACGTGAACCACTCTGCCAGTCCAAGTGTAAGGTTTTGATATCTGCTTGGTAGAATGTATGTATGTTTTGAGAAGGCTGGGCTAGTGGCATTGGCAATGACAGGTCAACTTGGTCCAACCAAAGTTGGAGTTGATTTTATTCTATCCAAGAATTGGTCTGTACCTCATTTACTCTTATTTCTAAGGTTCAGGCTTTCAGAATCCCAACCCAAATTCTCTGGAATCATTTTTTTTAGAGTTCTTTAAACTTTGTTCCTTTAGTCTATGAGTATAATGATAGCACTCCTTCCTTATCTTCTGGTTTCCTCTTTCACAATTTATAATTGTTTTTAGCATAAGAATCAACAAACCATACCCATTTATCAAGACTGTTCTCATAAATAAAATTTTATGGAAACCTAACTATATTCATTCATTTACATATTATGCTACAATGGCGGAGTTAATTAGTAGTGGCAGTGACAAGATGTACCACAAAGCCAGTTATTTACTATCTGACCCTTTGCAGATAGTTGCCAATATCTGCAAGGAAACACATCCAAAAGCCCTAAAAACCTCCCTAGATAGCGCCATGGTCCCATTATCTTTAATTATCTTAGCACCACTGTCATGCATTCAAAAGGAATTTTTAAAATATTTTGTCTAGCTTTTACAAATGTTCTCAGTGAAACACTTGTTCCAAAATAAGTAGTTCATAACATATAGACGTATGCAATAACATCCTACATAGAAATCCAAAGGCTCAGCAGCTAAGAGGAAGGGGAAAAGGGGACTGCATGAAACTAAGAAGCTTCTACAATGCAAAAGAAGTAGTCACCAGATTGAAGAGGCAGCCTGTAGATTGGGAGAAAATCTTTGCCAGCTATTCATCTGACAGGGATTAATGACCAGTATTTACAAGGAGCTCAAAAAACTAAACTTGAAAAGAAATCAATGACCCAATGAAGAAATGGGCAAATGAACTAAAAAGAGTTTTTCCAAAGGAAGAAGTATAAATGGCCAAAAAACACATGAAGAAATGGTCACTATCCCTGGCAATAAAGAAAAAGTAATTGAAACCTCATTAAGATTCACCTCATTCTTGTTAGAATAGCTACCATCAAGAAGACAAACAACAACAAATGCTGGCTAAGATGTCAGGAAAAAGAAACCTTTGGTAGGAATGTAAATTAGTACAACCATTATGGAAAACAGTGTGGAAGCTCCTCAAAAAAACTAAAAATAGAACTGTCATATAATCCAACAACACCACTCTAGGGATACACCCTAAGGAATGTAAGTCAGGTTACAATAATGACACCTGCACACCCATATTTAGTGCAGCATTATTCACAATAGCTAAGCTATGGAAATAGCTAAGATGCCCCAAAACTGATGAATGGGTTAAGGCGATGTGATATTTATAGACAATGGAATTTTGTTCAGTAGTAAAGAAGAATGAAATTTTGTCATTTGCAGCTAAATGGATGGAACTGGAGAACATCTTCTTAAGTGAAGTTAATCAGGTTCAGAAAAACAAAGATCACATGTATTCTCTCATATGTGAATACATACATCCAATACAAATACAAGCATTATCATAAATATATAAATATATACAGAACATGCTTCCAAAAGTGAGAGTTAGAGGAGACTAAGAGAGGAGGAAAAAAAGTAAAGAATGATAGGCAGTGAATAACAATGAAATACATTACATCTGTGTAGGAACAAGACAAAACACACTAAAAACTGTTGAACAATGAAAGTAGGGGGTTAAAGGTGAGGAAGAGTAGTGGAGGTGGTTATACTGATTTAACAATGAACAGACACTTGAACAATGAAGAACAGAATGGAAAACAAGTCATGTTAAGAAAAGGGTGCTGGGAGGAGAGGGAGGGTAAACAAAGAGGGTTAAAGAGGGTGAACATGGTTGATGTACTGTCTATATAAATAGGAATATGGAACAGTGAAATCTGTTGATGTCACCTTAAAAGGGGGAATGGGGTAGGAGGGAGAGTAGTGGAGGGATGAACCAAATCAGAGTATAATATATGTATGGCAATATTGATACGTATCACCTCCTATTTTTAATCCTATGCTGTATTGCCACTTTTAGAACTGACTGCTATGTTAAAATTCTAAGCTTTTTTGAGGTTTTGTAGCCAGTTAGATGTGAACTCTGTTTATTTTCTTAAATCAGTGACCTTCCTTGTCCTAATAGCCAAATGTTTGCATTCCCAATATCAAAGCTTTTTATTAGAAGCTTTTATCTTGTATTGATATTCACCCTTCTTTATTACTATTTTAGTGAATGAATTTCTTGATTAAGCAGACATAAAAACATGTGTTCATTTAAGCATGTTTAACTGAAAGTCCCTAAATCTTTATTAACAATGTCATGTGCCTTAAAACAAATCATTATAATTCCATTAGGCATAAACTGTTAATTGTTTCTGTAATAGAAATAGTAATAAAACAAACCATACTACTCAATAGCTGTAGGAATAGATGTACATAAAATTAGGTAAAAATTGATCTTGGAAAATTGAGTTATAAAAGTATTATGAGGATCATAATAAAATAACTCCTCTCATATTTTGTTTCTTTAGTCTGGTATGTCAAGTTTCTTTTGTTATACAACCAATTAGTACACATTAAGAAACTTTAAAAAAAGCACACTTTTTCACAATTTCTGTAGGTCATGCACTGCATGATAGGACTTTAATTTCTTGCTGGAGGCCATTCTCAGCTTATAGAGGCTTTATAGTTCTTTACCACATGGGTTCTTCAACATGGCCACTTGCTTCACGATGGTTTGCTTCTTCAAGACCAATGGAAGAAAATGACAATGGTGAGTCTTCTAGCCAGGTAATCTTATAGATTGTAACAATCATGGGAGTGGCAGCTCATTGTCTTTAATACTCTGTGGTTTAAAACAAAGTCACAGGGATTGGAGTATACAAAAGGATGAGCACCAGGAAGTAAAGATCATGGGAACCAACTTAAAGTCTAACTACCACACCAAAATTGTGAATAATCATGAATTATGACTCTTCTTATAATGCTTTGTGCTTTTAAAATGTGTCCATATACATATTTATTTCCATGAATGCACAGCTCAGATGTGTCAAGTCAAACTTAAGTTCTGCTTATTCTATACAAGCTCAGAGTACTAGAGGGCTAGCACACCCAGAAAGCCTTTTGCAGTGAGGATGAGACTCAATGTTTTTGATTTTGTATGTAATCATTTTGTCTAAGAGAGTAACACAATGAATTTTTTCCTTAGAAGAGGAACAGGACAGGTGTCTTTTAGTGAGAAGAAACCATACTTACTTTGAAATAAAACAAAAGCGATGGGTTGTGTGGAAAAATAGAATGTTATGGTTTAGATTTGAAATGACCACCAAAAGCCATGTACTAAACATGTGGTTGCTAGTCTATAGGGCCACTGAAAGGTGATAGGACCTTTATAAGATGAAAAGGAAGTGAAGTCCTGGGGGCATGACCTTGAAGGCCACAGTGAGACCTCTCTCACTCATCTCTGTCTCTCTCTCATATGTACATATATGTATGTATATGTGTGTATGAAAAAATATATATACATGTACGTCCTTCCATATGATATACTGCCTTACTGCCTTGCCATAGGCCCAGAGGAAATGGTGCCAAGTGACCATGGAATGAAACCTCTAAAAGCATGAATCAAAATAAATCGTACTTCCTTTTAAGCTGATTTTCTCAGGCATTTTGTCACAGTTATGGAAAGCTGACAAGATCAAAGACCATATTGAATGAGAACAAAAAGAACCTATTTATTCAGAGCTTGCTATAGTAAGACCTTCAGTCACCACCACTTGAATTTGACCTGGATTCCCAGGTAGGTAAGGCAGCAAGAAAGCTTTAATAGTGCAAAACAAGAAAGGTTCTAGACATATTTTGATTTAGAACAAGGCATGGTTGAAGTCACTGGAGGTAGGTTAACCAGGAACAGCCTAGTAGTTGGCTTTAGAATCATATTTAACTTTCTCTTACAGGTCTGAATTGGAAGCAAGGGCAAAAAAAAAAAGAGAAACAAACAAAAAAACCAGGGAATCTGGCAGTCTTTGACCAAATTCTGAACTGGATTGGATTCCTGTGATGATTGCTGCAAAGATCATAGTGCCCTATATTATATAAGGACCAGTCACTGTCTGTTTCTAATTCAGCATCTCAAGAACTCATAAGGATGTCTGCTAGAACAGGCAGTCTTTGATTCAAGGGCCAACTTATGCACTAGGCAGAGTATACCTAGCGCAAAGGGCCCATGATATTCCTGGGGACCTAGAACTATGTTTTAATCTCTTTCTAAAACCAGAAGAAAAGGACTAGAGGTGTGGCATAAGTGGTAGAGTACCTGCAAGTATGATGCCTTGTGTTCAAACCCCAGTCCCACCAAAAAAAAAAAAAAAAACAGAATAAATAATGAACTTGTAGCTTATCAATATATAATACCAATATCTTTGTGTTTATGCCAACTCAGTTGTCTAAGAACATAAATGAGGATTATAGTTTGGTAACAATGGTTTGGCTACGGGAGGAAGCTAAAGAAAGACTGTGTATTATGTGCACAGGTCCCAGAGAGGGGACCCATGCCATGTAGGGTAACAGGGAAAGCATGAGTACTGGTGAGAAGACAGAAAGGAGCCAGGAGTAAGTGTTAGATTACAGCCCTTATTGGGGTTTCCACAAAAAGGCAGGGCAGAGTAAACAGTTTAAGATTGGCTTGATTGAAAAATTCTGGTGTCTAATTGGCTGATACTTGGACCTGGCATAATTTAGGACAAGGCAAATATTGGCCTGGTATGTGCAGGGCAGATAAGGAAGTAATCAGGAATTGCTTGGTTTGCATATGAAAGCCTTATTCTCTTATTCTATCTTTAGGAATTAGCTACCCCTTAAAGAGGAGTCTCTCTGATTCTCTAAGGTTCCTACATGTCAAAGCATCAAAAATACAGAAAACAGGAATATATAGTTATTATAATATTGGTCCTGTGATGCCAAATAGACTCCTATGAAATTTAAGAAAGCACAGTTAGAGAACATTCAGTTGTGAGATTATATACATAACATATAATTTTTAAATTATAATTATAATATATTATATTATTTTATTTTATATATTGTATTAATATATATTATATATAATATATTATTTTAAAATTATATATATGTAAAATTTATTTTTTTAAAAATTTTTGGTGGACTAAGAAGACCCATGAAGGTCAGCCCTTCCTGTCCATACAATCAAGATAGAGCTCTGGCTCCATGAAGGATTTGAATGTGGAGTGAGATAACCTCATCCAAGCTGTGGATGAACTGACATCACAACTCCTGTTCACTGTCCCTCTGGGCTGATGAAAGTAAAATGAACTTCCATATTTGTTTTGTTGATCTCCTGATAGTTGGTCCAGAAAATTGGCTTTAGCATGTAGACACTGATTTCCTGACCTTACATAGTTCTGGCTCTCAAACTTCTTGCTTAAATTTAACCCTGACACCTGTCTTGACATCATTGCCTTGGTCAGCCACACAATATTTAGATAGGAAGTGTTTGTGATTGCTTTTTTTTTTTTTAACAAAACTTAAAACTTTACATTTATAATGCCATGAACTACATAAGAAATAATATTTATTATTCCCTTAAAAGAACACTACATGAGGCCAATTTTGATTGCATGCTTTATTTTTCAATTAAGTATTACACATAAATATATTGAGTATGTAATCCAACAAACAGACACAAGGGAGGGTTTTTTTTAAGTTTAACATTTAATTATGTATTTTTATTTAATTTGAATCTTAGTGCTTTCACATTGTAATTTATTAGTCCTTCTGTTTCATGAAATATAAACGTTGGTTCTAAATTATTAAAATATTTCATGAAAATCTTCAGTTCAGACACAGTCATTGACTTGGGGCCTGAAAGTCATCAATTTCTCCTTTTCACTTAGAGAAAAAATGTCAAGTTACACTTCTTTCTTCGGCAGGAGTCAGAGCATATTTGTTTTCAGTTAAGTAGCTTGGAGTTTACCCTTTAGATATTCAAATGAATACAACTCTATTTTCAAACTTTCAATTCTTTCCTCAGTAACTTTCAGTAATTCAACAGCAGGGGTTCACCAGCTTTTGGAGAAGGCACTTGAGTATCTTAAGTATTCCTAAAGTTTCCAGATCATCAGGGTCACTGTGTAGAGAGGATTATTGATTCTCTGGAAGGAGTATTGCACTTTGTAGTCAATCCCAATGGGACTACAGAATGGAGTAGTAAAGAAGTGAAAGAGATTTTGACTTGATGAACTCTTAGGAATGATTTCAAGATCTATCTACCAGTACAAAAATTGACTTTTCAGATTTTTAATTTCATCAAAAATTTCTTCCATACTGTGTCTGAAATCACAAAGGGTGGGGTACTGAGTAAGTGAGGCAGATTAGAGAATAGATATTGTAGATAGTGTTTATTAGTGCCCAAAACCTCATCTCCTTTATTTTTTGCTGATGCCACCTTGCTTTTGTTCAGAGTAGCAGTGGTCTGCCTTAGGCAACAAATCATGACAGGTATAGGCCACTTCTAAGAAGTCTGCTGTCTCTGGTTTCCTAGGATTAGCCACAAGAGTTCTGGATTTACAGTGTGATTTCAGGAGGGCTTTAGAGAAACTTTTGCTTTCCTAGTCATTAATAAATTCAGGTAGCATGACATTTGATACCTTTCTTATCTCCCACCATCATTTTGCTTTGAACATGGGCCATTGCTTATGGCTACATCACCATTTTTATTACCAGTTGAAGAACAGCAGAGAATAACCAATATCAATGGTGAACTTACCCAAGTTTCTTTTTATATCATTACAATATTATTCTCCTACTTTTAAAGCCTTTATGAGTTGGGATTTTTTTAAAACTGGCATTCAAATATATTCCTAATTATCACAATGTAGCCCCACCTCGATTCAACTAAATCATTCTCACATCTGTATTGGACTTCTGAATAAATAACATTTTATTTCAATGTTTAACAATTTTTTTTTTTTGCAGTATTGGGGCTTGAACTCAGGGCCTACACCTTGAGTCACTCTACCAGCCCCCCTTTATGAAAGGTTATTTCGAAATAGGGTCTCATAAACTATTTGCCTGGGCTGGCCTCAAACTGCAATCCTCCTGATCTCTGCCTCCTGAGTAGCCAGGATTACTGGCATGAGCCACGGACGCTTTGCTTAACAATTTTTGAAAGTACTACATGAGGCAAACTCTAGGTTCCTCCAAATTTGCTTATCCATGATTCAATGCTTTGACAAAGTAAAAGTCAGCTAAAATAATTACTATAGTCTTTAATACATCTCGTTATTATAGACACAAGGAAGAGTGATTTCAGGTAGTAAGTAGGTATTGGGGTCAGATAGTAGCAAGTAGAGAAGGAAATGGATGCTGAGAAAGTGGAGACACAAAGTATGGGCTATTCCTTCAAGACATCTGGAGATAAAGAGAAAAAGGAATGGTTCAGAGTTGAGGATTATATTATTTTTGATGAAAGAAAATAAGTGTCTAGTTCAGGGGAAATTATAGCAAATGGGAAACAAGGATAACAAAGGAGTGAAGGAACAATAGGAAGAAAAGATCCTGGTACAATGCATTCCAGATGTTCTAGTCCTTGAAGACACTCAGTATTTTCGAAACTGAAACACATCAAATGAAAAGGAAATTATGCAGATAGATCCTGATATATTACATATTTTAACACACCAAAATACAGTAATACAAATCTGGAGTATTTTCAAAAAGTACTCAAAACAAAGAGACAATATTTAAAAGGCTTATAAAAAAAACCCAAACTATAATTTAATGTAGGAATATTTTCTATTAATAATGAGAAGTCTGGCAATATGTTCATGATACCCTCTTTTAAGAACTTTTTGGACTTCCTTTCTACTAGCAAACTTTTAACTTTGGAAATAGCAGGTAGTAGTTTTTCTTCCTGGAATCTCTGCAGTGTTAGCAGTGCATTGAACTTTGATTAAAAGGACAGTTAATGCAAACATAAATCCTTTAAAATATTTAGAGCACACAAGCCTCAACCCATCTTGTATTTATAAGACAACATTTTAAAATGAATATCTCTTAAGAAAGGAGGCTATTAGGTTGAGCAATGCCTTCTCTTCCCAATAGGGTATTAGATAAGCTGAATATATAAATCTGCTTTATGTAACTGTATCAATGGTTGATGTTCAATATACTTTTGGTATTAGGACTATAAATACCTGACAAAGGAATAAGTATCAAGTGAAAGGAAATTGACTGTAACTGCAGAAGGTGCTCTAAATAGGCCTCCATGGAATTATCTGCTTAATCTTTGCTTCTATTGTTTTGGCTTCATGAATTTCGAGAGTGTAATTATTTTTCTTGTGTATTTGGTGGTTTGGAAGGACTTCAGGAGTAAGCCTGTGTTCTCATTGTCCACACTGATAGTTACCAAAACTGTTGTTGAACTCACGTATGATATTGATCCAGAAATCTACTAAACATGTTAAAATAATAATGTCAAAGTTAATAGTTATAACACTCCTACTTCCTTAAAAAATTTCCCCAAATATTTTCTTGCTCTGTCTTGGAGTTTATAGATAATTGATGAGAATTTACAAGTTCATATTTCTCTTTCTTACCTTCCCTCCTTTCCTCTATCCTTCTCTCTATGGTTAATTTCTCATTTGAGATAGTAGTATAATCATCATGAAAAACAGTACAGAGTTCCTAAGAAAATTAAAAATAGAAATAACATATAAGCTAGCACTCCCACTACTGGTATGTATCTGTGTTACTTTTCTTTCTATCTCTGTAATAAAATATATTAGATAAACACTTAAGGGAAGAAAGGTTTATTTGGACTCAGTTTCAAAGGTTTTAGCCTATGGTTCTATGGTTGTTTGATTCAGCTGCATTAGGGCTTGAGGTGAGGCAGAACATCATGGCAGAAGCCTGTGGCAGAGAAAAGAAAGATGAGGAAAGAAAGGAAAAGAAGGTAGGAGAGAGAGAGAGAAACAAAATAAATAAATAAATAAAGGAAGAAAGGCGGCCTATGGTCCCCATATGCTTTTCAAGTACATGTCCCCAAAGACCTACTTCCTCTACCTAGACCCTATTTCCTAATGTTTCCACCACCTACCAATACCAGCTGGAGAGTAAGCCATCAACACTTGAGCCTTTGGGGGACATTCCAAATCCAAACCATTACTATGTTGAAATCAGTATGTTAAGGAAACGTCTGCACTCCCACATTTATTGAAGCACTATTCACAATAACAAGATATGGAATTAGCCTAAGTGTCTACTGATGGATGAGTGGATAAATAAAATATTAAGATAGATACATAGATAGATACATAGATACATAGATAGATAGATGATAGATAGATATAGATGTGTACATATATTGAAACATTTATGGTTCCTCATAAATATGTATAATTTTACATTTTTATGTCATAGGTCAAATAATTGAAATGCAATAAAATTTTAAAGATAAATTGAACTTGAAGTTAATAATATTATGTTTTAATTTTTTTGATATAATTTCACTATTTCTCCTTCCTAAAGTTCAAGAAACTAAGACCCAAAGGAGCAACTTTTTGCCTGTAGTCATAGGTAATGATTAGATGGTCCTGTATTCTCAACAAGTATGAAGACAAGAAGTCTGAAATCATGGTGAATTAGGGCCATGTGCTCTCTGAAACTGAGCAAAATTTTTCCTTGTCTCTTTCTACCTTCTGGTGGTTGACATGAATCCTTAAGATTACTTGGCTCCCATCTGCATCTCTCCAATCTCTGCCTCTGTCATCAAATGACAATCTTCCTGAATCTCATTGGCTTCACATTGCAATTCATATGAGGACAATAGTCATATTAAACTAGGCCTCACCCTAATGACCTCATTTGAACTTCATTGTGTCTATAGTTTCTAAATCCAGTAAGGTCACATTCACTAATATAAGGAGACTTGAGCATATTGTTTAGGGAGACACAATTCTCCTCATAAATTTTCATTTGCCATTTTCTTCCTTAAAATAACAGCTGCCTTCTAGCCTTGAAAAGCTATTATTCCAAAAATAATTGAATTCATTCTACTCAAACTTCATTCTACTCTACTGAATTTCAGTTCATTCATTTTTCTAAGTCATCAGCAAATCATCTTGAATTCAAAAAGCCTATGATGTGCCATTGTTCTACATTTTGAACTGTAGCCAAACTTGAGGAGCTCCTAAATGGGCTCTGGTATGTTGACTCTGAATCATTGATAACTAGTCTCTTGTACCTCCACATAGCTGACATCTGACATAAATAAAATAGCACATTTTCTGGCTTGTTTATGAGCACATCTTGGGAAGCAAAGTCAAAGCCTTCCTGAAGGAAAGATATATTACACCTATTGCTTTTCCCATCTACAAAGCTGGTCACTCTGTCATAAAAGAAAATTAGGTTGGTCTGACATTATTTCTTCTTCCCATGGCCAACTTCACTATTACCCAATTCTTTTTGTTAATTTAGGAATTCAAAGAGTAAAAACACAAACAAATGATATTTTGTTTTTAAAATGTAAGGCAGTCCAAATTTTATGTGCTATTTCCTTAGAATATATCTATTTTGATCATTTTAAATAAGTGGATATTTTGGCCTTTTTGACCTTGATAAGAAACTTCAAGATTCTTATGGAAAATTGTAAATTTCAGACAATCCTGCTATTAACTGCCCCTGAAACTCTCTAAAGACCATTTGTAGAAGTGTGTAACAGAAAATAATATAAAAATGGGGAATTAAAACTGAAAGGTGGAGCAAGTAAACTAGACTAAATAAGTGAATTATCTAATAGCTTTGTAAGATAATTTTTGTTTTGATATTATAGCATAAATGCTGCATATTGCTGCATTAACTATCTTTAATTTGAAGAAGGAATCTCACTCTCAGACTGAGTGAAATTAAGTCATTTTTACCCAGTTCTGATTTTGACCTTACAATCAATGAAAATATATTATTGAATTCAAGAAGAACAGAATTTTGCTCTTTAAATTTCACTACCTACAAGTTCACTTGAAAGATTTGGATTATCTAGGAGGACATTAGTAGCTTGTCACTGTGTGTGACATTTGTCTATGCACATGGCTGACTGTGAAGGAGCTCTGGTAAATTTAGGTTGAAAGGTAATCTGAACCATTTAGTTTTACAATGTGAGCCACCTTTCTGGTACCAGACAGCTTCTGAGAGCAAGTTTCACTGTCCTGACCTTAGACTAAAGGTCATCTATCAAACTTTCCTCATCTGACCTCCATTTTCTATAACCCATATGTGGTATCAGTTTCTACATTTGCTTCTTTTGGTTGCTTTTTTCTTCTGTTTTGTCTTCTCCTTCATCCCACTTGTGGGCTTTTCAAATGGTTCCATTCAACACATTTCTGAAAACACCTCTTAAGGTATCTTAGGTTGTTATTAAGTTACTGGCTACTCTATTTTGCCTGGGTGCTTCAATAATTGCTATTACGAGATGGTCAGAAACTAAGCTGACTGAAATTTTTTTTATTATTATTATTCATTTATTCACATGTGCATACATTGTTTGGGCCATTTCTCCCCCTTTCCCCTCTCCCCAACCTCTCCTCTGCTTCCAGGCAGAACCTGTTCTGCTCTTATCTCTAATTTTGTTGAAGAGAAGAGACACAAGCATAATAAGGAAGACAAAGCGTTTTCACAAGTTGAGTTAAGGATAGTTATACCGAGAGATTCCTAGCATTGCTTCCATGTACAAATATGTTACAACCCAAGTTGATTCATCTCTAACTGATCTTTACACTGGTTCCTGATTCCCTTCTCGTGTTGACCTCTGTTGCTTTAAGGTTTCTGTATTAGCTCCTCTGGAGTGGGGACATCATACGCTTTCATGTTTTGGGTTTTCTACCTATCCCCATACTTCCCGTATGTGCTCTGCCCTTAGTGTGTGACCCAAGTCCAACAACATTGCTGTATTTGCCCTAGATCTAAAGTCCGCATATGAAGGACAACATACAATTTTTGTTCTTCTGAGCCTGGCTAACCTCACTCAGAATGATGTTCTCCAGTTCTATCCATTTAGTTGCAAATGATAAGATTTCATTCTTCTTCATGACTGAGTAAAATTCCATTGTGTAAATATTACATTTTCTTTTTTTTTTTTCATTTTTCTTTTATTATTCATATGTGCATACAAGGCTTGGTTCATTTCTCCCTCCCCACTGCCCCCACCCCCTCCCAATATTACGTTTTCTTGATCCATTTGTCAGTAGTGGGGCATCTTGGCTGTTCCCATAACTTAGCTATTATGAAGAGTGCTGCATTAAACATGGGTGTGCAGGTGCCTTTGGAGTAACCTGTGTCACATTCCTTTGGGTATATCCCCAGGAGTGGGATTGATGGATCATATGGCAGATCTTGCTTAGATTTTTAAGAAGCCTCCAAATTTTTTTCCAGAGTGGTTGCACTAGCTTTCATTCCCACCAGCAGTGGGAATAAAAATACAGATGTACATCAAATATAAAATAATACATTGGAAAATATGTCCCCAAATGGTGGAAGCAATTACAGTGAGCAAAAAAAAATCTGATAGGTTGTTGGACACTGAATGGATAAAACATTTATTGCTTTGTATTTTTATTGTTTTTATTTTTATTTTTGTTGTTATAAATAAATCCAAATTCTCTAAAAAGAACATCTATATTTTTCAGTTCTTCTTATGCTACATTCCGCCAACTCTGTACTCTATGTCCAAGCAAGCTAAGTATTTTCTCAGTTTCATAGATTGTTCTGGTATACCTAAAATAGTTTTCCCCTCTGTCTTTATATTTCTATTTTCTGTTCATCCTTAGGATCTCATTTAATGTGTAAGTTCTTCGCAGAAGCTTTCCTGATAAAACTGTATGAGTTGCCACTACTCCCTATTCCACCTTTCTGCAGACATTCCACCACCCACAGCATGCACTCAATACCATGTATTTGTAATGCTCTAGCTCTTTCCTCATTCCCTTTCTTGACCATCAACTCCATGACAGCACGATACACACATAAGCATACTGCTGGGTACATAGACTATACATCATTATCTATTGAGTAAACTAAATAATGAATCAGTATGAAGACAGGCATCAATTTGATCTCTCAGAAGGGAAGAGCTCTTCAAATACACATTCAGTTGAGCCCAAATTTTCATTTTCTTAAATTAACATTTATTGAGACCCCACATTTCTGTCTCTAGCTCTGATTTCTCTCTTGAAGTCCATAATTATATATTCAATTTCCTTTTCTGCATCTTCAATTAGATGTATAATTTCAAATTGAACATATTCAAGAGATTCTGACTATTCTCCCACAAACTGGACCTGTCTTCAGTGTTTCCTGTCTCTGTTTTGGCAATCACATTGGCAAAAATTTCTCTGTAGTCATCAAGCCAAAATTTGAAATCACCTCTGACCCTTCTTTTTCTCCTATTCTAAACATTAACTACACCTGCAAATTTCCTTAACTCTATCTTTAAAATACAGTAGAGTCAAAATTTAACAATTTCTCATATTTTTCCAAGCCATCCCTTTCTCTCACCTGCATTTTTACAATGACCTCCTAAATGGTATTGTTGATTTTACATTTGTCTACTTGCAGCTTACTTGCTCAGAATCAGAATGATTCTTTTCAAACACAAGGGAATTCATCTTTTCTCTCTGTTAAAATGCTTCAATGGCCTTAATCTCACTCAGGACACTGAAGACTTTTGTTAGCCCATAAGGCTCTGGGTGATCTAGCCTCCCTGCCTCTCCTCTGTGCTCATCCCAATCCCAATTCCAATGGCATGGGTTCTCTTACTATTCCTCCACTGGATCCCAAGGTTTTGCCTAGTGCAGAGTCTTCTCACGAGTGGTCTTTCCTCAGATTTCACACTGCTTCCCTTCCTTCAAGCCTTTGATTAAACATCACCTTGTCAAAGAGGTCTTTCTGTACCATCTATTGAAAAGTTTCCCTTACTATTGGCATTATATTTCTACCATTCTTGATTTCTTTTTTTCTCTTTTACATAATACTCTTCACCTTCTATTATATTAATATTGTTTACTATCTATCTTCCCCAATAGAATATAAATTCCATGGGTCAGGGATTGTTAACTACTTTGTCAGCTTCTGTGTTCCCAGTGAAGAGAACAGGCTTAGCATTTAGGCCTTCAATATTATTTGTTTCAATTCTTATCTGTGTAAGTAAGTCTTACTCCATGCCTGCATGAAGTTAATAGTTAAAAAAAAAACTAAGAAAGATTCTTATCAATCCCAATGAGATACAATAGACCTTTCTAGAGACTTAAATTCTCATGTTTGATGTTTCTACAATCATAATTGGTTTTAACTTTGAAAACATAAATGTTCAGTGTAGCCTCCAGGTAGAAGCTGACCTATGAAAGATATAAGCTAGAATCAAATGCTTGCCAGGAAACTCCTGCCTTATAAGTCAAACAGGTAAGTATTTCAGACCCAATGATTTTTTTTTTTTACATGATGTAAATTGCTCCCAAGTTTTCCATAAGATTTTCTTTCAAAGGAAAAACATTGCTCTTTTGTGTACTTCATATTTTATTCTAATCCCTAAAAATCTAAGGTACCATAATTCTAGGGAAGGCATATATATATATGCAAAAAGTTTAATTATGATTCAATAATAATTCACTTTCATTTTTGGGGGTCAAAGCTTAGTGGAAATGCTCTCCCTGGTGGCAGCTGAATATGAAATAAGTATTGCCTGGCCACAGGTGTGCTACGCCATGGCTGGTAATGAGGGAAGCAAGAATTCTCAAGACAGGATGAGTATAAAGTGAATTATTTGGTTTTGTTCAGAGACCAAAGCTCAAGCAACAGGCACCATCTGTGGTACTTGCTCCGCACTTCTCAATGTTGAAACCCCATTAAAGAAACCACCAGAGCACTGGCATAAATATTTCAAGGAGAACTTTGGAGGAAAACAGTACTGTTGAAAAACAATCAGCCTGGAAACTTACTATTTGATCAAGCCCTAGGGTAGATAATTCAAGCCAAGACATTTTTCTATGTGATTTACTGGGGAGAATTTTCTTGCTTCATTTTGTTTAAGTCATATGACTATTTTAAAATCCTTATATTTAATGCCCAGGAAGTAACTGAATTTATAACAGAGAAACAATCTTTTCTGATTTTGTTTCCAAGTATTTTGCAATTTGCAAATACTAGCTTTAAATTGGCCTGTATAATAGAGCTGGTTGAAATCATCAGAGAATTCAGCCATAGATAAATATTTTGCCACCACAGGCAGCAATAAAAACATAACAAATTGAATTGAAACTTGTCATTTCGCTATTTATTCTCTAAAGGGTTTAAGGATTGTTGGAGTGAGACTCTGGGGACTCACCTGAGTGTAAGTGTGAGAAAGTTATTGGCCCAGAGTTCAGGCTATAGAAGGACAGCCAAGGGACAAGCCAGACCAAATCACTAAGCTCTTGTGAAATGCTTACAGCAGCCTGTTTCTGATGCCACACAAATACAAATGCTGTTCTCTGTCATCCTGCCACCAGTTATCCCACTCTTCCAAACACACTACATAAAGTGTTTCTTAAGAAAATCAAGAAGACAAAGGAGAATACAACACGAGCTTTATCAAGCCAAAATAATGACTTCCATTTGGACATTTATGTTTGCTCTGCTCAGTAATTTACTTTTTTCTTAAGGGCACTACATTAAATATTTCTTTCCTACATGGTATACTACAAATTAAACTGGGAGCACCCAGACAAAGTTTTGAATTGGGAGGAAGGAAACAGAAAACATATTTGACTGGTACATTTCCACAGTAGCAAAGTCATAATTGACCCTACAGCTCTCCATCTGTGGCATGCTTCCAGAACCAAGCTTAGAAAAGGACTCTGATGTGACTCATTGCTCATCCGTGCCCCTCCTAACCTGTATCAGATGTCTTAAAGCAGAACTGAGTATGAGCAATTATAAACAGAGGTTTTGCCATTGTCATGGCTGTAAAGTCAAGATAAGCTTTTCCTCTTTGAACTAGATTAGAGTTTGGTATCCCAGAAATTTCACTTCTTTTTTTGCAGGATTATTAGCAATTTAGGGTACAACATCTCTTCTCTACATGTGCTCACATTTTCTGTGTCCTTTTATTCTTTCACTTATGATTTATTTATTTATATTTGTTTATTGAGATAGGGTCTTGCTATGTATTTCAAGCTGGCCTTGAACTTGCAAGCAATCCTCTTGATGCACATTCTCCACTGTTGAGATTACAGGCACACTCCTAGGTCATTTTTTTTTTTTCCTATCAACTTCTCATTGAGGCTATTTTTTTAAGGCTGACTTGAGAAGAAAATATTTAAATATTATAAAGATTCAAATTTTTATTCAGGAAACATGACATTATATCATCATGATAGTAAATAGAAATGTAACAGTGACAAAGATAAAGACCCCGTCAACATGAAAAAGGATCACGAGGATTAATAAATATTCTAAAGTATGAACTATGCTATGAATTGTTTATCTTACCCATTATCCTGTTCAACCTAATTAACTTAATTCAGCAGACAGATAATCTGCACAGCCCTAGAGAATACGTTGGATGCCCTGGCATCTCCAACAGCAGAAGTGTCCATGTATCATAGATTTCTGTTGCTTTGTTTTGTTTTTTGGCTATACAGGAGTTTAAAATAAGGGCTTTGTGCTTGCTAGGCAGGCACTCTACCACTTGAGCCATGAGTGCCTCCAGCCCCTTTTGCTCTGGTTACTTTAGAGATACGGTCTCACTTTTACCCAAGTAGGCCTGGACTACAATCTTCCTATTTTAAGTTTCTTGCCATTTGTAGATTAACAGACACATGCTACTACACCTTGCTCTCTTCCATTGAAATGGGGTCTCACAAATTTTTTTGTCCTGGCTGTCCTGAAACTGATCTGCCCAATCTCAGCTTCCCAAGGAGCTTGGGATAACAGACACATACCAGTGTGATCAGCTACTGGTTGAGATGGGATCTTGAAAACTATTTGCCTGGGTCACCCTTGCACCTCTATCCTCCTGATTGCAGCTTCCCAAAAGCTAGGATTACAGACACAAGTCACTAGTATCTGACTGTGGCACAGTTTTGAACAATGAAATGTATATGAAAGTTTCCTGGGCATTTCCAGGGAAGCTTTTGTGGTTGTGATAAAGGAAAACAGATGTGGCTAGATCTCTGCCTTCTAGAGTCAATGATGGCTTGATATCTGAAACCACAGCAGTTTGGTTTGTGTTGTTTTTGTTGTAGTTGGTTTTTTGTTTTGTTTCATTTTGCTTTTTTGATCAGGAGATGAAAATCCAACTCACTAAGAAACGTCAAGTTGAAAAACAGAAATAGTCTAGGTTCATAATGAAATTGCTGAGACTATGAACTAACCATATCACTGTCTACACCCAGATATTTTCTAAAAGTAAACTATTTTTATTTCAACTACTTACAAATAGACTTTTCTGATTGTTGCAACTAAAAATAATTCATGTGGTCACAATATGAATCACACAGAGCAAGGGCACTGTTTCTTGTGGTGGCATTCTGACAGTTTTTAAGAAATCCAGTCACCAAATTCCTCATTTGCAGAGGCAAACCATTTAGCTACTGTTGGAAGAAGAGACAGGAAATGGTAGAATCTTGCTGACAGGATAAAGAAATGTAGGCAAAGTAAATAAAATCTGTGGTTCTTGAAAGTTTTTCCTTAGAGATACGTTCATTTGCTTGAAAATATTGTTTCTCTATACTCTCTATTTAAATGGAAATATGTCTGGAAGGGTATGAATGCTAGTTATGTCTACAAGGGATAGTGAAAAAGCTCTGACTTTGAAATGTTCCCAGCATGGGACTGGATCTGCCTTTGCCTCTCTTCATTATGAAGCCTTTGGCATGTCACTATGTCCCTCCCCGATCTCAATCAATGATGTGTGTAGTGCTACTGATTCACAGAGAAGCTGATAGAGCTAAAGGTTAGGTATGCAATGTACCCAATATTGATTGGTATTTGTGCATGCTAGTTACTCCAAACACGATGGTAACAATTTTGGTTATTATCATTATTATTAACTTTTATTACCACATTGCTATCAAGAAAGCATATTTAAAAGATCTGTCTTCTTTATCCATTGAAATAATAAGTGAAATAACAAGTATTAAAATTTCTATAAAATTTTCATTAGCTGAATCATTTCAGGAACTGTAAATATTAAAAGATGTATTACATTTTATTAAATTTAATAGCTTATAATACAGATCCACTTATTCTACTCAGCATAATATTTAAATAATCTAAGTATTTTGTGATTTTTATTTGAATTTGTAAAATTACCAGCATGTAAGAGGTGTGTCTTAATGAGAGCTTTTTCACAAACACATCATGCAAATAAACATTCGATTCACTACCTGGATATAACACATATTTGTCCCATCAATGCTATCCTTACTAATAGTGATTAAAGCCTTTGAGAGATATTACTTCAGAAATAGTGAAAAGAGCAAGGATTTTAGATTTATACAATTCTAAATTTGATATTTTCTACTATTTTTGCTGTGTGATTTGAGACTGTTACCTAAGCCTCTAAGTCTCAATATTTTCAACTTACTTATAGAAAAACAACATTGTGTTTCAGTGAATACTGAATTTATCACTTAGTATAGTGGCCGGAACATACTTTTTCCTTAGTAAGATTTTGTGGCTACTAGAATTTTTAGCCTAGGGGTAGTTGGCAATATCTCATTCCTTTGTAATGTTGAATTATAATTGCATATCAAGTCTACTTCTTATCCTCAAAATAGTAAGCAATTTTTAATCATTCATCTCATTCTACAGATATTGCTTTGAATGACTTCAAGTGTTCTCTAAAACTCAAATTCATTTTCAAACAGGCAAACAATGAGAACAGTTGTTAAATTCTAATGCATGTGTAAAATAATATGAGAGAAGTTTCAAAAAGAATTCAAAAATATTTTGGTAGTGGGATTGTTACTATAATAAAAATAAACTCTCAAGTCACCTTGTGAGAGCCAAAAGTAAATCAGATATGAAACAATATTTTAGAAAGTAAACTGAATTCATTTACCTTATAATTCTTTTGCCATGCCTCAACTCTAACAAATACATTTTTAAAGAAAAGAAAAAACTTACATCAAAGATTTAGAGATTAAGGGTTTTGCCTCAAATGACCCAAGTACTATAAGATGAATTTAGGAACCAAGTTCCAAAGCCTGTTGTGTCCATGCTCAAAACAGTCAACTGCTTGACCATGAGGAATAACAGAAATAAGAATGGTTTCAATGCCTTCCCTTTATAAAGACTGTTAACAAATTAGTGATTCTTGAAATATTCTGAAAATAGAACTTAACATGAGAAAATCTATCCTTTAATATGAAGCCAATACTGTGCCAGCCAACAGCCCTGCCAGTTTTCATAGTTGACTCCCATTGATCACCCATCTTACCCTGGGCACTTTACTTACTTACCTATGACTCTGTTTTCTGATCTACCAAAGGGGTTAATGGTAACACATGATAGAATTGTGGTGAGGATTGGATAGCTATTAGTTTAAAATCATTTAGAATAGTGCCTGTTACAATAAATGCAATGTAAATATCTTTTAATAATAAGTAATTAAAAAACTTGTAGGAGAACAGTCAAAGCCATTGTTCACTTAATGTACTAAGCAGACAAATTTTGTGTTCCTATGGGAAATTTATTTATTAAGATATATCTCTCAAAAAGAGGATCTTTATTCTTATACAGAGTACTATTAATTGGATGAGTTACCCACTGATGACACTTAATAAATTTAATAATTTTTCTTACACTCCCATTTAATAGGACAAAGAGCCATAGTATTTTAATTTTATGAAAAAAATAACATCTATTCAAAAGGAATTCTACTTATTCTGATATCAAGCACTGGAAAATATTTTCTAATAAGTGAATGTAATGTATTAGCTCTCACTGAGCATTTTAATGTACCATTGTTTGCTAAACCTCTCATAGAAAAGTCAACAAAATGCTATAGTTAATTGACTTGGCTTTCTTCAAACAGAGTTATATAAATTAGTTCCCCCAAATTACCATATGCTCTTCAAATATTCTACCAGAAAATTCAAGATAATAAATAAAGAAGAAAAACTGACCACTAATGGGAAAAGGAAACGGAAAGAAAATATGAGAGGTCTTAAAGATTGCCAATTGTCTAACTTTTCCTGATGGAATAATCATGATCAATGCAATATGAAGGCCCTCAGTAATGTGTAGTTGTTTAAGTTCAATCCAATTTTTTATCCCACTAGCCACACTTCAAGTGCTAAGTAGCCACATATGGCCCATTGCTGTAGAATTGGACAGAGCAGACATAGAACAATTCTTACCTGAATCAGAATCTACATTTTGGTGATTGATTCAAGAAGGAAGGGATGGTGGATTGCAGGTACCTACCACATTTGTGTGTCTTTATGAACCAGAAATAAAACCTCAGGTACATGGCTATAAGGAAAAACAGGCAAGTTGATAAGCCATAAAAGACCACACAATTAGTGGCTAGAGAAAAATATTTAACTTTAGATCTATAAAAGAAATAAAACTTTTCTCTGGTAGAGCCCAGAGTACCCAGCAGAAGCAGAAACAGATTTGCTCCATACCTTGATCATTCCAGTCCAGTGTATTGGTGGCAAGAATCACCTATGTGTGCCATCTTGCAAATGAAACAACTACCTGGAGGCTAAGCACACGTCAGTAAGAATTACCCTGGTCACTGGACAGATGCCAGCCTTGAATATGTCCCTCACCCAGGGCAAGTGGCGAAGAGTAATGAGCGGTTCTCTCTAACCAGTTACATCTCTAAGTCCATCACCCAGCCCAGAATATATATGTGTATACAACTGAACAAGGACTCTCTATGAGGCAGACTATCCAGGGGCCATAATACCTTGCTTCAATCTTGGGCAACTTGGTGGAAGATACTGGGCCCTGGATCTCCCACCCAGAGCAAAAGGCAGGCACAAAAGCAAGCTAACCAGCTGGTTATAGCACTGAACCCATCATCCAACCCTGCATGCATATCTATACACAGGCAAAAAGAACTTTTTCCCATTACTCTACAAATGAAATTTCAAAAGGCTGTTGCAGACTTATTCAGAGCTGCCATTGGATGCCCTGTGCAGGAAAGGCACCAGCTGAGAGAGCAGGCACACTTGATAGTGCTCATTGACCCATTGGCTATAGTCAGATGCCTTCACATCCCCAGCAAGATTTCAAAGTAATAACCTAATGATATATCTCAAGTTCTTAGAAAGATAAGATTAAGCCAAACGCCAAAGAGGTACATAGAAAGAATAATAAACATCAGAGATCTTTATTACACAATGGAGATTAAAATAATAATACAATCAGTGAAACAAAAGGTTGGTGCTTTGAAAGGATTAAACAAGATTGACAAATGCTTAGCCAGTCTAACCAAAAGAAAAAGAAGAATCAAATTAATAAAATTAGAGATGAGAAAGGGGATATTATAAGAAACACCAAATTATCCCTATTTTCAGATGGTATGATCCTATACTTAAAGACGCTAAAAACTCCACAAAAACATCTTAGAGTTGATAGCTTCAACAAAGTAGTAGAATACAAAATTCACATTAAAACCAATAGCTCTCTATATACTCATAATGAAGAGGCAAAGAAAGAAATCAGGAAAATAATCCCATTCACATTAAGCTCAAAAAATTAAAAACTAGGAATAAATCTAACTAAAGAGGTGAAAGACCTGTACAATGAAAGCTGCAAAACAGGGAAGAAAGAAATTGAAAATGATACTAAAATACGGGAAGATGTTCTATGTTCATGGAGCAGCAGAATTAATATTGTGGTAATGGATTATTACTGAAAGCAATCTACAAATTTAATACAATCTCCATCAAAATTTCAATGTAGTTTTCATAGAAATAGAAAAATCAATCCTGAAATTCATATGGAAGCACAAAAGGCCCCAAATAGCAAAAGCGATCCTTAGTAAAAAGAGCAAAGCTAGACATATCACCATACATGACTTCAAAAGAAGCACTATGGTACTGGCACAAACACAGACATGTAGATCATTGGATAGAATATAAGATTCAGAAATGAACGCACATAACTACAGCCATCTAATTTTTGACAAAAGTGCCAGACACCTATGTTGGAAAAAAAGAGTCTCTTCAACAAATGATGTTGGAAAAACTGTATATCCACATGTAAAAGACTGAAACTAGATACATTTCTCTCACCCTGTACAGCAATTAATTCAATGTAGATCAAGGGTCTCAAAATCAGACACAGACTTTGTAACTGCTAGAGAAAATATAGGAAAACTTGTGACAATATAGGCATAGGTAATGCTTTTCTGAATAGAACTGTAATTGCTCAGGAGAAAGAATTGTCAAATTGGACTGCATAAGTTTAAAAAAAAATTCTGTACAGCAAAGGAAACAATTGCCAGAATCAAAAGAAAGCCTACCAAATGGGGGTAAATATTTGCCAGCTCTTCATTGGATAAAGGATTAACATACAGAATATATAAAGAACTCCAAAAATTAATCACCAAAACAACAAATAATTCAAGTAGCAATGGGCAAATGAATTAAAGAAACAGTTTTCAAAAGAAGTACAAATGGCTAATAAGTGCATGAAGAAATGGTCAACATCCTCAACCAAAAGGAAATGCAGATCAAAATATTAAGATTCCAACTCATTTCATTAAGAATGGCTATCATAAAAAAAGTGCTGGTGAGGATTTGGTTTAAAAGGAGCCTTTATATACTACTGGTGGGAATGTAAATTAGTGCAACCACTATAAAAATCAGTATGGTGGCTCCAAAATCCAAAAAGAAAACTTCCATATGATCTATACACTGTACTACTCCTGGGAATATATTTAAGGAAGTAAGTCAACACATAGTCAAGATACCTGCACAGTCATATTTATATCAGTACTGTTCACAATAGCCAAAGTATTGAATCAGCCTAAGTGCCCATGCACCAATAAATGAATAAAGAAAATGTGAGAGATAGATAAATAGATAGATAGGTAGATAGATGGACATGTATAGATAGATATAGATATATAGATGTCGATATAGATATACTCCATTACACACACACAAACACACACACACACACACACATATATATATATTATTCCTCCATGAAGAAAAATAAAATTATGTCAAGTGCAGGAGAATGAATTAAAGATCACCACATTAAACAAAATAAGGTAGAACAATAATGACAAATATCATATGTATATGTTCTCTGTCATATGTGGACTCTAGACCTTAAACAAATGAATGAGAGTAAGAACCAGAAGAAAGGGGAATGTGAAAGGAGAGGATGAAGGGCAGAATGAATATGATCAAAGCATTTTTACACATGTATGAAAATGATGAAAACTGTCAAAAAGTATTTTTAAAAAAGGGCAGGAAAGATGAGAAACTATAATATAGAGGGTTAATTTGTTCAAAACACATTATATGCATGTATGGAAATACCACAATTAAATCCCTTTGCCCTACTAATATATGCTGATAAAAACATTTTTAAAAAGTGAAAAAAGAATTCATTTCAACACAACCCACTAGTTGATCTATAAATTCAGAATTTAAGAAACACTGTCTAACACATTTAATTATTTATCTTTGGCTTCACTGTTATTGCAGTACAAAGCACTGAACTGATTTGCAGCATAGGAAATACTGATGTTTGTGACATGTAAGAAAAGGCAATGTCAAATTACCTGATATTACCTCTTCTAATCATGGGAAAAATATACCAACCTGTATTTTTGTAAATTCTCTAGTGTTTTCTCATTTCCTATAAAATATCAGTTCATGTTGTTTCCATTCTCAGAGCTACAGCCAACTTTTGCAAGAACTGGTAAGAAAGTAAGTAGAAACTAAATTTAGAGTCTGTGTTCTTGTCTTACTGTTGATTCTTTAAATGTTCTGTTGCATATTATTCAGAAATAATTCTCTTGTAAAAGTTAATGCAAATTTACGCAAGTGGAGAAAGTCTGGAAACTGAGGAACTAGATGCCCACCCCTGCCCCGCCACCCCACAGGAAGTTTTGAAGTGGAACACAGACACTGGACTCAAGGGAAATATCACCACAGTTTCTCATCAGGACATTTTCTGATACCATGCTTTATACTATTCTAAAAGAATATAAAGAAAGAAGAATAGTATGTGGAAGAAGATATGGTAAGTTCCTGTAGTCAATATGAAAAATGAATGCAATTTTAAAGGCATAAGTAGCATTAAATATTAGAATTGATGAGGGTCAAAGTTTTAAGAGACAGTAGAGTTCCACAAGCCATGAATTCTTCCACAATACAGATGTTCTTGAAGACAATGACTGTCTCCCACATTTTTGTATGTCAAGTGTCTACACTTGTGTTGGAACAAAGCAGGCATTTATTAAATATTTGCTGATTTAAATTCCATTGAGTTATCTTTAGTTTAGGGATAGGAAAAAGGAAATAAATTTCTACACTATCGTGCCTATTCAGGTTGTTCATGTATCTTTTCCTAAAATGAACTTATTTGCCTAGAGTAAAAAATTTAAAACTATCCTTAATTCAGGAAATGAAGTAAAAATAGAATTATTGGACAACCAAGTCAAAGTACTTAATATTTTTCACCATTTGCATTCATGAAATAGATAGTTGAACAGTTGACATTTTTTCTTCCAAATATATAAAACTCACTAGGAATTGTGCCTCTTTGTTGTAGCTTCTTCCCTTTCTTCGTATAATGAAGCAAAAGCCTGAAAAAATATTATGAAAGACTTAATCCTCTTACGGCAATGATCAGATTTTTAAGCAAAGGAAATGAGCCTTCTAATACAAATTTAACTTTTGCTGTTTTTGATAGTTATTTAGTTCTACAAGTAATTATATGTGGACATCAGCAATAATTTAATTTTTACTGAGTGGAAAATATTCCTACAGCACTGGGCATGCAAAAATGCTAAGCATGTGACCAAATGTCAGCATCAAGACACAATAGTGATGAATCACCTTTGCTCATTCTATTATTGATATTTTCTCTTGACATATATGGTGATGTCTCTCCATTGATTTTCTTCATGACCTTGGAGCATTCACAATTACTCAATTTAGTTTCCTCATATGAAAGGGGTTATATGATGGGAGGGACAAAGAAATGATGGTAAGAGAAGAAAACATGGTCCAACACCATGCAGAATAGGGAAGAATAGGCCTAGCCAATTCCTTTGGAACAGTTCATTAATACAAACCTTTATTTACTAATCAGGTTCTAGACAGATGTCACATCACTAACCTCTAGTCCTATCTTCTGACTCTTTTTGAAAAATATAACTCAGACGGTAGTAACAAGATAAAAATTTTCTGAAAAGAAGAACAATAAACATTAGTAGAATCAACTCTCTGGTCTCTTTAGGCAGATTACCCTTGACAAATCTTGACAGCAAAAACAATATTCCAGTTCACTGCTTACTTTGCTAACAGCTCACATCTATTTACCCTTAACTTGGCGTGTAGCCTGCATTCAAGCTCAAAAGTCATTTAGAAATGTGAAACTCATAGGCTCAGGGAAGGCAGGGCTTTTAAAAATCATCTAGGCCTATCATTAATCTGAATGACTCTAAGAAGCTTGGACAATCCCTTTGATGTGGAACTCACTGCTCCCAGAGGCAACCTATTCTATCTTTGGACCAAGTCCTTGTCTAAAAATAAAAGTGAAAGTAATTGCTGTGCTTGAGCTGCTTTTTTATGATCGTCGGATACACAAACTCCCCTTCCCCAGACCAAAGTAGGTTGTAGAAAGGAGTTGAGAGCATTGAGTAGGGAAATTGATAGCTTCTGTCTTGGATTATTTTGACAAATTAAAAACCCAAACCTTCAAAATAAGCACAGGGTGAATGAAGTTTTCAGAATATGATAAACAACCATTTATTAACATCAATGAAATTTATTTTCAAAAAATATCAGTTTTTGAAAATAATTTTCACTATAATTAATAAATAATAGACACTATCTGTAGTTAATCATCTTTTAGTCTCATTCTGTCACTTTTTACATGCCTTAAGGACCCTCTAAAACAAACTATTGTTTGTTAGCTTCCTGGCAGGCAACAGGAAACTAATCTCCTTTTTCCAGCTGCTATTAAAAGGTACTTCTAGTTCATAATAACACAAAAACCTTTGCTCCATCTTGATTCTCAAAACTACATTGCTAATAGTTCTTTCCTTCCCATTGTTTGTCATTCTTCACTCTCAAAAGAGTATTTACTCTTGCTCTTTCTACTTCCTGGCCACTCTTTAAGTCATTGTCATTTGACTTTTATCTCCAATATTGTGCTATTAGTACTCTTTTAAGATCCCTAATAAATTCCCTGACAATAAATCCAAAGAACATGCTCTAGGTCTTAACCCTAACAGAGTTCAATGATGAACCTAATTCTATTGATTACTAACTTTGTGATAGACCTCATGACTCCATGCCTAAAACATAACTACCCTCAACTTTTCAAGCTGTTCTGCCTCTCCATTAAACATTGATTCCTCCTCAAAGAGTCACCTTGTCAGTCTTTCTTTTGTTTCATGTACTCTTGCTGAAAAGTTCCACCTAGTCTGAGTTTTCTCTATCACTATATACTTCTAGCCCTTGTCTCTCCTGTAAGCTTCAGGCTCATGGGTTTCCTTATAGGAAATGAGATATGAGAAAATATATGAAGGATAAATAAGAATTAAGAAGGAGATGTGGATGGAAAACTGTCTGGAGAGGAAAAGCACATCACATGAATTCAGGAACATGTATTTAAACATTGGAAAGCAGCAAACAATGAACTGATATAGACTAAGGATTAAATGACAGCCATCTCACTGAATCAGAAAGAAAAGTTAGAATTGCTAAATCACAATGATAAGATAGAAAAGAGCTGAGTTATATCAGGCCGTGTAATTGATGTAATTGATGCATTAAAGTTTGAACTTTAATGGTGATAGAAAAAAGGAGCTGCTGGGCCAGATTTGCATTTGCTATAATAGCTCCTTGAGGTTAAGGCGGGCAGTGGATTTATAAGGAATGGCAGGATGCAGAGCGTTTTAAAGGGGTATTGAGAAATTCGTTTAAGAGTTGATGAGAGTATCACCCAACAGTGATACTTGAAATAGAAGATGCAGAGGTTGAAATCTTGTTTACAAAGTGAAACGGTAAAATTTAGTGGCTGGTTAGATTTGTGAAATACAAAAGAGAAAGGAGTCAAGAAACACATTCAAGATTCTAAGAAGCCTAGCTTGATGGACACTAGCACCTTTTACTAACAAGGGAGGCTGAGTCATAGAGAAAGGTTAAAGCTGAAAATATTAATTAAGCTTTCTACATAAATATCAAACATCTTCTATTTACTATAGGAAAGTAGGATGCAAACTGGACAAGCAAAAAAATAACAGCTGTCCTCATTTCCTCCCCCAGACAATTATCCTTCCTCATGGCCCAAAGTATTTTTTATATTTCCTGAATTCCTCATTAGTTTCTTTCTAAGAATACTGACTTTATACTGCATGAAACTGATTTTCCTGAAGAACCATGGTGGTACACTACTCTCCTGCTCTAAAGTCTTCACTAGCTCCCCATTAGCTATTTAAAAGTGTCCATATTCCTCAAGCTCTTCAGGATCTGTCTTCCCCCAGTTCTTTTCCACGTTAAATTGGCCAAATTTCCCTATACTCAAAGCCCCTAAAAGGCCATAACAGCTTCTTAACCCAGAGACTTTGAGATTTTCCCACTTCCACGCTTTGGATCAAGTTATCTTCCAATTCATATACTTTCAATTCATATTTACATTCTGGGCATCCTTCAAAGTCTAGCTTAGATGTGAATATATCCATGAACCCTTCCCAAATCCATCCTATCAGAAATGATCGTGCTCCACTCAGCATTACTGCACAACAGCATTGTGGGATTTTTTTCAGGCTAGGATCATAATACAGGTAAATGGCAGGAGAGAGTATTAGCTCAAACAACTCTAAGAATTTCACTCATTCCAAGCATTCTACTGGTTAGTGAGAACATTGTTGAATAGCTCTGTATTCAGGGAGTAAAGGTAGAGAAATTTCCCCACTCTCTGATGCTCTGGGTGCTAATAGCACAAGAGCACCTTCCTCGGCATATTCCAAGATATCTTCAACCTAGATCTATACTCCCTTGTTTGCTTGCCTTAATAAAAACTGTAGGCTTCTTTGATACATTTCTCACCAATGAACATTGTCTCTATTGCAATAACGGAAACAACATTATCTCTTTAAATGTCTTATGCATTTTGTCTTCCACACTGATTTGTTTTGAGAGATGATTATACAATGACTAGATCATATATAAAAGTTAAACTCTGACTCATAACTTTTAGTAACTTGCCATGAAAACCAGCTCATCATACACACGAGCATCTCAGGCAGAAGTGTAGGAAGCCAGGCACTGTCTCTAGCAAACAATCAGGAAGCCAAAGAATTATTCCTGTAACTATAAACCACAAATAGCAGGACTTGGTTAATAACTAAAATCTTCCCTAATTTTTGTCCCTGCTTACAAATGAGGACCAATATAAGAAAGTCAGACAGGTATACCCTTCTAATGACATTGTATGACCCTCTTCTATTGGTCTACCTTTAGCTTCCCCATGTCAATAGACTTCAATCAGGCCATATCTGAAACCATCTCTTTTTTTTCCTACTATTAGGCTTTTCAACTCTTATTCCTGCCGTTGAGTCTCCACCAGAATACAAGTGATAACTGCTCCCTTGCTATAGAAAACTTTCAACAAACATCCTTTTTTTCCCCTCATTTAGTTAATGCTTATTTCTATAGGTTGACAGAATTAATTTCAAAATCTCTTTGCATAAGTAATAGCGTCACAAACCTTGAATGATATCAAAATAGTTTCATCATCCATAAGTGATAAAACATTTCCTCTTGTTCTTTTGCATGGATGTTTATCAAGTATCTTTACTGTAATGACTTCAAAGATATGTAATAAGTGGATAAGCAAATATGATGGAAATTGGATCCAGTAGCTCATTTCTTTGATTCCATTTTATTTGTCCCCATCTAATCATTTATTTCCAATAAATGTTTGTCAAGCATTGTTTTCTTTGCCATAACAGTGCATTTTTTTCAATGAGATTGACACCACATTGTAGCATACCATTTCCAGCAGATTAATAAATAGTTAATAAATAATTAGTTTAGATCTTCACATATTTTGCATTCCACTATTTTCCACAAAGGTACATATGAAACAATTTATGACAATCTCAAGGAAGCACCTTGAATGAACATTTCACACCTAATCTGTTCTTTTATCTATTTCAAACTTTGCAAGGTCCATTCTTGTCATCTCTGGGAGAATATTCATTTTCATTGCTTCCTTTCTTTGTCCCCTACTGTGACAGCTCTGCCTATTCTCCTCAGATGGAAGAATAAATGATAATAGGAATAATTACCCACATCATGCTAGCAGAAACAGCATCTGTTAAATCCCCCTCAAGCTTCTCTGCAGCTTCAGCAGTGGAGGAATATACACATCACTTACATGTGCTCACATCTATCTTTCAAGTAGCACAGTACTTTGTTTACCTTTATTAAAACTCCTAAATCTAATAAGTTGATTTAGGACAAGAAAGACCATGATCAATTATGTTTAATTTTTTATTTCAATACTTTTTTACATCTAAGAAAAGTGACAACAAAAGCCTTTGCCATCTGCACTTCTAGTCAATTTCCATCCCAACAGGTGGCTGTTTTATGAAATTGATTTGACCTTGAGTTGTTTTGGGTGTTAGAGTTGGAAAGGCAATAGAGAAAGACTTTTTATTTTTTTTACAATATCTTGAAGTAAGCATAAAAGTGAACTTGGCACATTTCTATTGTCGTATAAGTATATGTCTTGGGGAAACGTCAGACAAAGTTCCTGCAGAGAAGAATCAATTATGTACATTTCTAGGTGGGTCTGTGAGTCTACATTTTTCAGTCAAAGTAGGGGATGTTGGTGTTCATGAAACAAAGTACCTGGCTCTTCATCAAACCAATTGCTTTATAAAATCAAAATCCTAATAACGATTGTTATCATCATTATTCTAAACAATAGACTCATAAATCAGCAAAATAAACTAAATCAGCTCAAATTTGGTCCTTAAACTTTTAAATCTAGGATCATGTTTTCATATTTGGATGTACATTCATGCTGTCATGAGAACTTTTGTAATTTTTAAGCACATTGTGCCAAAGTTTGAACAAACACTTTGCACCAGTAACTGCTCTCTGTGCATTTTGTTTGTTTTTGCAGAGTCTGTGTCAGATTTATTTGTACCAATAATGCAGTAAGACACTATCTCATGCAGAGAGCAGCCCATTGATCATACCTGTCCTCTGTGATCATTTTGGCAGACAGAGATCCTTACTATGGAGCTTTCCTGAGGGACTTAGCATCTTGAGAAGCCTAAGCTGGAGCTGGAGCACGGTCACCGTCACAACCTGGTCATTGGTTTCAGTGAACCTGGCCTTTGGTTGGCAGAGCCTAAGACCCTTGGTGATATGGACACAAGCAGGCTCCCCAGGCTTGGAGTGGACAATGTAGGAAGCTGATCAAGCCCAAAGATGATATTCAATGACACCTTGGGTATGACCTCCTTAAGCTTTAGGAGGACTTTAATAGCCTCAGCATGTGCACTCATGGCCTTGGTGTGGTTAGTCTGCATCTTCTTCAAGCCCTTCTTAAAGAAGCACATGTTCCTTTGGAACTTGGGTTACTCTCTTTTTGAAGATTCTTATTATTGTGATTGGGGTTTCTTGATACCATCCCTGTGCCATTTTTAGGGTTGATTGTATGTGACATGGTCCTTGGACTAGGTCATGTTGGTACCTTAACCTGTGATTTCCATGTCACATCTAAGAATATCATACTTTCATAAACATAAGGCACAGACTATATTCTGATCTAGTAAATACTTTTAAAAAACAATGAAGAGAATATAGTTCTACAATAATTAGAATAGTTTTATTTAATGAGCATAATTTCAGTTTTGCAAGATGAAAAGAATTTTGGAGATTAGAGCACCTCAATGTAAATGTATTTAACACCACTGAACTTAAAATTGATTAGATGGTAAGTCCATGTTTTGTATTTTACCATAGTTAGAAATAATAGCTCAAAATCATCAGAATACAGCATTTAATAACTATTAGTATAACTGTTACTTAAAAACTGTTTCTGTTGAAAAGCACTGGCTCCTTATTTGAGCCCAGGAATTAGCACAAAGAGAATAAAAGATAGTCATCCCAGCCTTCATTTTGTATCTGTGTCCTTTGCTAAGAGCCATTCTCTCCTGCAGTCTCAATGCAGCTATCTTGGAACCCAGGAAGAACTAGACAGGAGACTAGACACCTACCAGGTGAGCTGCTGGATCATCTGTGACCACCAGACATCTGTGACCACAGGCACACATCTGTAGCTGGTTAATAATTATGCATAACTCTCTCTTGCCCCCAATTCTTACTCTTATTTGAATCTAAAGCAAATCTCTGTATGAGTAAGATGGATAGAAAAGCCTACTCTCCTCTTCCCGCCATGTCGCAAACCTCCTTTCTCTGCCCTTTGCCATTATTCATCCTTTTATTTGGTGTGCTGGGGGAAGTTGTGAGACCTGACCTATGGGGACCAAGATTTTAGGCCTGGGGCATACAATGTCCTATAACACTAGTTTAATGTAGTTCCTGAATGTGCCCATCCCTGCATGTATGCAAACGCTCATATGAACATGTGGAATCCCAGTCTACTGCTAGACTTAACCTTCATTAATTTTGAAAATCATCTCTAACCTCAGTTCCCAAACTGCTACCACATATACTATCAACTGACATATCCAGGTTATCAGCAATTGGGGCAAAACTCCTTTTCATCTAGATCAGCTAAGAGTTTCTTTTTGTTTAGAATTATCTTACTTCTCTGTGTGAGGTTGCTGAGTTATTGATGAGAAAGAAAATAAAGAGCATAGCAGTGAAAAAAAGAGAATAAGAGAAGAGAAGTCTTAAATAAACTGCCAAAAGAGTTCCTTCTTTCCTTTCTTGTTCCTATCTGACTTACACTGAGTAAGAAACTCATTAAAAAGTTTGTTTTCTTACAGAGTTTTAGGTGCTCTGAGAAACTAAGCTCTGTGTTTCTAACCCAAAGAAGACAGCAGAAAGATAAATTCAGAAATGCAGAAAGATAAATGAACAAATTTATCTTCTATCATAAATTGGGCTGTACCACTGACTTTCTTACTCTATGTTTTCTTCAGATTATACTATTTGTATTTTGTGATCACATGTTTTATAAAGTCCATTTACAATAGAGAAGGCCAGAAAGGAGAAACTGTTTGGATCTTTTCATTTGAAAGCCCCTTTGTTTTCCACAGCACGTGCCAATTTAGTCTTTGTTTAGCATTTCCCAGAAGATGCTAAGTTGCCTGCTTCTCAGTTTTGATCATTTATTTGCCATAAAGGACAAATGTCATTGCTGGGGAGAGTGACTATTATATTCAAACAAATAACAGGTGTTTTGCTGGGTCCTAACTACTTAGCATATCCTAAATAAAGGGTAATTATTTATAAGCATGCAAAAGAGATTGTCCAGATATGTGTCATCACAGGTATGAGTTATAGCTGGGTTATGCTTTGACCTAGATCTGGAATCAAGTCCCTAACCTGACTCTGCTATGTGGAGCTCAATTTTCCTGATTCTCTCTACATATTCCTAAAACTCCCAAAAGTATAAATTCAGTCCCAGCATTCACTTAGAATTCCAGTGTTTTCAAATAAGGAACATAAGCATCATGCATACATGTTTAAATTCTCCATTTTGGGGAGAGGAAAGTCCTGAGAATCAGCTCACATTAAGACTCTATAACTGATTCAGTGTGCCTTGACCATAATGATCAAAGTAGATGTTTTACTTTGGCAAGTGAACAAAATAAACATACCTTCTGTGATATGACCTACTTCAGCAGCTGTGCTTTCAGTGTAGACTGATGTATAGTTTGCTCTAAAAAATAAAACAAAACAAACAAAAAACTCAATGTTTCACTAAAAGAGACCAAGCTATAATGAACATCAGGAAAATGCAATTTAAAGTGAAATTCTACTTAATGATCATGAATTTGGCAAAAGAAAAAAAAGGTACTCTCTAAAAATTTCAAATCGGCAGGAAAATGGGAAAACAGGAATCTTATACATTGGTACATCAACATTAATGAGAAATTTGACTGTGACTATAAAAGTATGCACTATGCTTCTGTATTACTCAAAAATACTCCTAATTATAGTCCCTTCTCAAGATTATTTCTCCTGTGCCTTACACATATGCAGACTGCAGAAATACATGCAAAATCTCTCAGAATGGTGCCTCAGGGAGAGAAAATGTTGGAACTTGAGAAGGAACCAAGGGCCATCAACCATCCTGATTATATCTTTTTGTGTAAAACACTTGGAGATACGATAATAACTTATGATAATAATTTATTAACATTCACTAATTGGGTGGAAAACATAAGACCCTTAATAGAGTCACTATTCATTTCTATATTATGTAAAGTTAAATAAAAATAATGAAAAATAGCCAGGCGCTGGTGGCTCATGCCTGTAATCTTAGCTACTCAGGAGTCCAAGAGCAGGAGAATTGGATTCCAGAGCAGCCAGGTAGAGTCTGGGAGACCCCATCTTCTGCCAATAGTTCATGGTGTGCTTCTGTCATCCCAAGCTATGTGGGAGGCTGAGATCTAGAGGATCACCATTTCAGGTCAGACTGGACAAAAAAAGTTTGTGAGATCCCCATCTCAATGGGAAAAAGCTGGGCGTGGTGGCATGTGCCAGTCATCCCAGTGATGACAGCAGAAAGCTTAAAGTAGGAAGATCATGCTCTAAGCCAGCCTGAGCAAAAAGCAAGATCCTGTCTCCAAAATAACCAGAGAAAAACGTTTTGGAAACATGGCAGAAGTGATACAGTGCCCACTTTGCAAATGTGAAGCCCTGAGTTCAAATCCCAGTATGCCAAAATGACATACTAATAGTAATAATGAAAAAAAATGAAATAAGAAGAGAATAAATCTTTCACTTTCTGAGAACAAAAAGAGGAAATTTATTTTCTCACATAACATGCCAATCATTTCCTGAGCATGATGCCTCTCTTGCCACATGAGACTCTAATATGCAAATGAGCATCAGGAGGAAGAAGAAGCTGTCCAGAATCCATTCTTCTTGCTTGCGTCTATTTTGGGAGGTGAAGGGAGTGAAGAGTAGAAAGTAGGTTACAAGGCCAGGCTCCTGATGCACAATTGGCATCAGTGCCAGTGGATTTATAGCTGCTGGAAGCTTACGCTCCAGGCAGCAGAACAAATGATTTCACCTATCCTGTGCTTGTGTTATGGCAATCCGTGTTCTCAGAAGATCTTGGTCTTTGTGTTCCAAATGGAAGAATCCAAGCAGAACAGTAGATGGGGTGAGGTAGAATCGCTTTATTGAGAGAAGGGGAGTCACCCATTCTGGCAGGTGAGGGAAGAGAAGAAGAAGGGCCAGAGTCTCTTGGTAGGTCATTTTTATATCACCTTGAACTTGGAGGTGGGGAGACAATACATCATCACCTGGCTTCTCTCATCTGTGGGCTAGGGGGAGAAGCCCTTGAGCCAGGAGAGGGGAGCCATCCCAGCCTATCCCTAACCTAGCCTGCTTCACTTGGGTATAAAACAGTAACAACAGCAGCTTCCCTGTCAGGTGTTTCTGTGGCACAATTTTATTTTATTTTATTTTCCTTGGTATCCTTTTATTCAAGTTGACATGCCAAGTCAGTCATCACATGATCCCAAGAATGTCATCATAAATATGAACAAATATGTACAAAACAGTGTGGTGCAGAATTTTTACTGGGAAAATTACATACAACTTAAATAATAAACCAGAGGAAGCTTTAATACATCAGTCTGGCCATGTAGTGAAAAGATATATGAGACACTTTAGAATTTTATATTTTAAATAGCATCATTGGCATAGTTTAAAAATACTAATGACAAAATGTTAAGTAAAAAACCAGTAAATAGAGCCAAGTGTCATTGGCTCACGCCTGTAATCCTAGCTATTCAGGAGGCAGAGATCAGGAGGATTGCGGTTCAAAGCCACCCTGGGCAAATAGTTCGTGAAACCCTATCTCAAAAAAACCCTTCACAAAAAGGACTGGCAGAGCAGCTCAAGGTGTAGGCCATGAGTTCAAACCTCGATATCACTCCCCCCCCAAAAATCAGTAAATATATATATTTTTATTATATAATATAGATCAGCAGTTACAGTATATTCAGATTGACATGAAACTACATTTAAATTAGCATTGTTTATATCTGGCTGGTGGTGTGCTGTGATAATTGAATTTTTCTTCTTTGCTTTTCTCACTTTTTAATATAGTAAATATGTTACTATTTTTTATAGCAAACAATGTGAGTATTAAAGTTACATGGTCTGTTTTATTCACTGATTGTCATGCTATTCTTTTCTATTATTTTAGAGAAGTTTGGCAGTAACTAGGGAATGAGTGAATATGTAAAGGTTCTTTGTAATTTCTCTGGAGAGATGGCTGGTGATTTACATATTCTTGAAAATTGTTTTGGTTATTGATTGATTTTTTTTATTTTAATTATCATATTACTGTTGCACTGGGGTTACCTTGTGACATTTTTAAAAGTTATAATCTATCCTAGTTGAATTCCCCACCCCCCATCATTCTCCTTTATCCTCCCTTCTGTGATTCCTGGAATAGTGTCAACATGCCCCATTATTCCATTTTCATACATGAGTACATGCTATTTCCACTATATTCACCCTCCCACACACTTTCCTTATATCCTCCCACACCATACTGGTGCCAACCCCCAGACAGAAAGTGTTTTCCCTTTCTGTCCTTTGGTTTTGAAAAAAGACATTTTTATTGGTTTAAGATACCTATACAGGGAGTTTCATTATGACATTTCCATGTATGTTGCACAGTTTTAACATTATTTTTGGAACTGTAACCTCAAATCTAGTGCTTCACTTCTCTTCAAAATTCTGTGAACCACTCAGTTGCTTTTCAACCTTTCCTATTGTAAACTGCAGTCAAACATGCAAATCAAATTACGGTTTAGTAAATTATTACAAAATACCCTTTGTCACCACTTCCCAAGGTGAAAAGCAGAACTTGTCACCTGCCCTGGAAGCCAATCATTTCCCCTCTTCCTAATTAAAAATTACTACCAATGTGGCTTTTGAAGTAATTAATTTGCTTGCTTTCCTTTATAGTTTTACCAATGCACACATCCTTAAAAAATATCTTTTAAGGTTCTCTTCTTTCCTTTTGTCTGCTCTCTTCTCTCTCCCTACAAGGTGTACATTGAAGAACTGGGTTATTTGGCTTTTAGTTTCATGCTTTGCTTATTGTGGTTTTGTGGTGGAGTTTCACATTGTCCATCATTCTCTGTATTTCATGTAAATTGAAGGTTATGTATGAATGATTGGTCTGATTCGTTTTTTTAGTTACTTCATAGCTGGTGTTGCATTCTTCCATCAGGAAGAACACAAAATTGTCTTTCATTTAATGTCATTTAACACCAATTGATTCTCAGATCCTTTAGGTACTAAAAAGAGTGATGTTCAAATTCAATTATTCCTCCTTCAGTTGTTAACTAGAGTATATACACCCATAAGGAGAAATTTTTCTGCATGTCCTATGCAGTTACCCAACAGAACAGCTCATAACTTAGAACAACTTGGTTCTTTTCCTTTATTTTGCTAGGCTGCAAAATATTCATTGTGTTTTGTGTCAACTTCCCAAGGCTACCAATTAGCATTTTATAAAGTATATCTTAAACTCACATATTTGAACATATGTTATATTTACCAAACTATTATAGTTATTATCTTTATTGAGGAAAAAATTACCCACTTTATGCACTGTAAGCCTCTTCAGATTGTCTTATAAGGCCTTTATCCATGACCTTTGTAGTTTCTGATTACTTCAATTGTACACGCTTACATTTCTAATTACATATTTTCTCTCTTCAAAGAAAGACTTATGTTACTTGTTTCACTATATACCAGCACTATGTTTCATGAAGAACTGAGACCAAGAACTTGGAGTTCGTCAAGAACCTAGCCATGTATTCTGTTTCTCAATACTGCTTGTGTTTAAGAAACTCCCTCCTTTTTTCTGAATCCAGTTTTCACTGCTTCAGTATGTACATGTTATAACATTACCATGAAAAGGTCACAAGTTTATATTTCATTCATTCAAGTGGATGTCACCAGGAGTGGAGCTAATGATTCTTGGTACTTTGTGTTGCCATTGAACCATGTGTTTTTATTTATCCTTTTCTTCATGGTTGTGGCACTAGGAACCTATAGCAGATTATGATTACAGAAATTACCTTGGCTTAATGTGTTTGTATCTTTCTCTGTGGTATACCCTTCTTGGTCATTTGATACTATGTTCATTATCTTTGTTCATTGTTCTCTTAAAAACTATTAAATTTCAGGCAACAGATAGTGTAATGACAAATTCTAGGCCAGAGGCCCAACTCCAGGAGTTCCACATGTCAGGATTGACCACCTGCCCCAATAAGTCAAAGAAAGAGATGGGTGGTAGTAAAGGGTAGAGAAATGAGACTTACTACACAGCACAAGCATACCATGAGACCGTCCTTGGGGTACAGAAATGAGTTTTAGGTTTAAGTAGAGAAGAAATGGGGCAGGGAGTGAAAGGTATGCATAATTATTAAGCAGTACTAGTTATAGGAGTGGTTGAGTAGAGCATTATCTCAGAATGGTCAGGATGCCTGGTCACCATAATAAAGGGATCATTGTTCAGGGGTGCAATTTCTGCACTTGTCACAAGTAGTTATTAATAAGTCCTATCCTTCCTGGATTCCAAAGTGGCTGCAAGGTGACAGCAGCCTGCTTTCAATTACCCTTTGACATTTATAGGCCCAAATGAGGAGTCAGTGCTTTTCAGCAAAAGCATTTTCTAAGTAGCTGTGACAACAGTGGACATCAGTTCATTTAACCCTGTTAACAGATTTGTCTCCCTTTGACAAACTCAACATTCCTGCTCCTCCATCTAAATGTGAGCTTTTCCTTTACTAGATAAAATATCTGACTGATTCCATCATATCCCGATGTCATCATGGGAGCAAAATATTTTTATATCTGTATGTATCATGATGTCATATTTTTCTAAATATTCTTCTATCACCAATATTTCTTTTCTAGACTGTTTTTTGTTTGTTTTTATGAGGATTATGGAAGTCTCATTCTTATTTATCAGAAGATTCATTATATTTATAACAATATTACTTTGTGGGTACACTACCACAATTTTAAGAAATCTTGAAATTAGAACAAAAACATTCAAATCCTCCAATGGCTCCAATATTTTGTTGAAATTATGGTTAATGATTTGTGCCTACTTAAAGGCCTTGCAAGTTTCATTCAGGTATTCTCAGGCCTTAAAGGTTCATTGCATGTATCAAATAAATTTTGGAGTACATTAAATCATGAATATAAGATATATAGTAGATTTATGAATATGTAAAACTTTAAAAAAGAAATGAAGGATGGACTGCAGGAGGTCCTAAAAGGTGAAAAGTGGTCAAGGAAATACCTCTTCTTCCCAGGAAATGTCTGTCTATACCTGAGAGACATGTCTGCTCTCAGACAATACTCAAAAAGGCTATAAAACCCAATCCTCAACCCAACCCATGGGACCACCAGTTTCTGGTACACCCTGCATGTCCTTTCATGCAGCCTTTCCCTTCTCTTCTCTAACTCTTTCTGACCTCTGTTGTTGGAGTCCACCTGTGCTTTCATTCTCAGAGCAGGCCCAATAACCCTGAGCACCTGAAATTCCTGCATGGGTCATCTGTGCATCAGAAAGAATTAATAAATTAAATCAAATTGTCCTCAAGTCTAATATTTATATTAGGGCCATGATGAAATATAACTAGGGAAGGAAACATTAACTTAAAAATAAAAAAGACTTTCATAAAAATCAGAACAACCTGAATCCTAACACACAAAAGTATGGCAGGCAGTGGATGAGGAGGGTGACTAGCAAAGCTTATGAAAAAAGCAACTCTGAAGTTCAATGGAAGGAATGGTGCTAAACTTTTCCCAAGAGGAAATGTGAAAGAAAAATTATGGCATGGGCCCCTTCGTGTCACAGTATTTTTGTTAAATTGATTAATACCTTGTCTACTCTCAGCTGCTACACAGACCTTCTATTTTGTCTTTTCCTGAGTAATGTTTTAAAAGTAAACTGAGAATTCTTTTTGTCTCCTTTTGGAGAAGTCTTCTGCTTAGTTTGTCCCAGGAGTGTTCAGCAACTGCTTAAAAGACTGGCACGGATACAAGAGGTAAAGCTGGCTCACTCTTTACCAGTCAAGATAATTTAGCACTTTAATCTGTCTCTGAGATTATGGTTAACTTTGCAATGTAATTTTTTTTTCCTAAGGAGAATCAATAGAGACTAAACATTTTAGAATATTTATAGTGGTATCACCTTATACAAAGCATTCTTTTTGATTCTAATATTGTCACTAGATTAAGAACACATCTGTCCAACTTAACTGATTGTATTAATTTAAAAAAAAAGAAGAGAGAAAAACTGGGTAAAAGTCATTTGAGATAAATCTAAAATTTTAAACTGCAGCAAAATGACTTGTCTTGACATTAGAATAATTACCAGTGTTATTTCTCATTCATCAAAAGTAACACAAAACTAATGTCTCTAAATGTGGCATTAAAATAGTTTATAGAAAATAGTAAAATCATGATTCTCCTACAGATAGAAAAATGAGCATGTGTTAAAGATTTTTGTACTCATTTGATATGAGAGAAACAAGTAGATGCAATTACTAGTTGAAAAGAAAGAAAGAGCACAAATTTATATGAAGTAAAGGAATGTTGAGTTGACCTACAAATGAGAACAAAAGTGGATTTCCCAGTTTTACTGACCAAACAGGCCAGCAGTTACAAATTAATTTGTTTCTATAAGTAATAAATAATTGAAAATAATTCAAAGACAATGAACTAGGATAGAATCAGATAACCTAAAAGGTTATGATGTCGACAATGCATAATTTTCTATTGAAAACACACATGCAAAAGTTTCTATAGTGTTTTCTTATAATGAAATGGTGCAAAGTTTCAATAACACCCAGTCCTTAATTTTAGTGTGCTAAATTTCACTCAATTACAGGTATTTTCAAAGAGCAGCAAGAGTGATATTTTTAAAGGTCTATTGCTTCTTATCTTCACTGTCATTACTATCTCCATGTTTCCATTCTCAGATTTAATTAAATTTCTCTATGACATAAGCAAAGGAATCCTAGCAGACAAACAACTTGATAAAAAATTAAAATGAGCAAACACCTAAACAATGATAAATTTAAAAAATGCATAGAGTTAGGAATGTGATCTGTACTCAAAATATTCTACTTGAGAAAAAAAGTACCGTGTAAATCAGTCTATACTGACCAAAACTGAAAATGATAAAAATAAGTTAAAAAAAACATAGTTGGGTTCAGTGATTCACTGCAAATTAGCCATTCTAAACTATGACAGGAAAAGATATTAAGTGAAACTAGATTGCATTAGACTATATATTGGTTTATTTGATTGGATAAATTAAATAAACCCCACAACTTTAAGGATGAAAACTAAGGAAATAGGAATAAATGAAAGCTGAAGATAATTAGATAAAGATCAAAATGTATTGTGAAATTTCAAAAAGCATAGATTATGTTCAAAATGATTTTACCTTTTAATAGCAAAGTTAGATTAGATTAGAATTGATTTGAAAATTATTGTAGCAGTGGAATGAGGCAACAGAGTTAGGAGAATGGAACTCAGTTGTGAGTACACAGGTTTTATGGTTGTCCAAGTGGATTTTCAGGTCTCAACTGGGGCTATATTGGCCCTGCATTATTTTTTATGTGACTCATGGATAATTTTAGTACATCACTTAAAATATATGAGGATTTCTGTGCAAATTTAATATGCTTCATTTTATTGTTATCAAATGGAGCTATAACTATAATAGGAATTTATGAGAAACCATTTAATCCATTCCTCTGCCTGAAAATACATTAAACTACTAAAGAAACAGGGCAAGGTATTTTGAAACAGAATGACAAATACTTTACAAAACTGGCCCTGATCCTAACCACAAAATCTAAGGTGGGCATTTACTAATTGATCACAGTGTTTTTTACTCATCAGCTGAGATGTGGTCTCAGAATATTATCTAATGCAAGGTTCCAGGCAGTTTCTACCAATTCTTTGGAAGATAAAAAGCAAGATTAAGCCTAATTGTGACCATTGACTTAAATTATCAATTACTGATTCTATGCCATAGAGACCAGAAGCTGAAAGAACCTGTAAATCAAAACCTAACTGGTAAAAAATATGAGTTCTATTTTCTATGTTTTCATGAACAAATTTTTATTGGCTTCACATCACCTTTGGTTTTGGGTTCATCTGGTTGTTCTAACAATAATTGCTGATCCATGGAGACTCCTGCAGGTGTCTTTGAGTATCCTTGGAAACTTGAAGAAACAAGAACTCAATCAACATGAGTGGGGAAATTTGACAAATCATACTCTGTTAACACCCATGTGTAGTACCTCACAAAATTTTAGAGACCACATGATCTAAAACTTCTCAATTTCAGTTTAACTGTTTTCCTTTCATATGTATCTTTCTTTTGAATCGCAGACTCTGCCTGACGTTAGCAGATGTTGTCACATTAAGTAATCCCCTTATAACCACTCTGCTGACAAATTCTGTCCAGCACAGTGCATCACAGCTGAGCTCCTAAACTGTGAAAAGCATAGGTATCCAACTTGATTCATTTGCTACAACTTTTGCATCCCTCTCCTCATTTTGGAGCGTAGCAGCTCAGCAGTTCATTATGCTTCTTATTTCTTTCAGTCCTGTACATCATTACTCCTATATATTACATGCATAATTTATGAGCATTGTAGTTCATGATGACTTTCTTTTCGTGTTCATTTTCCATTCTTACATTCCCCAACAATTATAGTTAAATATTAATCTGTGGATCAGTCATAAGGAGAGGCTGATGACACGGGGATCCTCCAAGATGTATGGCATCAATGATTTAAATGATGTACTTTATAGGGCAGTGCTCATGTCAAGCCTCCTCACTACAGAATATTTGATATTTCTCTAGAGATTTAATCTCAGGCTCCATTCTTACACTAGCAGTGTGGACCCTCAATACTTTCCTTTTCTTCTTCATTTTTTTGCCTTCCTACCCTCAAACATTTATAAGGATGTAGAGTGCGCTAGACACTGCAATAGAGCAAAGATGACAAAGCCCTGGCCTCCAGGGCTCTTTACTCCAGTGGCTAAAACAGATACTCCCAACATAATTAGAACTTGAAGCATTGTGGTAAGTGTTGAGGTTCTTACTCCAATAGAGAAAACAGATGTCCAAACAATAATTAGAACTTGAAGTATTGTGATAAGTGTTTTTAATAGGAGAAACTTTGAAAGTGCTCTGTAGGAGCCAAGACAAAAGAGTGCTAAATTTTTTTTGGACATGTCAGGGATAACCTTAGTTTCTTCATTTGTACTATATGTTACATTTTTAAAGCTACATCATTATAGGTTGAAGAGCATTTTGAGTGTTTGTCTTCTTAATTTACCTTCAGCCCTCCTTTGCTTTTCTTCTTATATTAGCCACTACTATTATTATTTTTGTGATAACTTGGATTTGAACTCAGAGCCTTGAGTTTGCTAGGCAAGTACTCTACCACTTGTGTCACATCTCTAGCCCTTTTTGCTTTTAGTTTATGTTTCAGATAAGATCTCACTTTTTGTCATCTTGAGACAGTACTCCTCTTACCTATTCCTCTCATGCAGCTGAGATCACAGGCATGCCCCACCACATCCAGCTTATTGATTGAGATGGGCTCCTGCCAACTTTTTTGCTTGGGCTTGCCTTAAACCATAAGCCTCTCAATCTGTTTCCCAAGTAACTGGGGTTACAGGTGTGATCCACCATGCCCAGAGTTAGACATTATTTTCTAGATTCTGATGCTTTGGGATATGGAGCCTTATTGACCCCAAAAGACCATCTCTTCCAAGGTTAGTCAATCCTTGAGGTAGTAAACAACTCAACACAAGTGCTCTTTTCAAATGCTAGCCAATCAATCCAGAGCCCATACCTTCAGCAATTTCTTTATTGGGTTTTCACACTCTGCACTGTTATTCATCTGCCCTAATCATCCCAGGATCAGCTACCATACAACCAGGGAGACGTCCAAGACATACAGCATACTGAAAGGACTGAAACTAGCTAATCCTAAACCTGCTTAACCTGCCTCACCCAGTCCTTCTTACAGAAAATGCAACAAAGACTTTTGCCCATAGTTCTTCCTTCACCTTCCACTTCCTCATCAGCCTGAGTGCTTCCCTGTCTGGCTGCCAGTGGCATGGCTGCCCCACCTCTTGGGAGCAGTGAGAAGCACACCATTTCTTCAACTCTTGACTTCAGTTTGACTCAAATTTTCCACTATTACATTACATTTCAGTTTAAAACATTTTTATTAACATATATTAGTTGTACATGGGATTTCATTGTGACATTTCCAGATATGCTTACAATGGCCCTTCATTAGGTTCACCCCCTCCCACTATCATTCTACCTCACTCACTTCCCTCTACTTAAAATGATTTCAACAGGTTTCATCGTTCTATTTTCATGCAAGTGTACAAACATTGACCATATTCACCCTCCTTCACCCTCTCCATTCATCCACCCCTCCCATCTACCACCTAATAGGATCGGCATTGCATTATTATCCTTTCTTTTATAAGTGTATATTCATTATTTATTATTCAAAGGGTTTTTTCATGGTATTTTACCTATGAATATATTGTACTTTAATTAGATGAATGCTTTCTATTACTCTCCCTTATCCTTTCCTCACTACCCCCTACTGTTCAACAGCTTTCAGTGTGCCTCATTCTGTCTTCTTCCTGTATAAATGCAATGTATTTTGATATTATTCATTTTCTACCATTCTTGTTTCCTCTCCCTCCTCCCACTAGTCCCCTCAAAACAGTCCCACTATTGCAAGTATGTTATATATGTGTATATGTATATATATATATATACACACAAACATATGGAGAGAGAGAGAAAGATAGAGAACAATATATCAATATACAACATTTTCTTAATCTGTTCATCAATAGTTGTACGGCATCTGTGCTGTTTCTACAGCTTTGCTATTGTGAATAGTGCTGCAATAGACATGGGTACCCAGGTGATTCTCCCTTGAAGATTTCAATTTTATTTTCTTAGTCTCTGTCCTGAAGGTTTTAATTATAATATGTTATAGAGCAGCTCTGTGTCTGTTTGGGGTCTTCTAGTCCTCCTGTACTTGGATGGGCATCTCTTTCTCAAGATTTGGGAAGTTTTCTGCTATTATTTTGTTTAATGTTTCCTATGCCTTTAGCTTGAACTCTTTTCCTTCTTCAATGCCCATGATTTGTATGTTTGATCTTGTGATGGATTCACAGTGCTATTGCATATACCATTTGTGTTTCTTTATCCTGTATTCATCAGTTTTGTTTTCCTTCATTATATCTACTTTGTCTTCAAGCCCTGAAATTCTATCTTCCACTTGTTCCAGTCTGCTGGAGAAGCTTTCAACTGATTTTTTTTTTTTGACTTAAGAAGTTTTTTGGGGGATTCCAAGATGGCGGCTAGAGGTAGGAAGCAGAAAGTGAGCCTCCTATAGTGAAATCTTGGAGAGATGCTGGAGACACACTTTGCAGGCATAATCACTGAGAAAAGGCATAACTTTGACCCCTCCACATCTCCAGCCAGTGCAGAGAATCTCCACCACACATTAAACAGAGAAACGAGGAGGGCCCCTGGGCCGGCACCCAAACAGCTTTGGAAGACGCAGACCAGGTGAGCTTCGGGGTACCGTGGTACCCCCACAGACAAGCCTGGGCCAGAGCAGCATAGCCCCCTGGACAGACTGACCTCCACCCGGGGGAAAAAAGAGAAACTGAGTAATAAGCAATAAGAACTATAAAGACATGCTGGAAAGAGGGTGGGGTTCCCTGAGTGCTAAAGATTGGGGGAAGGGAATTCTTCCTGGGACTGTAAATAAACAAGCGGGGTGGGCCGGAGAGCCTCTGGCAGGAGCGGGGCGCATGCCCAGCAACCAGGAGCGGGAAAGCTTGTGAGAGTGGTGGAGGGAGGAAAATTCCACAAGAGAGGAGGGACAACCCACTTCCCACGTGAACTGTAAATAAACATGGCGGCCGGCAGGAGCAGCAGCACTGCCCAGTAATCAGTAGCAGGAAAGCTTGTGAAAGTGGCAGTGGGAGGAAAACTGCACAGGAGAGGAGGAAGACCCACCTCCCACATGAACTGTAAATAAACACGCAGGCCTGACAACGCGGGGGCAGTGTCACCTTTCCCAGTGCTTGGAAAGGGGAAAGCTTGTTGCAGAGGCTCCTGCACAGGAGAACTCTGAACAAACAAAGCCTGTGGGACCAGGTGAGTGCTAGCTCACCCCAGAGATCTGCATAAATAACGCTGCCAGCTACAGGCTGAGACCAGCAGGCAGGCAAGCCACAGTTGCAGATACCACTCTCAGAACTGTCTCCAGACTCTTTTTTGTTTTGTTTTTCTCCCTACCTTTGATGAAAGAACAACCAAATTACACCTGCAAGCTGAAAAACTTACTGAAACTGTATTGCATTTGAACTCGGGACACTTGGTGGGGCTTTGTGTTGTGTGTGTGTGTGTGTGTGTGTGTGTGTGTGTAGTTTTGTTCTACTTTATGCGTCCCCTTTGATGAGACAACTACAGAACAACATCTGAGGCACCATCTCCAGGACTGGAGACTGAGATGGACACCCAAATTACTAAGACTGAAACTGCATTGCATATAAATTTGGAGGTTTTTTGTTTTTTGTTTTTTTAATTTTCTATTTTCCATTTTATTTTAATTCATTTTTACATAGAGATATTTCTTTCATTTACTTATTTTTTTATTTTTTTATTTTTGATTTTCAATCCTCTCTCTGTCTCTCTAATGTCTGTTCAGCTTACTGTCAATTAGTACACTAAAGCTCCCTGTTTATACCATTGAAACTTTCTTGTCTAAAACCTTGTTCTGCTTTCTCCCTCTTGTCTGTGTATTTGTTTTCCCCTTTTCTTTAAATTCTTGCTTTCCATCTCAGCTCACACTTCCATTCTAAATATTACCATTGTTATTATTACAAGCTAGAAAATACTTAATTGCACACAGTACAGGGACAGTAACAACACAAAAGACAATGATGGGAAGACAGAAAAACAGGGAAACCAGTTTCCCCACAGCAAAAAATTAGTACAGGAACCAGAGGGGAATGAAGAGAACAGAAACTCAGATCCAGACTCCAACAAAATGAAGATAAACTATGCCAAAGGACCCAATGAAGCCCACAAGAATAATTTAAAAGAAGACATACTACAGGTACTCAGTGAGAATTTTATAGAGATGATACCGGATAGGGTCAACCAAAATGTTCAGGAGACACTCAAGAAATTCCAAGACAACAAAAATAGAGAATTTGAAAAAGCAAAAGAAGAAATAAAGGAAACCATAGAAGCACTGTATAAACACCAAAGTGAAAGAGAGAACACAATGAATAAACAGATAAATGAACTCAGGACAAAAATAGACAACATTAAAGAGGAAAACTGCCAGGATATGGAAAACCTCAGAAAAAAGAATGAAACAGAACTGCAAAACAAAACGGAAGGCGAATCCAGCAGAATAGAACAAACAGAAGACAGAATCTCAGAACTTGAAGATGAAATGGTAATTAAAGGAAAAACTGAAGAACTATTAATTAAACAACTCAAGACCTGTGAAAAGAAAATGCAAGAACTCACCGACTCCATCAAAAGACAAAACTTGAGAATCATGGGCATTGAAGAAGGACAAGAGGTGCAAGCGAAGGGAATGCGTAATATATTCAACAAAATAATAACGGAAAATTTCCCAAATCTAGAGAAAGATATTCCCATACAGATGCAAGAGGCCTCCAGGACACCAAACAGACCAGATCAAAATAGAACTACTCCACGACATATCATCATTAAAACAACAAGTTCAGAAACTAAGGAAAGAATATTGAAGGCTGTAAGAGAGAAAAAACAAGTAACATAAAAAGGTAAACCCATCAAAATCACAGCAGACTTCTCAACAGAAACATTAAAAGCAAGAAGAGCGTGGGGTGAGTTCTTCCGGGCATTGAATGAAAATAACTTCAACCCCAGGATACCCTACCCAGCAAAACTATCATTCAAAATAGATGGAGCAATAAAAGTCTTCCATGATAAGCAGAAACTAAAACAATATGTGACCACAAAGCCACTACTACAAAAGACTCTGCAAGGGATTCTGCACACAGAAGGTGACACCCACCTTAACCATGAAAAGACAGGCAGCACCAAAACACAGGAAAAGAAAAAGCAAGAAAGTAGAGAGTAACCTCAACTTAGGTACACACAATCAAACCTTCAAACAACTAAGATGACTAAATGACAGGAATCACCACATACCTATCAGTACTAACACTTAATGTTAATGGACTTAATTCACCCATCAAAAGACACCGTTTGACAAAATGGATTAAAAAGGAAGATCCAACAATTTGTTGCTTACAGGAGACTCATCTACCAACAGAAATAAGCATAGGCTAAGGATGAAAGGCTGGAAGAAGATTTACCAAGCCAATGGCCCCCGAAAACAGGCAGGAGTAGCAATACTTATCTCTGACAAAGTAGACTTCAAACCTACATTGATCAAACGAGATAAAGAAGGACATTCCATACTAATAAAAGGGGAAATAGACCAAAAGGAAATAATAATCATCAATCTGTATGCACCCAATGTCAACGCACCCAATTTTATCAAAGATACCATGAAAGACCTAAAAGCATATATAAACACCAACACAGTGGTTGTGGGAGACTTTAACACCCCATTATCATCAATAGATAGGTCATCCAAACAAAAAATCAATAAAGAAATCCAAGATCTAAAATATGCAATAGATCAAATGGACCTAGTAGATGTCTACAGAACATTTCACCCAACCTCTATACAATATACATTCTTCTCAGCAGCCCATGGAACCTTCTCCAAAATAGATCATATCCTAGGGCACAAAGCAAACCTCAGCAAATACAAGAAAATAGAAATAATACCATGCATACCATCTGATCACAATGCAGTAAAAGTAGAACTCAACAACAAAAGTAAAGACAAAAAACACGCAAACAGCTGGAAACTAAATAACTCATTACTTAAAGAAGAATGGATCATCAATGAAATAAAAGAGGAAATTAAAAAGTTCCTGGAAGTCAATGAAAATGAAAACACAACCTACCAGAACCTATGTGACACAGCTAAAGCAGTCCTGAGAGGAAAGTTTATAGCTATGAGTGCATATATTAAAAAGACTGAAATATCCCAAATCAATGACCTAATGATACATCTCAAACTCCTAGAAAAACAATAACAAGCAAATCCCAAAACAAATAGAAGGAGAGAAATAATAAAAATAAGAGCCGAAATCAATGAAATAGAAACCAAAAAAAAACCATACAAAGAATTAATGAAACAAAAAGTTGGTTCTTTGAAAAAATAAACAAGATTGGCAAACCTGCCTAAAATGAGGAGAGAAAAAACCCAAATTAGTAGAATTAGGAATGCAAAAGGGGAGATAACAACAAACACCATGGAAGTCCAGGAAATCATCAGAGACTCCTTTGAGAACCTATATTCAAATAAAAATGTAAAAATATGGACAGATTTCTAGATACATATGATCATCCAAAACTGAACCAAGAGGAAGTGAATCACCTGAATAGACCTATAACACAAAATGAAATTGAAGCAGCAATCAAGAGTCTCCCCAAAAAGAAAAGTCCAGGACCTGATGGATTCTCTGCTGCATTCTATCAGACCTTTAAAGAAGAACTGATACTAACCCTCCTTAAACTGTTCCATGAAATAGAAAGTGAAGGAAAACTGTCAAACACATTTTATGAAGCCAGTATTGCACTTATCCCAAAACCAGGCAAAGACACCTCCAAAAAGGAGAACTATAGGCCAATCTCCTTAATGAACATTGATGCAAAAATCCTCAACAAAATAATAGCAAACCGAATTCAGCAACACATCAAAAAGATCATTCACCATGACCAAGTAGGCTTCATCCCAGGGATGCAGGGGTGGTTCAACATATGAAAATCAATAAACATAATAAACCACATTAATAGAAGCAAAGACAAAAACCACTTGATCATCTCAATAGATGCAGAAAAAGCCTTTGATAAGATCCAACACCATTTCATGATAAAAGCTCTAAGAAAACTAGGAATAGAATGAAATGTTATCATTCACTGGTAAATGGATGGAATTGGAGAACATCATTCTGCTTGAGGTTAGCCTGGCCCAAAAGACCAAAAATCATATATTCTCCCTCATACGTGGACATTAGATCAAGGGCAAACACAACAATGGGATTGGACTATGAGCACATGATAAAAGCGAGAGCACACAAGGGAGGGGTGAGGATAGGTAAGACACCTAAAAAACTAGCTAGCATTTGTTGCCCTTAATGCAGAGAAACTAAAGCAGATACCTTAAAGCAACTGAGGCCAATAGGAAAAGGGGAACAAGTACTAGAGAAAAGGTTAGATCAAAAAGAATTAACCTAGAAGGTAACACCCACACACAGGACATCAATGTGAGTCAATGCCCTGTATAGCTATCCTTATCTCAACCAGCAAAAACCCTTGTCTCTTCCTATTATTGCTTATACTCTCTCTACAACAAAATTAGAAATAAGGGCAAAATAGTTTCTGCTGGGTATTGAGGGGGGTAGAGGGAGGGGGCGGAGTGGGTGGTAAGGGAGGGGGTGGGGGCAGGGGGGAGAAATGAACCAAGCCTAGTATGTACATATGAATAATAAAAGAAAAATGAAAAAAATAAATAAATAAATAAAATAAAAATATTGCTATTGAAAAAAAAAAAAAGCTCTAAGAAAACTAGAAATAGAAGGAAAGCACCTCAACATTATAAAAGCTATATATGACAAACCTACAGCCAGCAACCTCTTCAACAAAAACTGCTGGGAAAACTGGTTAGCAGTCTGCAAAAAACTGAAACTAGATCCATGTATATCACCCTATACCAAGATTAACTGAAAATGGATCAAGGATCTTAATATCAGACCCCAAACTCTAAAGTTGATACAGGAAAGAGTAGGAAATACTCTGGAGTTAGTAAGTATAAGTAAGAACTTTCTCAATGAAACCCCAGCAGCCCAGCAACTAAGAGATAGCATAGACAAATGGGACCTCATAAAACTAAAAAGCTTCTGTTCATCAAAAGAAATGGTCTCTAAACTGAAGAGAACACCCACAGAGTGGGAGAAAATATTTGCCAACTATACATCAGACAAAGGACTGATAACCAGAATATATAGGGAACTTAAAAAAATAAATTTTCCCAAAACTAATGAACCAGTAAAGAAATGGGCAAGTGAACTAAACAGAACTTTCTCAAAAGAAGAAATTCAAATGGCCAAAAAACACATGAAAAAATGCTCACTATCTCTAGCAATAAAGGAAATGCAAATTAAAACCGCACTAAGATTCCACCTCACCCCTGTTAGAATAGCCATCATCAGCAACACCATGAACAACAGGTGTTGGCGAGGATACGGGGAAAAAGGAACCCTCTTATACTGTTGGTGGGAATGCAGAATAGTACAACCACTCTGGAAAAAAATTTGGAGGCTACTTAAAAAGCTAGACATGGATCTACCATTTGATCCAGCAATACCACTCTTGGGGATATACCCAAAAGACTGTGACACAGGTTACTCCAGAGGCACCTGCACACCCATGTTTATTGCGGCACTATTCACAATAGCCAAGTTATGGAAACAGCCAAGATGCCCCAGCACTGACGAATGGATTAAGAAAATGTGGTATCTATATACAATGGAATTTTATGCAGCCATGAAGAAGAATGAAATGTTATCATTCGCTGGTAAATGGATGGAATTGGAGAACATCATTCTGAGTGAGGTTAGCCTGGCCCAAAAGACCAAAAATCATATGTTCTCCCTCATATGTGGACATTAGATCAAGGGCAAACACAACAATGGGATCGGACTATGAGCACATGGTAAAAGCTTTAGCACACAAGGAAGGGGTGAGGATAGGTAAGACACCTAAAAACTAGCTAGCATTTGTTGCCCTTAACGCAGAGAAACTAAAGCAGATACCTTAAAGCAACTGAGGCCAGTAGGAAAAGGGGAAAGGAACTAGAGAAAAGGTTAGATCAAAAAGAATTAACCTAGAAGGTAACACACACGCACAGGAAATTAATGTGAGTCAACTCCCTGTATAGCTATCCTTATCTCAACCAGCAAAAACCCTTGTTCCCTCCTATTATTGCTTATACTCTCTCTTCAACAAAATTAGAGATAAGGGCAAAATAGTTTCTGCTAGGTATTGAGGGGCGGGGAGAGGAAGGGGGCGGAGTGGGTGGTAAGGGAGGGGGTGGGGCAGGGGGGAGAAATGAACCAAGCCTTGTATGCACATATGAATATTAAAAGAAAATGAAAGAAAAAGAAGTTTTTTATTTCCAGAGCTTCAATTTGGGGTTTGCTTTCTTTTTCTTTTTGAGACTTTATATATTGTTATTGAATTTTAATTTCCTGTCTTGTATTGTCTTCTTCATTTCAATTAGCCATTTATTTGTATATTGCTTACATTCATTTAGCTGTTTGTTGCATCTTCTTTGACTTCATTTAGTTGTTTCTTTGCATTCCCATTGAATTCATTTACCTGTTTATTTGTATTCTCTTTGACGTCATTGATTTGCTTTTGCATGCTTTCTTTGATTTCATTAATCATTCTTCTCATTATTCTTTTTGAGCTTGGAAGTTGGGATTGCATCCATTTCACCATCCATCAGATCCTTTGTTGTGTGATTGTTGACCTTGTGAGGAGTCATATTCTCCTGCCTTTTCATAATTGTTAGGCCTCTATTTTGAGATTTACTCATTGCAGTCAGTTAGTTAGTTGGGACTTTTAGTCACCTAAAGTCTTTCCCTTGAATCATTTTCTATGTTATGGCAGGACTGGATAATGACTAGGTTGCTGTGCTACTATGAACTCTGGCCTGGGAGTATAACTTAGCAATAACAAATTCACAGACTCAGTACTAAACCAGATATTTATATGAAGTGGAATACATTTGATGGTATTATCTATATACCTGATCATGATCACATTATGTGTGCAGGGGATTAGTGTTCTTGTATGATATACTAGTGGGTCAGAAATAAAACTTGTCTGCATAGGAGTTAAACCTTAGGTAGTAAAAATAAGAAGAGATGGGGAGGAGAGAAGAAAAAAGATGAGGAGAAGGGATGTGAAGTATGAGGGCTGCAGGTAAATTAGACCCTAGTGTGCAGAAATATAGTTTAATTGTTGTGGAGAAGGTGCTATTGTCAGGAATTGCAGAAGGATAGAAAAGTTGAGAGTAATATAAGAAGGAGGTAGAATAAGTCACAAGTTGAAGGGTTTATAAACAATATATTAGAAAAAGACATGAAAAATTTTTAAAAAAGAAATTAAAAATACAAGGGAAAAGTTGGTAATATAAAAGGGATAAACAAATTAAACTTAAGAAACATTTTTTTTATAGCCAATATTTCTAGCTTGGTGCTGGTGGCTCACATTTATAATCCTAGTTACTTGGGGTGCTGAGATTGGGAAAATCACAGTTTGAGGCTAGCCTGAGCAAATAGTTTGGGAAACTCCACATCTCCAAAACATCCAGAGAAAAATTGTCCAGAGGTGTGGCTCAAATTGTAGAGTGCCTGCTTTGCAAGCACAACGCCCTGAGATCAAAACTCAGTTTCACCAAAAAAACAAAAAAGAAAGAAAAAAAAATCAGCATTTTTTTATTATTGAGGAGAAAAGCACATGTCTTCTGTGCTCTATCAATACACTGGATGTTCTCCCATTTAATCTCTGGTCCTCAGGATTTTGCCTACAGTTCTTCTGTTGTATTTATTCATGTGTCCCCTGGGGTCCCTGGATTGCCCAGATGTAACCTGCATGGGTGGGGGTTGGATCTGGATTAAAGCAGCTGTTGGAATGAGTGGAACAGCTCCAGGTATGTAAGGTAGCTGTTGTGAGTTGATTAGAGATACTCTGAGCATAGCTAATGATTTAAAAAACACTCTGCCACTTTCAGAGCCATACTTTTCCCTATTTTGGGAATTCAGTGGCTGCTCTGACCCAACAAAATCTCTTTTTTTTTTGCCCTTTTGCACCTAGGTATCCAGTTTCATGTTTAATTTGTGGACTGAGGGATGAATAACTCTTGTCATTTGTGTATGCTGCTGGGTTGGACAGTAAGTTACGGGCTTTAGCAAGCTGCCTGCTCACCTCAATGCCTCCTCATCTTGGGATATTTATCCAGATTCTGATCTTCAGCTGACTAGTCTGCTGCCTTCCTGCCACTCCATTGGATAGAGATGCTGGACTGAGTGACTTCCTCCCGCCCCGTCAGGCTGTTCTGGGAGCCTTCAATCAGTCCACTTAGCCAAAGATTTTTTGGGGGGGATTGGGGAGAAAGGGTCAGATTTAGTCCACTTAGCCAGAAGATATCTTGGGGGGTCTGATGAATTTGCTTCCATGAGCTGAGTTGGTTTGGGTAGTAGCCCTCAGGACTGAAATGAGTGTGCTTACCTCGTTGGTTTGCAGACTTGTCTATCTGGTCCCAGAAGGGATGCAGGTCAGTGGTCAGCTAACTGCCCCATGGGTCTGGCAAAGTTCTTAGCCTTCCATGTTGTTTTGCATGCATGGTGGCTCATGTGACTAGGAAGCAACTTAGGTCAGGACAGAAAAAACAAACAATCAAAACAACAACAAAACTCAGGTAAGGCTGCAGGATGAAGCAGGTCTTGATCCTTGCCCCTGTGCCTGTGGCTGATTTGCATTTTTAGAGGCTTAGTGAGTAGTTGGCTGGCAACTTTAGTTATGGTGTGTCCTTATACTGGCCCCTTCATTTTTAGTGTATTAACTTGCCCACCAATCATTGCAGCCTTAAACCTGAGGTTTTCTTGCAGATTTGTGGAGATTTAGGGAAATGGTGTTTGTCAGCAATCTGCCATCTTGCTTTTCTACACTGCATTCTCCCTACCACTCCTCCTTGTCTTATCAATTTTATTTTATGAGTATAACCTTTGTCATTTGAAAAAAAAATTATCAAAAGAATTGTTTCTCTCTCTTCATACACAAACATGAAGTTTTTGTCAACTGTTTCCTTTCTGAGAGTATTCTACTCTTTATAGTGCTTGGTAGAACAACAGAGAAGAAATGATCTCTGTTGCCCAAATCAAGTAAAATCTAAATATATATACTGATAGAGTTCATGATTTTTAAACTTAACTTATTCAATTTCTTAAAGGAAATTCCATTTGATTAAGTAAATCCTGTTGTAAAGGTGAAAACCATAAATGAATCAAAGATCTCAGTCCATGCAAGTAAAACACAACTAGAAATAATCATGCTAAGTAAAGAAACTAGACTCAGAAAGACAGAACCTTATGCTTTTTCTCATATGTGCAATCTAGACCTAAAAAAACATGAAAGCAATGACATGAATGTAAAACTGGGACTGTTTCTTGGACGAAAGGGCATAAGGAGAGGGAAGGGAGAGGGAAATGAAAGGAGGGTCAATAGGATCAACAAATTTTATATGCATGTATGAAAATGTCACAATTAATTTTAAAATTGATATATACCAATAAAGTAAAAGAAAGTAAAATAGAGGATACATAAACACATACACACACACACAAAGTAGAGGTTAGTCATATGTTTGTATTAAAAGGAAGAAAATATACTCATTTTCTTTAAATGAAATTAATATGAAGATGAGTTCTTGCCTTCTCCTGTTGTGTAGCTCTTGGTCTGGAAAATCACTGTCTGTTAAGGAAAGAAAAGATTGAAGGCATTCATTTAGCTTTCATTCTAAGATATTAGCTAAACACACCAAATGTTTTATGCATAGACAACTATAAATTGAAATGAAAAACAAAGCAAAAGAGTTGAAATAACAAGCAGCAAAATACTTCTGAATTATACACAAGAATCACTCTAGATCCCAGCCTCTGGGACTGAAAAACAAATACAGCCCAGCAAATGTAGAAAGAACCTATTAAGCCAAGAGAACGTCTCACCAACCACAGGCATCACAAGTTCAAGAGCCCTCAGGCTCCTTTAGCAGTGTCTTAAAAATTTCAATGAAGCTCGAAGGCTTGATTGAGACAAAGGATTCCATAGAGTTGTAGAAGCAACCAAAAGCAGAAATGCCTGCTTAGTGCCACAGCTCATTAATGTGTTTTATATTCAGTGAAGTCAACATGAAAATACCGCTCTTCTCCTATGAAATGAAAATGTGAATCATCAACCATCATTAACATAAAAGAAGCCAGAAATAGGTTTTCATGACTAAACAGCCATTTGCAACTTAAAAAATACAATTGGCTATGTCTCATCCTGCAAAATACATTAGGTAAAGAGAGTTCATGATTGTGAAGTGTCAGCTCTCCACTCCATCACCAGTCAGGTTCATCTGTAGCCTTGATCTACAAATACAAATTGGATTGATGGGATTCAGTAACCAAAAAGCATTCTAGTACGGGAGAAAAGGGGTGGACCTGTAGATCATTTGTCTTTCTGTTTACTAGCAAGGTGAATTGAGATAAAGCATTTCATCTCTGTGCTTCAGTTACTTCACATGAAAAATGAGAACAAAATTAAAAATTATGTCACTGAGTTCTACACTATAAATTGGTAAGTTTATACAATTCACATCTTTTTTCTAATTGTGTAAAATTTATGGGACCAAAAATGAGATGACAGTGATAACAACTTCTCCAGAACCTTTGAAGAACAAGTACTGAGATAATGGTCATCCAAGCATCCCTAGACTATTGGAACACACCTGTGACTGGGACTGTTGAACGATGTATACCTTTTGTCTCCTACTCTAATTCTTTGTCTATTTAAAGCTAAGGTCCATGTCTGTGCCCTGAAGATGGCTGAAGATGGGCTGAGTGCTTACTTTGCCTCTTCCCACAGCATGTCCCAAGCCATATAACAGAGCTCTTTTCTCTGTCCTTCATTATTTGGCACATAGGGGTGAGTGATTGAACCTGACAAGTGAAGTCCAGGAGTTTGGGACTGGGGTCTAAAACTTTGGTTTCAGTGCAACAGGTTGTCTTTAGTATCTCAAACAATGGGGGAGAAAAAAAAAGGCAATAAGAGTTTTGGAGAACAAGACAGCATGAATTTTGTAGCATTCATTTATTTTCTGTAACAAAAGTATGTATATTTACAAAGAATTTCATATTTCTCTGAAGTTCTTTGTTCATATTTAACCTTGATTCTCCAGTTAATATCAGTTCCTTAGTAACTGAAAATAGATTTCACATGGTGCTAGGTAATAAATATTTCCTGAATTATCAATATGATCAATATGATCTAGTTCTCATTTTAGAGTATCACACAAGTACAGACTTACCTACTCCAGCCCCTTTGGCAATAACTTTTCTCATTCAGTGCTCACAGGACATCCACATCGGCCATCCTTCTATCAGGCCACCTTGGCTGAACCACTCAGCTGAGATTTATTAAGGTCAGTGCCCTGATGTGAAGAGACCATTTGGACATGTTTTCTAACCAGGTGGCAACTAGGGATGACTAAAATTAACCACATCTAATATGAGTTATGAATTATCATAAATGTTGGGAACTAACAGAGAATATATATTTTACTACATATAAGATATTTTTAAATGATTTTTTATTTATCAAGGTTCTCCAATTGATAAATTAATAAGCATATGTTTTATTTGATTCAATATACATGTCAGGACCACATATCTCAACTGGTTGTGAGAACCCTGAAGCCTTCTCCCAGCTTTTTTGTTTTGAAGTTCAGACATACAGACAAGTTCAGAGGATAGTAGTACAAGAACCATTAGTACACCCACCACTTAAATACAACTTTTGTTTACATTTTGCCATGTTTAGTACGTGCATATTAAACAGCCCATATTTTTTATGAGCTATTTGAAAGTACATTTTAGATATCATGATATTTCATATTTCACCCCTAAATATTGGAACATGCATCTTCTAAAAAAGTTATTTTCCTACTTAAACTGTGATTCCATTATCATCTAAGAAAACTACTGGTTTTTCCTAATATCATTCAATATACATTTTATATTAAAGTTTCTCCTATAAAATCTCAAATTCCTTTTGTCTTCACACCTAACTTGAACAGAATTAACTCTTAGAAAATCTGTGGGGGATGTGTGTGTGGGGGGAGGGTAAGAGATAAATCCTTAACCAAAGGATTTACGTTACATCTCTAAGACTAAAATAAACATTCATTATGTTGTGATGAGATATGAAGCAAAGTACAGTAATTCTTAAGTATAGACTGAGGTTTTCTGCAAAATTGATAGAGTTGTGGTTAGCATTCTTTATCCTACCACTGAGGAGGAGTTTCTTAGCAACTTCTGGGCCTCATTTTTGGTATCAACTAAGAGCTAATTCACACCCCTATGGTATTCAAGACACTAGTTTCTTGAATTCTGAAAACGAGTTCCGAGCTTCTTCTGGATCCCAGTTCTTAAAGATCTCAAGTCTTTCAGTTCTCTTGTCCTCCAGCCCTCCAATCCTGACTACCTAACAACTTCACGTAGGAGTTTGTGTTGTGGTTGCACTTATTATTTACAGCAAAGGCAGCATGTTTTGTTTAAATAGGGATAAAATATATCAAGCTTAAATTTTATAGGGCTATTGAGTAACATTAAGTTGTAGGAGCCAACTCTACCCATCTGTCCATTTGAGAGAAAGGAAAATGTAGGTGTAGGAGAAGGGGGTGGAGCAGAACTCAGAACTCAGCACATCTAATTAGCAAGTCGAAGACTTGCCACTTTATAGACATCATGTACCAAGTTTACCAAATCTATTCTCCAGCCACAGCTATGTACTGATATTATTCTTAAACAAAATGAAGTGCTACAAGCCAGAAGCAAGACATAACAGATTTGCCAGCTGTGAGCATACTGTTTACAGATTGAACTTGGGACCAAAACCATTATATAGCATAATTTATTATAGGACTTGAGAAAACATGTTTTGACAAACAGACATCTTACATTTTAAAAAGTAGCTAACATTCCAAATAAAATGTCTCTCCTCAGTAGAATGTAAACATTCTGTAATGCTTTATCCTGCCTCTCAATCACCCAAAGCTTAGATTTGATCAGAGTGGATGATGTTTTACTTTTCTAGAAATAAGCAAGGATGAAGACAAATGGAGCTTCAATCTAGATGTACATAATTGCTTCAGACTTTCTGGAAATACAACCTCATCTCAAATGGTTGCTAAAGAAAGTGGTAAGAACTAAAAAGCCTTGCTACATTTTATTGCTCTTGGATCTGAATAATTTGCCAGATAAATAGGATATATGTAAGCAGCTTAACTACTATACTTCATTGAGTACCTTAAAAAAAAAGTGTAAGTTATTTTGCAGTCCTTTTAAACTCAGGAGAGGGTCTACTTTTTAAGACCAAAAATGAAGGCTAGAGCAATTATATCAATCATTTTGCTAGTTTTTTATCAATTATTTGGGTAGTTTACATGTCAGTAGACATGGATTCAGTCTGTCCTTGGTGAGCTCAACCCCAATACTGAAAAAAAAAATTACCAGTTTCTTGGAGTGAAGATGTTGATTTAGAAAAGTGAGCACAATTTATTTATTGACTACTGTGACATTCTGTGACATTGATACTGAGTAATGCACTAGGAAAACAAAGTTTTGTAAGATGTTGCCTTTGTTCTAGCGGATTAGAGTCTACCAGGATATTTTTATAAGTCTTCCATTCCATATTTCATATACATCCAAGAGGAAATGTTTAGAGAAGTCATAGAAACCTGGAATTTACAGATTAGTCTAGTAACTCTTTTAATTGTTCAGGTCATGGATTAAGAAGGAGGAGGAAAATCAATTGCTACAAATAAAATTAAAGACATTTATTACTTTCTACACAGAGGTAAAAACATCTTCAGAGAATAGGAAAAAATGTTTATTGCCATCTTCATTATATCAGTTACTTGACTATGTCACTAAATAAATAAAACTGTGGTTGTTTTTAAGAAGTGACTTTGAATCACTGATTATATTTGGGTTGATCCATTTCTTCCATATTTTATGGACACATTTAAGACAATTGAAATTCAAAATATGTTTCAAAGAACATTTTAATTCATTACTCACCATTTTTCTTCTGCTGTAAAGTCCCAGAGTTCTTTTCAAGAATTGAAGAAATAGAAAAATATAGTTGGTGTCTTAACTCAAAATACAATCTATAATTTTTATATCCTAAACATTAAAACAAATTTAATACTGTAAAGCTAAAAATTCACTCCCAAAATATTACAAATTGGGTAGACACAGTTTATGAAGATTCTTCACAATCAAGGGCAAGCCGCAGAATCAGCTAATTACACACAATACAAGGGATATCAAATGCTGCACCTTATCTACTTTGAAAAATCTGTGATAAGATTACCAGGATTTGGTTTAAAACACTGTTACAAGGCAAATATATGCTGTTTCACCTAAAATTAGCATTTAAGGTGCTATTAATTAAGTTGTATTCATTCCGTAATCCATTTTAAATAAATGCATGAAAAATTTTACATTTTATTTGTATACTTAAAATCATATTTTCACTTTCCTTCTATACATTCTATTCTAATATAATATTTATTTCTATTTTAATGTTTATCGAATACTTATTATATCCTATCTTTTTTAATAACTGTAATGTTTTTTTCTCTGGCCCCTTAGACCTCCAATGTCATAAAAATCTGGATTATTAATTATAACTATTGTAAATATGTAATTATTAAAAGTAAATGAATGCATTTAATACTACAAGTCATTTTAACCCATAACAAAATTGCAAATATTTTTCTCAATGATATTAGTAGATAGATTATAATATCAAGACACCCATATTTCAAGTTGTACCTTTATTTGGAACCTCTTTTTAACATCTTGAGGGGTGGGCCATAGTAAGATCTGGATGGGTGACATGGAAGAGGATTATTGAAATGAAGGATTGATTGACATCTCAACTGCAGTCACCTTAGGCAAATCAATTTTAGTAAAGAGTACAAAAGGAGATTAAAGTACTAGAAATTAATTCATTTCATATAATTGCCATCAAGTTACCCCTAAAAAAGTCCTTGAGTGCTCCCAGGGATAGGGGTGCTTCAGTTTAACATAAACTATAACCTCAGAGATCATTCTGGAAACTTTCTTGCCTGGAAAGGCTGAAATTAGTTGAAGATCATGTTAAATGCAAAAAGATTCAGAAAGGAAGTAGGTACTAAGAAGGAGGAAGATCTGTCAAGAGGAAGTTCAACAATTTTCAGAGTTGTATCATATTTAAACCTGATGGCCACTGCTTTCCTGAACATTTACTGATTTGGAACTTTTAAAGAGAAAATAAAAGGATTCCTTGCAGTCTGTGAGAAGAAATCAGATGAGGTAATCCCAGACTTACAAGTGGAATCATAAAACAAAAGGAAATTCTTCTCTTAGAGAAATACTCTGGAAAGCTTTGGTTCTCTAGAACCATTTATTACATTGGTTGTTTGCTATGCAGTCTTTTTTTTTTTTAAGCTAAAGAAATACCAGAGGGCTTCAAGTGAATCACCATTTATCTTATGTCTTGTCACAACTAGACTTAATTATCTTTCTGTCAATTATTTTAAAACCACTTTGCCCTCCAGCTTTGTATGTAAGTTGTGTTGGCATGGTTACTCAACACATTATTCCAAGTGTATTGATCCTATAACTCTTCTAAGCAATAAATTCCTTTTCCAATACCAGTCCAATCAAGGTTCAAAATTATAGACCATGATATCAGTTTCTTTGTCTAGAAATTCTTTACCATGCTGAGGTTTTTGAAACTAATGGCTAATTTCTCTAAATGGCTATTAAAGATTCAACAGAAAATATTAAAAAGACAACATACAGATAACATTAAATCTTGTTAAGTAGCTGAATTAATAATGGACCAAATAATGCCTTTTATAAATACATCACCTGTCAAGACTAGCATCCTCTAAAAGACCTGGGCTCAATTATATAGCAATACTCCTTCAAGCAAGAAATGCTAGTTGGGCACATATCCTTACCACAAAACTTCCCTTGTAGACAGAGCCCTCTTTGCTGAGAAAAACAGGTTTCAAACGTTTATTTTATGGGAAAAGGTATCTAAAGGTGTATGAGATCCATGTTGTCAGGATTAGATATATCAATAAGCAAAACATGACGAGAAGAAAGTTCTATGCAAACCAATTTGTACAGATTAAGAACAAAGGATTGGAAATAAATGACATAACAACTGTGTGATTTCAGTCAAATTTCATAGATTCCTGCCTATCAGTTATTTTAAGGTACTGTCGAATAAGACCACACCACGTGTGGAAAGGAATGGTTTATTGGTCCAGACCGCAGGGCTGTCACTCTCAGATTCAGAGTGAGGCAGCTTGGCTGAATTGGGTAGTGGGCTTTATAGGAGGGGCCAAGGCTTGGGGGAGGGAGAGAGTCTCTGGTCTCTGATTATCTGCGATCACCAGATGGAACAGGTCGACATGCCTGGCTAGTTGAGTAACTGGAAGTTCCTGAGTTGTTTTGCAAGCTGAGAAACAATCAGGCAGAGAGAAACAAGTGGTTATAAATCAGGGGGTCTGGTTTTAAGGTGCTAGCCTCAGGACCTTCTGCCCACCCCAAGAATGCCAGGGACCTAACATTCCAGGATTTTGTTGATATTATGGGTGCCAATAGATCTAGCTGCTTCATGCTGAATGAGGGCATCATTAAGCAGGGGGGGGGGGTCAGCTGAAATTTGGAAATTTGTGAGGTCCCCAGAAGTGGAGACTGATGGTTTTTCCCAGGCTTCATTTGCAGACAGCCAGTTGTTGGGAGGAGGTTGTAGTAGCATCTGGTGGGAAGTCTGTCTGCTGAATTCCCTGAATGATCCTGGAGGCATCTAGGGTTAAAGAGCATTTTCCTGGTTTAAGGGTTTGTATTTCCATAGCATCATTACATGTGCAGCTGTTTTTCTTTCTATAGTAGACTCTGTAATGGACCTAATAGATTGTATAACCAAGGGAAGGAAGCAGGGAAGTTGTATGTATTTTAGTAACAATACTTCCTGCCTGCGCAATGCACAAGCATGGGTCACAGGAGGAGGATTTCTGGGCTGTGAAGGGAAAGCAGATTGAGAGCCAGATGAGGACTAAAAGCTTATGCAGAAGTGGAAGAGGGAGAGAGTTTGCAGGAGAGGCGTAGCCACGTGGGGCCCAGCAGTATGCAAGAGTACTCATCCTTTGCTGTAGTGGAAAAGCCTGAAGTTGGTGGGTAATGTTTTATCCTTGAAAGGTGCTACCACTGGGGCGTCCCATTGAACTTGACAGCAGTGGGCATTGTGAGGATGACCACTTGAGGTCTGGTCCACTGAGGTCCCAATAGAGAGGGTTGAAGATCCTTGAGGAGAACAAGATCCCCTGGTTTAACAGAAATTGTTTTGGGGTAGGTAGGGCAGGATCTGGTCTGCATGCTGTCTGAGAAGTTCCCAGAGGAGGTTAAGGTAAGGCAGATAGTCAGCTAGAGAAGCAGAGTCTGTTGGAGGCAAGTTTTTTAAGAGAAATGGGTGGCATACATTATTTAAGACCCAAAAAGGAATATTAGGAGGAGCATAAAAAGGTGTCTGCTAAAGGCTGTATATTTTTAGGGATCTAGATTCTGTGAAATCCTGTAACTCCTGAGAAAGCTTTAAGCTGCTTTTATGGTATGGGGGAGTGGGAAACAGAGCATTGGGTTGTCTTTAAATTCTTGTGGCAAAACTGACCAGGTTAGTTGCTATGAAGCATTTGTGGGACCTTTAAATGCACATGGAGGCTGACTGTCAGGATGCAGGTTAAATGTAGCTCTTTTGGATAAAAGAGAGCTTTAGCTCATATTTTTATATAAACTGACATTTTTAACTCTGTAAATGTTTGTATCATATTTAGATAAAGTATAGACACAGAACACAGTTATAAGGTGGTCATTTAAGAGACTTTTGCATGAGCAAATTCATAAATGAACTGTGATTTAGTACTACTTAAAACTTGACAAGAGCAACAGAAAACACAAGTCCTATAACAGTTTTTTTGTAGATGTTACTCAGAGCAGAATAATATTAAGGCAGCTTTATTATTTTATGGACATAGAGAGTTAGATTTTAGTTTGACATCACCTTAAAAATCTTTTAGGCAACTGTTAGATTTTAGTCAACTTTAACTTTACCACACACTGAAGCTTTTATTATACACTTTTAAAACTTACTCAGACCTTCATACAACATACTAAACCCTTTGATGGTTTGTCCTTAACCTTCCTATTTGAAGCAATCTTTAGGACAAACCCTTCTTTACAAAATCCTTTCCCATCTAAAAAAAAAATTCCTTTTTCCTTGAACTTCTCAAAAATACATTTAATACCTATCTATATCCTTTCCAGTGGTTTACTTTGTAACTTGTATTTTAAAATTAACTTTTATAAGAATTTTAAATTTAAATAAAACTGTCTTTCCTTTTTTTTTTTTTTTTTGGTTAGTGGATGAGACCATCCACCCCCATCATAGAGATCTTGAAGGATAAAGCTTACCTGAAAAGTCAGGTAGCACCAAGTAGATGATTGAGGTCCACCTGTTACTTGGACGGTTACCCTGGGCTCCTCTAAGGTGATCCTAAAGGGGACTGAGGTCCCTGGGCTGTGTCAGTCTTCTGCCACCAGGCTCAAGAGGTCCGTGAGGCCTTCCCTCTGTTAAGAGTGGGAGTGGGAGACTGACTTAACTTGCAGAGACAAAGAGGGGCAGTCGTCCTTCCAGTGTCCATTCTGGCCACATTGTGGACAGGGTCCTGGTGTCAGGCAAGGTGAAGGGCAGTGTTTTGCCCAGTGTCCCATCTGTTTGCACTTGAAGCAGTCCCCTGGAGGCATGCATTGTTGTCCGGCACATCTCGAAGTTGGAGAAAGTAGCCTCAGGGTAGCCATCAAGAACTGGGCCTTTTACTGGTCTCAAACCTCATCTCAGTTATTAAATACCTTAAATGCCATTTTCACAAGATCTCCCTAGGGGGTTTGAGGGCCACCCTCTGCCTATTTAAGTTTTCTTCAAATATCAGGGGAGGATTGGGAAATAAAATGAGAGTAGAGAATAATTAGGTTAGGTATTTAAATTCTTTAATATAGGAGGCTGACTTGTTAGAGAAGGAGCCAAGTCTCTTTTCAATTTGAGAGAGAGAGACCAGTCTTGAAAAAGGGCACATGGACTCTGATAATGCCGTCAGCTCCTGCCACCTCCCAGAGTGGGTAGAGATGGGCTTGGTGTGCTTGGGAGGAGGTATGAGAGCTGGTATGGGATGCAGGTGGGAGGAGAAGGTTGAGGGTGTAGCAGGAGCTGAGAGCAAGGCTGGCAGTGTTGGTTCCTGAGGAGCCAGTGGCTTGTGGTCAATTGTGACCACTATAGAAGGAGAATAGGGTGGAGGCTGTTTAGGAGAGCCAGCAGGGGTGGAAGAAGGAGGGTCTGAGTCATGGGAGGATGAGGTGGGAGAAGAGATTGATGTAGAGGACTGGCAAGAGGAATTGGGAGGTGGGCAGACAGAGCCCATGAGGTCACAAGTAAGAGAGTTTGGTAGGCGGGAAAGACACAGACTTTGAGAGGGGGTTTGTTGGTAGCAAGGAGGATTTGAGCAGTGTTACAAGATTGGAGCAGGGAAGGTTGAGAGCAGAGAGAAAGGAAAGCTTGGACGAATGGAATTTCTGATCACTTGCCATTGCAATGGCAGAAATTGTCAAGACCTAGAAGTGTGTGAAGATCAAAAGTACTGTTTTCAGGCCATTGTGAATGATTGTCTAGCTTGTGCTGAGGCCAAATGGTGTTATAGTAATAAATCAGTTGCTTAGGCTTTATATTGTCTTGGAGACCAAGGGGGAGGGTGTGGAGAAGGCATCCCAGTGGATGCCTCTAATGTAGAGTAGGAGGTCCCCATAATGTAGAAGGAAAGAGAGAGAGAGAGAGACAGAGAGGGAGAGAGCCAGGTGCCTTGGTGAGTTTACTCTTCAGGCCAATATAGACCTAGGTCAAGGTCTAGCCTCCCTTACATGACTCAGGCAAGGAGAGCGGAATCGTCCAGTTGCCATTTGGTCACAGTAAGCTGGAGGGGCTGTTAAGTTCTCACCCTAGGTGGAGGAAAGGAAAACAGGGAAGGAGATTGAGAGAGAGAGAGAGAGAGAGAGAGCGAGAGTGTCACCCAGACGGGTCCCCAAGGGCAGACGTCCTGGGCCTGGGTTGCCATCCAACAGAAAATGTCCCAACCGGTTAGCCAGGCATCCCCACGCTAAGCAGTGGGCACCCCAGCAGGCGGGGAGAGGTGTACCTGGCGTAGTGCTATGACTTCTGGATCAGGCAGAGCAGGCAGCCCTGGCAGTAGGGTGACACTGAGTCTGAGGAGTAGGTCAAGTGAAGAGCAGGGGAAGAGAAAAGCTAATGATGGATAGGAAAGCCGGCAAGACAGTAAGGTCCAAGATCCACAGTCCGGAGGCACATGGGGTCAATTCAGCAGTCTGGGTTCAGGAGAGGGCAGGACATGAAGGCCAAGGGACCAGCCATGCGGGAGCATCATGTTAACCCCTCCCAGGTTTCAGCACCAGATGTAAGGTACTGCCGAATAAAGACCATGCCACGTGTGGAAAGGAAAGGTTTATTGGTCCAGACCGCAGGGCCGTCACTCTTTGTGGGTTCAGAGTGAGGCAGCTTGTCTGAAAATGGGTAGTGGGCTTTATAGTAGGGGCCAAGCCATGGGGGAGGGAGAGTCTCTGGTCTCTGATTATCTGCAATCACCAGATCACCAGACGGAACAGGTGACATGCCTGGCTAGTTGAGTAACTGGAAGTTCCTGAGTTGTTTCGCAAGCTGAGAAACAATCAGGCAGGGAGCAACAAGTGGTCATAAATCAGGGGGTCTGGTTTTAAGGTGTAGCCTCGGGTCCTTCCACCCACCCCAAGAATGCCAGAGACCTAACAGTTATTTTACATAGACCAGTGATTATTATGCCTTTTCCCTGAAAGGGATCTTTGTCAATGTCTGGAGTCATTTTTGGTTGTTATAATTTGGGATAAAGTTTGCTACTGTATCTTATGTGTAGAGGACTGGGGATGTTCATAAATACTCACTCTGTAAGGCACAGAACAGTACCCACAGCGAAGACTGGCTTGGCCCAACATGACAATAGTGCTAAGATGCAGAAACCCTGATGGAGAGGGTGCAGATGTTCAATCTGCCCTACCGAGCTAGAGGAGCTTTCTTTAAGGCAAAAGGGAAAAGGGGTGAATGTTTTAGGAATCCATGAAGTTATATAAACAATAATGTATGCTATGATTAGAATATTATTTATCTTATTTAAGTGAAGAATTCCTTCCCTTGAAAAAGAACCCAAGGGTTTTGTAATTCTATCCTTTGCAGGATATCTCAACCTCATTAATTTAGCTCCTTGCTCAAGTCTTCTCTTCAAATATTAGGTGTCCTTTTCTAACTCTCATGCTTCATCAAAATAGTTTTATTAAATGTCCTGGTTTCTCTGGATATTTTTAGATTTTTTTTTTCTGAGAAATTACTTTTAATTGATGGCTCAAAAATATAATTATTGTTAATAGTTTAACATGTATTCAAATGGACTTAAGAATTTTTAAAGCAGAGTTTAAAGCTCATTTTTCACAATGCTTTTCTAAATGCAGAATCCTGGCCAAGCATCACAATGGAGATCAGAGGAGTAAAAGGAAAATACAGCAGGCTTTTCCATATCCTCCGCTCTCTTTAAGCTAAAACAGCTCCACCTTTTATTTGTTTGATGTGCCAGGGTCTTTTGCATGCCTATGTTTGACGAAAGCATCCCACCACTAAGTAAAAAGTCTAGAAAGCCATTAAACGCATCTGTTTCCTTTTTTAATAAAAGAAACCTGAGGCTTGTTGAGCCTTAGAGACAGATAACATAGGATGAGAAGTACAACGCATAACCACGTTTTGTGACTACCTGTCCAATTATTTTTCCAATCCACCATATTGGCTCACAGTTCATGATTGCATTTCAAAAGGAGGCTATAAGGGTCTAAAGCAAAAGAATTTTCAACTTTGTAACAAAAATAAACAAGAGGGTATTTTCTATCAGAAATCTTTGAGCACCTTCAAATAATATACAGTCCAAGTATCAAATCACCTTGTAAAGCAGTAAAGAAATCCTCCACTGTTTTGTTTTGTGTTTTTTCTCTCAAAATCATTCCCATTTAAGGCAGAGGAATGAATAGACCCAGTAAGGTGTCCCCAAAGTGACCTAGTCAAAAAACAAAAAAAAATGGGAAAGCCATTCAAAGAGGTGCCTGCCTCAGAAGCAGAGTTAGATTCTGTGAGCTAAGGCTTAAATATCTATATGTTGTTTGGCAATCACAAGTACTATAGCAAAAATAAAATTGGTTAAAGAGAAAATTTTTAAATCAGGAAAAGAAAATAATCAATGTGATCAGTCTTTTATTGGAATTATCATTTAGCCAATGAGAGTCTCCAGCATCCTGTAGTCATATTTTGTATTTTCTCCATGATATAAAGGACAGATCTCTCTCTGTAGAAATATCCATGAGGCTGCCAGTATGTCTCTCACAGCTGGCTCATTCCCAACTGGAGCTTCAGGGCTAACTGGACCAGTGCAGATGCCACCCCTCCTGTTGGCATTTCCACTCTAGAATTTAAAACCTATAATCACAAATGTTGAGCATCCATATGCCATTTTATGTCTCCACAATGCTTTATTTCCATTTTTATTGGTGAGTACTTCAAGCAAATCTCAAAGATAGGTTCATGTCATCACCCTTAGGTGATGGATGAAGAACCACATGGAAGGTCTGTGTCAAACAACAGGGAAAAGACTGATTCTGTCTCCAGGATTCTGCTGCTTCCATCTGATCTGAAAGCTACTTTTCAGACTGATTATATTTTTATTTTTTAAGGACCTCAAATGTATTCAGATTGTATTGCTGTGTTCTGCATAGCTTCCATTTTCCTATCCAGAGCCATTCTCCTTTACCTGAAGAGGTTATTTTCTTTCAATAGACTCTCTTGATTCTATCTCGAATTTGAATTTGGCTCTTGAAAAGCACTGCAGCGGAATCCAGTGAGGGAGGAGATTACGGACTGATTGATTGATTGCAGTATTTATTCCCCCAGCTCTATTTCTATGTATTCAAATTTCTACTTTAGCATGTTTAACATGTATTCAAACGGACCTAAGAATTTTTAAAGCAGAGTTTAAAGCTCATTTTTCACAATGCTTTTCTAAATGCAGAATCCTGGCCAAGCATCACAATGGAGATCAGAGGAGTAAAAGGAAAATACAACAGGCTTTTCCATATCCTCCGCTCTCTTTAAGCTAATGTATTTCTATGTCTATGACCTTTCCATGAAAGGTCACATAGGAATAGCTGCAACATTAGTCTAAAACTTACTGCTTCTTTGAAGGTCATGACTCTGTCCTTTAGACTGTAGTAATTGCTCCCTCCCTTTTCTCTCCCTAAGGACTAAAAGTGGTAAAACAAGATCCCCATCCCACTAAGAGCTCCAGGATGTTGCATTATTCCTTTGCTTTCTTTTACTATACTGACATGTTTTTAAACCATTTTGTGTTAAACATTGCTCAGAAGTAGTTTGTCATCTACTTCTGGCTGGGATCCTACTGACTCAGTAATTGAACATCCATCTAAGGCTGCTATGAATTTGCAGTATAACTTGTTTTAAGAAAACCCAATATAGGAAAATTCAACTTTATCAAATTACACACGCTTTAAGGCAAAATGAATGCATCCCTGATGCTTTCACCCCAGGGCTCATATATAAGCACATATGTGTATACACACTCACACACACATGTACACACATGCACACACACGCACACACATGTACACAGATGCACACAGACACACTTTTGTCTAAAAATGCAATGGTTTCGTAGACTGCCTGAAGCTCATTTGAAGAAAGTTACAAAAACAAATTTTAGAGATGGTCTTATGTTTAATGTCCTTATTTCATGCATGAAGAATCAGAGGCAAATGTCTCAAGTCAAATAGATGGTTATTGGCAGAAATGGGACCAAAAGTCATACTTGCTTCTGGAGTCTCACTCTAACACTTTTTCTCTACAATTAATAGGAATATTATATTAATGCTGTTATTTTAAAACTTCACTGAGGGACTCGTGCAAGAAATATACTACTCATATGTACTTTTTCATCATCCTTAAAATTGGGTTCTCTTGTATGCATTCTTTCATAAGGAATAGATGAGAGCGGCACAGTTGGCATTTTATTTTCTGGGTTATTTTGGTACAGCAAAACTCAACTCTGACTTTTATTTTTGATAAATCTAGGATTACCTAAAAGGCAAAGAGACATTTATTGGCCTCAGGTCTACAGGAAAATCTACCCTATTCTGAGAGCATAGAAAGAAGAATACACAGTGAAAAGCTGCCTCTCAAGCCAAGTTTCAGCTTTATGATGATTTATAATATACAGGTATTGGGAGAGGGGAAGAATTGTCCTTTCTCATTACACCTACTGTTACCTTATATCATTTGCAACTCTGCATACCCCAAAGGATGAGGGCCATGAGGAGCACTGGCCTAGGGGTTTTGGTACTTGGATTGACTTGGCCAAGATGGAAATTCTGAGCCTTACCACCAAATAAGAAAGCCTGTGCAGCTGCTATTAGAAATGGGTTGATTCTCTGAAGCTATTATTAGCAAGATGGCATGAGAGGGCCTTTGTATCTTAACCATAGTTTCAAAGTCCAAAAACCTCCAAAATATAATTTTTATTATTATTCTTATATTTTCAGTGAGATTGACACAAAACTGTATGGAAGCAAAATCTGACCTGAATTGACTTGAGGCTATTTATAAGCTATGTTTATTGCACTTAACATGAATGAGCATAATTTTCACTGCAAACTATTAGTTTGATTACTGGCTACTTCTCCAACCCTACTAATATGGGCTGGAGTAATTATATATATTTATTAGCATTTTATATGCATGCATATATAAACATATATAACATATATGTTATAGATAATATTTGTTATATTATATTACCTTTTTAAAAATATTGAGTTCTGAAAAACATCAGGCCCTAGGGAATACAGGCCTAGACATTTCTAGAATAGAAAGGTTATGGAAGGGAGGGCCTGTTAGCCAGGCTTAGGAATGAAAACATGTTAACATGAGTTGATTTAGGGATCTTGGAAAGGCCTTACTGTCTCAGCCATCTATTTCTAATATCTAAAAATCAACAATGATTAATCTATAATTCTAATTTTGCCTTCTTTTAGATAGACTAAATGCTATAGGTAAAAACACTTAGCATCCATAGAACATTTGTATTTTGTATAAGTTTTTGAAAAGAAGGAATCCACTGCCTGACAGAATACAGGAAGAGATTTCTTAGAAGACAGATTCCATGCTAAGAGAGGAGACCAGCCCATCTGAGATCTGCCCAGGCATTAAATATGACCCACAACCAAAATAAAAACCACCCAGCTTCATGAGTCCATGTGACAAAAGTCAAGAACACCATTGGGAATATTCTCTGACATTTCCATGTTGGAGTCTCAAGATCAGAATATCTAAACATGTCAAAGAATATAGTATCAATATATAGAACACATCGATGAAAGCTACTTTTCAGACTGATTATATTTTTATTTTTTAGCATGTCAAATGTATACAGGTTGTTTGCATTCATGCCATCCACTGCTGGGCAGTAGACTGTGCTATTATTTCTTGAATTTTGCATCATAATTCTAAAGCGTTCCTGACATTCAACACAGCCTAATTTCTATAACAATAATATTAAAATGGCTTGTACTACTGCCTGTAACCAGAGGGCATGTTCTTCCATCATTAGCAGAGGGAGGGACAAAGGCAATTAAGAGCACAACTAAAGGCACAACTGCTGCTCTAGTGTAGTTTAGTTTTGTGAGGGAGGATCTGGCATCATAGCTGTGCCTGGCCTCAAAGGTGGTACTCTTGGCTTCAGCCTCCTGAGTGCTAGGGTTAGAGGTGTGCACCATTACATCCAAGTTAGCTGCTGACTTAAGCTGCACTGAATGTGCAGTGCAGAGTTAAGGCTGCCTGTAAAGACCATTCAAGTGATCATGTCCTGGCATTTCCAAAGTTCTCTAGCATGGAATGAAAGGCTAAGCAGATTACTAAGAATCAGGAAACAGCACATTGATCCTCAAATAGCTGCAGCATACTAGAAACAATTAAGTCAAAAGTAGGGGAAAGTAAGGAACTCAAACAGAAGTGATCCAGGAACCCATAGTCACATCCCAATCTGTATAACCAACTGGAATGAGAGACACTTCAGGCATAAAATTTCTGCAGGAAGAAATATCTGAACTGATTCATTCAAGATGAGAAAGAATCAATTATTTTTTGAAATAATTCAAAGGCTCCATACCAGAACATTACCAGAATCATACCAGAACATTGTAATGACTATTTTCATTTGTTTTTACGTCTTTCTTCTTTCCTAAATCCAACAATTCCTTTTTGCCATTATCATTTACATCTCCTATAATGTTTCTTTTTGCCCAGTAATATGGTTTGCATTTGACAGCATTAAAAGGAAATATATTTCCTAGAAATGTTCACTTATAGGACACAATCAAGAAGGGCCCTCGGAAAAATCCCTTTGAATTATTGGTTTCTGATGAGGTTCCTGCTGGAAGTCACAAGTCAATACCTCATAAAAACAAAGAAAGAAAAAAAAAATCCTGAATTGCTTTTTGTAAGTGTCTCAGATTTTCTTCCTAACAAATAAACAAACACGTGAAGATTCTGCTCTACTCTGCCCCTTCCCCACAAGCTAAATGAAACCAGATTAGGAAACAGATGCTTGCAGTGTAGGCACCATCTGAAATGGGCTATACAAAATTTTCTCAGGAATGAGAAAAGCTGAGGAAAAATGTTTCATTCATTGTGTAAAATTTATAGTGTCTTTCATTCTGTTGAAGTTCCATAAATTTTCTCAAAAACTTGCAATATATCTATCTATAAGAGCAATCTTATAGACTGCATTGACTGAATAAAGATGTAGCAATTTTTTTTTTTTACACACCAAAGACTCTTGAAGTGTCAGACCCAAGACATATTAACTGGTCAGATGAGATTGGGAAGAGATGGGAACAAGTTACAAATGGCCTAAGTTAATGGCATCAGCAGAGAATGGAGCTTTTGAGAGCTGGAGTGACAGCTCATGTGTGCTCTTTGAGATGATTTCTTTGCTGTTGTTTTTGGGAATTCCATTTCAAGTCTATTATGGCAACCACTCAAAAGTATTTCTTAAAGACAGAGCATATTGCTTCCTGTCAATCTAACATTCAGTGGACCAGTGTTTGATGATATTAGGGTATAACCCTGCAATTATACTATCAAAGTGGATCAAAATTATACTTTTCCTTCCCAGCTGGTCTCAATATAAGTAACTAGCTTGAAAAGGGACATACTTTCAGAGTTATTGTCACTAGGATAGGCTTCTTAGAGGCTGAATTTAATTCTTGATTAAAATTCAAAGAGAGTTTTCCCCAATTGTTTCTGTCATTTAAAATGGGACTTATAAATGACTCTCATTTAGATATATTCCCCATCTGATGCTTTCATTCAAGTAGATGACAGTCAACCTCATCTCTAAAGAATTCACCTTGTTTTTTTAAAAACAATCACAAATTTGATTGTAACTGAGACTTTATTGAGGGAAATAATCAGATGGTCCCCACCCAGCAAAATAGCTAGAAAAATGCTTTTTGACCCTGAGTGTACTAGTTGTTGCACTATTGGTCATCAAAGCAGGTGTCAACATCTGGGTGTAAAGGCCCACAGTCATGTGAATTTCACATTGCAATTTGAAACCAAGGATGCAGAATTTTAACAATACTGCAAAATTTTCTTGCTATAACTGTTCAAAAGATGTCTTTAAGACCTACAGATTAAATGCTTAAAAGTGAAGTTGAGGATATCTATGTATATAACATAAAAAACTTTATAATTTGAGCTAAGAGTGAGAGACATAAAGTCACATTAAATATGTACATATATAAAATGATATTCCTCAAATCTTACTATATCAGTTCCTTTTTAAGGGGAAAGTGTAATAGACTTCCAATGCTGGCAATACTTAGCTAAATATGTACAAATATTAAACTTACATTTTTAATTCTTAATGTTATATTCAAAGTTGTTCAGATTATAAAAAGGGGCTGAAAATCAAAGTAAGAACAATTTACTGGTGTATGTGTGACCCATGTCACCAGTTACAATGTGAGTATTATGCTAAATAAGAATTTTTACACAATATTTTGGTTATGACTTATCTATTGCCATGTTGAGTCACTATTTGATGACTCAACTTTAGATATAATATTTTGCATTCAATTTATTGAAAAACTTTTCCATACAGAATTCATTTAGCAATCATTAGATCTTGTTAGAGCCACCTCTTTATTGTTTCTGATTGGAAAAGAATAATAAATTTTAATTGAAAGAATCATCACAATAATAAATACAAGTGAAAACCAACAGGTGCTAACATCGTACAATGGTACTCTGTTAAAAGAAGGTTATCCACATAATTCTGTATATGTTTATGTTAAAAAGTTTTATCATTGGCCTACCAATTCAAATTCGAATATGGAGAAATCAAAGATCTTCAAGGAATAAGTCCACAGATATTTAAGGATAGAGTTCTGTGGAAGATATTTTGAAACAAATCCAACTAAGATACATTTTAAACACATAGGTAATTGTCACAATGTATCCCCCTTCACAACTATTACATGCTAATAAAATCAGAAATAAATTTAAAAAAATTGAAAACATATCTCTACACTGACTTGGATAAGTTTTCTCTTTTGTGACTGAATAAAGACAACAAAGATAAATTAAATAATATAAAGCAGTTACCTTAGAGCCTACCTATGACAGTAGGTTCAACGGACAGAACACAATTATAACTTAGAGAAAGTAGTTTATATTTTCTGAGTTTCACTTCTTTCTATTACAAGGAAACTGGATTATGGTTATTTATGAAGCAGCAACAATAATGAAATGGATATATGTTAAATAAATGGATCTGGATCATTTTAGGGCAACTAAGTGTAGGTGTTAATGCACTGGAGTAAAGACCTTCAAATTCTGTACTGATGAAAAACATCTTTTAACCAATGCTAACACATACCATTCTATAGTCCAAACTACACATACCAAAGTTCCAGTCTGGTTTTCTGGGGACTTTTATTCCTTAATATAAATGAATGACTAACAAGCATAGTCATTTAAATAGTCAATTTTAGGAAAAGGCTAAATTAAAAATATTAAATACTAACCTCTAATATTATCAAAGAGATCTGGAATAATATATCCCTGAAAAATAAAGTATTATAAAAAGAGAAGAAAACAAAGCATTGAAAATTAAAAACATATTCTGTTTAAGGGTTCAAAGAAGTTTAGTAACTTCCCTGAAATCATAACTTCCTTAGTGAAAGTGTCAGGCCTAAAATCCTAGTCTATTGCTCTTCACACCTATTTCTGAGCAGTTATGACCTACTTTATATCACATCTATTTATTTCCATGTGTTCATAAGCTGATACTTATCATCACATACATATATACATATATGCATTAGTAGTTTGCTAACAATATTTCTGGGAATGAAAATTAAACCTTTGCATCTTCCATTTGTACAGCAATACAGCAAAATTCACCATGGTAGATTTAAGTTACAAGTTTTAAGACACATTCAAAAGGTCTCGGATGTGGCTTAAGTAGTAGAGTTCCTGCCCAACAAGTGTAAGTTGCCAGAGTTCAAACCCCAGTAGCAATACAAAAATGACACATTTAAAAAAGTAAATATTTGAGTAATATTTGAAAAATCAAGTCATACAACATACAACCCAGTCATATGATTTTCAAGTTCAAGAGCATATAATCAAATTAAATTCCCCTTGGTTACAAATACTTTTATTAAACACATATACACGTTCAAATGCTGTCTCTTTAAGTCATTTTAAATTCTCAAATATTATTCCTGCTACTGTTCTCCATGACCATGCACTAAGTGTCACAATACTAAACACACTTGTATGTAGTTCATTCAGAGTTGTTTTATGGATTTCCATGAAAACCAAAACCAAACGAAGATTGGAACTGCATTACTTTAGAATACTTTGAAGTACCTAATTTGTATGAGGAATTAATGCCACTCTAGAACCTATGTGCCAACAAGTGTGTGACTTATTTATTGGTAAAAAGGCTAGAACTATCCAAGGCCTAGATTACTGAGGGTAAATAAGAGTAAGGAAAACCAGAGTAAGATAAACCAGGGCATGTAAGCTTTTGAGAGTTTACTAATCTAAATATGTTCATTTTTAAGATTTTCAAAAATCTATTAAATAGAGTGTCTCTAAGACAACAGTCCTGTCCACAATCAATTTCATCTCTGCTTTCCAGGAACAAGGCAATCATCTTCTATGTTTTATGATTGAAATAATGGACTGTGAGTATGTCTAGTATGTGCTCTGTCTGTTATTTGGGAAGTTAAGAAGTACCTCTGTTCTAGAAGACAATTATTACATAGAATGCACAGAGTTTTTACAGAAGAAAAAAGGATAAAATTCCCTATAAATTTTATACTTTTGTTAAGATTCTTTATATATAGATTCATGTATTTGCATAGATGCATGCACATGTGGGTATATGATTAGACATTTGTAAAATATGTCATATGTGCAAATATATTAAAATTTTGGAATAACACACAAAGACCTGAAGGCATATAGATTCTTGAATGATGTTATAAAAAATAAAACAAGACATTTTATCAAACCCTCACTACCAATATGGCCCAGAAAATTCAGATCTGCTGACAGCTTCACATTCTTTATATAGATGAGTTTCATACAATTTTTCTATTGAAATCATCCTCAATTTTTATTAGAAATATCTGAAACTACATTTAAAATCAGTAGATTCATTTTCAGTGTGCACCATGATTTTAGTAACAGTCACACCCATTTGATCTAGGTTTTAAAAGTGTTTATTTATTGGGTTACTTTTAATTTAAAGAGCATTGATCAGAAATTATGAGATATAATTAAGGATGGATGTGTTAAGTTGATGATTCTGTGTCAACAAAATCAGAAGTTTAACAAAAGTATTTCTGTATAGATCTATGTTACTGTTTATTTCTAGCTTGATAGCATGATAGAATTTATATCTTCAAAATATGGTAATATATGGATTAGATTAGAATGTAAAATGGAGTAGAGAGATAAAAATTTGGTTGTGGAAAGACAAACAAAAGTGTCATTTAAGAGTTCCAGCAAGAGAGATTGAACTTGTCAGAGGCCAAGTAGAAAAGCTGATAGAAACGATTGACAAATGAGGCTACATGAAATTTAAAAGCTTCTGCACAACAGAAGAAATCGTCACTAGACTAAAGAGACCACCCACAGAATGGGAGAAAAACTTTGCCAGATAGCTATACAACTAACAAGGGTTTAATAACCAGAATATACAGAGAGCTCAAAAAACTAAACTCCCAAAAATCAATGACCTAATGAAGAAATGGGCAAAAGAACTGAACAGAGCTTTTGCAAGGAGTCCAAATGGCCGAAAAAACACATGAAGAAATGCTCAACATCCCTGGCCATAAAGGAAATGCAAATCAAAATGGCATTAAGATTCTACCTCACTCTTGTTAGAATGGCTATCATCAAGAACATAAACAACAACAGATGTTGGTGAGGATGTGGGGAAAAAGGAACCCTCATACACTGTTGGTAAGAATGTAAATAAGTACAACCACTATAGAAACCAGTATGGAGACTCCTCAAAAAGCTAAAAATAGAACTGCCATATTATCCAGCAATTCCATTCCTAGTGATAAACCCCAAAGGAACGTAAGTCAGGTTATAAGAAAGACAACTGCTCACCCATGTTTATTGCAGCATTATTCACAATAGCTAAACTATAGAAACAGCCAAGATGGCCCACTACTGATGGATTAAGAGAATTGTGGTATTTATATACAATGGAATTTTATTCAGTCATAAAGAAGAATGAAATTTTGTCATTTGCATGTAAATGGATGGATCTGCAGAACACCTTTTGTGAAGTTAGCCAGGCTCAGAAAGCCAAAGACTGCATGTTTTCTCTCATACGTGGAATATAGAACCAATACAAATACAAACAATATTATAAAAAACAAGTCATGCTAAGGGAGATGGTCACATACAAGAGAAGTATGGTAAAAGCAGGAAGTTAAGCAGCTGAATATGGTTGATGTACCTTCTATGCAAGAATGAACGCAGAATTTTTAAACCTGTTGAAATCACTACAAGGAGACTAAGGCAGAAAAGAGAAAAATGGAGGGCATGAACCAATTTGGGCTATAATATATACATGCATGGAAATGTCACAATGAAACACCCTGAATAGCTATCTTAAACAAACAAAAATGCCATTACAAAAGCAGAAACAGTAAGACAAACAGGTCCTTTCTGGGGGTAGGTATCAGTGGAAGTGGGTAGAACATAAGGAAGGGATGTAGGAGGGTAAGTATAGTGGAAATATTATGTACACATGTATGTAAATGGAAAAATGAGATCTGTTGAAAGTATCCCAGGAATGGGGTGAAGCGGGATAAAGGAAAATGATGGAGGGGGTGAATTCAACTATGATACATTGCAAGAACTTTTGTAGATGTCACAATGTACCCCCAGTACAGCAATAATAAAAATAAATTTTTAAAAAGTAAAGCTGATAGATTTAACTTGTGCTTAAGAGTTAGGGTAACTAGTACTTGGGGACTGAATACTTGAAGTAGTTGATGTCAATGGTCTGTAGTTTTAAACTTAACAATAGGCTTGATTATATGGTTTACTGAGATATGCACTAACAGAGGAGCAGATTTGGGAAGATCATGAAACTTTTTCATGCTTTGAGTCTGATCTACCTGGGAAAAATGTCCATCTAAATACAGGGCCAACTACATATTTCTGAGGTCCAAGTACAAAATGAAAATTGGGGTTCTTGTTCAAAAGTCTTTGAGAATCTCAAATCAGTGAACACAAAGCTCCACACCACACAGGGCCCTCTGAACCCTGGACCAGCCCAGGTCCCACATCTTTGAGACTGGCCAGGATGAGGAAAGCATGAAAAGAAGCACAAAATTAAGCATAAATTTGGGATTTACTGGAAGAATGGAATTATGGAAACTTCTTCAGGGAAGAAGAAAAGACAGTCTTGGGTTAAGCCTTGAAAGGGCCCAATCCCAAATCTGAGGTTCATAACAGAAGAGGGAGTAACAAAGTGTCCAAGAAGAAAGTCACTGCTATTTAAATGAAGAAAAATCAGAAGAACCTGATGCTGGCGATGCCAAAGAAAAATGTGTTCTAAGGAATAGTGAGTGTTCAACTTTGCCAGTGTGCCCAGAGGACATGGTCTGGGGGGCCACACAATTGACTCAGCAGCAGGGTATCGCTTGTGATCCTACAGACTTTTCAAAGATGCTATTGGAACTGGGAATAACAAAAACTCAAGAACAAGGAGTGAGCTAGAAGTGAGAGTAACAAAAAATAAAATAGCTGATGACCTTGATTCGAGTGAGGAAAAGGATAGTAGATATAAGAGTGTCAAACACTTTTTTAAGATACAGAGACTACTGTCATCATCACTCTATTATCTATCTCTCTATCATCTATCTATTTATCTATCTATCTGTCTATCATCTATCTTCTATTCATCTCTATCCAGAGGCAGAAATAGTGAGGAGAGAAAGGCTAAATGGAGACCAATACCTTTCATTTTAAGAGAAGAGAAAGAAATGAAAATATTTATGTATTTGTAGATACATGTACTATGTATTTGAAATACTGAGAAATGTGCTGAAAGCTTATTTTTTCTTTGTCATTTTGTAATATAGGTGAGGAATTAAGAGAGAGGTGGCTTAAAAAATAGAGGTAAGAAATGTAAGATATGCAGGTTTGTCTGAATGGGTATGAGACAATTTTATTAATATATGAATAGAGATATAAGAATAAAATTTCACACTATTTTATATAAATTTTAAGTAAAAGAAAGTAATATTAAAATAATCTTACTTTTAGAATATTTTTAGACTTATTAAAAATCTGGGAAGATAGTACAGACACTTCCTGTTCACTCTACAGCTGATTTTTACTCTTATTTATAGTTTACATTATGTTATGGTTTGGATCTGGAATGCCCCCATGTCTCATGAGTTGCCTCTTGATTCACAGAGCAGCAGTATTCAATGGTGGAGTCATTGAGGGGTGATTGAATCATGAGAGCTCTAATCTCACCCATGGGTTAATTCATGGATGAGTACATAGCTTAATGGACTATTAAGAGGTGGGGCTAAGTTACAGGAACTGTGTCACCACGGGTGTGTCTTTGAGAGGTATATTCTATTCCTGGTCCCTTTCTTTCTCTGTTTCCTGGCTACCATAAGGTGAGCTGCTTTGCTCTACCACATGTTCACTTTCATGATGTTCTACCTCACCAGGTCCAGAAACAACACAGTCAGCAGGCAATGGACTAAAACCTCTGAAACTGTGAGCCAAAATAAATCTTTCATCCTTTAAGTTGTTCTCCACAGATATTTTGTCACAGTGTTGAAAAGACAACTGACACACATTAGTAAGATGATAACATTTGACATGATTATTGAACCATCGTCTTATGCATTAGTATTAAAGTATTAGTTTATTCAGATTTTTTTTTTTTGCAGTGATACAGATTGAACCCAGGGCCTCACAGATGCTAAATTCTCTACTGCTGGGCTACACTGCCAGCCTAGACATCCTTAACTTATATCCAATACCCTTTTTCTATTTCAGGATTCCACCAAGGATACTGCATTACATTACATCTTGTCTCCTTAGGCCTTTCTTGGCTGTGACAGTTTCTCAGGCTGTCTTGTTCTTAATGACTGACTGTTTTAAGGAAATGAAAGTAATAGTTTAATTGAACAAGAAGAGTAGCAAGAATAGGAAGAAAATAAAGGCAAAAATATTTAGGCTGAAATAAGCAAAACAAAAAACAAACAAGCAACAAAAATGTAATCACCTTCACCTGAGAATTCTTTACTTTTGTACTGAGGAACAGCCTGTGCATAATCTAAAATACTCCCTATTGTTTCTTTCCATCATAATACTGGGAATTTTCCCCTTTCCTTTGGCATTGCCAATATTTATAAAAAAACAAAATACACATAGATGTCAGAAATTTTTCATGCTAATAGGCAAAAATCATCCCATCATAAGTGAAACATAGCTAATTTTCAACACAAAAATCTCATGTCCTTTGTTGTCAGGTATTGTTTCAACTAAGAATAAAACCAAAGTATCATAGCCTGCTTTTCTATTTGTGTATATTTCTATTTGCATATATTTCACTATTTGGAAAGATTCATTTATTTCAAAGTGATATCCATCCAGTGATCTGTTCATGGTAGTAAAAACTCATGTTTGGCTTACTGAGAAAAAATATTCCCAACTCTAGGTTGCTAAAATTTTACATTGTGGTCAAAGAGTATGACATGGTATCATGGAGACATAGCCTACAGGAAAGAAATGATAGTTTTTAATTTTACATAAACTTTATGTGATTCATCTCCAGGATATAACAAATAGAGCCAGTGGCTGAGAATGCCCTGTAATCATAATTTTTCCAAGGAGAATAGAATTGTAAGACTACCAACATGCAAATAATAGTTTAATTAGTTTTACACAGAAAAGAGAAAAACAACTTCTTTCATAGTAAGCTTTATATACACATCATGTGGAAGAAGATAAATGAAGTAAGGGTATGGTTTATCTCAACTCTAATAAAAGTGATATAAAAGGAATATAGGTATATTTTGCTCAAGAAGTTGAAGGGTAGAAGAATATGCCATTCCAAAGTATGTCACTTTGATGTATGGATTACATCCATCTGAAGCAAGTAGAAAAGCAGATGCCAGGGAAATTCTCTGCCCTTCTCCATTTATCTAAAAGCAGTGTGTACATTTCCAAAGTTCTCTTCATCACCTGTCAGCCCAGAAGAACAAATGTTAATAAGTGAAGACAGACTTTAGACCACTTAGACACCACTTAGAGACAGCAGCTGAGGATTCCACATAATATTCCACCAACAAGCTTGTATGTACTCTACTGAATTCCCATAGATTTGCCTCCCCAGAATTTGCTGCCTTTAGAGATTCAAGGTCCTTCCCTTTGTCTTATTGCTTCTCTAAACGTGTTATTTGTTGTAGATGCTGTATAAGCAAATAAGTTCTAAACTACCTTTGAGAGTTACTAATTCCCTGAGAAATATACCTTCAAATAAACTTGTTTTCTCTTGTTCATTTGTCTGTTACAGGAGCCCCAGAAAGTTTTGGAAGCTTACACTTTCTCTACAACCTGTTGAATAGCAATGATATATCATTAAGATTCTTGTTTCAAAATTAGCTAGCATTTGTTGCTCTTAACGCAGAGAAACTAAAGCAGATACCTTAAAAGCAACTGAGGCCAATAGGAGAAGGGGACCAGGAACTAGAGAAAAGGTTAGATCAAAAAGAATTAACCTAGAAGGTAACACCCACGCACAGGAAATCAATGCGAGTCAACTCCCTGTATAGCTATCCTTATCTCAACCAGCAAAAACCCTTGTCCCTTCCTGTTATTGCTTACACTCTCTCTACAACAAAATTAGAAATAAGGGCAAAATAGTTTCTGCTGGGTATTGAGGGGGTGGGGGGGAGAGGATGGGGGCAGAGTGGGTGGTAAGGGAGGGGGTGGGGGCAGGGGGGAGAAATGACCCAAACCTTGTATGCACATATAAATAATAAAAGAAAAAAAAAGATTATTGTTTCATAATAAAAAATCATTTCAGAATCTTGCCAATTTCTATTCAGAGTATCAATCTGCCCATTTATTGAGCTCTGGTTAGATATTGCATTACTCTATTACAAACAAAGAAACAAGCAAATTTTGCCAACCTGATAAATGAAAATGAAATATCATGTTCCAGTTCTGAATAAGATGGTGTAAGCATTCTTACCTACCCTCTCTTTCCCTTAATAACAACTGTACAACATGAGCAAAGTTGGGAGACTATCTGCTGAGTCTGAAAAGTCAATGTTGGCAGGAAGATCAGAGAAGAATACCCAATGTTACCATCAAAGTAGTTGTGAGCTTACCATTTTGTTTTCCTCCAGTATTTACTAGTTTACCTCCAGTATTTACTAGTTTAACATATCTTGAAACCACAAAGTAAGCAATGTGGCATAGGCAGAGAGTTCTAGATGAGCCCTCTGGTTCTGTCCTGAGGAACTGGAAAAGTACTCCTAAAAAAGCAGAGTGTTAATTGTACCTAAATAATTTGAAAAAACAATGGAATATTATTGTCATTTTACTTAATACTAATCAATATATTTCAATTTCTGAGTTTTTCATATTTTAGTAATAGTTATGAAAACAGGATCTTGTCTCACTTAAAAGCATAAAGAGAATGTGCGGATAAATCTAATTCTCTGAAACGTGTAATATCATTGTTCACTTTTAACACAATAAGACATGATCTACTTCACTTACTCACATTTTGCAAGATATTTATTGAGGTATAATTGACAATTGCACAGACTAGAAGCATAGAATTTGATGTCAGACTCAGATATCCACACTCTAAATCACTGTTACAGGAAAGTCGGTTTTTGACCTTAACAGCAATTTCCAATTTCCAAATAAGGAGAGCAGGAGAGTGGGAGAGAGAGGTGAGGAGGAGGGAACGAAATAAGATTTATTGTTTTTTCAAATGAAAAGGAAGACAGAAGAGTCAAATTTCAAAGCTCTGTCACCCCCCCCTTCTGAAAGAAAATGTCTTCCTTTTAAAGAACACCTCGGGGCCCAGGACTCCGCACCACTGGCCTTGATTCTGCAGGGGTGCTGTGCCACATCTCTGAGGCTGTGTGTCATGGATGCCAAACTTGCTCCTTTGGCACTCAAAGAGAGATAAGGAATAGAAGACTGCCCGGTCAAAGGAAGTTAGCCTTGGATTCCACCTTGCAGATAATGTGGGAAAAAAAATACATATATATATTAGTTTAATCAACAAGCAGAGTAAACTGGCCAGCCTGCAAGCTGGCCATACAAAATATTTTCCTTTTGTGGTCCCAGTTACATTTTCCCCACCGACTATTTATTCCTTCCATTTGTATAGAAAAGAGGCACTGCAATCATCTAACTGTCATTTGCCTTTAGTTAATTCGTGGGTACAAGTTAAGTCAGTGCTCCTCAACAAAAGCCGTTTTAAGCCCCTGTTATACCAATACACAAACAAGATAGTGTAAAGATAGATGTATTTCTCCCAGAGCTTTTGAATCTATTTCTCTTATCCCTCTGCTTCCTGTGTCCTCCTCCTTATCCTCAAGTGACCATGGCTTTCCTATTGGATTTCTGCCATTATACTTTTATCTACATTTCCCTGACTATTATATCATAATTATGCAGTTTGTGCTCTTGTGTGTCTGACATCTTTCACTCAGTACGATTAAGATTTTTTCCATGTCATTGTGTGTATCATAGTTTGTTCTTTATTCCTTGAGTCAAGTTTCCTTGAATGGCCATAGGAAGATTTTTTTTGTGCATTGACCAGATGGACAACAAATGGTACATTTAGGTTATTTGCAGCATTCAGTGACTACAAATATTGGTGCTATGAACATATGCTTTCTCATATTTTTATGGACATAAGCTTTCTCTTCTCATGGGTGAACACTAGAATTGAGATAGAATTTCTTTTTGGGAACTGCCAAAGTATTTTGCCAAGACAGTGTACCCACACTTTATGTCCCATCAGCAATGTGTAGAATTTTGGGTCCTCCACATCCACACCATCACCTTGATATGATGAGCCCATTACCTGACTATTCTTATTTTTCTATTTTTTTATTTCCTTGAGGCATAACTTAATGTTGTTTGTTTGAGAGCTTCTCCCAATCATCATCCACCTGTCTTCATCATTGTCTTTATATTCCTTTTGTAGACAGTCTCACTAAGAAGCCCAGTTTAACCTCAGCATCCCAAGGGCTGGGATTACAGCTGTACACTACCATGCCTGGCAATCTTTGCTTCTTTTTTGAATAAGCATTTATTTCTAAAAACTTTCCTCTGAGGATTTTCTTGTTGTATCTCACAAGTCTTGTTTATGTTATGTGATGGTTTTAATTTGTCTAAAGATATTATTTAATTTCCCTTTGATTTTCCTCATTGACTTAGTGGTTGTCAAGGAGCATATTCATTAATTTTCATGAATTTGTGAAATTTTGAGAAAATTTCTTCCATTATTGATGTCTAGTCTGACCACCACTGTGGTCCAAAAACATACTCAATATAATTGCAATCTTTATAAATTTGCTGAGGCTTTTCTTGTGGGCCCATGGAGGGCCTACGCTAGGGAATTGTCCATGTGTACTTGAGAAGAACATGCCTTCTGCTGCTGTTGGATGGAAGGTTATGTACAGAACTATTTGATCCATTGGCCTCAGCTAATCTTGAAGTTCAATGTTTTCTTCTGTGCCTGTATGATCTTTCCATCATTGAAAGGAGGATATTGAGTCTCCTTATTATTGTGTTATGATAATAATGGCATTTACTTTAGCATTTGCTCAATGTTGAGTGCATATTTAATCATAATTGTTATATCCGGTTAGTCTTATTGATGGACTGACCCTACAATCATCATCTAATATCCTATTTACTGTCCTTTTACAGCTTTTCAACTACTCTTGTTCTCTTGGTTTTCATTTCTGTGAAATATCTTGTTCAATCCTTTCATTTTTAGTCAATGTAATCAGAAAGTGAGAAGAGCCTATTTTAGATAGTATTTATCTGAGTATTTTTTTAATTGATACATTCACTTCATGTATTTTTAAGTGAAGCATTTAATTCATTTACATTCAATGTAATTATTGATAGGTATAAAGATGTTATTGAAATTTTGCTAATTGTTTTATGTTGTTTTGTAGATAGTTATCTTTTCTTCCTCTCCTACTGTCTTCCTTTATGGTTTGATGTTTTTCTATAGTGACATGGTTTGAATCTGTTGTTTTGTTTTTGGTGTTCTTGCTACAGATTTTCACAGTGTGGTTAATCAGTCTAACACTGATTACACAAAACAACTGTAAATTTTTCTCCCACACATATTTGACATCAGAATTTATATCACTTACTGGTAAGTATCACTTGACAATTTATTTCAGCTACAGTTCTTATAGTTGTATATTTCTGTCTGTTAACTCATATACTAGGGATAACCTTATTTTAAATGCCACTATCACAGTCTTAGATTACCATGAATATAGTTTTGTATTACTTACACCACTGAGTTTTCTGTATGGCTGAGTTTCACGATATTAGCTTTTTGTGTCAGCCCTAGTGGTGATGAATTCCTTTAGGTTTTGTTTGTCTGAGAAAGGTTTCATTTCTCCCTCATTTCAGAAAATTGGTTTTGCTGGACAAAGTATTCTTAGTTGGCAATTTTGTTCCTTCAGCACTAGAATATATTATTCTACTCTGGCCAGGCCTGAAGTGTTTCTGCTGAGTAATATGCTGACAATTGTATTTAGACATCTTTTATGTGAATTTTTTTTTGTTTGTTTGTTCATTTGTTGCTTTTTGCTGATACTCGGAGCTGAATGCAGGGACTTGCATTTACTTTGCTTTAGTTATTTTCAGATAGGGTCTTGAGTTTGTTTCCAGGCCAACCTAGACTGTGATCCTTCTATTTATGTTCTATTTATGTTTTCCCTGTAAATGGGTTGAAGAATTGCCCACCACTGTACAAGCAATTGGCTGGCCTTCAAATGCAATCCTTCTAATCCTGAATATCTCGGATTACAGGTGTGAGCCACAATACACAGCTATCTGTGACATTTTAAGAAATCTATTGCTGCTTTCAGAATATGTTCTTTGATTTTTGATAGTTTAATAAATATCATGGTAAACTTTTTGTTTTAAACTTTTTAGAAATCCCTATGTTTGCCATATCTGGATATCAGCATCTTTCCATAGATTATGGAAGTTTTTAGCCATATTTTATTAGATATGATTTCTGAACCTATTTTTCCTTCTTCATTTTTTTTGAAGTCACATTCATTTTTTATTAGGATTTATTTTTTGTACAGGGGAAATTCATTGTGACAATTCCAAGTAGGCTTATATTGTACACTGGTTAGATCACCCCCACCACCTCTCCCCCTCAATCCCCTTCCTGCCCCACTTAAAGCAATTGCTAGAGGTTACTTTGTTCTATTTCATGTAAGTATATGAAGTCCATCAACCATGTTCCCTCACCTTAATCTCCTTCATTCACCATCCCCCTCCCACAAGTACCCCCACACATACACACCCTACCTATTTTATAGTCCTGTCTTTTATTATTAATATCTAAGTCAATGTGCAAAGGAGTTTCTCAGTGCATCCCCGCTGTGAGTATACTTTACTTTGGTCTGTTCAACCCCATCTATTGCTCTCCCTTACCCTCTTACCTCCCATACCCTCATTTTCCAACAGCTTTCAATATATATATCCTTATATAACCTACTTTCACAGATGTTATGTTTTATGATATTTTGATGCTTTATCATTCTCTTTTCCTTTCCTTCCTTCCACAAGTTCCATAGAGTAGTTCCACTACAAACAAGTTCTACATATGAGTCTGTGTATAATCATGCTTGTTTTTGTGTATGTGTTTATCTTTGGATGTATCTTCCATCTATGAGAGAAAACATGCAGCCTTTGTCTTTTTGAGCCTGGCTTACTTCATTTAACATGATGTCCTCCAGTTACATCCATTTACCTTCAAACCACATAGTGTCATTCCTTTGCCTGAGTAAAACTTCATTGTGTTTATATACTACATTTTCTTGATCCATTCATCAGTTGTAGGGCATCTGGGTTCCCTAGGAGAGGAAACAATGGATCATATGGCCGTTCCATGTTTAGTTTTCTGAGGAAGCTCCACACTGTTTTCCATAGTGGTTGTACTAATTTGCATTCCCACCAACAGTGTGTAAGTGTTCCTGTTTAGCCATGACCTTGCCAGCATTTGTTGTTGTTTTTTCCCTTGAATATGGCCATTATAACTGGGATGAGATGAAATCTAAATCTAAATGATTTGTATTCTTTTATAGCCAGGGAAATTGAACACTTCATATATTTATTTGCCATTCATATCTTTCCTTTGAGAATTCCCTATTTAATTCATGTGCCCATTTCTTCATTGGGATGTTGATTCTTTGCAGGTTGAGTATTTTGAGATTCTGCATGCTAGTTCCTTAGGGGATAAATAGCTGGCAAAGATTTTCTCCCATTCTGTGAGCAGTCTCTTAAGTCTAGTGATTGTTTCTTTTGCTGTGCAGAAGCTTTTTAGTTTGATGCAGTCCTATTTGTTCATTCTTTCTATTAGATGCTGAACATTTTGAGTTCTATTTAGGAAGTCACTCTCTATACATACATGTTCCAGTGTATTTCCTACTACTTCCTATAGTTGTTTCAAAGTTTCAGGCTTATATTATTTCTTCTCCTTCTAAAATTCTTATTATATATAAATTAGTTTTCTTGATGGTATGCCACTTTCCCACAGACTTTCTTCATTCTTTTTCATTCTCTTTTTTTTTTTGCTCTGCTGATTGTGTATTTTTAATGTTCTGTGTTCAAGCTCAAAGAATTTTATTGCATTTTCTACTTCAGTCATTATATTCTTCACCTCTTACATTCCTTTTTAAATTGTTTTTATTTCTTTGTCAAACATAATTTGTTAATGGTTTTCCAAATTTTATTTAATTTTCAATCCATATGTTCTTTTAGTTACTGAACCTCTTTAAGATGATTATTCTGATTTGTTTATCTATCACTTCATAGATATGCCTGTCTTTATTGTGCAGTGAAGCTTTGTTAATTTCTTTTGTTGTGTCTTGATTTCCCTAGTCTGCAATTAGCCCTTGCTTTTTGCCTTGATTTATGTGACAGGCATCTCCCTCTTTGAGTGTGGTCTCTGGGTAAGGTCTGAGGCTTCTCCTGGAGGTTCTTGCTGATAGAGAGTCAAGACAGATAGCATTTCCCTTTATTTCTGAATGTAAGCAACTCAGCTTTGGGGTAGACTAGGCAGTTACCTGTATCTCTGGTGAGTGTTACCACTGGTAAATACACAGGGCTACTACCAAGATCTGATTGCTTTTGGTTCTACATAATTGCTTTCCTTTTACCTGATCACAAGTATTCTAGATATACCTTTTCTCTCTGTGTTTCCTTTCAGTTTTGATAAGAATGGGCTTCCTAGGAACTGTCCTGAATGATGGAGAAGCTGGATGTTCATCACTATTTTCTTCTCCCTCTGTAGCAAGCATGGTGCCTGGAGAATTCTGTATGGCACTGTGCCAACTTAACAATATGGTGTAATTGACACTGTTTGTCTTACTTTTAAACTATGTGGTTTTTCATTCCAGTTTTTGAACCATGCAGGTAACTCAGGCCTATTTCTAAACTGAAGAGCATTTACCAAAGTATTATCTGTAGTTGCTAGTTCAAGGGCAACAGTGGGGAACAAGAAACTTGAAATTTCTTATTCTGTCCTACTATTGGTTTTCACACTAATTTTTAATATTGATCTTTACACTGTGGTCCTGCTACAATTACTTAACATTAGTAGCTTTCTTTTAAAAAATAAATACTTACTTTTTTCTACCTGGTCATGTTGTCTGAAAATAAAACAACTTTATTTCTCTCTTTCAAGTCCTTCCAATTTTATTTTCTTGCCTTATTGCATTAGCTAGAATTTCATTGTCTCAATGAATAAAAGTTATAAGATTGAAATACTTAAGATGCTCCTGATTTCATGGGAGAAGAATTAAGTAATTCATCAGTATATATTATTTAACAGTGGATTTTTGTATATGACTGGTATGGTTTGAATATGACTTGAATGTATTCTCCAAAGTTGAAATTTAATAGCTGTTGTGAGGTATTAAGAGGGTGGAATTTTAATCAGACTATGGTGTTTAGTTGGACAGCCTTTGGGAGGGAGATACAGTCATCAGTGTAGAGTCCTCATGATTGAGTACTGGTGGCTTTATAAGAAAAGGGAGAGAAACCACAGGACATACAGATATACAGACACACACACACACACACACACACACACACGTTCTCTGTCTTTTGTCATCTGATACCCTTTACTCCCTGAGCACTCTTGTCAACAAGATGGCCTTCACTAGATGTGGCCCCTTGAACTTGGACCTCTAAGACCATAAGCCAAAATAAATTCTTTCTTTTGTTGTTAAAAGTAACCCTATGTGTGATTTGGCAGCAAAATACAAACTAACATAAGGCCTTTGATAAAGATGTCTTTTTTAAGTTTTATTTTGTTTTTTGGTGTGATTGGAGTTTGAATTCAGAGTTTAGCTCATGCAAAGCAGTTATTCTACCACTGGAGCAACACTTCCAGTCCATTTTGCTCTGGTCATTTTGGAGATGGAGTCTCATAAACTATTTGACTGGACTGCCCTCAAACCATGGTTCTCCTAATCTTGGCCTCACAGGTACCTGGGATTACAGGTGTGAGTCACTGGTGCCTGCCTCCTTTCCTAAACTTTTTATTCCTATTTTGCTAAGAGGTTTTTTTAGTATGAAAAGGTATTGGATGTTGTTCAATGTTTTTCAATATTTAATGGAATAATCACATAGATTTTCCTTTTGAATTTTCTAATATTATACATTACATTGGCTGATATTAAATGATAAACCAGCTTTTTATTCCTGTGATAAGTCACACTTGATCAAATATAGTTAACATTTTTATGTATTATTGAGATTGATTTTATTTAAAAAGCTCTAGGATTCTCCTGTATTCAAAAGGAGTATTAATATGCATTTTTCTTTCTTCAAATGTTCTTATCTGTTTGATATCAGGAAAATGACAGCCTTATGATATAAATTGGCAAGGATTCTCTGGAATTTTGTGGAAGAAATTCTGCAAACTTAGTATTATTTCTTCCTTGAATACTTGATAGACTTCATCTGGCCCTCATATTTCTTTGTGGATTTTTTTTCTCCTTTTATTTTATCATTATGGACATTTATTTTAACTATCATTTCTATTTCTTTAATAGATAGAAAGCTACTGAGAGTATGTGTTTCTTATTATAAGCTGTCTGGTAGCTTGTATCTTTCTAGGAATTTATCCATTTCATCTAAATTGTTTAATTCATTATCATACACTTCTTTTCTTTCTTCATTTTTAATAGGATATGTTCATTATACAGTGGGAATTCCTTGTAACAATTCTGAATAGGCTTACAATGGACATTGGTTGAATCACCCTTCTTTATAATATTTGTCACCATTTTTGTTTCTATGATATTAGGGACTGAACCCAGGGCTTTATGCTAGAAAACAATTCTACCACTGAGCAACTTCTTAGCCTTGCTTTTGAGACAAGGCCTCCTTATGTAGATCAAGCTGACCTTAAACTCACTATGTAATCCAGGCTGGCTCTCAAATTTGATCTTCCTGCCTCTGCCTCCCAAGTGCCAAGATTACAGGTAGGGGCCTCCAGCCTGGCTATTACCATCCTTTAGATATTCTCAAAAAGTTGATTTAATTAATTATCACTGTTTTTGCTTCCTTTATAATTGATTTCCATTCAGATTATAATTTATTCATTCTATTATTTCTTTTTCCCTGGCTAGTGTGAGTTTAATTTTCTCTTCTTTTTCTAGTTCATTAAGGAAGAAGCTGAGATCATTGATTTGAGATCTTTAAACTCCTCTTTTGTTAATACTATAATTTTTTTCTAAGGATGAGTTTAGTGTCATTCAATAAATATTGATATAATAGTGTTCATTTTTTATTGAATATAAAACAATACGTGCATTAAATAAAAAATCTTCAGGAGAATTAAAAATATTGCACTTACTTTCTCTGTTACATTAATACTTTCTAAGTAGACAGAGATTTTTCTGGGACATTTGTATTATTTCTACTTTAGTCCAATTGTTGTCCAAGAAAATCTTACATAAATTGAATCCTTTTCAATCCAACAAGGAGGCATATTTTCTGACCTCTGTTTTGGCCTGGGTTGGTAAATGTTCCATTACTATGTCATTGTTTTCAACCATTATTTTCCCCTCATCTCTCTTTTCTTTGTAGAATTCAGTCATGTGGAAATAAGACCACTTTAGGTTGATCTAGTTTGCCTCATTCCTCTTTCTGCATTTCATTTTGGATAATTTCAGCTGAGTTTTTTCTGGACTCTGAACTATTTGTCTTCAAGTTTACTAATCTTTCCTTCTGCAATGTCTAATCTGCTATTAATCCATTTCTGGGCAATTTTATTTTCACCTCAGACTTCATAGATTCCTTCTCTAAAACTTTAACTTCCCTCCAGCTTTCAGGAGTTTAGGTAAGTACACTAAGCAGACTATTTGGGGTTTTGTTTTGCTTTTTGTTTTGTTTTGTTTTGTTGGTGCTATAACATTTGAAGCTTTGTTCACTCTGATTTTTCCTGTAATTGATTCATGAATGACCAGAGTAATCATCTTTCTGGAATATGGACATGGCTCAAGCAATAGAGCACTTGCCCAGTAAGCAGAGGCCCTGAGTTCAAATCCTAGTACCACCAAAAAAAAAATTGCTAAACTATCTTTGTTCCATGGGGATATGGAAAGGAAATAATAAACCTATAAAAACTAATGAATAAAACATGTAACAAGGACCAGGCATGGTGGTGTGTGCCTGTAACCCTAAGTACTTGGGTGGTAGAGATTGGAAGGATCTTGGTTTGAGACCAGTGTAAGCAAAAAGTCAGTAAGGCTCCATCTCAACAATGATCTAGGCCTGGTGGTACACAGCTGTGGTACTAGGTATCCATAAAAAAACAGACAGAAGTATCACAGTCTCAGAAATACCCTGGGCAGAAACATGAGACTCTATCTGAAAAGCTAAAGTTAAGAGGGCAAAAGGTGTGAATCAACTGGTAGAGCCCCTGCCTAGAAAGCATGAGGTGGTAGGTTCAAATCCAAGTACTGCCAAAGAAGAGAGAGAAAAAAAAATGGAACAGATTGTGAATTTCCAGGTCTAGTAACTCCAGCTTTAATTAACATTGACATGAATAAATCCATATGTCCACATTTGTAGGAATACAGAGTATAATGTGTGAATTCTTCCAATTTCATGAGTCACTTGGGTATAACTAAAGCTCTGTTTATATGCTATTTTGAAGATACAAGAATTTATTTGTACCAATTCTAAAGTTTTAAATATTATACTGTTAGTAAAATATCATTAATAACAATGAAGAAAGGTTATATTTCAGGAATTGAAAAATTGTGAAATGAAATTCCTCAGTCAATCCTGTACGTCAAATCATACTTTTTCATACATGGTATGCATTCTTTATGTTGGTTTTTTTCCCTCCTTTCCCAAGCAAATCAATGTAACTTAGGTTTTTTTGTCATTATATTGACACAGGTTTTGAATACATCAGGCTCTTGTCCAGGGCAGATAAGGAATGACAAGCCCAGACAACCAGTGAAATTTATTGGAATAAAGAAAGACAGGACACCCACAGGTGGGACTCAGAAAGACTGAGCCATGGCAGCTGTGTGTATAAAAGCTTTTATCTAGTTTTTTGCATCCAATGTGGGGCAGACCTTTCAAGTCCCTGTGTACAGCTCTCTGATAGGTGGCCAGCTTATTTTTCCTTATAGGAGTTTGATCAGATTTTTCTTTCCTCCCCTCAATGGTCCCTTGTCCTGGGCCAACTTCTAAATTAGTTATTTACTTAAGTTGACCCACTCTTTACTTAAGAGTAATCTATGTCTTAAATGTGGGCTAGGTCTGGCTCTGAGAGTGTATGTAACAAGACAATAGCCCAAACCAAGGAGTTGGGTAGAGTAGAGGTTAGGAATTTCAGAGACTCTCAATCAGTTAGAACAGGAACTGGTAGTTTATATAAGTAATCTCTCTCTTATTTAATAAGACAATGACCCTAAACCCAGGAGATCATTCTAGAGGCCAAACAAACCCAAAACATTAGCAAACATTCCAACATTAAAGCCTAACCCCATCTTTCTCTCTCTTGAAGCTATCTGCCCCCAATATGGTGAAAGTGCATCCTTTCCCTATTATTTTTATTATAATCTTTGTGTCTTGCTTGTATTCTTTTCCTACAACACACTTCTTGGTAACATACTTGCTGACTTTAATCACTCCTTTATAGCTCCCCACCCTAACTGCCTGAGATTAAGCTAGCTCCTAATAATATGAACCCATATCACCAACACTATTTTGACTATTTTGACCTCACCTCTGCATATACTCAATAGATCGGTCACCAAAAGAAAATTAAATCTGTTTCTGTCCATATTCACTGACTTCAGCCCAGACAGTGCCACCATTAACACATCTATTCTAATATAGAAAAATTGCCTCCTGATTTCTATCCTTCACTTTTTCCTCCTCATATCCATTCTTGAGAGCATCCAAAGTGATATTTAGACAATGAAAGAATCCTTTCAATAACTTTCCATTTTTCTGGTAAAATAATTCAACCTCTTAAATTTATAAGACCTTGAAATAATCTGATTTCTTACTACTTTATTCTCACATTGTATCATTCTGTCTAATTTATATCTATGTGGTTTTCTTTCCATTCTCCTAGAAACCAGTCTTGCACTTGTCCTTAGATCTTTCATTTCCTTCAGGACATGAGTGAGATATACTTTCTCCAAAAATCTCCTGGGTCTCCCAATCTAACCAGTAAATAATATATTAGATGATTTTTTTCACCTTCAGTAATCATCATAATTTGTAATTATGTATTGAGATGTTTATTTATTTAATCATTTTCTCTCTAATCATTTTGTGTATTATAATTTCTTTGATAAATATATATTCAGTGTTTGTGCATTGCCTAGCACATTGTAAGTACTCCAAATATACATTTAATGTATGAACAAACCCAAGAAATAGTAGTTGTGTTTTTTCTTGTCCTACAAGCCACAGTGCAATAGAGTGATGAAATGCAAAGAATCCAAATCTGTATTCTGCATCTGGCTTCATCATTTGCAAGCCACACTACTGTTTTAAAATATAGGGTATTTCTGCTGGGTATTGGAGGGGGGAGAGGGAGGGGGCGGAGTGGGTGGTAAAGGAGGGGGTGGGGGCAGGGGGGAGAAATGAACCAAGCCTTGTATGCACATATGAATAATAAAAGAAAAAGGAAAAAAAATAAACATAAAAGAAAAATAAAATATAGGGTATTGATAGAAAATCTGAGTTACAAGGAATATCACAAGGTTAGTAGAGAGCTACCATCAAAAAGACAGCTTGCTAAGAGAACAGGGCACAATATACCACAGAGAGTCACACTGGGAACTCTAGGACCAGAAGGAGGCAGAGGGAACAGAGGCAGGAGGCTAGAGAAAAATAGGCACGACACTTTATTATAGCTTTTGCAAGAAAGAGTAGGCAAAGCAGGATATACAGGCCTAGAATTGGTTAGTTTGAACAATTTCAGCAGAACATGGGGCATAGGAGATGTCTTTGGTTTCTGTTCCCTGGTCCTGGAGTAATTAATGGAGGTAAATATTGGTCCAGAGTATGAGAACTCAATAAAGTAGGTGGTTGAGACGAGGTCTAGATTGGATGAAATGTATCTGAAATGCGTCTTCATGGATGAATTTATTACTGTCTCCAGGAATTGGCTATACCTGAAAGGGGAAGTCCTTTTGTATAACCAAGAATCAGAAGTCCAAACATCTACAGAAATGAAAGACATGGATAAAACTCTTACTTTAATGCTAAGTCCCTTCTCATTAATGAACCTCAGACTTCATGCCTGAAAAATGGAGATAATTATTACTATGTTTTTTAATGTACTTCAGAAAATTGGCAAATGACAGATGTGAAGACACTTGGAAATCATTAAATCCTCATATGAAGAACCTTACTCTTTTATAAAGCATAAGAGCTGGTTTTCTTTCACGCCAATGATGTATTTGTAGCTATTTATTCCATTTTCTCTCATCCATTTGTGGAACTAATGGCCTGATTATGTGAGACAATTGTCTAGAGAAGGAAGAACGAGGTCAGTGTGAAGCCAGGGAAGAGGGTAGTACTAATAGTCCTGGTCTCATTAGCATCTCACTCTGAACTTCAGAATTCAGCAGCTGCTATCACATCTCTAGGACATGAGTGAGGGAATATATATACCTATGTATAATTATTTGAAAGGATTTATTTATTCATTGGGGAAACACATTTCCTTAATTTTTTATTATTTTTTATTCATTTATTCATATGTGCACACATTGTTTGGACCACATTTCCCCCACCCTGCACTCCACACCCCTTCCCCTACCCCCCACCCCCCTCACTTCCAGGCAGAACATGTTCAGTCCTTTTCTCCAATTTTGTTGAAGAGAAGACATAAGCAATAATAAGAAAGATAAAGTGTTTTTGCTAGTTGAGATAAGGATAGCTATACAGAGAGATTCCTAGCATTGCTTCTATGCACAAATGTATTACATCCCAAATTGATTCATCTCTACCAGACATTTTCACTAGTTCCTGATAACCTTCCCATATTGACCTCTGTCATTTTGAGGTTACTGTATTAGCTCCTCTACAGTGGGGACATCAAACATTTTCAAGTTTGGGGTTTCCTATCTATCCCAATTCCCCCCATATGTGCTCTCCCCTTAGCATGTGACAAAAGTCCAAAAACATTGCTGCCTTTCCCCTAGATCTAAAGTCTGCATATGAGGGAGAACATGCAATTTTTGGTCTTCTGAGCCTGGTTAACCTCACTCAGAATCATGTTCTCCAGTTCCATCTATTTACTTGCGAGTTATAAGATTTCATTCTTCTTCATGGCTGAGTAAAATTCCATTGTGAGCCAGTAGTGGGGCATCTTGGCTGTTTCCATAACTTGGCTATTGTGAATAGTGCTCCAATGAACATGGGTGTGCAAGTGCCTCTGGAATAACCTATGTTACATTCCTTTGGGTATATCCCCAGGACTGGGATTGCTGGATCATATGGCAGATCTATGTTTAGATTTTTAAGAAGCCTTATATTGTTTTCCAGAGTGGTTGCACTAGCTTGCATTCCCACCAGCAGTGCACGAGTGTCCCTTTTTCCCCACATCCTCACTAACACCTGTTGGTGGTGGTGTTTTTGATGATAGCTACTCTAACAGAGGTAAGTGGAATCTTAGTGTGGTTTTGATTTGCATTTCCTTTATGGCTAGAGATGGTGAGCATTTTTTCATGCGTGTTTTGGTCATTTGAATTTCTTCTTTTGAGAAAATTCTGTTTAGTTCAGTTGCCCATTTCTTTATTGGTTCATTGTCTTTAGGAGAGTTTAGTTTTTTGAGTTCCCTGTATATTCTCATTATCAGTCCTATGTATAGCTGGCAAATATTTTCTCCCATTCTGTGGGTGGTCTCTTCAGTTTACAGACCATTTCTTTTCCTGTGCAGAAGCTTTTTAATTTTATATAGTCCCAGTTGAACATCCTTTCTCTTAGTTATTGAGTTGTTGGGGTTCTATTCAGGAAGTCCCTGCCTATACCTATTACTTTCAGAGTATTCCCTGCTCTTTCCTGTACTAACTTCAGATTTATGGGTCTGATATTAAGGTCCTTGATCCATTTTGAGTTAATACTAGTACAGGGTGATAAACATGAATCTAGTTTCAGTTTTTTGCAGACAGATAACCACTTTTCCCAGCCTCATTTGGTAAAGAGGCTGTCTTTTCTCCATTGTATATTTTTGGGGACTTTGTCAAAAACAAGGTGGGTATAGTTGTGTGGATTCATATCTGGGTCCTCTATTCTGTTCCACTGGTCTTCATGTCTGTTTCTGTCCCAGTACCATGCTGTTTCTATTGCTATTTCTTTGTAATATACTTTGAAGTCAGGTATTGTGATGTCTCCAGCATTGATTTTTTTGCTGAGTATTGCCTTGGCTATTCGTGGTCTCTTGTGTTTCCAAATGAACTTTAGGGTAGATTTTTCAATGTCTGTGATGAATGTCATTGGAATTTTGATGGGAATTGCATTAAATATGTAGATTGCTTTTGGTAGTATAGCCATTTTTACCATGTTGATTCTACCAATCCATGAGCATGGGAGCTCTTTCCACCTTCTGTAGTCTTCCTTGATCTCTTTCTTCAGGGGTTTGTAGTTCTCCATGTAGAGGTCATTCACATCCTTTCTTAAGTTTACTCCTAGGTATTTGATTTATTTTGAGGTTATTGTAAATGGAATTGTTTTCATCATATATTCCTTCTCAGTTTGTTCGTTGTTGGTGTATAGAAATACTAATGATTTTTGTAAGTTGATTTTGTATCCTGCCATCTCACTGCAGCTGTTTATGGTGTCTTGGAGTTTGGGGGTGGAGTCTTTTGGGTCTTTAAGATATAGGATCATGTCGTCTGCAAATAGGGATATTTTGACAGTTTTTTACCAATTTGCATTCCTTTTATTTCTTCTTCTTGCCTAATTGCTCTGGCTAGGAATTCCAGTACTATGTTGAATAGGAGTGGGGATAGTGAGCACCCTTGTCTCGTTCCTGATTTTAAGGGAAATAATTTCAGTTTTTCTCCATTAAGTATGATGTTAGCTGTAGGTTTGTCATATATAGCCTTTACAATGTTGAGGTACTTTCCTTCTATCCCTAGTTTTCTTAGAGATTTTATCATGAAGTGGTGTTGGATCTTGCTGAAGGCTTTTTCTGCATCTATTGAGATGATCAAGTGGTTTTTTGTCTTTGCATCTATTAATATTACTTTTATAGATTTGCATATGTTGAACCACTCCTGCATCCCTAGGATGAAGCCGACTAGGTAGTGGTAAATGATCTTTCTGATATGTTGTTGGATTCAGTTTGCCATTTTATTGTCAGTTTTTGTATGCATGTTCCTTAAGGAGATTGGCCTGTAGTTCTCATTTTTAGAGGTGTCTTTGTCTGGTTATGGGATGAGTGTAATACTGGCTGCATAAAATGAGTTAGGCAGTGTTCCTTCCCTTTCTATTTTGTGGAAATGTGTAAGAAGATTTGGTATTAGTTCTTCTTTAAAGGTCTGATAGAATTCAGCAGAGAATCCATCAGGTCCTGTACTTTTCTTTTAGGGGAGACTTTTTATTGCTACTTCAATTTCATTTTGCATTATAGATCTATTCAGGTGATTGATATCCTCTTGGTTCAATTTTGTATGGTGATAAGTATCTAGAAATTTTTCCATTTCTTCAAGATTTTCAAATTTATTAGAATATAGGTTCTCAAAATAGTTTCTGATAATTTCCTGGATTTCCATGGTATTTGTTGTTATCTTCCCTTTTGCATTTCTGATTTTACTGATTTGGGTTTTTTTTTCTGTCCTCATTTTAGTCAGGTTTGCCAGGGGTCTGTCAATCTTGTTTATTATTTCAAAGAACCAGCTTTTTCTTTCATTGATTCTTTGTACTTTTTTTTGTTTGTTTGTTCTTATTTCATTAATTTCAGGCCTCATTTTTATTATTTCTCTCCTTCTACTTGTTTTGGGATTTGATTGTTATTTTTCTAGGAGTTTGAGATTTAGCATTAAATCATTGATTTGAGATTTTTCTGTCCTTTTAATATATGCATTCATGGTTATAAACTTTCCTCTTAGAACTGCCTTTGCTGTGTCCCATAGGTTCCAGTAGGTCATGTTTTTATTTTCATTAACTTCCAGCAATCTTTTAATTTCCTCTTTTATTTCATCAATAACCCATTGATCATTAAGCAATGTATTCTTCAGCTTCCAATTGTTTGCATGGTTTTTACTGCTGTTTTTGTTGTTGATTTCTAGTTTTAAGGCATTGTGGCCAGATAGAATGCATGAGATTATTTCCATTTTCTTATATTTGCTGAGGCTTGTTTTGAGTCCTAAGATATGATCAATTTTGGAGAAGGTTTCATGGGCTGCTGAGAAGAATGTATATTGTGCAGAGGTTGGATGAAATATTCTGTAGACATCAACTAGGTCCATTGGATCTATGGTGTGATTTAGTTGTACAATTTCTTTATTGATTTTTTATTTGGATGACCTATCTATTGGTGATAGGGGGGTATTAAAGTCTCCCACTACCCACTGTGTTGGAGTTTTTATGCTTTTAGGTCCTTCAGAGTGTGTTTGATGAAATTGGGTGCATTGACATTGGCTGCATATTGGTTGATAATTGTTATTTCCTTTTGGTGTATTTCACCCTTTATTAGTATGGAGTGCCCTTCTTTAACTCATTTGATCAATGTAAGTTTGAAGTCCACTTTGTCCAATATATGTCTTGCTACTCCTGCCTGTTTTTGGGTGGCCACTCATTTAGTAAATCTTCTTCCAGCCTTTCACCCTAAGCCACTGCTTGTTTCTGCAATGAGGTGGGTCACCTATAAACAACAGAATGTTGTATCTTCCTTTTTAGTCCAGTTTGCTAGATGGTGTCTTTTGATGGGGGAGTTAAGTCCATCAACATTCAGTGTTAGTATTGATAGGTATGTGGTCATTCCTGTCATTTAGTTGTTTTTGTTGTTTAGGGGTTTGATTGTGTGCAGCGGAATCAGTGTTACTCTTGGAATCCTTTCTTTTCATCTCCTGTGGTTTGGTACTGCCTGTCCTCTCATGGTTTTGTTTGCTTTCATTTTCTCTGTGCAGAATTCCTTGAAGAATCTTTTGTAGTGGTGGCTTTGTGGTTATATATTGTTTTATTTTCTGCTTATCATTGAAGACTTTTATTGCTCCATCTATTTTGAATGATAGTTTTGCTGGGTAGAATATCCTAGGGTTGAAGTTATTTTTATTCATTGCCTGGAATACCTCACTCCATAGCCTTCTTGCTTTTAAGGTTTCCATTCAGAAATCTGCTGTGATTTTGATGCATTTACCTTTGTATGTTATTTATTTTTTTCTCTCTTACAACCTTCAATATTCTTTCTCTATTCTCTGTGCCTGTTGTTTTAATGGTAAAATGTGGAGTAGTTCTATTTTGTTCAAGTCTGTTTGGTATCCTGGAGGCTTCCTGTATCTGAATGGGCATAGATTTCTCTAGATTTGGGAAATTTTCTGTTATTATTTTGTTGAATATATTATGAATCCCTTTTGCTTGCACCTCTTCTTCTTCAATGCCCGTGATTCTCAGGTTTGGTCTTTTGATGGACTCGGTGAGTTCTTGCATATTCCTTGCATAGGTCTTGAGTTTTTTGACTAATAGCTCTTTACTTTTTCCTTTAATTTCCATTTTATATTCAAGTTCTGAGATTCTGTCTTCTGCTGGAGTGGGCTTCCATTGTGCTTTATATTTCCGTTTCATTCTTTTTCCTGAGGTTTTCCATATCATAGGTCACTTCCTCTTTAATATTGTCAATTTTTGTCTTTAATTCATTAATCTATTTATAGTGTTCTCTGTTTCACTTTGGTGTTTATTTAGGGCTCCTATGAGTTCATTTATTTGCTTCTGTGTCTTCTTATATTTTTTATTTTTGGTGTCTTGGAATTTCTTGAGTGCTTTATGTACGTTTTGGTTGACGGTGTCTAATAACATCTCCATGAAATTCTCAGTGAATACTTGCAGGATTTCTTCTTTTAGAATGTTCTTGTGTACATCATTGGGATCCTTGGCATACTTTATGTTTGTTTTGTTGGAGTCTGGAAATGGGTATCCATTTTCTTCATTTCCCTCTGAATCCTGTATTAAATTATTTTTAGGGGTTAAATAATTTCCATCCTTTTTTCATCTTCCCATCAGTCCACTTGGTACTGTGCAACTATGTTCTTGATAGGCTATTGGTGGTTTCAGTCACCTGTTTTCTTTACCTTGGGTAAATTTTGTTTTGTGGGTGTTTTGGATTTTTAGCTTAGTGAATGTATGCTATTTCTGTCCCTCGTCTGGGTGTAATTTAACTAGTATTAACTAACTCACAATAGTAAAACTAACAAAACAAAACAAATAAACAAAAAACCAAAAACATAGAAAAAAAAAAGAAATCATCAGGGAGAAATGGGCAAACACACATAAACAAACAAAAAACAAAACAAACAAAAACCAAACAAGCACTCAAAAAATTCCAGGTTCAGGAACATTAGAATTTCAGTTTAGTAGTTCTGGTGTTACTGCTTCAGCATCCAGTCTTGGTGTTAGTATTTCAGCAGAGGCTCTGTCTTAGAGTCACCAGGTGGTTGGGGAGTCTTGCCGGTTTTATTTTTTCTGTCTTTCAGTAGCAGCTGCTTAGTCAGCTCCTCCCTCAGTGAGGGGTGGCTTGTCCTCAGGTTCCAGAGATCAGCTCTATAGGCCACCAGCCATCCTGCTTTGGAGTTAGGTTTTTCTGTGTTGGTTTACTGGGGGCTTGTTTCTTTGCCTGGTCCCCATTCTCTAAGGCAAGGTCAGTGATCCATTGGCTGGTCCCCTGCTGTCAGCATGTTGTGATGGTTTGCTGATTGTTTTTCAATTTTGCAGTGTTGTTTGACATTGAATGTTGCTCACTGGCTCAGGAGATGAGCTCTGTGGACTGCTACCTCCTTTATTTCAGTCAGCAGTTTATTACCTGCCCACTCACTATCAGCACTTCTGCCTTTCCAGCCATTTGTTTACTGAAAGATTGTGCAGAGATCAGCTTCTTGTCCCTCCCCCTTCTCTGGTGCACTTTCAACACCCTAACCCCTTTGCTGTGTGTTAGTTTTCAATTCCTTGTTTATTAAGTTTTTTGTGTTTTTGCTTTGTTTTGTTTTTTTGCAAAAAAATAGGGGTTCAGTCTGCCCAAGGGGTTATGCTGGTTTATCCCAGGGGTAGCTAGGGAAATACTGCATGACACTTGGTGCTCACCTGTTTTTCTGCTGAATGTCTCCCAAGCAGGTTTGGAGCTGGCATCTGACAGCGTGGGAGCCCTCCTGTTATCTCAATGTAACGTGACATGGAGAAGCTTGGTACAGGCTAGGGGTTCAGGGTGTCAATGTTTTGATTCTTTTTGGTGCTTTTTTTCTGTCAATTGTGGCTTCAGAATCTCAGCAAGATTTTTGATTTATGGAGCTTACACTGTCTGCTTCTGCACCCTAGTCACCATCTTGGATCCTGTCAGGAAAGCACATTTTAAAAAGTCAATGAAAGTTTTAAAAAAGGTGGAAATATTGGTAGAAGATTTTTCTAATTCTTTGAAGCTATACAATGTATCAAAATAATTAATGTAAACTTGACAATGTTGTAAATATTTCTATTAAAAATTATATGAGAGGATTCCAAGATGGTGGCTAGGGGGAGGAAGCAGAAAGCAAGCCTCCTATAGTGAAATCTTGGAGAGATGCTGAAGACACATTTTTCAGGCTTAATCACTGAGAAAAGGCATAACTTTGACCCCTCCACACCTCCAGCCAGAGCAGAGAAACTCCACTTCATGTTAAACAGAAAAACAAGGAGGGCCCCCCAGGCCGCCAGTCGACTTGGGAAGATATGAACCAGGTGAGCTTTGCGGTACCGCGGTACTCCCACAGACAAGCCTGGGCCAGAGCAGCATAGCCCCCTGGACAGACTGACCTCCACCTGGGGAAAAAAAGAGAAACTGAGTAATAAGCAATAAGAACAAATAAGACAAGCAGGAAAGAGAGTGTGGTGTTCTGAGTGCTGAAGATTGGGGGAAGGGAATCCTTCCCAGGACTGTAAATAAACAAGTCGGGCAGACCAGAGAGGCTCCGGCAGGAGCAGGGGTGTGCGCCCAGCAACCAGGAGCCAGAAAGCTTGTGAGAGTGGCTGAGGGAGGAAAACTCCACAGGAGAGGAGGGAAGACCCACTTCCCATGTGAGCTGTAAATAAACATGGCGGCTGCAGGAGCAGCAGCACCGCCCAGTAATCAGGAGCAGGAAAGCTTGTGAAAGCGGAGATGGGAGGAGAACTGCACAGGAGAGGGGGGAAAACACACCTCCCACATGAACTGTAAATAAACACGCAGGCCTGAGAACGCGGGTGCAGTGTCACCATTCCCACTGCTTGGAAAGGGGCAAGCTTGTAGCAGAGGCTCACGCACAGGAGAAATCTGAGCAAACAAAGCCTGCAGGGCCAGATGAGTGCTAAGCTCACCCCAGAGATCTGCATAAATAATGCCTCCAGCAACAGCAGGCTGACAGCAGCATGTAGGCAAGCCACAGTTCCAGATACCATTCTCAGAACTGTCTCCAGACTCTTTTTTTTTTCTTTGTCTCCCTACTTTTGATGAGAGAACAACTGAATTACACCTGCAAGTGGAAAAACTTACTGAAACTGTATTGCATTTGAACTTGGGACACTTGGTGGGGTTTTTTTTGTGCAGGTGTGTGTAGTTTTGTTCTACTTTATGCATCCCCCTTGATGAGACAACTACAGAACAACATCTGAGGCACCATCTCCAGGATTGGAGACTGAGAATTCACTGCATTTGAACTCTGAGGTTTTTTGGTTTTTTTTAATTTTCTATTTTTTCATTTTATTTTAATACATTTTTATAAATAGATTTTTCTTTCATTTACTTGTTTTTAATTTTTATTCCTACCTTTTTTTATTTTTGATTTTCAATCCTCTCTCTGTCTCTCTAATGTCTGTTCAGCTTACTGTCAATTAGTACACTAAAGCTCCCTGTTTATACCTTTGAAATCTTCTCTGATACCTTGTTCTGTTTTCTCCCTCCAGTCTGTGTATTTGTTTTTCCCATTTCTTTAACTTCTTGCTTTCCATCTCAGCTCATCCTTCCATTCAAAATATTACCATTGTTATTATTGCAAGCTAGAAAATACTTAATTGCACACAGTACAGGGACAGTAACAACACAAAAGACAATGATGGGAAGACAGAAAAACAGGGAAACCAGTTTCCCCACAGCAAAAAATTAGTACAGGAACCAGAGGGGAATGAAGAGAACAGAAACTCAGATCCAGACTCCAACAAAATGAAGATAAACTATGCCAAAGGACCCAATGAAGCCCACAAGAATAATTTAAAAGAAGACATACTACAGGTACTCAGTGAGAATTTTATAGAGATGATACCGGATAGGGTCAACCAAAATGTTCAGGAGACACTCAAGAAATTCCAAGACAACAAAAATAGAGAATTTGAAAAAGCAAAAGAAGAAATAAAGGAAACCATAGAAGCACTGTATAAACACCAAAGTGAAAGAGAGAACACAATGAATAAACAGATAAATGAACTCAGGACAAAAATAGACAACATTAAAGAGGAAAACTGCCAGGATATGGAAAACCTCAGAAAAAAGAATGAAACAGAACTGCAAAACAAAATGGAAGGCGAATCCAGCAGAATAGAACAAACAGAAGACAGAATCTCAGAACTTGAAGATCAAATGGTAATTAAAGGAAAAACCGAAGAACTATTAATTAAACAACTCAAGACCTGTGAAAAGAAAATGCAAGAACTCACCGACTCCATCAAAAGACAAAACTTGAGAATCATGGGCATTGAAGAAGGAGAAGAGGTGCAAGCGAAGGGATTGCACAACATATTTAACAAAACAATAACGGAAATTTTCCCAAATCTAGAGAAAGATATACCCATACAGATGCAAGAGGCCTCCAGGACACCAAACAGACCAGATCAAAATAGAACTACTCCACGACATATCATCATTAAAACAACAAGTTCAGAAACTAAGGAAAGAATATTGAAGGCTGTAAGAGAGAAAAAACAAATAACATACAAAGGTAAACCCATCAAAATCACAGCAGACTTCTCAACAGAAACATTAAAAGCAAGAAGAGCATGGGGTGAGATCTTTCAGGCACTGAATGAAAATAACTTCAACCCCAGGATACTCTACCCAGCAAAACTATCATTCAAAATAGATGGAGCAATAAAAGTCTTCCATGATAAGCAGAAACTAAAACAATATGTGACCACAAAGCCACTACTACAAAAGATTCTGCAAGGGATTCTGCACACAGAAGGTGACACACAACTTAACCATGAAAAGGCAGGCAGCACCAAACCACAGAAAAAGAAAAAGCAAGAAAGTAGAGGGTAACCTCAACTTAGGTACACACAATAAAACCTTCAAACAACTAAGACGACTAAATGACAGGAATCACCACATACCTACTAGTATTAATGCTTAATGTTAACGGACTTAATTCACCCATCAAAAGGCACCGCTTAACTAAATGGATTAAAAAGAAAGATCCAACAATTTGTTGCTTACAGGAGATCCATCTCACTGACAGAAATAAGCATAGGCTTAGGATGAAAGGCTGGAAGAAGATTTACCAACCAAATGGCCCCCAAAACCAGGCAGGAGTAGCAATACTTATCTCTGACAAAGTAGACTTCAAACCTACATTGATCAAACAAGATAAAGAAGGACATTCCATACTAATAAAAGGGGAAATAGACCAAAGGAAATAATAATTATAAACCTGTATGCACCCAATGTCAACGCACCCAATTTCATCAAACATACCCTGAAAGACCTAAAAGCATATATAAACGCCAACACAGTGGTTGTGGCACCCCATTATCATCAATAGATAGGTCATCCAAACAAAAAATCATTAAAGAAATCCAAGATCTAAAATATGCAATAGATCAAATGGACCTAGTAGAAGTCTACAGAACATTTCATCCAACTTCTACACAATATACATTCTTCTCAGCAGCCCATGGAACCTTCTCCAAAATAGATCATATCCTAGGGCACAAAGCAAGCCTCAGCAAATATAAGAAAATAGAAATAATACCGTGCATACTATCTGACCACAATGCAGTAAAAGTAGAACTCAACAACAAAAGTAAAGAAAAAAAACATGCAAACAGCTGGAAACTAAATAACTCATTACTTAATGAAGAATGGATCATCAATGTAATAAAAGAGGAAATTAAAAAGTTCCTAGAAGTCAATGAAAATGAAAACACAACCTACCGGAACCTATGGGACACAGCTAAGGCAGTCTTGAGAGGAAAGTTTATAGCCATGAGTGCATATATTAAAAAGATTGAAAGCTCCCAAATCAATGACCTAGTGATACATCTCAAACTACTAGAAAAACAAAAACAAGCAAATCCCAAAACAAATAGAAGGAGAGAAATAATAAAAATAAGAGCTGAAATCAACGAAACAGAAACCAAAAAAACCATACAAAGAATTAATGAAACAAAAAGTTGGTTCTTTGAAAAAATAAACAAGATCAATAGACCCCTGGCAAACCTGACTAAAATGAGGAGAGAAAAAACCTAAATTAGTAGAATTAGGAATGCAAAAGGGGAGATAACAACAAACACCATGGAAGTCCAGGAAATCATCAGAGACTCCTTTGAGAACCTATATTCAAATAAATTTGAAAATCTAAAAGAAATGGACAGATTTCTAGATACATATGATCATCCAAAACTGAACCAAGAGGAAATTAATCACCTGAACAGACCTATAACACAAAATGAAATTGAAGCAGCAATCAAGAGTCTCCCCAAAAAGAAAAGTCCAGGACCTGATGGATTCTCTGTTGAATTCTATCAGACCTTTAAAGAAGAACTGATACCAACCCTCCTTAAACTGTTCCATGAAATAGAAAGGGAAGGAAAACTGCCAAACACATTTTATGAAGCCAGTATTACACTTATCCCAAAACCAGGCAAAGACACCTCCAAAAAAGAGAACTATAGGCCAATCTCCTTAATGAACATTGATGCAAAAATCCTCAACAAAATAATGGCAAACCGAATTCAGCAACACATCAAAAAGATCATTCACCACGACCAAGTAGGCTTCATCCCAGGGATACAGGGGTGGTTCAACATACGAAAATCAATAAACGTAATAAATCACATTAACAGAAGCAAAGACAAAAGCCACTTGATCATCTCAATAGATGCAGAAAAAGCCTTTGATAAGATCCAACACCATTTCATGATAAAAGCTCTAAGAAAACTAGGAATAGAAGGAAAGTTCCTCAACATTATAAAAGCTATATATGACAAACCTACAGTCAGCATTATACTTAATGGAGAAAAATTAAAACCATTCCCTCTAAAATCAGGAACCAGACAAGAATGCCCACTATCTCCACTCCTATTCAACATAGTACTGGAATTCCTAGCCAGAGCAATTAGGCAAGAAGAAGGAATAAAAGGAATACAAATAGGTAAAGAAATTGTCAAAATATCCCTATTTGCAGATGACATGATCCTATACCTTAAAGACCCAAAAAACTCTACTCAGAAGCTTCTAGACATCATCAATAGCTATAGCAAGGTAGCAGGATATAAAATCAACATAGAAAAATCATTAGCATTTCTATACACTAACAATGAGCAAACGGAAAAAGAATGTATGAAAACAATTCCATTTACAATAGCCTCAAACAGAATCAAATACCTAGGTGTAAACCTAACAAAAGATGTGAAAGACCTCTACAAGGAAAACTATACACTTCTGAAGAAAGAGATTGAGGAAGACTATAGAAAGTGGAGAGATCTCCCATGCTCATGGATTGGTAGAATCAACATAGTAAAAATGTCAATACTCCCCAAAGTAATCTACATGTTTAATGCAATTCCCATCAAAATTCCAATGACATTCATTAAAGAGATTGAAAAATCTACTGTTAAATTTATATGGAAACACAAGAGGCCACGAATAGCCAAGGCAATACTCAGTCAAAAGAACAATGCAGGAGGTATCACAATACCTGACTTCAAACTATATTACAAAGCAATAACAATAAAAACAGCATGGTACTGGCACAAAAACAGACATGAAGACCAGTGGAACTGAATAGAGGATCCAGATATGAAGCCACACAACTATAAGCAACTTATCTTTGACAAAGGAGCTAAAAATATATGATGGAGAAATAGCAGCCTCTTCAACAAAAACTGCTGGGAAAACTGGTTAGCAGTCTGCAAAAAACTGAAACTAGATCCATGTATATCACCCTATACCAAGATTAACTCAAAATGGATCAAGGATCTTAATATCAGACCCCAAACTCTTAAGTTGATACAAGAAAGAGTAGGAAATACTCTGGAGTTAGTAGGTATAGGTAAGAACTTTCTCAATGAAACCCCAGCAGCACAGCAACTAAGAGATAGCATAGATAAATGGGACCTCATAAAACTAAAAAGCTTCTGCTCATCAAAAGAAATGGTCTCTAAACTGAAGAGAACACCCACAGAGTGGGAGAAAATATTTGCCAACTATACATCAGACAAAGGACTGATAACCAGAATATACAGGGAACTTAAAAAACTAAATTCTCCCAAAACTAAGGAACCAATAAAGAAATGGGCACATGAACTCAACAGAACTTTCTCAAAAGAAGAAATTCAAATGGCCAGAAAACACCTGAAAAAATGCTCACCATCTCTAGCAATAAAGGAAATGCAAATTAAAACCACGCTAAGATTCCACCTCACCCCTGTTAGAATAGCCATCATCAGCAACACCACCACAACAGGTGTTGGCGAGGATGCAGGGAAAAAGGAACCCTCTTACACTGTTGGTGGGAATGTAGACTAGTACAATCACTCTGGAAAAAAATTTGGAGGCTACTTAAAAAGCTGGACATCGATCTACCATTTGATCCAGCAATACCACTCTTGGGGATATACCCAAAAGACTGTTACTCCAGAGGCACCTGCACATCCATGTTTATTGCGGCACTATTCACATCCATGTTTATTGCGGCCAAGTTACGGAAAAAGCCAAGATGCCCCAGCACTGACGAATGGTTAAGAAAATGTGGTATCTATACACAATGGAATTTTATGCAGCCATGAAGAAGAACGAAATGTTATCATTCGCTGGTAAATGGATGGAATTGGAGAACATCATTCTGAGTGAGGTTAGCCTGGCTCATAAAACCAAAAATTGTATGTTCTCCCTCATATGTGGACATTAGATCAAGGGCAAACACAACAAGGGGATTGAACTATGAGCACATGATAAAAGTGAGAGCACACAAGGGAGGGGTGAGTATAGGTAAGACACCTAAAAAACTAGCTAGCATTTGTTGCCCTTAACGCAGAGAAACTAAAGCAGATACCTTAAAGCAACTGAGGCCAATAGGAAAAGGGGAACAGGTACTAGAGAAAAGGGTAAATCAAAAAGAATTAACCTAGAAGGTAACACCCACGCACAGGAAATCAATGTGAGTCAATGCCCTGTATAGCTATCCTTATCTCAACCAGCAAAAACCCTTGTTCCTTCCTATTGTTGCTTATACTCTCTCTACAACAAAATTAGAAATAAGGGCAAAATAGTTTCTGGTGGGTATTGAGGGCGGGGGAGAGGGAGGGGGCGGAGTGAGTGGTAAGGGAGGGGGTGGGGGCAGGGGGGAGAAATGAACCAAGCCTTGTATGCACATATGAATAATAAAAGAAAAATGAAAAAAAAAAAGAAAAGAAAAAAGTCCTTCACAAAAAAAAATAAAAAAATAAATAAAAAATAAAAAGACTGAAAGATCCCAAATCAATGACCTAATGATACATCTCAAACTCCTAGAAAAATAAGAACAAGCAAATCCCAAAACAAATAGAAGGAGAGAAATAATAAAAATAAGAGCAGAAATCAATGAAATAGAAACCAAAAAACCATACAAAGAATTAATGAAACAAAAAGTTGGTTCTTTGAAAAAATAAAGATCGATTGACCCCTGGCAAACCTGACTAAAATGAGGAGAGAAAAAAACCCAAATTAGTAGAACCAGGAATGCAAAAGGGGAGAAAACAACAAACACCATGGAAGTCCAGGAAATCATCAGAGACTCCTTTGAGAACCTATATTCAAATAAATTTGAAAATCTTAAAGAAATGGACAGATTTCTAGATACATATGATCATCCAAAACTGAATCCAGAGGAAATTAACCACCTGAATAGATCTATAACACAAAATGAAATTGAAGCAGCAATCAAGAGTCTCCCCAAAAAGAAATGTCCAGGACCTGATGGATTCTCTGCTGAATTCTATCAGACCTTTAAAGAAGAACTGATACCAACCCTCCTTAAACTGTTCCATGAAATAGAAAGGGAAGGAAAACTGCCAAACACATTTTATGAAGCCAGTATTACACTTATCCCAAAACCAGGCAAAGACACCTCCAAAAAGGAGAACTACAGGCCAATCTCCTTAATGAACATTGATGCAAAAATCCTCAGCAAAATAATGGCAAACCGAAATCAACAAAATATCAAAAAGATCATTCACCACGACCAAGTAGGCTTCATCCCAGGGATGCAGGGGTTGTTCAACATACGAAAATCAATAAACGTAATAAACCACATTAACAGAAGCAAAGACAGAAACCAGTTCATCATCTCAATAGATGCAGAAAAAGCCTTTGATAAGATCCAACACCATTTCATGATAAAAGCTCTAAGAAAACTAGGAATAGAAAAATGTACCTCAACATTATAAAAGCTATATATGACAAACCTACAGCCAGCATTATACTTATGGAGAAAAACTGAAACCATTCCCTCTAAAATCAGGAACTAGACAAGGATGCCCACTATCTCCACTCCTATTCAACATAGTACTAGAATTCCTAGCCAGAGCAATTAGGCAAGAAGAAGGAATAAAAGGAATACAAATAGGTAAAGAAACTGTCAAAATATCCCTATTTGCAGACGACATGATCCTATACCTTAAAGACCCAAAAAACTCTACTCAGAAGCTTCTAGACATCATCAATAGCTATAGCAAGGTAGCAGGATATAAAATCAACATAGAAAAATCATTAGCATTTCTATACACTAACAATGAGCAAACGGAAAAAGAATGTATGAAAACAATTCCATTTAAATAGCCTCAAACAAAATCAAATACCTAGGTGTAAACCTAACAAAAGATGTGAAAGACCTCTACAAGGAAAACTATACACTTCTGAAGAAAGAGATTGAGGAAGACTATAGAAAGTGGAGAGATCTCCCATGCTCATGGATTGGTAGAATCAACATAGTAAAAACGTTGATACTCCCAAAAGTAATCTACATGTTTAATGCAATTCCCATCAAAATTCCAATGACATTCGTTAAAGAGAAAGAAAAATCTACCGTGAAATTTATATGGAAACACAGGAAGCCACGAATAGCCAAGGCAATACTCAGTCAAAAGAACAATGCTGGAGGTACTGGCACAAAAACAGACATGAAGACCAGTGGAACAGAACAGAGGACCCAGATATGAAGCCACACAACTATAAAAGGAGCAAAAAATATACGATGGAGAAATAGTAGCCTCTTCAACAAAAACTGCTGGGAAAACTGGTTAGCAGTCTGCAAAAAACTGAAACTAGATCCATGTATATCACCCTATACCAAGATTAACTCAAAATGGATCAAGGATCTTAATATCAGACCACAAACTCTAAAGCTGATACAGGAAAGAGTAGGAAATACTCTGGAGTTAGTAGGTATAGGTAAGAACTTTTTCAATGAAACCCCAGCAGCACAGCAACTAAGAGATAGCATAGATAAATGGGACTTCATAAAACTAAAAAGCTTCTGTTCATCAAAAGAAATGGTCTCTAAACTGAAGAGAACACCCACAGAGTGGGAGAAAATATTTGCCAGCTATACATCAGACAAAGGACTGATAACCAGAATATACAGGGAACTTAAAAAACTAAATTCTCCCAAAACTAAGGAACCAATAAAGAAATTGGCAAGTGAACTCAACAGAACTTTCTCAAAAGAAGAAATTCAAATGGCCAAAAAACACATGAAAAAATGCTCACCATCTCTAGCAATAAAGGAAATGCAAATTAAATCCATGCTAAGATTCCACCTCACCCCTGTTAGAATAGCCATCATCAGCAACACCACCAACAACAGGTGTTGGCAAGGATGTGGGGAAAAAAGAACCCTCTTAAACTGTTGGTGGGAATGTAGACTAGTACAACCACTCTGGAAAAAAATTTGGAGGCTACTTAAAAAGCTAGACATTGTTCTACCATTTGATCCAGCAATACCACTCTTAGGGATATACCCAAAAGACTGTGACACAGGTTACTCCAGAGGCACCTGCACACCCATGTTTATTGCGGCACTATTCACAATAGTCAAATTATGGAAACAGCCAAGATGCCCCACCACTGACGAATGGTTAAGAAAATGTGCTATCTATACACAGTGGAATTTTATGAAGCCATGAAGAAGAATGAAATGTTATCATTCGCTGGTAAATGGATGGAATTGGAGAACATCATTCTGAGTGAGGTTAGCCTGGCCCAAAAGACCAAAAATCATATGTTCTCCCTCATATGTGGACATTAGATCAAGGGCAAACACAGCAAGTAGAGCACATGATAAAAGCTTTAGCACACAAGGGAGTGGTGAGTATAGGTAAGACCCCTAAAAAACTAGCTAGCATTTGTTGGCCTTAACGCAGAGAAACTAACGCAGATACCTTAAAAGCAACTGAGGCCAATAGGAAAAGGGGACCAGGAACTAGAGAAAAGGTTAGATCAAAAAGAATTAACCTAGAAGGTAACACCCACGCACAGGAAATCAATGTGAGTCAACTCCCTGTATAGCTATCCTTATCTCAACCAGCAAAAACCCTTGTCCCTTCCTGTTATTGCTTATACTCTCTCTACAACAAAATTAGAAATAAGGGCAAAATAGTTTCTGCTGGGTATTGAGGGGGTGGGGGGGAGAGGATGGGGGCGGAGTGGGTGGTAAGGGAGGTTGTGGGGGCAGTGGGGAGAAATGACCCAAGCCTTGTATGCACATATGAATAATAAAAGAAAAATAAAATAAAATAAAATCAGAAAAAAAACTATATGAGGTAAGGAACAACCAATCCATCAGCACTATCATTTATTCACTCCTTTATCAAGTTCAGATTCTATGGTAATCACTAGTTTGAATGTCTGCTCTTGAAAAAAATCAGTAAATTTTTATGAAACAATTTCTATTTTTTTCTATAAAGCAAGATGGGCTTTCATCTTCTGAGAGGGCAGTGAAAGGAGGAGGAGGATCAGAATTTTGAAGAGAAGAAAGGTCCGAAGTAGACCTTGTGGATAGGTGGTGGGGAGAAATAGTTGTTACATCTTTGGTTTTATAGAGGATCTAGTCTGTTGTGCTGTATTACCAATATTCTTATGGATTCCTAATCTCCCTCTTCCCTCCACCCCAGGTGGGGTTCTACTCTGCCCTGAGCAATTGAACTTAGTGAAACTACAAGATTACACATGAAACACAACAAAACAACAAAAGCTAATTACCTTATTTGAGGCCTTCATTATACGTGAAAATCCTACTATATTTCTCTGGTCAACTAATTTTCTCCCTCTAAATATTCCATAATGCTTAGTCCCAGCCTTCTTTTCTCCTCAAATTTCTGACTGTTCTCCTTTCACTATCCACTTTGCAGATGCATTAACCTCTTATTTTGTAGGGAAAACTGAAGCTATTGGATAACAATTTGATACCAAGAATACAAACTAACTTCATCGACATCCATTCAGTTCTCTTTCTGCTTTTAAACAAGATCTCCTTCTATCAAAGGCCAAGCCAATCCTTTTTTCAGTAGCATACACTATTAATTTTAGAGTTCACCTTCTCCTTTCCCTAGTAGCTCCTTCTCATTGCATTCTCAATCTGCCAAACTAGAACAAGTTTTTTAAAAAGCAAAAATCCTCAACCTCTCAATCCCATTTGATACCTCTTCTCTCTCTCTCTCTTCTTTTTCAGAGCCATATTTCTCATTTTACTCGGTGTTTTTTTTTTTTTCTTATATTCCATGTAATCTTCAATTATTTGCAATCTGACTTGTGACTAATTTATCTCTCTGTACTATTGTTTTGAGGATTATCAGTGATCTCCAAATGAAGACTATGGATTTTTCCTAGTTCTCATTTTATCTCACTTCCAATCAACATTCAGGACTCTTGATTACTCCCTTGTAATTAAAATTAGCTTTCAGGAGGATTCCTTGATAAATATTTTCCAGATTTTGTTTCCTAGCACTCTGGTCATCTTTTCCAGGTTTGTATACTTCTCTTCTGCTTAATCTATGAAGAATGGAATTCTTCAAGACTCAGCCTTGAGTTCTCCTATCTTCTCACTCCATTCTCTGTTCTTAGGGAATCTCAATTGAATTAATTACTGTTTATATTAAATATAAATAAATTTAATTACTATTTATATGCAGACAACTTAGAAATACCTATTTTTAGTCTAAGATTTTTGAGGCTACATATCTGAAGCCAACCTGAATAACTCAGAAACATCAAAATAAACACAATGAAAGGCAATCTGATTTCTTCTCTCAACCTTTCTTTTAGACTTTTCCATCAGTGTAAATGACTCACCATTCATCCAGTATACAAACCAGCAATGCAGAAGTCATGTTTGGCTTTTCTTAGACCCTATCAAGTCCTGTGAGTCTTATCTCCTCTACATTCCTTTAATCCATCTTTTCATTATCACCCTGGTCTAACCTAACACACTCTTTTTCTTGACCACCCCAATAGCACAGTACTCATTTATTTACCTCTATTCTATCCCCATCCAAGTCCTAGACTAATATTGCCATCTCTATTTCCTGATTACCTCTGATTGACCCTCTTAAGTGGCTTGCCTTTGCCTTTATGACTAAGTGGGATTTCTTAGCACAGCATAGGTTGTCCTAGAGCTATTACTACCTACCCAGTCTGGTCTTACCCTTCATGTCACCACACCCTCTTGATGTATCTCTAGCTTAGTTCCAGCCCATGTGCTCACTGTTCTCTCACACGAAGTTTTGCTCATGGTGGATCCTCTTGCCAGAGTGTTTTTCCTTACACATGTTACCTAAATAGCCCCTTCTATCCTTCAGATCTCAGCCTAAGTGTCACCTCTTTCGGGGAGTTTTCCAAGTCTTTTTTGACTAAGAACATAACTACTCAGTTATGATTCTTATATTTAGCTAGGGTGAATGACAACTGTAACAAGGACAAAGTGGAGAGATTATAGAGATTTATAGCACTATCTCTCCACAATATCACATCTTTGGAGAGCTATTTGATTAATATCTCTTTCCTCCAAAGCTGCACAAAGGCAGCAATTGTGTCCCCTTTCCTATTTATCACTGGTATTTAACATAGTGTTTAACATTTTACTAAGTTTCTGACATTCATTCATTCATTTGACAAATATTCCTCAAATTTAACACATCCATATTAAGTTACTATTTACAATAAAAGACTGGTCCATAAACCAAAAATAATTTGTATCCCTGCTACCCTGGTTCTTAACCCTGGTTTCATGTTAGAATCATGTGAGAAGCTTTAAAATAATAGAAACCCAGTTCTCATTCTCAGTGATTCCATTTTGGTTGGTTTGAGATTGGGCTACCCAGGTGATTCTTTTATTTAGCTAGGGTGGATGACAACTGCAAGAAGGACAAAGTAGAGAGATTGGCCTATGATTATAAAGAAAAAATATTTATACACAGAGAATAAAGATATGTTTCGTTTCTTTTTTGAAGTAAATTTTTTATTAGGATATATTTGTTATATAAGGGAAAATTCATAGTGACAATTCCAATTAGGCTTAAAATGTTCCCATCCTCTCTCCCCCTCAACCCCCTCCCCCACACCACTTAAAGCAATTAGAAGTGTTTCTTTAATTCTAGTTCATATGAACACATGAAGTCCATAAACCATATTCCCTCACTTTAACCTCCTTCATTCACCTCTCCCCACTAATACCCCCCACCCCCACACACTAATTTCCTGCTGCCATTGCCTCTTCTTAGCTTGTTAATGGCACCCAAATAGTCCATAGAGCTTCCAAATGCTACTTTTCAAGGAAAAAGAGTGTTGCTGATGTGTTTTATTTTTATCATTTTTACATTTACTTACATGTATATACATTATTTGAGCACACCCCCACCCCACCTTCAGGCAGAAACTGTTCTACCCTCTTGTTCTCCAATTTTGTTGCAGAAAAAACATAAAAGATAATAAGAAAAACATAACATTTTTGCTAGCTTGAGATAAAGATAGCTATACAGGGAGATTCCTTGTGTCGTTTTCATGCACATGTGTATTGTAACCCACATTGGCTCATCTCTACCAGACCTCTTCACTGCTTCCTACTCCCCTTCCCATAGTGGCCTCTGCCAGTTTTTGTTCCTATACAGTAAGCATATCAACCACAATTAAGTTTTTTGTTTCTTTCCATTTTCCTACTCCTTCACGTGCACAGTGTCCCCTTAGTGTATGACCCATGTCCAATAATATTGCTGCATTTGTTTTAGGTCTATAATCTGCATATGAGGAAGAACATGTGATTTTTGGCCTTCTGAGCTTAATTTCACTTAAGGTGATGTTCTCCAGTTTCATAAATTTCCCTGCAAATGACACAATAAGAATTTTGACATGAGGAGATTCTCTGGACTATCCAGATAAGCACCATCTTAATCACAGATGTCTCAGAAAGAGACAGAAAAGATTTGACATAGACAGAAAGGGAAATGGCACTGTGAAGTTGGAGGAAGAAATTGGAGTAACAAGGGTACAAATCAAAGAACCCTATAGCAGCTACACATAAGAGATGAAAAGAATAGATTTTCCTATATAGCCTACAGAGGGAGATGGTCCTGCTGAAACCTTGATTTTACAAAACATAGGCAAAACTGGTTTTGAATTTCCAGTCTTCAAAACAGCAAGGAAATAAACTTCTATTATTTGAATCTATGACTGTGGTAATTTGTTACAGTTGCCATAGAAAAATAATACATTTGGAGTATGGCACTCTAACTATAATATACTTCTACCTATAACAAATTTTCCCAGAAAGTGATAAGTAGAATGACAGTAAGAGTACTTTTCTCCTGCTCCTACACCTCCTCCAGCTTCTCCTTCTTCTCCTGTCCCTCCTCCTCCTCTTTATTATTATTATTATTATTGTTATTATTATTATTATATTCTTCTTTTTTCAAACTCTAGTCATAGAAGTTTGAGAACATGTGAAGCTGTTCCACAAATGTCTTGAGAATTGATTTTTTTGTTTCCTGAATGATGTTTCCCATTTCCCTACCTTTCTTGTTCCATGTCACTAGGGCAATATCTTTGTGACTCCAATAGCCATCTGCCAAAGGCACCATTATTATTGCTAATCTACCTGGGTGAATGAATATTTGACTAAAATAAGAACCCATCATCTGAGCTAGCTGGTAATCCTCTATATTGTCATTTTCTAACAATTTTCTTGATTACACTTAAGAAATTATCACCTAAGAGGGCAGAGTAATTCAAGATAAAGTTAATTAGCTGGCTTCAGAAATAACATCTGTGTACTATGAAAACATTTGTAATTTCTCCAAGCAAACATAAAATCTTCTCTGACAAATACCTATTGCCCCATAACACTCAGGTCATCATCATCAAGATTCTGTATTATCCTCAGTTGCAATAGGAATATTGGGCTAAGATATCACTCAGTGGTAGAGCACTTGCTAGCATATACAAGGACACCACATATCAAAAAAGAAAAGTCTACATCTTCTTATTCATGGTTATTTATTTCATCTCTTCTTTTTTGGATTCCATATCTGCTTTATATCCCAAAGCATAATTTAAGTTTTACCTGTAGTCCCAACTTCAAAACTAAATATAGAAATGCCAAAATTTTCATAAGGTTTAAAAATATCTTAAGAGCTAAGCATGCTTATTTAGCTTCTTATTATTACATCATTCTATTTTATTGATTAATCATAAAGTATGTGATTCTTCAAAGAACAAATGTACAATCTAAATCTTCCACCTGTCAAAATCTTTCAATCCCCTTCCATTCTGAAATGATTGATCCCCAGGATTACAGTATCCACATACTCACATCCAATGATCCATCATTAATAGTGTTATCATTAACATTTGTATATTTAATTTCAGACATTTCCCCTTAATATGAATTTCAAGTCACACTAAATCACATTTATTTACTATTACACATCTTTGTAATTAATCAAGTAAATATTCATCAGACTTTGTTCTTTGCCATGATTTATAATATCTGGCAACACAAATAATTCTTACATGAATATTTTCTAAAAAAACTTTATCAATATTAATAGAATTTGATAAACACACTGCTTCTATATACCTAAATAATGACAGTATATTGTAGACTCTAGGATAGACAAAACATTGGGAGAAGCAATTATTATGAAAAATTCTACAAAACCAAGCTACTTTTGTCAGAAATGGAGATAATCTTCTTTGCTATCAGTTGTTAATAAAAGACATGGCTAATAAGAGATGAGAGTGAAGTGACTGATGGGAAAGTTTCCTGAATCCTAGGACAGATCAGGTTCTGGAGATGTATATAAGGCAGCACACGTAGATGCATATGATGGCTAAGAATCCTATATAATCAGGCCAAGACAGGTTGGGTGTGACCCTTAATGAGAGGATGCCTAACCATAAAGTGAAAGAGAAAGAGTCTTATCTTAAGAGGAATCTCAGGAGACTGAAAAATAGCTTAAATTACCATTTTTCCTGAAAAAGATTAAACGCCATCCATGGTGGCTGGTTTGACTGCTCTGATTGTTGATTCTAATGAAAAGTACATTTGAAACTTTGAAGAGGTAACTTGAAAATCAAAATGATGTCAGATGCATATACATGGATATATATGATACATATATCATTATATATGTCATATACCTTAATAATGACAGTACATTGTAGAACCTTGGATTGATATATGTATGTCATTAATTAGGGTTGTAAATTGTTAATACAGTATTTATTAAGCATATAGGAAGTGTTGATGTGATTCCAAAGGAGATTAATTTAAAAATTAGGCACAGTAATGATTTGGCTCAAGATTTTTCACATAAAAGTAAAAGACAAGTTATACCACTTCCATTTGAGATGTAGAAATGTTGCGCCCAGGGAAAAATAATTATCCTCCCTGGAGGATACCAGAGAACAAAATAGACTATGTATTTGATTCCAATCCTTTGCTACTTTAAGAAACTTAAGAAATGTTTGACATATTGAGAAAATCTTTCATGTTTTCTTTCATCCTAGTTTTTCTGGACTTTTAAAGCTAACATCAATGGGCTAATTACTATTAAATAATGATTCTGCAACTCTCCCTTAGTTTCAGATTTATTTTCATAGCTAGCTATCTGACTTACACTTCTACCTAATGTCCTATTGGGGAATTCTACATTAATGTAATCAAAACGAAATTATTCCCCCAAATATGTGCATACATGCACAAATGTATACATACATATGCACAGATAGAAAATCCTCCTTTCCTTCTCATACCATCAGAATTCACTATCATCTATGTAATCTCCCAAGTCAGAAATTTAAGAGCCACCTTTGACATTTTTTCCTCCAGCATACAATTATTCCTCTAGACTTTCTGATTTTTCTCTTTCAAATTATGGAAACAAAGGACATGAAAATACCACCTGTATCCCCCCTTCTAAACCAGACAAATCAATAAATCATAACACCCTTTCTTGCAAATCCTGAATTCACCAGTATATAACTTCACAAACTATCACTCCTTGCAAACAATAGCAAGTGATAAGAATTGACACTCAAGGCATTTCTATTTCTAATTCTTCCGAGCAATCAAAACTTCTTTACTTTTCTGTAAGGAACCCCCAGCAAAGATGGTATGGAGTTAAGGTGAATTTTGTCAGAAAACAATTCATCCCCTAAGACAAAGCAATATATTTCAGGAATTTTCTTTAATAATCTTGTTCTTTTTAAAAACATTTTATTAGAATATGATAATTATGCAGGGGTTTCATTATAACATTTCCATATACATTTATTATATCTTGGTTTGATTCATCACCTCCATTATTCTTCCTTCTACCCCCTTCCCCTTCCTAAGGTAGCTTCAACAGTTTTCAATGTTCCATCTTCATACATGTATAAAAAGTACATCAGCCATGTTCACCTTCCTTTAACCTCTTCATTTACCCTCCCCTTCCCACTAGCACTATCCTCTTAACATGACCTGTTTTACATTCCTGTCCTTCATTGTTTAAGTGTCTGTTCATTGTTCAGTGGGGATTTTGCCTATAAATATATTGCACTTAAATCAGTCTAAACCCTCTCCTATACTTCCTCCCCCTTTCACCCCTATCCTGTATTGGTCAACAGTTTTCAGTGTGTTTATTGTTTTTTGTTCCTACACAGATGTGATGCATTTCATCATTATTCATTCCCTATCACTCTTTTCTTCTTTTTCTCCTCCTTTAGTCTCCTCTAATAGTCCCACCTCTGGAAACATATTCTGTATATATGTGTATATGTGTACAATAATGCTTGTATTTGTATTTGATCTATCTTCCACATTTAAGAGGAAACGTGACTTTTGTCTTTCTGAACCTGGTTGACTGAAGATGATGTTCTATAGATCTATTTACCTGTGAGTGACAAAACTTCATTGTTTATGGATGAACAAATTCCACTGTGTGTGTATATATCTATGTACATATATACGTATAGCACATTTTCTTAATAATCTGTTCATCAGTTGCAGGGCATCTTGGCTGTTTCTATAGCTTGACTATTGTGAATAATACTGCAATAAACATGCATGTGCAATTTTCTTTGTTGTATCCTGACTTATAGTTTAGAAAGTCCAAAACTATGTTGAATAAGAGTGGAAAGAGTGGACACCCTTGGCTTATTCCTACAGGAAATGAAATGGTTTCAGTTTTTCCCATTTAGAATGATGCTGGCTATAGGTTAGTTGTATATAGCCTGTATTATGTTGAGGTACATTCCTTCTATTGCTAGTTTCATGAGAGCTTTTATCAAGAAGGAATTTGTATTTTGTCAAAAGCTTTTTCTGTATCTATGGACATGATCATGTGGGTTTGTCCTTGCTTCTATGTAGATGCTGTACTACATTTGCTGACTTGCATATGTTGAATTATGCCTAAATCCCTTGACTGAAACCAATTTGATCATGATTTACAATCTCATTCTTAAAAGGCTAGGTTCTGTGTCATTCCGTTTATAATTCATTATGGCAAAGGCAAACCTACAGGGAAGAAAACATTCCAGAGAGCTAGAAATGAAGAGCTTAGGAAGGATCTGACTATAGGGGGAATACTATTGGGGTCAGATTGATTGTTTTTCTATGTCTCTAGGTATTTGTCAGAACTCACAGAACTATATATGAAAAAGGTTCAATTTTACCAGGTAAAAGTTAAAAACAAACTTTAGTATACATGAAGATAGTATATAGAATGTGATGAATTTTTTATCTTGTTTTTAAATATATAAACAATGATATATATCATAATATAATATGTAACATATATCATAAAATTTTACTAATTGTGCAAGCATATATTTTTATAAAAAGTATTTCTGGCAATACAAAAGACACTTCCCTGGGAAGGAAGTGGTGGGAGGGAGACTTGACTTTCATTTTATCATTTCTTATATTATTTGAAATATTTACCATATCAGTATAGTACTTTTAGTTAAAGAAACACTAAACTAAAATAATATTTAAATGCCACAATGTTGCAATTTTGGAATTTACTTAAGTCAATTTTCCTTTCTGACCACACAAACTTTAAATATCTTCTCTCTTTGAGTATAAGCACAATTAAGTTAAGGAAAGGCTTGAGAGCTACTTGGTGATAGAAGCAGTCTGAACACTGGGGTTGCCATCTTTCCCTGTTCTGTAGGAGATTCTAGCAATTACTCCCTGTTGGGAAGCCAAGGCCAGAAATCAATGAAGGGAAAAGCAGCAGGTTATTCCATGGTGGAAACAGCCCCAGTTTCATCAATAGCAGTCAGAATAACCTTTAAAAGTATAAAAGACTCAGAAAAAATATAGAAACTTAAGGCACAGGTTGCTCAATATGATAGTCAGGCAAAATTTTATATATCATACATATATATGCATCTGTTTAATTTTTGTACATATATTAAATTTATTAGATTTTCCAACTAAACTGCCAGTGAAATATACTACAGATGTGGAATTAACTCATCATTAAGAAAACTTTAAGCAGCATGTTGGGCAAGGGGACCAGACTATGGCCTTGTCCTCCAAGGTTATACAGAATCCTAGAATCTCACCAATGACACATTTCAGACATCCAAGCTACTCAAAGTCATAGTATTTATTGTGATATAAGAAAGAGCTGGCAGAGAAACATCTTAATAAAAAATGAACTTTAAAAGGTGTTGAATGTCTGTACCTACAGACATACACATATAACTAAGTAAGTTTATAACATGTTCCACACTTCTTCTGAGACTTATTGTCAATGAAATATTTCACAGGGAACTAGCTATTTCATTTTGTCTATATTTTTCTAATGGGAGACTTTTTATAGGGTAGGAAAACAGTTAATTAACCAAGTGTGGAAAGACTGCTATTTTTGTGCAGAGATACATCTGAGCATTGTTGCAGAAATTTTCTAATAATTTTGCTACTTGAAACATAATTCACTATTTTTGTTTGTTCATTTTAATCTTTTATTGAGAATTTTAATTCTCATGCAGAAAAGTGCATGGTATATGTATATAAATGATTAACTTCATATTATAATAATTTAAGGATGTAAATCCTTTACTAAATATGTTATATAAATCATATTTTCTCACAGTACTTTACATTTTCATTTTTCAAATGATGTCATTCAATGAACACAACTATTGATTTCCTTCAAGGACAGTATATCAATTTTTCCATTTGGTATATTTTAAACCAATTTGGAAATATATGCCTACTTCATATTTACAAATATATTTTTTTATGTTTCCTCCTAGAACCATTCTACTATTAGATGTTATGTTGAAGTCTAAGATCCATCTCAAATTAATATTTGTGGAAGGTGGGAGAGAAGATTTTGTGTTATATTTTTTTGGAGACTTTTCCTTACCCATTGAATTACTTTGGTACCTCTACTTATTTTGAAAATCAATGAATATGTATTTGTGGGAATATTGCTAGACACTCTGTTCTGTGGCACTGGTCTATTCCTCCATCCTTATGTTGAAATACGTCAGTACTCATTCCTAAAGCATTATGGTAAGTTTTGAAATCATATTTCATGAGTCCTCAAAATTTCTAGGTCTTATGATAATATTTGTTTATTTTGTTTTATAACAAGCTGTCAAACAGACACCACTAGACACTTGTGAGAATGGCTAAAGAAAGACTAGTCATTTTATCCCAATTGTCAAATGATCATAGCAAAAAATTGCTCTTAACACTAAATAACCCTCTTTATAATTTCTGTCTTGAGAATTTAGCCTCATAACTCCCCAGCATGTCAATAGCTCTTTGCTAATTTTAAGTACTTTCTTGCATATTTTGCCTAGCTTTTTAAAGTATCCACATTGTGTAATATATCATTTGTAGAAGCAAATGTCTTGGAACCTCATTTTTCTTTTCTTGTAGTGAAGTGTTCTTTTTTTTATTGTTTTATTATTCATATGTGCATACAAGGCTTGGGTCATTTCTCCCCCCTGCCCCCAACCCCTCCTTTACCACCCACTCCACCCCCTCCCTCTCCCCCCTACCCCCTCGATACCCGGCAAAAGCTATTTTGTCCTTATCTCTAATTTTGTTGAAGAGAGAGTATAAGCAATAATAGGAAGGAACAAGGGTTTTTGCTGGTTGAGATAAGGATAGCTATACAGGGCATTGACTCACATTGATTTCCTGTGCATGTGTGTTACCTTCTAGGTTAATTCTTTTTGATCTAACCTTTTCTCTAGTTCCTGGTCCCCTTTTCCTATTGGCCTCAGTTGCTTTTAAGGTATCTGCTTTAGTTTCTCTGTGTTAAGGGCAACAAATGCTAGCTAATTTTTAGGTGTCTTACCTATCCTCACCCCTCCCTTGTGTGCTCTCGCTTTTATCATGTGCTCAAAGTCCAGTCCCCTTGTTGTGTTTGCCCTTGATCTAATGTCCACATATGAGGGAGAACATATGATTTTTGGTCTTTTGGGCCAGGCTAACCTCACTCAGAATGATGTTCTCCAATTCCATCCATTTACCAGCAAATGATAACAGTTCGTTCTTCTTCATGGCTGCATAAAATTCCATTGTGTATAGAACCACATTTTCTTAATCCATTCGTCAGTGGTGGGGCATCTTGGCTGTTTCCATAACTTGGCTATTGTGAATAGTGCTGCAATAAACATGGGTGTGCAGGTACCTCTGAAGTAACCTGTGTTGGAACCTCATTTTTAAAAGCTGCTCACTGCTGTAGTCAAGTGTCCTACTTTATTGAAATTAAATGTCTAAATCAAATAATAAAATATGCATCCCTAATCTACATTTTGTGTACTCTATTTAATATTTACATTGGATTCATTTCTTTAAGTTTGGTATGATGTAGCTTTCTCCTTAGATCTCCAGGATTTGATATTTGGCCCCCTATTGCAAAATAATTTAATAGCAATAAAGAAATACCAAGGAAAGGGAGAAGTAACTATGAAACCATATGATATGATAATAACATATACCTAACAAGCTAATAAGCTGGAGACCCAAAAAAGCTGGTGATGTCATCTCAGTCCAATCTCAAAGGTCTTAGAACCTAAAGATCAATGGTAAAAGTCTCCATCCAAATCTGAAGGCCTGAGAATCGGGACTACTGATGTCCAAGGGTAGGAGAACATGATGGCCCAGCTCAGTCACAAACATCAAATTCACCTTCCCTCCACTTTTTCTTCTGTTTATATCCTCAATGAATTTGATAGTACTCACCTGCTTTGATGAGGGAGACCTTTTCTCAATCCATCAATTCAAATAGTAATTTTTTCTAAAAAACACCCCCCAGTACACATTCAGAAAAACAAATGTTTTACCACTTTTCTGGGCATCACTCAGCCTAATCAAATTGTCACAAAATTAGCTAATAACGGTTGGGAAGATAGACAACCTCTTCGTTGTAGGAGCTGCAAAATTTCCTTGCAAAGGATAGACAATGAAACAGGTTGGGAGTTTTTTGCAATTAGTCTTTCACATACTCAAATCTTGTGAGACTTGCAATGTAACAGACATGAAAAGGTTAAGATGACTTATTTCAGTCATTTTACATGACGCCTTCCCCTTTGTTCTTACTTATCCTATGTAATTGTGCTATTATTCCTGTAATTAAGTATAGTATTAATAGAGAATACATGGAGAAAAGATACAAATGAGGATGAAGAGGCATACAGCGTTAAACTTACTTTTTAATTTATTTATTTTTTTACAAAATGAACTCTGGCAGTGATTTTCTGTCTTTCCTAGATGTTGATATTTACTTTCTAATTCTTCCATTAAGAAAAGATTATCTAGTGCAACTTTAAGTTTAACCTGAGATAGATGCCAAGGACCATACTAAATACTCAAAAACATAAAATATCCCAGAGAATGAAGATGTTTAGCACTTCTGCCTATAACAAGAAAAAGACAATTGGTCAGACTCATGGTTTTTAAAGAGACTGGGCTCTTTAGCCTTGGCTGTCACATAATCCTTACAAAACCACTGCCTCTAAATCTCTAACTGCCTTTAAATGATTGATATGGCTTAATCACTTAGGGATTTATCTAAAGGCTTCTTTAACCTATTCAAACTTTAATCTACTACAATCTTTCGGGAGTTTCAGTTTCAAATGTATTTGGAGCGTTCTCAACCCAAATCTAATTATGCTTTCTAGAGTGCAGTAGAAAAGTATTTTGTACTTGTTGTTTTCAAATTCACTTGCTAAAAAAAGTCTGCAGTCCCATAGCTTCTGTTAGGTGCAGAAAAAGATATACGTGTATCTGTCGGTCTGTCTACCATCTGGGTATTTTGTAGTGAATTAACATTAAGATAATTTCCTTCCTAAAATTCCTTATTACCTTTACTTGTTTACCCATATTCTAATAAAATTAGTAAACTTTTCTTTTCTCTGGCTATCTAAGAGCAAACTTGCTCATCACTTGTGTTCCCCATGTTCCCTCAGCTCTGGTACAAGAAAATAATGCAGCAGGTTTCCCTTTTATAATTGAGTTTTTATTCCTTCTTTAGAGTTATTTTTTTACTTTTCTCCTGTTGTAAATGTGCAAAGGAAAACAAATCCTAACTTCCTCATTTCCTGTGGGAGTTAATAACTAAGTATAATAACCAAGCAGAATGTCGTAAGATATAATTGTGTTTCCACAGTCTCCAGGATGAAAATTTAATTTGATAGTCAGGAATTAAACTATGGATTTGAAATGGTGAAAACTAAATAAAAATAAAAACTTCAACAAATGACTAAGGTTGACAGAGAATGTGTTAAGAGTGGTCATTAGAAGAGTTAATATTTATTGAGATGTGTACATGCTAACTTATATAAGTTAATTTTTTATATTTTAGAGATTTATAAATAATTACCTTTAGAGATATTTACCCCATTTGGGGAGTTTTCATTCATTCTGTTTTGTTTCAGATATTTTGTCTACCATCAAAAATATCAAGGGCTGGAGTTGTAGCTCAATGGTAGAGTACACACAAGCCTCTGCACAAGCGTTTATGACATTCCCCATTTATTATACCAGGTAAACATGTTTGCAATGTCTTACACAGTTCATGAGGAGAAATGACTACAAATTAAGACATGGGGGAAGTTTTAGATTAACTTACTGCATTGATTTTTCATTTCCCAAACTTACTTAATAAGTTGCCGGTCCACTGCATTTTTCTAAAAATCCAGGTAAACTCTTTACTCAAGGAAGGCTTGTCAAAAGTCCAAATGTTCTCAAGCATCAGCTTGATGTTAAGTTCTCCTAGCATTCTATAAATATTAAAACTGAGATTCCATTGTAAAGTGGAAATAGGGAGAATTCTTTGAGTTGAAAGCTAATCCCTTCATTGATTCTAAATTCTAAATCCAAGAAAGAATGCTTGGTAAGTACTCACACTAATTCTTAAATGTATGACTTTGAAGAATGAAGCCTATTCCTGAATTATTCACAATTTTTGCTTATATTAATGAAGTTATAAGGATAGGTATTAAAATTTTAATTTCAGCTTTTTATTTAATCATAGCCATAGGATTAATTTTGTTTAGAAATGCCATGATTATTTTCACAGACAATTTGCAGTCCTACTTCAAAAGTGATGGTGTTTGTGATGGAGACTTCATGTGCAGGTCTCCACTGTAATGGTCTCAGATACCTCCAGGGTTCCCTAGAGTGAAATAGTAAAATACTGGGAACTTGTGACTTTCAGGAATTCTCAAAGAAAATAGCCCTCTCTTTACAACTCAAATTCAAAATTTATATATGTAGTAATAGTAACATTTCTTCTTCCCTATAATATACAGGATAAGGAGAATGTAGTCAAACACAGCTATATTTGTCATTATTTTTGACATAAATATAAAATTCAGCCTGCTGACAGGAAAGGAGAGGCCTTTTTTTATTGTTTTATTATTCATATGTGCATACAAGGCTTGGGTCATTTCTCCCCCCTGCCCCCACCCCCTCCCTTACCACCCACTCTGCCCCCTAGAAGAGGCCTTTTTAAGACAATACTATTTGAAAGCTGCTGTTTGTCTGGACTATGGATCTTGTGAGAAATTTAAATAAACAATCCAAAAATTCATGAGAAGTAATGAACACTTTGTGGAATTAACTACATTCTATTTACCAATAAAACATACACATAAAAAGTACAGACACATCATATTTATGTATGTGTTTGTATGTGTGCATGCATGCATGTACAGAGAGATTAGATAGAAAACTTGGTCAAATGTTGAGCTATCAATCCTAAATATTTTTGTCTGAAACTATTAAAATTTTATATTTTATTTAGTGTCCTTTAAGTATTTTCCTAAAGTACTAGTTATTTAGTTCATCATTTACCTCTGAAGCTAGGAATCTCTGTAATGAGGAATGTAAAGTCCAATTTCCTCCAAAATGGATGTTGACTCTAGGTGCCTCATATATGTAGATAACAACTGAATGTCCTTTACCAAACTGTGACCAAATCTCCTTATAATATTTAAATTCTCTAGCTGACTTAAAATCACCTAATAGCAATCTCTCTCTCTTTTTCTCATTCTATCTTTCTGTCTCTGTCTGTCTCTCTCTCTCTCCCTATCAAAGACACTCTCTTAGAACAAAGAAACCATCACTGTTTACAAATGCCAAGCAAACAGAAGTACAGAATCTGAACCATCAACATTGTCCACCATTGTAAATAGTCATTGTTTCTCTTAAAAAATAGTCTTACAAAATTTTGAAGATGTTCTGTCTGAACTGGATCCCAATGCTGGACCGGGTAAGGTTTTGTGTTTGGTCGGTTGGTTGCTCATTGACTCCTTTTATTTTAATTCTTGAAGGAAAATGATCATGTTGCTTATAATATTATATTCAGTTGAGGAAGTGTTCTATTTAGATCATGAAAGATTCAGTTCTTAGTAAGAATTCACATATCTATCTACTTATCTATATGGATATACACACATTCACATACATATATATACATATATATACATATATATATATATATAAGGCATGCACATATATATGCATATATACATATATAATTTATTCTCAAATGCTGGCCTCAAACACAAAGCATCTGTATCAGAAAAGATCTCCTGCTTTGAAAATATTGTCTATAAATAATTCTTCCCTTCGTGACATAGGTGATCATTAATCTAAGTCACCAATCAAGATTTTCATTTTTTATTAGGTGAATTCCACTTTGGGGTCAAGGAAGATCTTAGTAGAAGCCATCTTAATCTATCACAGAAGTTCATTATAATAAAAATGAACCTCAAGACAAAACTAGCTGGGTCTTAATCACCTTCTTCCAAGGAGGATATTTACCCTTTATACATATGTATCCACTTTTTCCCACAGCCACTTCTGTACACTAAAGAATAATGAAAGAGGCAATCATTGTCAAACTACAAAAAGGTGCTGTTGTGTATTGCCTCCGAAGCAATGGGGACCTACTCATCTTAAAATTATTTTAACAGGGAAATACAAGTAATTCTCATAATATCACAAATATGCTCTAAGATGATTCACTGTTTGCAATGCTAGAAATAGAAGTGGACAGAATAATTTTTAAGTTCTGGGGTAAGTATGGAAGTTTAGGGAACGGGTGATCAATGGGTAGTAGGCTGCAGTTAGAATGGAGTAAGACGTTCTGGTGTGTTATTGCATAGTAAGATGACCATAGGTAGCAATTGTATACTGTATTTCTCACAAAGATAACAAGAAAAGATTTGAATGTTTTCAACATAAGAAAGAAAAATGCTTGAGGAGATAAGTATGCTTAATTTATACAATCACAGCTTATACACTGTATACTTGCATCAAAACATCAAATAGTAAATATTGTCATGCACAATTGTGTTTTTAGGTATTAGTTGGAATTTTTAAATTTAAAAATAAATACCTTCTTCAATAATCACAGTGCCTCCCAACCATCTCTAGGTTAAAAAAAGATTATGTCAGTATAACCCCCTGGAGAGGATATAAGAGTGCCTACAGGACTTTGTGTGCAGAGTTAGCCTTTTAATGTTATAAAACAATGTTTTCAAAATGAAATAAAAGTGATTGAAGGGTATTGAGTATTTAATTTGTATAAAACTTCCAAATAAAGTGTTTTCAACTGTTCTCTGTAATGAGGAACTTGAGATTGCTTTTGCAAAAATAGAATTTTATGTTTAACTTTATGATTGAGCTCGCTACAGGCAATTCCTAATCATGATTTTTAATGATGATCTTTCTTCAAATTCTTCAGGGTCACATCAGAAACCACTTTGTTCACATATAGGTAATAAAAAATTTTAAAACCATTTTCCACTTTTATAGATCTTAAAAACTAGCAAGTTGAAATTCTATTTTAAAATCTAAAAGCACTTTCTTTTTCTCATTTACTAATTTAATGTTGAAATTTCCTATATAACAATGCAAATGGATTTCAAACCCAAATAAACATTTGTATATGGGATATTTCAAAATTATATAGAAGATCTAATTTTTGGAATATGCATCCATTTTGCAAATGGTCATATTGCAACTAACTTTGATGCACTAACAAAGGACCTCTGCATCACAAATTGGCAGACTCAGGATTCAGGAGCCTATTGCTGAGGTAATACCTCCAGGATATCTCTCATGACTCCTCTCATTCTCACTCTTGCCCATTTCTCTTGGAGTCATGTTCTTTATGCTGAAGATAAACTACTTTTGCACAACCTATGTTGATTTTTGCTGGATGTTAAGATAGATTTCCACAGGTAAAATATCCCTTTAGAATAAGAGCAAAGAGAGTGAGCTATGGCTCCTTGAACTCCTATTAATGACCCACTGGCTGTTGATCCCAAACCAACAGCAGCATCAGCAGCAACATTACTGAAAACTTTTCAGAAATAGCCTCCAGGCTTTAGATTGACATCCCAATTTCAGAACCACTGTACTAATTAGATGACATTTATAATCCATTTGCAACACAAAATTTGGGAAGTTCTGTATGTGTTGTTTCTGTTATTGCTATTGAAATCATTTAGCTTTCTCTTAGCTCTTATAAGAAAATTTCAAGGTTGAGGGCCATTTAAAGACACCTACATACCATGTAAAAGTTATTTCCTATATTACTTCTTATGTAGCTACACACTCAAACTGAGTTCAGTGACCCAGAGTTTATACCTGCATATTCCATGCCTATTAAGAAAAGAATGATAAGATCAAATAATAGAATTAGAGATTGTTCAACAGAGCATCCTAATGAGCTAAGGGACAGTCTGAGCTTAGTCATTTATATGTATGTGGAAATAAGGAGGAGTTGAAAAAGAAGAAGAAGAGGAGGACAAAGAGGAGGATGAAGAGGAAGGAGAGAAAGGAAAAGGAGAGGCAGAAGAAGTGGGAAAGAAGAAGAGAACTTCACTCTGTTTTCTTCAATACCAGTTTGGGTTGCAACCTTCATTTCTGTGCCCCCAACATTCATGATGGCAAATGTCCACTTGTGTAGACACATATTACCAACTAGATATTTGTTTTCATCTCAGAAAGCCTTTATTGAAAAGATATAAATAATTAGATCAATTAGCTTATTACATGAACTTTGTAACTGTTTCTGGAGTACCAGAAGCTGAACCATTCTTAGGTACTGTGGAATATAAAGGGTACAGAGCATTGATGCCTATTTGCCTAACTGTCAAATCATAAACTTCACTATAGAATACACAAAAATAATTGAGAAAATTTGGGAGTCAACAATGGAATGAAAACTAAAACAAGACGTAAGGCACTGTACCCATGAACACAGTGGAATGCTGGTTTTGTTTTACTTAACAGTGACTTTTTTGTGCATACAATATTTGTTCCTACAATGTTTGATGCCAGTGACATTTCTGTTGGTCTTAGGCATCCTAAAAACTTAAATATTTTTGTTAACTTTACTAATAAAATATCTTTGAAAAATATGTTCCTATCCTTCCATTTCTATTCTCCACAGTAAATATATACCCACCATCAACAACACTATCATCCTGTGGTAACTATGTTATCAGCAAAGAAAGTTTAGCAGAGTCAAGTCAAAAGAGAACCAATCTTAGGTCCACACAGGTTTGGACACAGCTTTTGTTAAATAAACATACATAAGCATGTGGTAAGGTCACAGTGTGCCCACAAAGTGACCCACTAAATAAACCTTTATTCTCAGAAATAGATGAAGTTCACGAGTTACGTGAGCCCTATCTTCTATATTAAAAGGCTTGCTTTAGGGTATTGCTGATATGATTCTTCACTCCTCCAAGTCTGCAGATACACTGAGCAAATGATATTGAAGAAGAAACAAGAAAGGGAGCTAAGAATGGTAAAAAGGAGTTTTCAGTTTTTCTGCCCTGGGTTAGCAGAAAAACACATTAACAGCAGCATGCAGAAAAAAGAGAGCTAAACTAATAGTTGAAGAACTCGGTTTGTTCTCTATCCAGTTCATTGGATGGTCATGCAAAGACTTACTATATGAACTAATCAGACTTTGATCTGTAGGAAGACCTATAATTCCTTGAAATACATCCTCAGTCTGCTCAGATAAGTAAAGAGGCTCCAACAAACACATACTCAGATAATTATTATTAACACAGATGCTACATAGATAGATGATTAGATAGATGATAGATAGATAGATAGATAGATAGATAGATAGACAGACAGAATGATGGATGGATGGATGGATGAATGAATGAATAGATATCCTTTATTCCAAGCTTATTTAACAACTTTGGGTACAAGATAAGGTCATGACTCTTTAACATTCAATTTTAAGTGACTTTAAGTATTTGTCTCACAAATTTTCTTCTTTCTTTTTTACCCTGAGATTTCCCTCCTGGACAAAGTCTAATAATTTCCTTGGATTTCCTATGGCTAAAGATCACCATTTAGTTAACATTTTTCTGGAAACAGAACCTAAGCTCTTGTAAGCCTAAGAATGACACAACTCTGGTAAGGTATAACAGAACCTGCAAATGACATACTGTGATTCAGAATGCTGTCACTGACTCCTGAGATCTTGGCTGCACAGAAACAGAAGGCCATAGACGTTTCTCCTTTTGCCATTACTACAGAAGCCATCAGTATAGATCCAAGTCTATGTAAAACAGTCATTCTTCAAGGTCGTGCAAAGCAGAATTTCTAGAGAATTACAAGTTTTTTTAATGGCACAGGTTTCTTAGCTGACATGAAAACAGGTGGTCATTTTCTCAGAGGTGCCCAAAGCGCTAAGGTTGAGTGGGTGTTTTTCCATAAACTTCTTACCATGCCCTAGACTAGCTCTTTCTCAGCATAACCTTAGCCCTATTTATACACCCAACTCCAGACTACTTTCATTCTCATGACTAATTTCTCATTGGGCCTTGATGAGTTTTTTTGGTATTCATCTCTATCTGCTAATTTTGAGAGTTTATTCTGTTTAGAATATACATACAGTTGGTTCCACACTACCAATACACTCCCATTTATGTCAGTATCTTGATCATTTTCTTCCTAAGAGGCTTCTTTTCTTCTTATGAACACTTATCTACCCTCTTCCCCAGTAACTTTTGAATTCCATACTACAAGTTGAAAGGAAAGGCAGTCCTGTGGCAGGAGGGAAAATAATCTTACACACCCTTTTACCATCCTCTTTCATTTCTTCTCCCCTTTCAGTGATTGTTTATGTTCTACATGTATTTTTTTCTTATACCAAATAACATTTTAGTTGGCAAACCACTTCCGTTTTACAATTTATGTAGTTTCAGCTGTCTGTTTGCGGGAAGAATATTTTTTCACACATAGAATCCAAATTGGACTTTCCACCAATTTGTGACACGTGCCTTGGGGAGTTCTCACCTCCTCTCAGGCATTCTGTTTCAAAAAGGTGTATCTTCCAGATTGCTAACGCAACCAGGCCTAGGGCACCAATGATTGTGATGATGCCTTCTTATCCTCACTCCACTGTGTTGTTAGTTGAGGGTTTAGTGGTCAGATTGTCCTTCAACAACAGCCTTAAGCACAATTCTGGCACAGACTTCACATATACATTTCTCCTTGAAAGCTGGCAGTCATTTTGTAACTGTACTTGTTTCAACTCTGTAAAATTTGTCTTTTTCAGAAGAATTCATATGGATCCTGTCATATGTACTTGAGGACAAAAGTTTATCCTCCTTAATTTTTATTATTATCTTCTTGTAGGGGACAAACTGGTAAATGTGTTAGGAATGTGGAGAGTTTGAGGCTATAAAAGGTACTGTAAACACTTAGTGAAGTATTCTACATTTTAGATATTTTTCTTATGGTTGGGAAATCAATAATCAAGGTATTTTCATAGAGATATTTTCTTTTATTCTTATTTTCTATCTGGAACACTTTTCTACCAGATATACATTGCATACCCTTCCCCCCTTTTCAGTTCTTTGCTCGAATATTACCTTAAAATAAAACCTAACTTGACGACACCATTAAAGTTTGCAGGTGGCCCACAGTATTCTCCATCTGCTGAATGAATGAATGAATGAATAAGAATGGTGATGAGTTATCACTTATATGAAACAATTTAGTTTGATGTTAAGTAATCTACTGAAAAATAACATGGTTTGATGAGAAAGGAAGTAAAAGTTGAAAAATGAAGTTATCTTTTATAGATTGTGAAAAATCACAAGCTACAAAATTATCATTTGGTAATGTGAATTATCACAAGCTACATAATTATCAATTGGTAACGTGAATTATCACTTGATAATGACTAACTTGCATTATATAGTTTCCTTTTGATGGTGTTGTTTAATATATAATTTTGAATCTCTGTTTATATTAACATTTTAATATGATAAAGTCAAAAAATGTAAGCTTTTAAATTGAAAGAGATAAGTTATATATAATTGTAGTCTTTTGAATCCAAGAATTACATTTGTGGGTCTCATGACTCTTGAGTCAGAAAAGGTAAGGTAAATGATCTTAGGTAATAAGTATTACTGTTAATTAGGATATTTGTGTTATATGTGCTGAGACTTTGAGAAGTTCCATCAGTGACAGAAACTGATTTAAATAAACACAAATGACTTTATAACTCTGTTATATTATTTTTTTCATAGACTTAGTAGGGAATTGTAAATTATTTTGTTGGCTATTTTTACCTACTCCATTACTTTAAGTGTTAAACACAGGCAGTGAATTAGTCAAGATTCTTCAGAGAAACAAGCAATATTGTGATAGGGATTTATTGGTTTTTATGCTAAAAGCACTGACTCTTCACTTGGGCCTTCAGATGCCTGATGGGAAACCAAAAGAAGGACAAAGGTTGGCATCTCTGCTTTCATTTTATATTTGTCCCTTTTACTATCTTAAACTTTGGGTCAGATCTCTGCTCACCTCTTCATGTAGACATGCTAATTGTATAAGGAGTACTTATCCAAAGTTGTTGAATCTTTTCAGCCTTCAAGGCTGAAAGATATCAAGAGAAGAGTAACCAAGGTATTTTTGAGATCCACAGGGACATCACAACCAACAGATTTTCAACCAATGCCTTTTACAACAACCAGTTTCAGACCACTGGAATGGTTCCTAGAAGTCTCCCACAACAGAAAAAATTAGCTCCGTTTTACTTCTGACTTACCCTTTTCTGAGTCATTCCCTCTTGCAGTCATCTGGATTCTAGGAGCAACAGGTCTGATTAATAAACATTCTGTGACAAAAGTTGAAATGCTCCCAGGAAACTACAACTTTCTTATGAACAGCTCTGTGTGACCAAGCTGAATACAATGATTAGCGGGGCCACAGTTTGACAAGATTGCTGAACAATGCACACTTTCTTCCCTCTGCTTCTATTTCTTCCCTATTAAACCAGAAACTATTGTCATTATCCCTAAAGACAGATCTTAGGTCACTAAACTGCTCTATTCTTTCCAGCACAGCCATACTGAGAATAAAGTCTCTTTCCTGTTTCATTTCTTTGATTGACTTTTGTGACCAGTGGCTGAAACTGGTCCATTGGGAACCCCAGAGCCTGGGCTTTTGCCTTAATTCTGTTAACAATAGGATACCTCCTGTTATTTTATAAGTATGTGTGTGCAGAGAGAGAGAGAGATTATAATGAATTGACTCAATTATGGAAACTGAGAAGTCTCAAGCAAACAGTTGGCAAACTGGAGACCTAGGAAAACCGATGGCATAAATTTCAATCCTAATCTGAAAGTAGAAGGTCAAGGTCCACCTCCAAGACAATCAGGCAAAACCAGAGAATGAACTCTTCCTTACCCGATCTTTCTGATATATTCAGATCTTTATGATATATTCAGATCTTTAATAGATTGAATGAGGTCCCCTCAAATCAGGAGAGGTAATCTGCCTTACTTCAGATCTGATTCAGATGCTAATATTTTCCAGAAGCACCCTCAGAGACACACCCAGAATAATATTTAACCAAATATCTGGACACCCTATGACCTAACGAAGTTGACTCATAAAAATAACTTTCACAGTAAGTGTGTAAAATAACCTGGCACCCTGGACAATCAGGTTTCAGCAGGTTAAGTACCATAAACCAAAGGCACAGCAAATAGCTGTTTTATCTCAAATTGTTGGTTTAATCAACATTTACATCTAAATTATGGCAATTTTACACAGTTCTAACTTTTATAGGTGAGAAGCGATTCAGATGCTCAAATATTTATCTTGTATATATGAAATAGATCTTTTGTAAATATTTGATTAATACCATCTTGATGCCATAGCTGTCTTACCAATTTTATAATTTAAAAATTTTGCCTTAGTTGTATACTGTGAAATTTCTCAACAGTCAATATACTTAAATACATTAATATAATACTTTTAACATAAAATAAACAGTCAATATGCATTTTATGCTATGTACAATGTAAATCTTTATATAACATCATTGAGTGTTATCCTACGGGTTGTGTAAATTTTAGTGTATGAACTGTGGAACAACATGTAACACTTTTGTGAAAGCTACTAGAAAATCATTCATGTTTTTCTTTTAGAATTTATTATAATACTTGCTCCTTTAGTGTATCAAAATAGAGAAATGGTTTCCTAAAAGTCTCAACTGCTGTATCTATAAATCTAATTATTACAAGTCAGCCAGTGGAGTCTATTTAAGTTTCATTCCTTTGTCCTTATTATATTACTGTCAGATATTTTCAAAAGAATTTAGATAGGAAAAAAATCCTTTGGGATTGAAGATACTTTTAAAAAACCATGGTGTTAATTAGTAGAAAATGATATTATAAATCAAAATATAGGTTCTAGGGGTTCACATTGCATTCTTTCATATAAATACCAATAGTAAATGAACCACTATGTTATCATCTGAATATTGAACCCTTTGAGAAGAACAAGAAACCCTCCCCAAATTATATCAGAAAACACATTCTTTTTTTGTTTTTTACACATTATTTTATTAAAAAATGTGAGTGGCTTTCAAAATTATTTCTTTTCTTTTTTCTTTTTTGTTTTTTTTTTTTTTCCTTTTTCTTTTATTATTCATATGTGCATACAAGGCTTGGTTCATTTCTCCCCCCTGCCCCCACCCCCTCCCTTACAACCCACTCTGCCCCCTCCCTCTCCCCCCCAATACCCAGCAGAAACTATTTTGCCCTTATTTCTAATTTTGTTGTAGAGAGAGTATAAGCAATAACAGGAAGGAACAAGGGTTTTTGCCGGTTGAGATAAGGATAGCTATACAGGGCATTGACTCACATTGATTTCCTGTGTGTGGGTGTTACCTTCTAGGTTAATTCTTTTTGAGCTAACCTTTTCTCTAGTACCTGTTCCCCTTTTCCTATTGGCCTCAGTTGCTTTTAAGGTATCTGCTTTAGTTTCTCTGAGTTAAGGGCAACACATGCTAGCTAGTTTTTTAGGTGTCTTACCTATCCTCACCCCTTCCTTGTGTGCTCTCGCTTTTATCATGTGCTCATAGTCCAATCCCCTTGTTGTGTTTACCCTTGATCTAATGTCCACATATGAGGGAGAACATATGATTTTTGGTCTTTTGGGCCAGGCTAACCTCACTCAGAATGATGTTCTCCAATTCCATCCATTTACCAACGAATGATAACATTTTGTTGTTCTTCATGGCTGCATAAAATTCCATTGTGTATAGATACCACATTTTCTTAATCCATTCGTCAGTGGTGGGGCATCTTGGCTGTTCAGAAAACTTATTTTAGACAGCATTTCCACAAATTTAATACAGACTACAAATAAAAGGGGAAAAAGACATATTCAATTCTTTAAAATATCATCTGTGTGCTCCATTAAGTTTTTACTTTGTAAAGACGTACAAGCTATGACAGAAGTTGTTGTGTACGTGTGTGATTTAGAATTCCTATCTATTATACCACCAATTTATTGTACATAAATACATTTAAATTTATTTATTTTAATTATTGTACATAATTAAAGTTATTGTACACAATGCTGCAACCAACTCAGGAAGTGATAAATTTTAGAGGGTGGAATAGGTCCTGCCCAGGATGGGAAGGGGTTGGTACTAGTGGGAGAGGGAAGGGCTGGAGAAAGGAGGTAGGAGGGTAAATATGGTACTCATACTATATATACATGTATGTAAATGCAAAAATGAGACCTGCTGAATCTATTCTAGGAATGGAGGGGAGGGGGATAAAGGAGAGCGACGGAGGGAGTGAATTCAAGTATGATATATTTGATGCATTTGTAGGAACTTTTGTAAATATCACAATGTACCCCCACCTAGAACAACAATTTAAAAAGTAATTTTTTGAAATAAAGGAATTCATATTTTGCTGAAAGACATTTTGTGTCTAAGTGTATTAACACTTGTTTTGACCCAAAACGATTAGCTTTCCTAACAGGTATGATTTTCTCACCGAAAAGCAAAAGAGGAGAAAAAAAGCTAGTAAGCCTTTTTCCTACCTATAGGTAGGAGCAAATAAGTGCTCCACAGACTGCAAGAGACAGTAGGAATAGAGAGGGTTAGACTTCATATTAATGCATGTTCCTGTCATCTCCAGTAAGCTCTTGAACTATGAGCTGCACAGCTCAATGCCATAAAGTCTGTGAGTGTTCTGAACACACCTGCTCCTGCCTTGTTAGTACATTTGAAAAGGTGTACATTCACTAGTTCAGACATAATTTTATGATATTTAATATCAGCAATATGGCAGAAATATCAATACACCAATAGACTTAGAAAACAATTAAATTGCTCTTCTGGTGGCTCTATTATCTCTGCAAAAACATTTTATAACATTTTGATAATCCTAATAGTATCACTCCACCCATCCACCAAATCTGACATAGTTACTTTCTTTTTCCTAAATCACTTTTTGCGAATTTTATGGTTCTTCTTCAGGCTCTGCTGGTTTCCTCATCATCTCAAACTATAAAGTTTTGAGTGCCCTAGGCTCAGTGCTCAAATCTTCTTTCTCTATGAATTCATTCCTTAGGTAATCTAATGAATCCATTGCTGCAAAGGTCACCTGTATATTCTGGCATAGTTCCTTAAACACTAGACATCATTTCCTTAGAAAGTGCCAACTTTCCACTGGAATGCCAATATGTTCTGGGGTCTCAATATTTTCAAACATAATATCCTGAGCTACCACCTTCCCCATAGCCATCTGTGATACCTTCCTAAGGGCTTCCTTTTCTCAGTAAATGAAACTTACTTCTTCTAACTGCTCAAGCCAGAAGATATTGTCTTCATCGACTCTCCTATTTCTTCCATTATCCAATCCATCAGCAAACATGTTGGTGCTAATTTCAAAGTATAGATGCTCCTTGACTTCTGATAACTTATGATAGGGTTACTTCCTGAAAAACCCACTATAAGTTAGCTTATAGTAAGTTGAATTCAACTAACCTACCAAACATCATAGCCTAGCAACACAGATCACTGCAGAATACTGGTTGTTCACCTTCACAATCGCATGGCTACATGGGAGCTGTGGCTTAGCGCCACTGCCACATACAGAAAGACAATATGGTACTGCATTGTTACTAGACTGGAAAAAGATCAAAATCCATAATTATAAACACAACTTCTAATAGTATTTAGTACCATCATAAGTTTGAAAAATTAAGTTGAACTATTGTAAGTAGGGGATTATCTGCACCCTGAAAAGTCAATCCTTCTCACTACCTATACCACTATTTCATATATAATACCTCCCAAACAGTCTCCCTTCATTCATTCTTGTGCTCCACCCATTCCATTACCATTTACTATTAAAATGTGAGTCAGATCAAAAAACTCCTATGGTCAGAAACATTGGATGGTCCTATATTTCATTCAGTATCAAAATCCCTACAAGATACTGTATAATTTCCCCACTTTTCTTCTCTGATTTCACCTCCCACCCCTCCCCTGTTCACTCTACTGTGGTTGATATAGGACTTAGGAAGAAAGCCAGGAAATGTTCTGACTGAGAAAAATAGCTTGGATATTGATTTTAAAAAATCACGTTCGGCCCACCCCACAGATGTTAGTTGAATGACTCATGACATAAGGCAGGATATTACTGATCCCCATAGGAACAGATAGATAGATAGATGATAGATGGATAGCTCCACATAACAAGTACTATATTTCACACAAATTGAATTCAAATAAGATGGTGAGTTCCCTATAGTCCTGCCTCCCCTAGAACATACTATGTTAGAATTAGAACAGTTTAAGGGTTGGGGCTTACTCTAGCAGGGCAATCAAAGAAGTCCAGCAGATATTGGAGCTCTAAAGGCAATGGTCCATGGTTCAGACACATGAGAGCTGATACTTAAGACCAGGGTCCAATTTAGTAAGGGTGTAGATAGGCAGATCTTAAACACAAGATTAGAAGGTCTTATTGGAATCTTAAAATAGATTTTCAAATTTCACCATAGTTTATTAGACAAGGATTGTAAACCTAGATGACAGAGTAGGATTAAATAAAAAAAGAAAATGATCATTTTAAAACACTTCTGGAAATGAAAAGCTTTTTAAGTAACATATTCAATGAATGAGTCTATAGTATATTAAATTCATTGAACAGAGTGTTAGAAAACTAAGCCAGGGTTTCTCAAAACTTAACATGTATACCAATGTCTTACAGATCTTATTAAAATATAGATTGTGATTCAATAGCTCTGAGATTAAGACTAAAATTCTGCATTTCTAATAAACCCTTCAGGGTTGCTGATGCTACTAGTCTATGAACACCCCTTTGAGCAACAAGTGTCTGGAAGATCAATGCTAAACATGACCCAGGGAAAAAAGAAAGTAGAAAATATACAAGAACAGTGAAGAGAGTGAATAATATCAATCACTGAAAATATGACTATCAAACAAAATTAAAACAAAAATTTGTGAGACAAAAAGCGTAATGTAAAATTAAAAATTTCACATGGAAAAGAGAAACCAAAGCAAACTACTAGTCAGGTCCTGGTACCTCATGCCTATTTGGAAGGATGAGATTTAGAAGATTGTGGTTTGAAGTTATTGCAGGTAAAGAGTTCACATGATCCCATCTCAACCAATAGCCAGGTGCAGTGGTACACCTATTGTCCCAAACTACTTGGGAGGCTGAGATTGGGAGAATCACAGTTCCAGGCCAGCTCAGGCAAAAAGGTTTGCAAGACCCCACCTCAATGGAAAAAAGCTGGGCTTGGTGGTATATACCTGCCATCCTAGCTATGATGGAAAGCTTAAAAACATGGCAATCATGGTCCAGGCTGGCCTGGACAAAAAGCAAAACCCTATCTCCAAAAGTAGGGCAAAAAGGGCTGAAGGAGGCATGACTCCAGAGGTAGAGCACCTGCCTAGCAAGCATGAAAGGTGTCAGTTCAAACCCTAGTTCCATCAAAAAGAAAACCAAACAAAACTCTGCCAAAATAGCCCAAGGGACAAAGAGGACATTACAGCTATATTAAAAGAAAGCACAATTTGTAAAACAATAAAACTTGTATTTTCAAAGTAAGCAGAATATAACTAATATATCCACTAATACATAGTATATATCTCTTATGCACACATTCTCTATATACTTACACAGTTATGTATATATGCATACGAATATACATGGTAAGACTGCAATTTTAAATTTTAAAATATGTGAAAATAACCAGAAGCAAACACAGAAAAATATTACCAACAGAGTATTGTGTGTGATTTTAATTTAATTTTGCTTTTTCTGTATTATTACATTTTATATAATTAGCTTAAGCTGCTTTCATCTTAAGAAAGAGATTCTATTTTTAGAAGTTATATAAGGAAAGCAATTTGCTGAATTCAGAGAAATGAATTTCAAAAACAAAAACTGGTAAGCTGTGGAAAGCTTTGATAAAGAAAGTGGTTGAAGGCAGAGAAAGGTCAAAACCCAGATACAAAGAGTGAGCACAAACAGCAGTGGACTGAATGTTTGTGTCCCTTTCCAAAAATTCATGCATTGTAATTCTAACTCAATGTGATGAAATAGAGGTGGAACATTTAGAAGAAAATTAGATCCTAATGGTGGAGTCTTCATGAATGGGATTAGTGCCCTTATAAACAGACTGCAGAAACTACTCTTGCCCTTTTTATTCCATGTGAAAATAAAACAGAAGTTGGCAGTCTACAACCAGGAAGAGGACCATCTCTAGAATCCCACCTTGCTGGCCCCTGATCTCTGTTTCCAGTTTCCAGAACTGTGAGAATTGTTTATTGTTTAAGTCACTCAGTGCATTTCAATTTCTCAAAGCAACTTGAACAGACTAAGAGACAAAGGGACAAAACCATTGAAACAAAGACCAGCTATAGTGTGCTAAGTCTAAGCAAGGATTTGGAGCTCATCTTGTTTAGAAGAATCCAAGTCCATGAAGAAGATGTATCATTCCATAGACTTGGATTGACCATGGTAGATGAACAGTCTGTGGTTGCAAACATTGTCATCCAACCTTGATGAATTAGGACAGATACAAGCTGCCACCTGAAACCTCAGGAGAGAAATATGTAGGAAATTCCAGACTAACCCTAGGTAGCAGTAACTTGATGTGATCTAGAATTGGAACAGAAAGCTTTCCTTATCTTTAGTCTTGGTATTGAGTCCCTGGAACATGATTTCAACTTTCCAATAAAGCAGTAACTCACCATGAATCCAGGACTCGGACTCTTTTCTCCTGCCAGACACACCTGCTAAGCTTCTGTCACTCAACTAGTGGCCAGTAACCCCACTTTTTAGCTACCACAACCTGACTAAACCAAAAGAGTAAAACTTTATAACTGAAGTTAAAAGATTAGAATGCAAAGAAAATATTTCCTTTAGAAATGTTTAAGAAATTAGTTTTTAGTAGGTGAGAATTCATGTTGGAGTCTGTTCCTAGTATAGCTGTCAACATGTAGTATTTTTTTTAAAACATTCTCAAAGGAATATCTTCCAAGATGTTGTGAATATGTTTCTAAGTACTTTTGGTTTTTTGGTGATCTGAGGTTTGAACTCAGGGCCTCATGCTTGCAAGGCAAGCACTCTACCACTTGAGCCACTCCTTCAATGTGTTATACATTCCTAGCATATAATAAATATCTATAAATCAATGTGATAAACTAGAACCACAAACTGGGAACACTATTAGAACCTTAAATTTCTATCAACATTTTATAGATATTAATCTGAGTGACCCCTTCCCATACATCAATCTTCCAGTGGGTTTGATTAAATCACCCCCAATGGATCAGCTCCCCCCCCACAAAAAAAATTATAGGTTATCAAGTCATAAAACATCAGGGCCTCCTGATGTTCTAGTAAAAACTCTAAATGTGAAATCTACAATCTGCAAACTTTACTTTACATGATATATGTGTTTTATAACAAAAAAGCAAGGATTCAAATACTTAAAACAGGAGAAGGGTAGAAGTTGCCGCTGCATCCATGTTTCCCTAATTATCAGCTTGCTTATTCACATTCACTTAAGATTCCAGGATCTGAGTTCTGCATAACTACCATGTCTAGACCTTCAGAATGTGCTCTTCCCCGCAATGTCTTGAGTTGAGACCATTTCTCATTAACAACCTCACACACGTAATTATCTCAGTGCTTGAAACAGTTTGTACTAGAATTTGAGAATTAAAAAAGAAACATCAATTCCTTCCTCATTAAACTGATCCAGCATGATTAATTACACGTTTGCTTAATATTCTCTACTAAAGGATGGATTGGGCATTCTGAGAAACTCCTTTATACCTGATAGTTTTATTTATACCACATAGAATGTTACTGTAGTGTCCTTGCACTGGCAAAACAAAATAAAAACTTGTCTTCATAAAAGTGGTTATTATATAATTTATTTACTTAATATTTTGAGCACAACTTTAGGATATACTATTCTATAAGTATTTAAATTATACTAGTATATTGGTGGGAGATCAGACAAAGAATTGTAACAAAGTTACAATAGAAAAAATTGTTGTATTTGGAAGCTCAAAACAACCTCAGAATACTATTTCATTCTGATTTTTCTTATATAATAAATAACCCACAATCTTCAGAAGTCTTGAGAGACTCTTGAAGTAGTTCATTCTCTATTTTGTGAACAGATGCACAATGAAAGGATTTGTATTTCAAAAGGGAATAGCAAAATTTTACAGAAATACATACATCAACCTAAGGTTAAGTTAAAATGATTCCCAATACAATACAAAACTGAGGAGGAAAAACCAAAATCACAGTGTTTTACAGTGTTGAAAAACACTAACTTGGTAAGTAATTAATAATAATTCCATGATAGAAGGGTTGGATAGCCAATAAGATTGGGAAAGTGAGCCCTGCCCTCCCCACTGAGTGATTCACAATAGCTTTGAGCACCTGAGAAACTCTACCATGAAGATAGCAATGTCTTTCACTTTCCTTTCTTCTTCCCTCTCTCCTCCCCACCCCCTCTTCTCCTCTCATCTCCTTTCCTCTCTTCTCTCTCTCGATCTCTGCCTACTTTGTCTTTCTTTTTCTTCCCTAGCCACTTAATCCTAGTGTTTTGAAAAATCATTTATCTAAAGGACTAAATGTTCTTCTCATCTCATATCCTAGAAAAAGAGCTTGGCAACAAAATGTGACCATAAAATGCCAGTTGAATATAATTGTATGTGAAATTCCACAATAACTATAACTGGCTCTAAAATTAAATGTGAGAACTGTAATTGGGTTGGTTCTGAGTTGTCATTGGGTCAGAATTGTCATTGGAGTGGCTTAGGCTGGCCCTTTTTGCTTCTTTCACCCTAATTTTTCTCTTCATCTCTCTCTACTCTCTTGTCAGAAGCAAGTATTTCTGGTATCTCTTCTTCTGTGTGGATTCTACTATCCCTCCAGTCAGTTCCAGGATTGTTCTCTGCCAACAGGTCACTGTTTCTCCCCCTCTGGCCTCCTGAACTCCAGGAGAGAGAACAGGCACAGGGCAGATTGTATAAGAATCCCTTAGGTGAGAAAAGGATTCATGAAATTGGAACTATGTGGCCAGTATCAGAGAACTGCACTCTAGAGGGAAAAAATTAAGGGGGGAGGGTTTTACTTTTTAACATATGTATGTTGAGGGATGGCAAAGATTATTATCAATGGTTCATTGAAGCAGAAAGACCAACACTAACAAATTAAACATATCATAGAAATAGCATAGCAAAACAAGAAAAACTCAAAAGTTGATATGACTATGTAAGAGCTCAATTACACTATTTACTATAATCTATACAAATTGTGATAAGATGTGTGCTTGGTTCCCATACATTAATCATCATTAAATATTAGAATAAAGTGTTAGTTTTACTTACTTGCTTGTTTTACTTAGTTTATACTTATTAGTACAACTACTTGTAGAAACACATAAATGCATATAAATTGTACAATTACACAATGTCTATAGAGAAATGTATTGTATAACTATACTATTTCATAAAAAATTATTGGGCATGTCCATAGCCAACAGCTAATAATGTATCTGAATTAAGAAGGCAGCAGTCTAGTTAAAGAGGAAGAATTAAATATCATAGATACTTCAAAAAAATTTTCAAAAGTTAATACATAATGTCAGATCGAGGTAGAGAGAGTGAGGGGAAGGCAAAGCAGTAAATTCTTCCATAGTATCTCTCTTGAAGACTGGATGTGGGAGTTTAACTGCCCACATGGATGTGGGATGGGCATAGTAGAAGCATCAGGCCCGGTGGTGAGCAGGAGGATTATTCCTTGATGATAAAGCAGTTTCAGGTTACCACCTCTATGTTACCTACACTCAAATGTAAACCTTTTCTTGATTTCCTCTGGCATGTGAGAAATAAAAAAAAAAGCAAGAAAATAAAAGGTCAAATAAAGACCAAACCAATGTAAGCTATAGGGTATTCAGAATATTATGGTATCTGTGTCTACATTATGACCTCCAACAAGGAAATTTTAATTACACTGTTAATGAAGTGGAAAAGTAGGGATTAAAAAAGGAAACAGAAAGGTGATGAACTTAATTTTTTAAAATGTTTTATTCATTTATTCACATGTGCATACATTGTTTGGGCTAGTTCTCCCCCCGACCCGAAGAACTTTCTAATGCAATGATTAGAAGAGTAAGTCTATATACCTTTCCTGAATATATGTTACTATTTGTAATACTTTGGACATTATTGATAACATATTTTTAAAAGAAAAGTATGATTAAAAGGGATGCAAGAAACATACTTTAAGGTATCTCACATTAAGCTATAATTTTTAGAACTATATTTTGAAAGCTATAGCTTAAGATTATCACTAACAATTCTAAAATCTGTGTATACCAAACCTGTCAACTAACTGGATGAAATCTTATTAAAAACAAAAATAAAATTTTGGGTAAACAAGATAAAGAGATGAATGGACATACGAGATTTTAAGGATTACTTATTTGAGATGGAAGAAAGTAAACCATTTTGAAATACCTAATTTGGCGGTCTTGACCACACAGCAGTTCTCTTTACATGTAAGCTAAATGCAGAGGGACTAACAAGAGTAAAGAGAGGAGATACAAACTAAAACTGAGAAATCACGGCATGCCGTATAGAATTACTTAAGTTAAAAAGCCAGTCAATGGTGTCTGCTGTGCAGAAGAACAACCTGAGGAGTTCTGAAAAAGCATAGGTGCCTGAGGCCCTTCTTCAGAGATTCTCATCTACTTGGTCTGGAAGTCAAGGTGTCGGGTGTGGAGAGCACTGGCATGTTGCTAAAGTAGTGAGAATTGGCAATTACCCCAGACCAGTGATTTTCCAACACAGGAGGAAGGGAAAGGCAGATATTAGGAATTTTGAAAGACCCAGACCCATCTTCCAAATGCACTGATGGCCTGAAGATATGATTGGGGGTGAAGCAGCATGGTGAGTTTGCTTTCCCGTCTCTCCTTTCACAATCACACTTCAGAAAGGTTCATTGTACATCCACTGAAAATTCTAGCTACAACGTACTGCCCTTCAGAGAAGTACAACCTCTGAAGCAGCAAACAAACAGAGCATTTGAAATACTGGTAACAGAGAAGCCTCTCTGAATCCAAGAATGAGGTGTATAAAGTTTACATCATTATTTATCAAAACTTGAAATATATTTACACTGATTTGATTAATCACACTCTATAATCTCAGGGATAATCAAGACAGAAACAATAGATTTAGGTAGCAGTATTATTAATGTACTAAAAGTCTTTATTTCTATGTATATTAACATTGGAGGAGAAGAGACATCTGCTAGGATGGTTAGTAATAATACTTTCATGAACAAATCTTCTTTACACTAAGGTAAAGTACTGTGGAGAAAATGGAATCAAGATACAATTTCAAGAGAAATAGAACAAAGCATAATTTGCATTTCTAAAGAACAATTTGCTCAGGTTTCTTTCTTGTTGTATTGAGTTTTAACTCATATAACATACAATTCACTCATTTAAAGCAGACAGTTTGAAAACTTTGGAAACTCTGCATAACCATGTATCTTCCACTCAAATTAATATTTAAAATAGCTCAGTTTTAGTAGGGTCTCATCTTACTATTTGCAGTCATTTTTCTTCCCTGACGTTTAGGATCAGACCATCATTGGTACTTTTAGTTCACCATAGTTTTGTCCTTTCTTGGATCTCATATAAAGAGAAGTATGTAAGAGCATTGTGTTTGAATTTAAACTTAGTAGGATGTTTTCAGATTCATCCATGTTACAGTGTTGCTTTGCATGTTAGACCAGTACACGTGTGTGCATACCCAATTTGATGTACATTTGAGTTGTTTCCACCTTTCAATATAATGAAAAATGCTACAGTGAACACTTGTATTCAGTTATGGTTTGAATATATGCTTTCATTTTCCTTGAGCAGGTACTTAAAAGTAGGATGGCTACATCAGTTATTACATGTAAGTTTAACTTTATAAGACACTGCCATATTGTTTCCCAATGTGATTCTTCCATTTTACATTCCAAGTAGTAAATGATATACTTCACAGTATCACCAGTATTTGGCATTGGCGGGCTTTTTTTTTTTTTCATTTTTCTTTTATTATTCATATGTGCATACAAGGCTTGGTTTATTTCTCCCCCCTGACCCCACCCCCTCCCTTACCACCCACTCCACCCCCTCCCGCTCCCCCCCTCAATACCCAGCAGAAACTATTTTGCCCTTATCTCTAATTTTGTTGTAGAGAGAGTATAAGCAATAATAGGAAGGAACAAGGGGTTTTGCTGGTTGAGATAAGGATAGCTATACAGGGCATTGACTCACATTGATTTCCTGTGCGTGGGTGTTACCTTCTAGGTTAATTCTTTTTGATCTAACCTTTTCTCTGGTTCCTGGTCCCCTTTTCCTATTGGCCTCAGTTGCTTTAAGGTATCTGCTTTAGTTTCTCTGCATTAAGGGCAACAAATGCTAGCTAGTTTTTTAGGTGTCTTACCTATCCTCACCCCTCCCTTGTGTGCTCTCGCTTTTATCATGTGCTTATAGTCCAATCCCCTTGTTGTGTTTGCCCTTGATCTAATGTCCACATATGAGGGAGAACATACGATTTTTGGTCTTTTGAGCCAGGCTAACCTCACTCAGAATGATGTTCTCCAATTCCATCCATTTACCAGCGAATGATAACATTTCGTTCTTCTTCATGGCTGCATAAAATTCCATTGTGTATAGATACCACATTTTCTTAATCCATTCGTCAGTGCTGGGGCATCTTGGCTGTTTCCATAACTTGGCTATTGTGAATAGTCATTGGCGGGCTTTTTAACGTTAGCCATTCTAGATGGAATGCAGTGAATCCTCATTGTAATTTACATCTCCTTTCTGACTAGCAGTGCTGAGCATTCTTTCTTGTGTTCATATGATGCAAGTCTTATATTTTAGAACGCTTTTCTAAATCCTTTTTCCCCATCTTACATTAGTTTGTCTTTACATTATTGAGTTGTTATAGATCTTTCTATACTCTGAATATAAGACCATTACCAGGTATGTTATGCAAGTTGTGGCTTACCTTTATATTTTCTTAACAGTGACTTTTGAAGGGCAAACGCTTTGATTTTTCTGATGTCTCTTTTTACCAATTATTCTTTTATAAGATTATGATTTTACATCTTACTTGGGGAATCTTTTTCTAACTCTGTGTCACAAAGATGTTGTAATATGGTTTCTTCTACATTTATAATTTTAATTCTTATGTAAGGCCTATAATTACAGGGTTTTACAGTGGCTGTTTTAACAATTTTGTTACATTTTATCATTTAGGGGAGGAGGGAATTTCCTATATTCTGTATTTTAGTATTCTGGCAATCTAGCCCCCAAATAATTTTATTTTAAAATGTTGATATTTCCTATATACCTAAATTGCATTGCTTACCATTACTTAAATTTATAGTGAGAAGATTTAGATGTTAGAAAATTATATATATATAAAATATATCTATATATATAAAATATATATATATATCAAGTTTTAAAAAAATTTTTAAGACGTACGTGTCAAAAGCATTTGAAGATTACCTCTAGACTGTATTTTTATGAGTGCAATGTGGCACTGTAGAGTTCATTTTTTTCCCTTCCTGAATTTTCAGAACAGGAAGTTCATTTTGAACAGAATCCTAGCAAATCTAAACTGGATAAAGTGAAAAGCTGGGATAATAAAACTTATTTGCAATGTAGCCTGAGAACTGTACAAATCTAGACTCATTACAGATTACAGAAGTCTCCGAGTACCAGGCGCTGGTAGCTCATGCTTGTAATCATAGCCACTTGAAAGGCTGAGACTGGGAGGATCTTGATTTGAGGCCAACCCAGGCAAACAGTTTGCAAGAACTCCATCTCTAAAATAACCAGAGTAAAATGTACTGGAGGCGTGGCTCAAGGGGTAGAGTACCTGCTTTGCAAATGTGAAGCCCTGAGTTCAAGCCCCAGTGCCACCAAAAATAAAAATAAAAAATGCTCCATGAAACAATATGTGAGAGCATGTATAAGTAAAGTAGAATAATGAATTCTTAGGGCTTAGAGTTGTATTCTTTTCATGAATAACTTAGGATATTTTTATTTCTTTTTTCAAAGAAAAATGCCCATCAGAAAATTCTTTTATTTTCATTTTTAGCATATATTAATTGCATAAAGTAGTAACTTTCATTATAACTCTTTCTTACATGCATGTAATAAACTTTGATAATACACCCCATCTATTATCATTTTATTCCCACCACCCTTTTCTTCTTCCACATCCTTAATAGTCCTCCCTGCACTTTCATAGTCTTTTATTTCCCCTAAATTCCACATAAGAAGGAAGATGTGTGATACTTGTCTTTGTGGGTCTGGCTTACTTAGCTTAATCATTTTCAGTCCCATCCATTTTCCTGCAAATGACATAAATACATTTTTCATGGCTGAATAAAACTCCACTGTATATTTGTGTGTATGTTGTACATCACGTTTTCTTTATCTATTTATTTGTTGATAGGTTCACTCCAAAACTTGGCTATTACGAACAGTACTAAAATAAACATAGGTATACAGGTATCACTATAGTACGCTGATTGGATTCTTTGGGGGTCTATACTCAGAAGTGGTATACGTAGTTCATATGGTAGTTATGTTTAACTTTTTGAGGAAGCATCATACTGATTTCCATAGTGTTGGACTAATTTACATTTCCGCTGACAGTGTATATAGCCATTCTGATTGGGGTGAGACGAAATCTCAATGTAGTTTTTATTTGCATTTTCCTGATGGTCAAAGATGTCAGACACTTTTTGAATTATTTATTGACTATTTATACTTTCTCTTTGGACAAGTGTTTGTTGATTTTGTTTGCTCATTTATTGATTGGGTTAATTGCTCTTGTGGTATTTAATTTCTTGAGTTTTTATATATCCTGGATATTTAGATGAATAGCTGGCAAAACTTTTCTCCCATTCTGTAGACTGCTTTTTTACATTTTGCTCTTTTTTGCGGGGGGGAGTGGGAGAATTTTCTTAATTTGATGCAATTCCATTCATTATTTCTTAATATTATTTCTTGAGCTACTAGAGTCTTATTCAGAAAGTCATAGCCTATGCCTACATCTTGAAGTGTTTTCCCATAGTAGTTTCAAAGTTTTAGGTCTTACATTAAGGCCTTTCATTGATTTTGAGTTGAGTCTTTGAAGAGTGAGGGATAAGGATCTAGTTTCAGTCTTCCACAAGTGGCTATCCAGTTTACCTAGCACCACTTGTTAAAGAGGCTATCATTTTTCCAATATGTATTCTAAAACATGTCTCCCCTAAGTTTCTCTTTATTAGTTCAGATCTTAATTTCTATAGTCTTAGCTTTTGTAGACATAAGTCCTATTTCACTCTCTTCCTTATTTATTGCCCTTCTAACATTTCATGATGGTATGTTTTTTCTTTTCAGGATAAGATGTCCTCTAGTCTTTTAGCTGTTCCTTGCATAAGGTCATTTCAAGGAATATTATCCCAAATTGAGCTCTTCCAGAAGGCTGTAATTCAGTTTTCATGTTGGTTCCCTAAACTCTGACTGTATGAAGGGCTGCTATTCCATTTTATCTGAGCCTCTGACTCTCTGAAGCTTTCTATTGGGCACATAGTGTTGAGTTACGTGTTGAAGTGAGTAAAGAAACTCCATCAGATCTCTACATCATTAGCTATGGTAATGGCTGCTGCTTCATATACCTAGAAGGTTTAGAAAATTTAACATAGATCAATGTAAAGTCCTGCTCAAGATTCAAAACTGTAGCAGTATAAATTCAAAATGACAAGTACTGGATTTAATCAAAGCAAATTATTAAAAAGTAGGGAATTTATTTCATTTACATGTAATATAATGAAGTTCAGAAATGAACATTTATCTAACATCTATGACATGCAAAACACTGTACTTATTATATGCTTTCTTTTTTAGAACTTTAACTGAAGTTCTTACTTTTTCCATTTTATGTTAGAAAACAACTAGAATCATTCTGGTTTCCTTTCTGACATGTAAAGAGCTAGATAATCAACAATTCCATCCTTACCCCAGGAAAATAGCTGAAGAAACTGAAAAAATGATGCCTTTTTTAACCCATCAGAGAATCAAGGTCTCAGGGCAAAACCTTATGATCACAGAGAATCATACTGGGATCAGCTTACATGGAGCCATAAACTGGGGGGAATGTTGATAAATTATTAGGGGCAAAATAAAATTTGCCTTGAGAATGAGAAGTCCTGAGGACATAATCTTTACCAGGTTCTCATATAGTGGATTTATATTTTAAAGATGATTTCTATAATAAGCAAGTGTATCAATCAGAACTAGACAAGCTCTATGGAGTTATAATGTCCAACAACACAAATGTTAGCTATGCCAAAGACCTGTGACCTTTTTTAAAGAATGTGTCAACATTGCCATGATTCCAGGATACTCAAAACTAGTGGTAGCTATATTGAGGCCACAAGCTCAGGACTCATTGAGTCCTGCTATCCTTTTCTGAATCTTGCAAAACTATTCCAGTGCTTTGGGGAGTTAAGAAAAATAAGACATTGTAAGAGCTCTAAATTCATTTTGACAAACTGTCAAAAGTTTATGGTTTTACCATTTGGGTAGATGTTTAGGACAATGATCCTTTTAACTATAGTGTTAGTGAGTGCAAGAATATCCCCTCCAGATGTAATCTGTATGATGCTGGGGAAGACAGCTGGTGGAGAGTCCTGTGGTGCTGGGGTATGGCACAGGCTTGATGGGCATCCCAGAA